>NC_079482.1:18090153-19340153 GCF_026230105.1 Diorhabda sublineata
CGACGCATGGGATTCCCGGAATGTCCTATTCTTCGTCTCCTTCTTGTTTCCATTCTTGCTGGATGCAAATAATTTTCTTACAAATTTTATCCATATTATTATTTCGCTTAATACAGAACTTTGGAAATTAATTACAACGGTAGGCAATGGACATATGAAAGGTTTTAGATAACAATATATCTAATATTATTATTTTTTATTATTAGTCGACCATGACATATTTATGTTCTCGGTCCACGATTTATGTTGATGGGACTTTAGACCAAAGTGTAAGGTTTGTCATGCAGTTTTTCACTATTCATATAGTAGTTAATGGTCATTACATAACTTTAGTTTTGATAATTTTAACTGATAGGCAAATGTCTACATATTATGCCTACCATCTTCAGAGTGATTGAAGTATGACTGTCCAATGAAGTCTAATAACTGTTTTCTTCACTCGAAATTATCCTTCGGTTTACGTTATTCTCCAGATAACAGATAACGAAAACCATATATTTATTTGCCGAGATACATAAGTAAGTTTGAAGAAAATGGCCATAAGCAGTGTTTCATTTGATCATATTTTCGAAAAATCCAGTATCTAGGGCTGATACAAGATTACGAGGACGAAGAGTCTGAAATTGACTGTTGGTCTGGCCTTTGCGATGACCATAAATAAATCGCAAGGCCAGTCGTTGGAAGTTTGCGGAATCAACTTGGAGTTTCCCTTTTCGCGCATGGACAGTTATATGTCGCCTGTTCGCGCGTTGGAAAACCTTCATCTTGGTTTATTGTCTCACCACAAAACAAAACAAATATTACAGTTTATCAGAAAATTTTAATTCGAATAACAGACTGTATCATAGCTGTGTGTGTCTGTCAATATCAAATTGAAACCTTATAAATAGCCAGTATTTCGGTAAAATGGCCATAAGCAGTGTTTCATTTGATCATATTTTCGAAACATCCAGTATCTAGGGCTGATACAAGATTACGAGGCCGAAGAGTCTGAAATTGGCTGTTGGTTACATTCGACTAGGCGAATGCTATTTCTACCTCTGGACAAAATAAATTCATGTTTCGTTGAGGATTCGTATGAAACAATACCTAATGATCAACGAAAATTTTGGACTAGTGGTAGTGGTAAGACAGAACGACCAATAAATTATTGTGAAGCTTTTACGTGGATGTCTTTGGATTATTGAATGTTTTGCAAGATGTACAAATTCAAACCTTTATAAAATTGAATATTATCCACATTTCTGTCACGCTAAAAAATATAAACTATAAACAGAGACATAAATATACTAATAATTTAATTAACATGTGTAAAAATTAATTGAAAAGCAATAAGAGAAGACGGAGAGATACATCTGTGTTTTATTTTTCATAAGTTCAAAGAATTCGACATAATCAATAGGAATGACATATTGAAAATCCTAGAATACAAAGAGAGGTATAGAAGAAAATCTAACATACGGAAGGCTTTATATAAATAGACAGAATTAAAGTAATAATAGCAGAAGATAAGAAAACCTTGAATTCAAACGTAAAAATTTAAAATGACAGATTACAGATAATGAATATTAATGTAAAAGAAAACAAAACTTGATATTAACAAGCCGAAAGGAGAAGACATATACGAAAAAATTAGAAGAATCAAATATAGAGCAGTTCAAAAACTTTAAATACTTTGACATGAAATTAACACAAGATAGAAAATTGAAACAAGAGATGAACGAGAAAACTGAAGTAGCAGGAAAATTATTTAATGTAATTAAGATTTAAGAGTTTATAGCTAAAAAGGAAATACCAAAACAAATAAAAACAGAAATATAGAAAAAGAGTAGCCACTTCCATATTGACATACGGATCAGAAAAATTGAAGCTCGTAAAGAAACAAAAAAGCTAAAAACAAAGTACAGTAATGAGGTTTCTGAGAAAAATAGGGAATAAATCAAGATTCGTTAGAAAATCTGAATTTAAAATGAATTCAGAACAAAATCGATGGTTTGGCCATGTAATTAGAATGGGAGAAGAACGATTAATACGGATCATATATAACGCACGAATTTACAAAATAAGAAAACATCGAGGAGGAGCCGGACAGAACAAATCAAAATGGCAAAGGAAAATTGAGAAATAAGGTGGCAGGAAATAAAACAATGGTCACCGGATAGGGAAGAATAAAAAGTGCTGTTGTCCATATAATAAACTCCAGGATTATGTAAGTAAATAAAAAGTGCTGTTAAAAAGGGAGTCCATGTAATAAACTCCAGCATGCTTTATACCTGAAAAGGTAGAAAGGCTTCAGAATTATGTAAGTAAGTAAAAATAAAAGTATAAGTAGGCTGGATTTTATGGAATCTATTATAATAACTATACTTGAACTTTTGAAATTTATATTTTCTTTTCTTTTTGAATTTCCAAGTAATTTATGGAATGGGGACTGCTAGGTTGCTAGCTCTTATATTTTTTTGAAATTATATACGAGTCTGTGACAACCGATCTGATAGTTCCTTTATAGATATCTTAGTGTTCATCATATATTGGATTTTTTTATAGCATCCTCATTTCTTGCCATTAGTGTTACTAACTATAAAGATGCTTCAGCTAGTATCATTTCGACTTCATCTTGTGTATCGTTTCTTCAAGAGTTATATTAAATGGCGTTATAAATAGTGTCAATGCTACTTCGGTTAGTACTTTCTCTTTTTTGCATTATTCTTATTATCGTACTCGTATAATATATATTATTACTCGATAAAACACTCATTGTATAAAACTATCTCGAATGAGCTAAATCGAAAAATCTTCTGAATAATTTACCTGTAATCTCAATTTAAGGACTAAAGCTTCCAGTAGACCTGGCTCGCAATCCTGAAAAATTCGGACTTTCCTAAGAGTATCCAGATGTACCCTGATGGCAATTTCCGCTTTTAATTTATCTGGCAGAGCCGACAAAACCCTTTCCTCATCTAAAGCGCCGCTTTCTGCCCACGTATAAGCAAACCATCGTATCACGCGAGCCTCCAATTCTCTTCCGACTTTCCGAAATGCCATGTACTGTTTGACGCCGTCCATCCGATTCTGAAAATCTACTCGAGCCACGTTCATATTTGATATCATGGAACCGATGTTACCTGAAAATGAGAAAATTATACCATTTAAAAATCATTTTTTTCAATACGTTAGTTGTATAAATTAAATTCGATTTTTACATTCTTAAAATTTATTGACGATATATATTTCAATAATTCAATATTTCTATCAACGTCAATTTGAATATTGAATTTTCAATTCTATGAGTTTGAAAATTAAAATTTATACCAGCATTAATACTTTCAAAGATCACCGAAAATATTTACGATGCCGAGGAGAAGACGACCTGACTTAGAATCGTCGCTGTCAATTAAATATGCGAAGAGTTACCTCACGTGCTAACCGCACTGATGACCAGAGAGAGGCAGATTAAAAAAATAGTCGAATTGCTATGTCAGAATTGCGAACAATCATAAAAGGAAAAAACAAAAGAGGGGATGTGTTGATTCCGCATATACCATTCGATTTTAAACGTTTACAATTTCCGGTATGTCTGGCCTTTGCGATGACCATAAATAAATCGCAAGGCCAGTCGTTGGAAGTTTGCGGAATCAACTTGAAGTTTCCCTTTTCGCGCATGGACAGTGATATGTCGCGTGTTCGCGCGTTGGAAAACCTTCATATCTGTTTATTGTCGCACCACAAAACAAAACAAAAATTACAGTTTATCAGAAAATTTATTTCGAATAACAGACTGTATCATAGCTGTATGTGTATCAAATTGAAACCTTATAAAAAGCCAGAATTTCGTTAAAGCTTCGTTTTGTAATTAAGCAATATCATGTGTAATTAATCGAAAATAATAATAAATCTTCATTCATACCGAGTATTTTTTTTATTTGTTTGTTGTAAGTTTATTTTATACAAAACTCTTTCATTTATTGATTGAGGCGGTAGAAGTCTGCTGGGTCAGCTAGTATATAAATAAATTGAATATAAATTAAAATCCTCACATATATTACATACAAATTAATTGAATATTCTATTCAAAAATTATCACTCTGTTTCGTTTCATATCCGTTGTAAAAAGAAAATTGAAAAAATTTAGTAGCAAAAAGGTATGTAAATGAAATTAAAACTAAACATATGCTGTATACAGTTATGATGAAGTAATGCACGAAATTCATAAAACATACAATGTTTATTTTTGAAAATAATGCAAAAAAACGTCAGGTGAGAAAAAACTGAAAAATTAGATAATTCAAAAGATTAGAACACAGTCACCTAGTTAGAATATCTGCTTTCTTTCAATTTATTTAATTAAATAACAGTTTCTAATTTCATTCTTACAATTAGCGTCATAACAATTTCATTCTTATGGTTCCTGAAAGAGGTTTGTTATTTTGCTGTTATTAGAAGACAATAGTAAGACAATTGTAAGAAAATATGTCAACACATCAATTTAATGCCTAAAGGAGTGTTTTCTAATTTAGTATCATTAATATGCATAATCAAATTTTCAAATATTGAAAATTTCATTTTGTTGCACGAATTACATGTGTTTGATTAATATTATTTTGGAGCCTCTCTCTCTTTCTCTTTCGCCCTATAACGTTAGAGAAACCTCAGAATGAAGAAGAATCCTTCAACGTATTTTTTCTTCTGGGTGAAAATATGAATGCCAATATATATTTCTAATAAACACATCCGAGTAGATATCTTATGTTATCGGGGGTTATTGTAAGGGTCTTTGACATCTAGTTTTCGATCATACAGAAAATTTATGGTTTGATGCTTTCGAGAAATGTCGAGACAGATTCATATCGCGACTAGAAATACTTAGGTTATGATTTTACTTTCCTCAATCATTCACATGAATTAATTTATATTTAAGTAAACAAATAAAATATATTTTACAATTTTTGGTAAATGAAATACTTTTATTTTGACATGTATTTGTCCGGAATATATATACAAGGTGTTGATTTGAAATTATACCTCTATATTTTGGCACTGCTGTCTCAGAATACATTGTTATTGCAAAGATTGGCATCCTTTTTCAATTTTTTTAAAAGTTTTCTTTAAAACTGAATAACTCTATTTTTAAAAACAGACTTTGACGTCCTTTTTTGTTAATTCCGTATATAAAATTCATAAGGCTACCTTAAATAATTGCGATATCTGACTTTTCAGCATTCACGTGAAATATGTGGAAAAACTGTTAATTTTAATGTTTCAAAAACACTTGGTGAAAATAAATAAAGCCTTTTCCATTACATAACGGTATATTTCGATAGTATATTATTTAATGAGTGACTTGGGTTATGACCATTATCGCAATTTGAATTTTTCATTTATGACTATAATAATAAAGACGAAGATACCAGTACAGACATTTATAAATTTTGATAATTGAGAGAGAAATTCTTTATTCTCACAAAATTATTATAATTTCTAGACAAAAGCTTGTAAAAACTAAAAATCTAACATAAAAATAACTAAATAAAGATAGAAGTGAAATGAAATTACAATATACAGAAAAAAACTACAATGAGTTACTTATAACAATGCTATGAAAATTTCTGTTGTATTAACTCATTTTGTTTATTAACAAAATTATAAGTAAAGTTTGAACAAGAAGTAAAATGAATATGTGGAACTGAATTACGCGAAGTTATTTTTTTTGTGTTTCCTGCATTTATGTTGTTAATGTTTAAACTGATTTAGTTGTTTTCTAGCTGTATAGTTTATTTTCAGTATCTTTCTTATTATTTTCGGAATCAATAACTTCTCTCTCAGCCCCAGTAGTTGATCGCCAACTGTGTTTCAGTGCAGTTATATCCTTTTCAGCATCCACTAATTAGTTTATTGATAAGTAAGTTACTGATTAGCGAGGAAAACAGTGCCCTGTATATAAATTACAGTCTGGTAATTTTAAATATGTATTAATGCCAATTATTTGTTAGTGATATTTTCGATTCTCAAATTCAAGCAACATTATCGTCAGAGATATAAAGGTACAATTAACTGTGGAATAAAAATTTTCTATAATATTGAATTTTCCGACAATATCTTATTTTATATTTGGTACATTGATCATAAAACTAGGTATGTGATCTAAATTTTTAATTTGCAGAGAGTGCAATTCTGCTCAAAGACATTATAATGCTCATTATTAAAGTAACCAAAAATAAATTATATAATTGACTGCAAGATAAAAATGGATTAGTGTGAGATCTACAAACTTTGTCGTTAGATATTTCTCATAATGATTTGTCGCTGTTTTAGCTACATCTCTCTCGTTCAAAATAGTAGTAATTTTGAATAATTATATACATATAAAAAATTATACACATTTTTTTTAATTTTGTCGCAACGATTTGCAATATTGTATTTAAATTTTATACGAATATGTTTTTGATGCTGATACATCCAATGAATTTGTTTTTATGTCTGACTCTCATAGAGGGCGCTATTTATACGGTTCGTATTAAGTATTATTGAACATAACTTTCTCAATATTAGTTTTATTAAGCAAAAAATGAACTTAAACATCATTTAATTTTACACCAAAAAGGTACACTTGATAAAACTTGATAATGTGTACAGTTTTCGGAATATTATGATATGAAAATTACGAAGTAATAACCTACTGGTATATAGTATTGATAAAGTTATTAATTATCATTATTATTAATTAGTAAGCATCATGCAAATTGAACATTTTTTGTTGCGTAAATGAAAGCCCATCTATAAAACGGAGACTAAGTTTGAATTTTGGAATCGTTCGCGATATTCATATTGAATACACTGTTTACACCACCACTACACCAACGCTAACAATTACACTGTTTGACGTGCGTTTCGATAACCAAGTTTTCGTCTTCAGAGACTGAAGGTAAACAGTTTACCTCTTAGTTTTTTTAGTAACTTTTTAAAAGAAAGATAAAAATTGACTTTTCGACTAATTTTAAAAGAGAAGAGACATAAAATCAAGAAACATTTAGAAGAATAAACATATATGAAAGGTCTAAGGTATTTTTGCTTCTTTTCATTTTAGTATATCACCTATAATTTTGTCCCATGTTGCTTTAGAACTACTTTTTTGCTTTTGCCTAATTTTGCGTCCCATTTTTTCTTCACTGGTCTTGACTCAATTGTTTGTAAATGTCCCCGCTCAATACCTCATGTCTTTGCTCAATGAATTCCATAAGAGACGTAATTTCAAGATCTTGTCGTTTTTGGTCATTTATTAATCTATCCTTTATTGTTAAAACTTTCACGTGCCTCAAATACTCCATCTCTGCTGCTTGAAATGTACTTTTTTGCCTATTATTGAGAGACCATGTTTCGCAGCGGTAGGTTAATATTGGTTGGTAAATTACTTTATAATCATTTAGCTTTGTACTTCTTGAGACTTCTCTTTTATTTATTGGGCAGTTGTTTATGGTGTAATATGTGTTTATGGCATTTATTTTGGTAATTTTTTCATTGTCTGTATTTTCTTTTTCTGTTCCAAGGTGTTAAATGTTCTCACCGTTTTAATCCAATATCCTTCTATTTCTATGTTTATCTTTTTTGTTTGAGAGCCATTACAGTCTTTTCTACATTTATTCTCATGCCAAACTGCTTCAATGAGTTGTTCCAAATCTCAAAGTTTTTCTGCGATCTTTGTTGTTTTCTGCAATATGTCATCAGCATATGCTCCAATGCCAATTTTCATTGAATTCGCTAAATACATCTTCAATATATCATCTAGAAATATGTTGAAAGGTAATGGACTTAATCTCCCACCTTGTCTTACTCCTTCTGTGGTTAAGAAAGCCTCAGAAATTAGGTTTTTACTAATAACATCGTTCACATTTCTTTCATATAAGCTCATGATTGAATTTTGTAAGTCCACATCCCTCTCTGCTTTCTAAACTTTCCCATCTTTTTACCTCGGTACTCTTTAGAAAGCTTTCTCCAGGTCAATAAATCCACATAATGCATTTGTACTTCGGCGACCTGCTTTATCTATAATTTGTTTGATGGTAAATACGATCATGTACACTTCTACCTTTGCGGAATCCATTTGTGCATCATTAAAATTCAATTGATAGAAAAATACTGCAATGTCTCCAACAATGGAGAGATATACGGATAGAGGAGGAGTATATATTGAAAGTGACAATAAATAAATGAATATACATAATATGAAAATAAAATATTCCATATCACCACTCTCATTATTTCATAGTCGTATAGTACACACCCAATTATAAAAAGAAATATGTGTCCAAATATAAAAAAAATATAAAACTGTATTATTCGTTGTGCAAAAAATTTTATTTCATGCTCACCAGCTACACTGAAAAAAATATTTCTCGAGATTACTGTAATTTTTTGGAAGTGTGATAATCGATTTATGTACTAAAGGTTACCTATTAGAATTATCAAAGTCAACGTCAAAATCGACTGCCGAAACATTAATGGCACAGTGTAGTTGAATTGTCAAGCAGATAAGCGATGACTTAGAAATAAAAGGTATTGCTCTGCCGCCTTTATAGAAAAGTCAACGAAGTAAACTCCCGACATATTATATTTATACGGCGAAAAACAGTGCAGTCCAGTAAACTGATTTAACTGCCAGTTCACACAAGTAGAGAGTATGAAGTATATGTTCTGGCTTGAAGTGTCAATATCGAAATATTGTGTAGGGATTATTTAGGTAGTAGATTATATAGTTACGTTTTGCGTTTAACAGGTACAGTTTAACCTCTCTGCCTAATTCAGCTTTCCTTTTTACGAGTATCCTACCGACACGCCTTTGGCACACTCTTTTCAGTGTTTGTGAATGGATAACAACAGGCTAAACTCATGAATTGACCCCAAACCGGTTGGTACTACCTGAACTTGATAAAAAGAACGAATTTCACAATGAAGTCAATGCCAAACTATGAAAGTGGCTTAAATATTCGTTGGGTCACCTTGTGGTCCCTTTGCATACCTAATGAGGTTTTATTACTCTACACCTTTCTGAAATAACCTATAGACAAAAGACTGACGTGGAAAATACTTATATTCATCAAGAGAAAGTGGACACCTTATAGACGGTGGTACGTTTTAAAATTTTGTTATTGCTAGTACTTTTTATTATCGTTGCCAATTATGCAAGTTTTTTGTAGTTAGTGGTATGATTCTGGTTTTAGTTTGGCAATATTCAATAGTTAATGTGAAAATAAGAAAAAGATAACATTAAGCACTAGTCAACTACTATCGTCGTACAAATTGTCTCATATTCTGCTATTCATGAGTCATTATATACTTGTTTCTACTCTAATAACTCTTATTATTGGTTTAACGATGCATTTCAAGAATTACAGTGAGGGTTAACTTCAACTACATAATTTATGTTCTATAGCTATTATTATGGAGACATGTTATTGAAACATCAATTTCTATTTCACTCAAAAATTAATATAATCAACGATTAGTAATTCGACATCAAAATGACAATATAATTATTGTCCTTATATCTATTTCATTCGGCAAACACAAACAAACATGACTAATTTCATTTTTTATTTGTTAGACCTGAGTAGACTAATGCTGACATCATTATAAATCGAACAAAAGCAGAAATGGTACTATAAATTGGCTGTTTTATATTTTAAGCTGTCACTAAAACCAATTTTTTTAGTTTTGTCCATTGAATTGAAGTAAACAATGCAGGAACAGCGCTCATATAATTACGGTTTAAACAACTCATTTTCAGCCTTTATCGTGTACCCTGTCTTCTGAATAGAGTCGTTTTGTTGTTAAGAGCCGATTGTGTGTAAATACACCCGCATGACATTTGTACACAGCAATATATACACATATATATATGAGCCACTTCCCATTTGAATTGGCTCTTCTCACAATTAGGAAATAGCCAAGCTTACATGCTTGTTCATTTATTTATTTAATTATGGCAGCTTTTGAAAATTACAAATAATTATAGAGATAACTATCACAAAAGCAATTCAACATCTGTTAAGATGATTTATTGATGCAAAAATTGTTTTTATCGTTTTAAAACGTTGCTATTCTGGGATTTTGCAGAGAAGTCGTGAATATATTTACAAATAATAATAAATGAGCATCGAGGTTATTGAAAGTTCATAATATCACAAATAATAAAGAGTTTATTTAAACCCTCAAAATAATCAAACGTTTTTGCATAAAATTGAATACAAACTATAAAATAGAGAAAAACATTAAAATGGAAAAAAGCAGATTCTCATCAGTTGGATGTAATAAAATGGAGTGAAGAGGTTGGATTGGATGGTTTTGTAGAAGACATATTATTGAAGAAATTTCAAATACAAATGAAAAGTCCTATTCAAATTACTTACTTCCACAGTCTATGGGATTAAATTTGACAGTTGGGAATTTCAACAGGTCTAAAAGAGCCTTAAAATGGATAGAAGAATTCGGTGTTCCACTTTTGGAACGGACTACTAGTAATCCTGATTTTCCACCAATAAAACATCATGGATAGAGATGAAACAACTACTTCGAAAACTTCCCGCATGTAATTTCTCTAAACATTGTCAAAAACTTCAACACTAACTCTAGTTTCATGGTGAACATTTTTTTTGTAAACCTTGTGGTAGTGGTAAGTATTTTTCAACAAATTCAAAATATATTGTTTTCGGAATTTTTTCATAAAATAAAAAATTAATTGATATAGGTCCTAGTAACTAACATTTATCTAATTTTTTTGAAGATTCATAGAAGTACTAGATACTCAGATTGGGCATTTCTCAACGTAACCCTTCTTTGTTGCCGTGAAAGAGTTAGATATAAAACAAATAATGTGGGGGTGCCTTATGTTCACTTTGTTTATTAATCAGACATAAAAATATAAAGCCTTAATATGCGAGGTTAAATCACATCATATTCTATGATTGTATTCCAACGTTCAGCAAACTCTTCGAGAAGTTGGTGAAACCATTCTATCGGCACGAATACAAAAAATAGTCGCATTGCATTTTTAACATTTCCTTTGGGCTAGAATTTTTCCCTCCGTAAGAATTTCGCCAAGATTCTGAATAAATAGTGATCTAACGGTGCAATGTCCGGACTAGATGCTGGTTGTGGTAGGAGTTTAGTACCACCAGGTTCTTAGATCTGATTCCATGTAACTTTATTAGAATGTTGTTTAGCATTGTCTTGTAAAAGAGCTCGCTTTCGGTTAACTCAACCTAGATATTTCTCCGCATAAAACCTCATACATTCGCATCAGATATTCACTGTATACCTCGGCATTGATTACTCGACCGTCTGGAATGATATGGAAGTACATTAAACTTCATAATTCCATCAGACATACAACAAGTTCGAATTGTGTTTGATCTACCATAGATACCTTATTTTATAAATTTATTATTTTCATAAATTTTTTTAGCATATATTAATAAAGCATTGCTTCCAGCGTGTATTATTATGAGTTTTCATTTAGAATTTGGCACATTCAAACATTAATTTTTACTATTGTCAACCCAACCGAAATTTACTACATCGTGTCTGTCAAACCATTTTTCATCTAGATAAATTATGTGTCTATTAGAACTATGGTAGTCTTTTATCTGTCGCAAATGATATTGTTGCCATCAAACGATCCTTGACGATTCGGTTATTGGCATCCGTTTATTCAGTTTTTTGTGATTAAAACCATATGCTGACAAAATTTGACCTGATGTTTCTAAACTGGTATAATTGTATTCTGGATAATCTGCTACCTTTTGCTGTAGTACTGTCGCAACCCTCTACTCCTTATATAAACTATAAATGTCCTTCGTATAAAATCTTGAGTAGCTTTGTCAACTGATTCGTGACTTCTCGATAAATGGAAAACTTATTTACTCTGGTTGATTCAGCAATTCTTATTATGATTGCATTATCAGATTACTGAATATTTTCCTTTTTTAAACATTCGAATATATTTAAAATAACTTGCTGTGTTTGTATATCTAGATCTTTATTATTAAATTCATACCTGTCTTTATTGTGATTACACTGTGCATTATCTTCATACATCCAAGGTCTAAAGAACGCCATATTTCTATTTATTAAAAGAAATTTATGAATTAAATTAATCTCACCAAGCCACTCCACTGCTTATCGCAGACTTTTTGGATGGAATATTTCGAAAAAATTGTGTACATACAGCTTCGGCCAATAGAAATGCATTTATCTTTACGATTCGATGTTTTCATTGGTAAACAGAGTCCACGTGGACTGCCGGTTTGTTAGATGTTTACCGAATTTTTTCATTTGGTAATTTGGTATGAGTGCCGTGCGTATTTATGAACTATTTATTTTTCCTAGCATAACTATCTTCTGCAATTGATATTGGAAGAACTATAAAAATGGAGACACATTGTTTCTTGCGATGAGAAGGATCATTTTTTGGCAGGACAAGGAGCTGTTTACACACCTCTACTTGTTTCGTTTGAATCTCTATTAATGCATGTAGCACTATTCGACAACTTTCATACATCTTACCTAATGATTTTAAATATCTTCAAATCTTCACTATTAAAACGATTGAACAAACGCCATGGCATTCGCTCATAATTACCTTTCATTTTCATATGTTTCCCTTGATATCACGGTTGTCCCAATAATGACTTAACAATACATGAATTACAGATTCATCCTGGTCCTTCTTATTGTGAATAATCAAAGAGAGAATGATCAAAAGAAAGTAAGGTACTCTCAATAGATATATAGACTAGTATCAACAAGTTTCGACGAAATTTTCACATATAAAAACCGACATTACTTATGAGACACGCTTTGTAGATTTATTCATGTATTTAAACATGGTTTTACCGAATGCTGTACCGTTTAAGTTGTGTTAATGTTTACCGACGCTGCTACATACATGGCAAAAGCAGTAACAAATTCAAAAGTATTTTATTCCAATTTAAATTCACTGACTCAAGGAGATAAGAAATCATTTCCCACTGGTTAATAATTTAATTAACAACATGACAAAAGTATTTATAAGAGCTTCTGTAAGGGTACAGATATACAAAGAAGCATACATATTGTGTATATTGTTGTATATTTCAAAATTTTAGTACATATTTTCTAAAAAATATGTATTTCTTTGTTATAAAACTCAAGTTTACACATAAGTTATATCAAATATTACTTACCGACAATAGTAGCAAAAATCAAGACTCCTGCCAAGAAATCCGCGACAACGAACAAGTACTCGGCATCGTTTTCAGGCACTGGGGTTTCACCGATAGTAGTCAGAGTCAAAGTTGACCAATAAAAACTATAAATATATTGTCTAGTCAAAGAAGCATTCTGCGGTCCATTTAAATTATAGACCCAATTGTCTGACCCAAAGCCTATAAAATAACTAATGGCAAAGTATAAACATGCGTTCCAATGTATCAACACTAGGATAGCGAGTACCACTTTGCAAATTCTGAAAACGTTCGGGTAGTTTGTATCTGTTTCTGTTCTTTCAAACCATTCCCATAATCTTGGTAATTTAAACAGTCTGTTGAGTCGCACTATTACCGGGCACGGCACTTTTAGATCACACTCATTAGGGGCCCACCAAAAATAAGTTAAATCTGTAGGAATGACGCACAAAATGTCTGTTCGCCAAGATTTTGATTGGAGATAGTGCGCCCTGAGTTTCTGCGGATTGGTTACTAGAAGGCCTTGTTCCAAATAACCTGAAATATCAAAAAAAAAACAATGAGATGATTATATACAAAAGTGGTTATATTTCGAAGATTCCCAATCAAGACTGTATCATTTTTTTCTAGTAGATCGAATTTTTTTCGACATAACAAGGGAAAATACTCATTTTGTAGGTACTGAGTTTTAGCAGCTAAATATACCTCTTTGGAGGATTGAGTTCCACATTCTTTATTTCAGCTTTAGTCAATCAAGTAGATCAAACCAAATTTGCTTCTAGAATTTCTTATCAAGATATTTTAAATAAGATGAAGCACCCGAAAGAGTAAGTTCGGCAGATGTGTGTTGTTTGACTAGTGGTTATCCTCTACTCTAGTAGAGGATAACCATTTCAAGACTAAGGGGAGGAGACTTGGTATATGAGATCAGTTTTTTAGTGCCAGCAAGTTTTGTCTCTATTAGTTTTCTCAAAGTGATTTATCAAACTAAATTATGCCTTTTCATTTCTCTACAAATAACTCATTATAATATTATTATAATACAGATCCACTATACTCAAATAAATATGTTTCTCATCTGTTAATTGGGTATTTTTGAAAGCTACGGCAGATAAATAATATTAAAATTTTGACACGATCACAATTAACTAACCCAGAGGTTCCAAATATTTTTAACCCTCAGCTCCCTTTCAGTGGTACATGGCTTGGCAGCTCACTTCGAATAATCACTTTTCTCATAGATTATTTAATTGCTGATAAAGTTTACTAGGTTTACCTTGTTCTTACAGAGGTCAAGAAATAACATTTAACTACATACAAGGGCTGTAATAATACATGACTTACTGCCAAAAAATCTATTTGAAACAAACATTAGAAAAAACCCAACTCCCTTTTATAAAAAAATTTAAAACAGTGTAAATATAAATTTGAAAGAGATTCCTTTAATCGCATTTCGCCATTCGCAATTTTGAATACCAGCCTCCAATGGCTGACTATCGGTAATAAAGTAATAAGTTCAATAATGGTGGGTAATTTTTTCTTGATAAGTGACTAAATTTGCCAAACTACATTGGCAACACTGATAAGTTGTCTCCTCGCTGAGCCAGCACCGAGCGGAGCATCGCGCACATTTTGGGAACCGCTGAATTAACCGATATCAAATCATTGACAGTTATTACAATTATTACAATTCACTCGACGTTTCACAAATCACTGTTTGTCGAGCCTTGTGGTTGGCTTCTTCGTTTCCTCGGCCTCGGTCTCCTATTAAATGCTGTATGCGGCGTCTGACTTGAACGTGAACGTTCCGATCGACATCTGAACGCCAGCGATCAATACATCTCATACGCGAACGAAGACGTCTTGTACACAACAGTAGTCGACAAACAGTGTTAGCATTCCACACTTTTGGCGATGCTTGTGTTACTTGAAGAGGAGACACAAGACGACCGCATACGAAGAAAACTCATAGCAACAAGGTGCCGATTATTTATGAAGACGCAGAAAGAATAATGCTTCCAAATTTTGTAAATGAAATACTTGAAAGATAACAATACTAAATTTGATATTTTCATGTCAAATAAGAACAATTCAAACATATCGTAGAGCTTGTGCGGGATTATACAGTGCTTTTCAGATAAAAGTATCCACCTTTAATAACTTTTGTAATACTGGTATTTAGAAAAAATCCAAAAACACGTCAATTTATGTTGGAAGGGGCAAGCATTATGGCTTATTTAAACTTACTGGAAAAGCCACCCCCTCACCCCTAGCAGCATCCCCTTTATTTTTTTAAATTACTTGTCATATTTTTTATGTAAAATTTGGATACTCCTCTTTGAGCTGATTTCAAAAATGTATAATACTTGTAGGTTAAAGTGGTTAGTTTATGAGATAAACAATTTTTCTTTTAAGAGCACAAATTTTACTTATTATTTACTTTCACCTTATTTGCCTGTACTAAAATGGGTTGTACAACAGTTCAAACTCTTTAATCTTTTTAACTGTGCTATTTATTCTACTTAAAAAATCCAAACAACAAAAAACTCTACTTTTTATTAAAGTTTGACATTGTCAACTAGAATTTGTAGTCACTATTGATAGTGTAATTTGATGATACATTATTTATTTTGTTTCTCTGAAATGGTTTACTCTTTGCAAGAAAGAATTGAAATTGTAGGTTTATACTACCAAAATAATAATTGTGCAAGAGCTGCTGCTAGAATTTTTAACGAATTAGCTGACGGAAGACATGCAACTCATAAGTATGTAATTCAACTGATGGAGAAATTTACCACAACAGGGTCTGTTTGCAATAAAGTGCATAAGCGAGAGGGACTCGTAAATAACGAAGCAATCCAAGTGGCAATTTTAGGGCAAGTCAGCTTAGAGGCTCAACAACCCCAATCGTTGTCAACAATAAGTAGAGCGATCGGTGTTTCATCTTCTACAGTTTTCCGAGTTCTACATAAATTCAAGTACCACCCATACAAAGTTAAGTTGGTGCACGAGTTGAATGAAGATGATTTTGATCGTCGTCTAGAGTTTTGCGAATCAATGACGCAAATTATCAATAACAATCCACAATTGTTAAACAATATTTGCTTTTCTGATGAATGCTCATGGTCATTAAATGGCTTAGTAAGTAGGCATAATTGTAGATATTGGGCTGAAAGTGATCCACATATTATGCGTGAATTCCATACACAACATCCCCAAAAGTTAAACGTTTGGTGTGGTGACCACATTGTCGGACCTTTCTTCATCAAAGGAAATTTAAATGGTGAATCATATCTTGAGTTACTCAGGGAAGGGGTTGACCCACGTATTACAACAATAATAGAAAATGATGATAACCTTTCCGAAGATTTAATGGTATTTCAACAAGACGGAGCTCCCCCACACTATGCTATGCCTGTCCGACAATTTTTAAACGAAACATTCCCCGCTCGATGGATAGGTAGAAGGGGGCAGATGATGGAGTGGCCACCTAGGTCACCGGATTTAACACCCCTAGACTTCTTTTTATGGGGGTATTTAAAAACAAAAGTTTATGCTACCCAATCAGAATCTCTGGATGATTTACGAGAGAGGATATAAAATGAATGTCGACAATTAAATCCAGCCGTATTAAGCAATGTCAGAGAGGCATTTCAAAATAGATTATACCATTGTATGGAAGTGAATGGTACTCATTTTGAACACTTCTTGTAACTTCATAATAAATAGCACAGTTAAAAAGATTAGAGAGTTTGAACTGCTGTACAACCCATCTTAGTACAGGCAAATAAGGTGAAAGTAAATAATAAGTAAAATTTGTGCTCTTAAAAGAAAAATTGTTTATCTCATAAACTAACCACTTTAACCTACAAGTATTATACATTTTTGAAATCAGCTCAAAGAGGAGTATCCAAATTTTACATAAAAAATATGAAAAGTAATTAAAAAAAATAAAGGGGATGCAGCTAGGGGTGAGGGGGTGGCTTTTCCAGTAAGTTTAAATAAGCCATAATGCTTGCCCCTTCCAACATAAATTGACGTGTTTTTGGATTTTTTCTAAATACCAGTATTACAAAAGTTATTAAAGGTGGATACTTTTATCTGAAAAGCACTGTATAATAAAACTACCATGCAAAAGGCATACTAAGCTCATATCACCTGAAGAAAAAGTTGCTTGGATAATGCACAATAATATTGGAATTATTCAACCATAATTAGAATTTATAATTATCAATATTGAATTTACACATTTTGTACCGACGCCAGATACGACGTTTATGCTGCAATGGTTCGAAATAACTAGCGACGCGGCGTAAAGTGTTTTAATGGCACCTCAGTGTCTACATGTCAACGTCAGAGTAGGAAAAAGACGACAACAGTACATTTCTGTAATAAGCATCAAGACGCGGGGGTACGGCGTGACGTTGTAGGCGGCCGACGGCGTTTATAAGAGTCCATAGCTTTATTATTTGCCAGTATGAGCAGGAATCCAAAATCCAATTATTTATTTGTGATAACTGTGATTTGACGACTTTAATTTGGAATGCTATGGGGTGTGTAAGATTAAGTTGACTAATTATATGGATAGTATAGACGTTGCTTGTTTTAGGTAGCACAAATTGAAGTGTGCCTACGCCGTCGGCGGTTTTGCATGGATCTGTATATTTTACTTCGAAAATAAAGATGCTGTATTGGAGAGCTCTACGCTATTCTGCAAACACTTATTCACGTAAAAACAAAAAATATTTAAAGTTCCATTATAATAACAGACTGTCTTAACTCAATCCATTTAACCCAATAGCACCCAATAGCACTCTAAATTGAAGTCGAATTATCACAGTTACAACAAATGAAAAATTGTGTGGAAAAACTTTGGATTTCTTCTCATACTGGCCTATGAGGAAACGAAGAAGCCGACCCCAATGGTCGACAAGCAGTAATTAGTGAAACCGCGAGTGAAGTGCAAACGGTGGTTTACAACAAAATCACTACTTAAAACATAAGTGCAAAACGAGTAGTAAACATCGGAATCGAAACTACGCGATGTGAAACTACGGAAGTGAAATCCTGGCCGCAGTCAATCAGCGAAAATTGAATTAACTAGGTTACGAATAGGCCACACTAAGTTTACACGTATTTAATCAATTACCAAAAGTGGATCCCCACAATGTGATCTATGTAATAAATAACTTACTGTAAAACACCTAATAATTGACTGCGCAAAATTTCACCAATCCAGACGAGACAACCTTAATAGCACTATAGAATACATATCAACACAAATATAAGCCATTTATGCTTCCTGTCACTAATTATCCTAGTGTATTATTACAAAGAGTGTCTGTTCAAAAGTTTATAGACTGACAATATCTTAGTTTGATGTGGTTACTAGGGAAATGAAATTACTGTAAAATTCTCTATTCTTATTCTGCAATTAAACTAGAATTGGAGTTTATTAGACTATAAAGAATCGTAATTTTACACTTGTTTCTTACCAATACATTGTCGCAAATGGTGTCTGTGTTTACTTAGATCTTTTCTCTACGTTTTACGAACGAGATATTCGAAAGACGCTTCCTAACCACGAATTAAATATACCGGGGTAATTTGAAGGAAAAGTAAATTTTCAATGAAATAGTTATAATGAACTTAATAAATTTGAAAAAAATCTTAAATTCAATTTCAACTTTATCCACTTAGTCTAGTCTTTATGTTTGGAAATAAAAACTAGATCAATATAGCAGATGAGGTAGTGAATCGTAACGCAATTCACCAACTTTTTTTGCAAAAATTGTGGACGAATGAGTAGAAGTATTGTCGTAATAGAATACAACTACTTTTTCAATAACCGCAGTCATTTTCTCTTAAGCTCGGTACCAGAAAGATTTAGTAAATCAGCATTGGTTTATTATTTTTCAACCCTTTTATCTAAATTATGGAGATTACTCTTTTAAAATCACAAAACAATATGGTTAAGACGTTATTTGTCGAAAAGACGGTTTTTGCTCTCTTTGGAGCACGACTGTTATTTTTGTATCTGGATTATAATGACGTAGCCAAGTTTCATATGCTGTGACATATCGACTGATTGTGTATCATGTTTTTAATGCGAACAAACCTTCTTTCACCCTTAAGCAATCGCGACACCCACATTGTAGATAGTTTTTTAATATGCAATTGTTTATACAAAATATTGCATACTGGTTTGGTTAAAAGATTTTCATAGCTTTCTTTTCATATTGCTTTTCTCAGTAGGAAAATAATGTTTATTTAACGTACAAAGTTTTTGTTCCTCCATATTTAACCAAAATCGAAAACCATTTTCTTTATGTTATGTTTAGAGAAACATGGCGCTCTCATAGATGGCACTAGTTAGACGGTTCGTACAAAGAGGTATTGAGTATAACTTTCTCAATATTAGATTTATTGAGCAAAATTTAATTTCAAGTGAACTAAAATATAATTTTTTTGAGCTTCCACCAAAAATTTAGTCTTGATAAAACTCGAAACTGTGTACCGTTTTTGAAATATTTTGATTTGAAAATTGTAAAGTAATAACCGATGCTGGTATGAAGTAATGATAAATGTATTAATTAAATAAAAAATCAGAAGATGAGAATTTGAAAAAGCCTAATAACATGAAATAGAATTCAATAGAGTAGGTGTTTATAATGTCCTCCGTTTTCACAAGTCAATCCATTTTTCTAAAGAATCCATTGATCTTCTAAACGGTTGGAAGTCAGTTATGAGGTGAGTTTATCTCTGTGGTATTAAAAATGCGACCAAACTGTGTAATTCAAAGGATTAAAATCGCATGACCGAGGAGAGCAATGAATCGGAGTTTCTTCACCTCTACCAATCCATGGATTCGGAAAATGGTCACTCAACCAATCACGCCTTCTATAAAAGTGCGGTGGAGCTCCATCGTGCATAAAAAATAGAGATCTTCGCCATTTAAATATCCAGATAGAATGTGATAACCTATTAATTTGTGATCTAAAGCTGCTGCCCAAACATCAACTTTAAATAAGTGTTGGTAAAGTTATACCCTTTTGACACGTGGATTCTCAACACACAAATAGTGGTCTCGTCCGTAAAAAGAATACATTTGGATTGAGAGTTGTCCTTTCTTGGAATATTTAACAAAAATCCACTCTAACCGGTAGATCGTCTGGCTAAAGCTCTTGGACTTGTCTGTAATGACAAGAATGTTGCTGTTGCTCTTCAAGTATCCTCGAAGTACTTGAAAACGTAATTGTTTGTCTTGCCATATCACTTACGCTAACTATTGGATTTTAACAACAAAATTTAAACCATATTTTCCTTATTAATGGTTCTTGTTGTTCTTGTGGTTCTTGTTCTTCTACCAGAATTTCTTTTCTGTATAACGCGTAACAGCTGCACTGGAGTTTCGTAAACACTTGCCTAAGGTTAATAACATGGTATTATATTCAAAAATTGGGTACATTTTGATTGACAACATCTAATTTAACAAATAACAAGGTTTCAGAAATGTAATTATCATTAACTCAACGTCATAACTAGCAATGAATGACAGTTTTCCATGGAAAACTCAGAGAAAATACTATTGCCGTGTGAAATTCAAAGTTAAATAATTATGGGTACTCAGCTATTGAGGGCCTTAGTATTAAACAAACAACAGTTTGAGTCCCATACTGATAAGACTGGAATTTTGTTAAACGTTACAAAAAACGAAAACGAAAAAAAACTTTTAATTAATAATTTTCAAATAAAAATATTCCAAAAACGGTACATAGTATTGAGTTTTATCAAGAGTACCTGCCTTTTGGACTTGAAATTTTGCTTAATAAATATTGAACAAGTTATGTTCAATACTACTTGGTACGAACCTAGTTACAGGGTACTCAATAAGAGCCAGACATAAGAACAATTTCATTGAATGTATCAGTTTTGGAAACATATTCGTATAAAATTTAAATACAATGTTGCCAGTAGTGGCGGCAAAGTCGTAGAAAATGTGAAATGTTTTCTGTATCTATCCTACAGATGAAATCACCTTTTTTGAAATACCCTCAATAGAGAGTAGCTTTGGTAGTTCATCAAAAACTATTTACACACCACTCTTTGGCATTTGTTGAGGATCCCTTATACTTCCATTTTACGGTTATAGAGCCAAGAATAAAGGCGACGTTGTTGAAAAATACTGTTAAAGTTGGATGTTGAGAGATTCTGATGTTTGTGAATATGGATATTATTTTCTCCATCAAAATACTACTAAAAACAATATTTTGTTGTACAAATATCTTTTGTTATGTTGTCTTTTACTAAATTTTGTTTCTTGTCCTATTATATGTAGCATCATAACAACTCCAGCCCTACAGGGCGAAATATAACAAATTCTGTAATTCACATGAAGCACATCCTCATCCTAACCACAAAAAACCTAAGAACCTCTTCCTCTCTCTCTGTTGTATATTTAGTCATGTCTTACCTATGCTCAGACTTTGTTCTTAATTTATTAATTGATCAATTTATTATTTTTATTTGAAATATTTTTTACAAACCAAACTTCATAGTCATTAGTTATAATAACGTTGATGACTTTATTATTATTAAATCAGTCACATGAAACATTTCGTGTCAAATGAGAACAACTCTACTTTTATATTGAATATTCGAACCTTGATTAAGACTATTTATGGAGGAAAGCTACGATGATTATTTTTTTAAGCTATTTATTTTCAGCCATATTTAAATTTCCGCCGAATGAGAATTGTTAATTACACAGCTTCTATTGACATGTTATTTGGAGCAAAACGTGCGATAAAAGTTGATGTTTTACTACTCACAAATTAATATTCTATACTTATTTAAATTCAAGGATGTATTCTGCAAGTAAAATTTTCATAAGGGAATGACCACGAATATTTATTATAAGTTAGATAACAATTTGTTTCCGTTCACTCATTTTGGAGTTGAAAGTGTTGACGCTACGCTTCGCTGTTTCAATTTTCTGTGATTTATTGTTGTCGACACTTTATATTAATAATAAGGCTGTGAGTAAGGCATTACTTGTAATATTTTGGGATTTTTATCACAAAGTTACTAGTGAGGGAGCGAAAATATGCTATTACTCTTTTTATGTTAAAAGAATGAGAGCTCAGTTGTTAACATAATGAAATGGGTCTCAAAACAAAAATAAAATATAGAGGTTGCTAAATCTATATTCCACTAGGTTCCGTAGTTAACAAAGTGGAACTGGTCTTTTAGCAACTAGCAGCTTGGTGTGATTAATTTTTAACTTTATGGTCCAATAATTTGGTTTTAAGGTCATGATCATTTGATTTTCTGCTTTCAAAAGCAGTAATAACACCCTCATGTGACTTTGGTACCGTCAACAATAAATGAGCGACTTTATCCACCTCATTCAGAGCTCCTGCAGCTATAAGACACGAGATTATGCCTTCAAAATAGGTGAAATTCTGAAGCAAAGTTAAGAAAACACATTTAAGTCTAACAACTGCTTTCTCAATGAGAATTGAGCAACTAAACAATGTCTGATAGGATCTGATTTTATTAAAATATCTTGAATTTGCTCAAGTTAAGTCTATTGCTAAAATAGGCTGAACATTCGCAGAGTTGATGCTTTTCTTTCTCTATGAATTGTTTACAGAATCTATAGTTGTCGTCTTCTGCCTACCTATCGTCTTAAAGTGGAATTTGACGTTTTTGGATATTTCGAGAAGCTCCTTAGACTTTTTAGCTGATATGGTTATGAATATTTTGGTTTTTCTTAGTCCTGGAATGTTTTTCCACTGAGACTCTATCTGATTTTTTAGCCATCTAATCAGTTCGTTGTTGATGTGACATCTCAAAAGGTTACAGTTGGCTTTGGTTGAAAAAATAGGGTCGTTGCCCCCTTTTTGGCCAGGTTGTTAGCCTCATTGCCTGGTATACCTTAGTGACCTAGTAGTCTTATTAAGTATTATTTTGTTTCTTTCAGCTAATGTTTTCAGATATTGATACTCTCACACTAACTTGGATATGTATTTAGTAGCTTTAGCTATAAATATGTTTTCTAGCAAATCTAACTGAAAATTAGTGAGTAATTCAATGGTGGTATAGAGAGCTTTCATTATGATCTAAAATTGCCCAATACAAATCTTTGTGCTAGCTTGGAACCATCTGTATACTATAGTAATGGATTACAACTTTTATTGATCCATTATTGGCGATCATTGATGACCATTTCGAATTATATATGTCCATCATGCAATGGATTTATAAATACAGACATTCGCCATTAACCTATCGGGATTTTCTATATTATGCGATATTTTGTGAGACTGTTTAGGAATTTATTTCTTAAATGTGATATTTTAAATGTCGAACAGTAAAATTTGCATCAAGTTAAATTCAAATTCAAATATTTTGCAGTACCATTTTCCCCAATAGACGGGTCAAAACACATGTTTCATCACTATATAAAATAAATTTTATGAATATTGAATCTGAATTCATTAGTTATACAGGGTGTTTCTATATTCGACCGACAACGCTCTCCCATAGAGAGATTTTAATAAATGATTCATTTTGATATAGGAATACGAACCCTTATAGTTGCTGACATAAAGCAAAAATTTGCCATAAATCATGAACGCCTTTTTTTCAAATTTGGTGACCAATATGCTCCTTATTAAAGTAATATTTGACATGAACAAACTTTTGAAAAATTTTACCATAGGCGCGCTGTCAGGGCTAGTTGTCATTTTTATCTCTCTATTTCTCAGCAAATTTGCAACAAAAATTGATTCGTTCTTGATTTATGGAGAATTTTTGATTTTGATTTAAAATTTTGAGCACCCTATATTTCAGCAACTAGGCCCCGTAACGGATACGTTGTTAGTAACTGCTATTAGTCAACGTTCTTTCGACACTTAGATGCGATATCTCATTTCATACCCAAGCAATTATTCAAAGTGTTACAACTTGTTTCATTCAACACAAAAATTTCAACAGTCGACAAATCAATTTAAGGATAAACTAAATTGATTTTCTTTCATTCCGCTGCCTTATCCGTTGTGATGAACTCAAATTTGTTGACAAATGGCTAAAGTAAACCTTTGACCGCTTTAGATTTCGCTGGATTAAACATTTTTAGCACTTCTGCGTACGAAACTCTATTCGCAATATGAAAATTCATTATCAATAATCAACTTTAATCACCTTTTTGTCGATTAATTTCAAACTACTCAAGAGCGAGGTGAATCGGTTGAAGATCAAAATAATAAAGCATATGAAAGGGATACTGACATATGGAGGGAATAAAATAGTAATTATTTTTTTTGCTAATGTGATCGACAATATAATCAACTGTATAGTGTTTAATGTAAATTTATATATTATCAGAAATGAGCTTCTAAATTTACATAAACATGAATTACCTTCAAGACTCAATATTTGTGATAAAAGTCAATATAGTGTATAAAGCCGGTGATAAAACAGTTACCTTCAATTTACTTTGTCATATAGAAAAAATGACTTCAAACAGGGAGTGTTGTTTAGCAAACATTATTGGCGATGTTGGAAGTTTGCGTAAGAAAACAATTTGCAAAATTAAGAATCATAATTCTTCTTGATGAATTGTTTTAGAAGTTGGTATCGATTCCTTAAATATTTACTTTCACTGTTTATAGACCATATGGCAATTTCCATAACTCATTTTTATAGCTCCAATCGTATAACTAACAAATGTCTCCTTGAGAATTTTTCTAAACCAATAGAAAATACTAACAAAGCACTTAATACTTACACTAGTTTATTTCCTATATCTCAACTTTAAGTTATTGATTATTGTTTATGTAGATAACAGACCAACAGAAAAAGAATTAAGAAGATGGTTACAGATCAAAATTAACTCCTGAGAGATGTTATTTAAAAATTTTTTAATTTTAATCAAAACGCTCCTCCGGGGAGTATTTGGTATATCCACCTTTTGCAGTTAATAACAAACCGATGACTCTGAGGACGCTGCGCGCTCTCCATAGAAGTTCTTTTGTATTTCCGTTCTCTTTTCAAATATTCTAAGTAAACTTACTTTTGTTTTAGGACAAGGTACTTTTCGAATTTGATGTTGGAAATATCATTTTTGTAACCGTTATAAAGAAGTACTACTTTGGATCTTGATAATTCAACTTGATTATCTTCAACTTCAACATCACTTCTATTGTCATCTTCTAATATATTTTGACTGGAATTAACGTGAAGAATTGGGAATAGAAGATATTTCCAATGTAAAATTCAAGTACAGTTTTCATAAAAGACTTTTTATCATGGTGCACATTAGGAAATCCAAAATAATGAAGATGTGCACTTTTTACGATAGGTCTTCTCTTTTTGGAAAATATTAATTGTCTACAAATATAACAAAAAAAAAACAGAACTTTGTTTGCATTTTATTTTCGACACTTTATTTATATTTGAAGCAAAACATTGGACAATGATTAAGAATTAACGAATATTCAAAATAAGTTAACCATGTAGGGTAAGTGAAAAAAAATATTTGGTTGAAAAAAAAATATGGCGTGCTAGAATATTTCTGCTAACACTTCCAGGTTTAATGAAGGTAGGTTGGTACATTTATAAACATTTGTTTGGAAGTATAATGATTGTGAAAATGATTAAACTAGTGTTATAGATAAAATTTAATCAAATTCCATTTACCATTTGGTTCTATGGTTATTCTATGATCATGGTTCTTCAGGATATTTAATTTTACGTTATTAGATAATTGGATGTTTATAATTACAATTATTTGTGATCAATTCGTATCAATATTGACATAAATTGAAAACTTCATTGGAAATTAATGGTTTGTAGCATCATCTCAAATATGTACTTAGAGATATTCAAAATTTCATATAGAAAACCAAAGTTTTGATGACAAAGATATCAAAAGAGGACTTTTAGACAATAAAATTTAATAACCAGTTGTACTGAATACACTGTTTACACTACTACTAGACCAGCACAATTATACTGTCTGATGTGCGTTTCGATAACCAAGTTGCCGTCTTCAGATAATTTAATGATTTTGTGTCAAACAGTGTAATTGTGAGTGTTGGTGTAGAGGTATTGTAAACGGTGTGTTCAGTGTGAATATCATCAACGTTCCAGAAAATTAATATTAACTAAGTAATGGAATTATGGTGTTTGAATATGATTCCATGATAATATTGGCGTGAATTATTTCTTGAGTGAGACTAAATTACCGGAAAATCTATAAATAAATTATTAATGTTTCTAAATGTTCTCGATTTTAGGTCTTTCTGTCTTAAAATTAGTTTTTTTTCAATAATTTTTGAAAGGAAGATGAAATTGACGTTTCAAATTTTCTTTAAGTCTAAGTTAAAAATATGATATTGGCATTGACAATTTGCGCATTTATATTAATTAATAAAATCAAAACATAAATTTGTTCTAATAAGACAAATTGATTTTTCCTCATTCCTTACATCTCTAATATGTAGCAATACTTAATGAATTGAATTATTTGTAGTTTTTTTAGAATTTACAAAATAGAACTATAAATTTTACTTAAATTATTTATTAGAACAAATTTCTATTTAGATTTTATTCTTAGTTTGATGTTCATGATGTAGGTGATCTATTAATTAATATAAATAGACAAATTGTCAGTGTCAATATCATATTTTGATAATGACTAAAAGAAAAGTCGAAACGTCAATTTTATCTTTCTTTAAAAAAACTAATTTTGAAACAGAAGAGACCTAAAATCAAGAACATTTAGAAGCTCAAAGAAATTGAAGAAATATGCTAATAATTAATTATTACCTACATATTATAAAAAACTAATAGTTTTCTGCCACGTCTTTCTGTCTGTTCGCGATAAACACAAAATTACCGAATGGGTTCTTATGCGATTTCATTAATTAATGATTGATTGATGAGAAAGGTTTTTGTATAAAATTTGCTTTACGTGAATTAGTAAAAATATTTCGACGAGAGTTTTCGATAAAAGCTCCCAGACAGTTTGATTTCTCTGATAATTTTTCATAACACCCAATTGCAATTTTTCCCACGTTATCTAAGAATATTGAAATATTGGTCAAAAGGCTTTTATCAATTCTGTTTAAATAGAAAATATTTACTACTACCAATATGGATTTTTAAGTAACAGATGCACATATGATGTGCACATATATTCTCCCTCCTAAATTAATGTTTACTCCAGCCTAAATAACCATCACTCCACTGCAACATCTTTTTATTATTTATCTAAGGCATAATATTTTTATCAACAAATTGCAGTACTACGGTTTCAGGGGAACACCTCTCACATGGTTTAGTTATACCTTACCATGAGAAGTCAGCTTGAAAGGGTTGATACAACGATGTCTTCTTGCAAGCCAATAGAATGTGGAGTGCTTCAAGGCTCAATACTAGGACCTATTTTGTTTCTCCTGTTTAACAACTATATTGCCTATGTAAACATCATCATAGTAACCTTATCAACCTTAAATGATGGTATCTTCTTAATAAAATATTTTGTTTCTTTATAAACGTGATCAGAAAATTGATTTTTGTTTAATTGCTTATCAATTGTTCAAGCCTCCTGTACGAGATTTTGGTCAACGAATTGATGCAGCTTTGAATGGGCTCTAAATGATTAGAGTGCTAAGTATTACAGTTATTGAAAGATAAAAACTTGTTTTTTCAAACTTATACCACAGCTAACTGTTTGTTTGAACCTACTAACCCTGGAATTTAGAGCTCTTTAACAATTTTCAGTTCTTAGCTTCTAGAATCTCCTTTCGTAATGTTTATTATTAGTTCTCAATATTTGGGACGCTCACAAAATTTTCTCGTCCCCAATTGCTGACCTAATATTGAAACATACCTACCAATGGTGACTTATATGCTGATACAACTCTTGTTCTAAGACTTTTAGTCAGTTTTCTGTCGGTTAAATTAAAGTTTTTCTCTTATATCGTAGATGTGACGCAACTCACCAAAGTAATTATTTTTTAAGGGGTATGTTATTTCTGAATAGAAGTAAACAAGAAACCATTACTGTTTCTGCTATGATATGAAATATACCAACAATATGACAACGTCATGTTAAGGTTACAACATAGTAAATGAAGTGCTTCTTTAATTAAAACGAACGGTATGCAATTATGGTTCATGACAAACTGCGACGTCAGACACATAACTTTATTATAGATTTGTTCAAATAGTAAATAGTTAGTTGAAATTTTTTCCAATCTGATAATCACATTGTCGATGTAAATTATTGCCTGAGTAATTAGACGTAGCCAATAAGTTCGTGAATATGCTTTCACTACGAGGTGTACATCATATTTTTTTCTTAAATCTCAATCGATATTATCACGATCTAAGGAATCACTTCAGGCACTATTCGTTTATTGTTGTGTACGTATCTGGTTGAACACCCACTCACTAACAATAAGGAAGCCTTGTCGGTTCTAATTGCATGGGTAATCTTTTTGAAGCTTCTTGGGCGCCCTTGCCTTAGCTCATAAAGGTTTTACAAGAGAATCTTCCAGGTGTCAATGGCTTCTAGCAAGGCTATTACAGAAGGTAAAATACTAGGATTTGACTTTTGTTTTTTAATATTATCTTATTATCTTTCCTCTTATATTCCACAGAATTCGTAATCCGGAACAGTCTACGAGAGTCTTTCTATTTTTTTACATAGCTGCTGAATTTCCACCACTCAGTATTATTTTTGAAAATTTTGATTTGTCTGCAGCCATATCACTGGATACTTATCTCTCTATTTTTTTCAACATAGCTTAAGTTATTATGCGAGTAACAGATTTCTACTTCAGTGTCAGCTATTGAGTGGCTCTAAACTTGGCTAAATTATAGGCATTTTTAGTCTTTCCAAGTTTATGGCACTCGAATGTCTTTGAACACTTGCTCCTCTTCTTGATCAGATAATTGTACGCATATAAACTTTTAAGAGAAGGAAAGACATCAACATTCGACATACAGTTAAACAAAAAGTGAATTAGGGAAAGCATACAAGGGAAATAAATATAATAAAGTCGAGACAAGGTCAAAATATGGAGAGAGTTGCAGAATAGTTCTAATTCTTGTGATTATAATTATTTAATATTATGAAAATGTATAGGTTATAATGTACAGTGAGAATCAGGTGTAGTCTCATTATTTAAAAAAGTGTATAAGATCAAAGAATAAAAAAAATTAAGAGAATACTCATTGTATTATATAATAATCACTCCACTGAGTGAAAGTTGTATATAGCTGTCGAGACCATGCTGAACATAATACGTTAACGTCATATTTGAATTAAATTACTGGAATCTACTCTATCGAAGCAGTTGAATTCGATTGATAACATACCCTGTCAAAAATATTGAACTTGAAAATATAATCCGTTAAATTGACAGTCTTTTTGATTAGGTTTAATTAAAAATATATTCATGTAGTCAAAACAATACTGTTCACTCATTATTTCCAAATGTTAAAAATATTGTAAATTCCATGGAGTTTTCAAAAAAAATACTAGAACTGACATATTTCACCTGATTACAGAATATTGATAGTGGCCCTCGTAAACAACGTTATTCTCGGTGTAGAGTAACTGAACTAACGATTGAAATATTTATAAGAATGAATAAAATTAATTGAATCTCAGCCAGAGCAAACTACACCTCCTCATTGGTTTCCTTAGGAGTTACAGCAACCTTAGAAGTAACTGGTGAGATAATGTTTAGCAGAAACTGACGAATGCGAATGAAGTACATGTTTACCACTAAAAAGGCTTTAGATAATAAATTTGTAAAGATGAGGAAAACATATGTGCCCCAAAGCAGAATTATCCAGAAGGTTTTTTAAAGTGTAAAAGAAAGTACACATTTTTAACAATTCCATAGTTGTGTTCAACTGGTCGACAAAAAAAATTTTGTAGTAACCGAAGAATGAACAGCATATTGGGATAAAATTAATCTATACAAATACAAAAATATGGAAAAAATAATTGTAGCACGTAATAAACATGCCTCACATCTATTAAAAACAAAAACAAAAAAATCACTTTAAACATCAATTAGCTCTACATTTTCCTGTTATGAGGAGTTGCACTTTCTCTTTTTAAAATCCAACAGTAATCACCCATCATGGCGGAATCCCATCGTCCTTGATACCGAATTTCCATTGATCTTAATATCTTGGTGGAACCTTTCTCTTCTCATCACTGAGAGCTTCCAAATTTCGGGAAAATATGTCAGATGGGAATGGAGGAAATAAATTTTCTGTTGGTAGTTTGGATCCATATTGTTGCCCTTACACCCTTACTACACCAACAACTGCCTTCCATGCTCTAACTCCTTTTCTTCCAATTCATTTTCTGCACCAATGACACGCTGCAACTAACACAGCACGCGTGGGTGGCCAATTGCTTGTCTTGGTCCCCAATTAATAGTACCGAAATATTTTAAATAGGTTTTTCCACATTTTCGGAAAATGACCTGGTTTGCGATTTCACAGAACAGAATACTAATTTTTAATGTTATTTTTATGTTTATTCTTCTGAATACTACAGTTCAGGTATTTTTTCGGCCATAAAATTCACCGATATTAACCGCCTCTTTATAAAATTACCTACCTAATGTGAACAGAGATAATCAAGCTATTGAAAAGTGGTACGTGTTACAGCTTAATAAATATTTTTTCTATTATTGAACGGGTATTTCCATTATCAAAATAAAGGTCTCGCCTGTGTTACGAAAATCTTGTTGGCCAGTGTTATTGTACAAATGTTTCTATACAAAAAAATATTTTCCCATTTAAGAGCAAGAGTAAAAAAAAGTTTGTATAGTTGATATTATTCCTGAAGAGTATTTGAATACTGTTGTTATTGAATCTTAAACCGTATTTGCATATTCCACAAATTTTACGAACATCATATTCAGGATGTATATGGATACTAAGAAGGCATGATATCTAGAAAATTAAGCCCGATGCGAAAGATAGAAATTAGAGATGTATATTGGATTAATTACACTAATCTGAGAGTTAATCATAGCTTATTAATGAGGCGTACCAAAGGAAACAGATTATAATTTCGAGGAGTTTTGTTTAACTAAATAATTGTTTGGATATACGAGTCCTACCCCGTTTAATACACTTTAAATATGGTTCTATGATACTATTTTTCTACATCCGTTATAATATCCACGTTTTTTTTCATTCATTTGCATTCATAAAGAATGTAATTTCTGAATCGGTCAAAAAGCGTGAAGAAAACTACCGTAGCGGTTCATTTTTTCACGCTTTTGCATTTAAAAAAGTGCCGTAACGTGTCATTTTTTAACGCAATAACTTTCTGCTGCCAATTCAAGTACCAATAGTAATGTAACTTCTTCCTCACTTCAAATTAATAATGGTCACAGTTGTACTTTTAATATTACTATCACAAAATAAAAATTGATAAGAGTATTGTCGAATTTTTTTAAGTCTACGGACGTAGAAATGATTTTGCATGAAACTCGTGAGTAAAGTAACTTTTTTTCACTCGTAGGAATTGCCGTCCTATTCGTGAAAAAAAGTATTACCATGCACGTTACGGTTCATCAGAGAGGTCTAACTCTGACTGTTGGAATACACCTGTGCAGTTTTTTGTACCTGCACCTGTTTACGTTTGGTTGACCTGCAAAGGCAACATCTTCGGTATACTGTAGCGGGTATAGATATATTTAATGTTGAAGGAGAATAAAAAAACTGGAAATAACCTTATTCACATTGAAGCATTAAACATTATTAAGTTGTTTCCTATTTAAAACCGAATTAAAATAGAGAACAAAAAACTTTTCGTAAATCTAATCTCTAGTTTTTAGCAACTGATTGTTATTATTTGCTTGAGGAAAAAAATTTTTAAATTGTATTGGAAAAGAATATAGGATCGATTGGAGAATATAGGCATCTAAACTGCAATATTTGTAGTTTGAAGAAGAGAAGTATTGGGATTGCGGTTTTCCGAAACTCCTCTCTCAATACTTTTCGCTATAAGTGTTTAGAAATGCCGCTTTCACGCAGTTAATTCATTTGATTGATGAATAAGCGTGGATGGAAACAGTTGTTCTAGTCGAAACGGAAGTAATTACATCCTTTCAGCCCTGGATACTAGAAACCAAATTGAGGCTCCAGGACCTGGATAATTTTTTTTGGAAAATCATTTTATGATTTCATTCTATCACAGGGTTAATATCCAGATGTTTTTACCATTAAAAACAACAGGATTAGGTTCATAGGCTGAACCGCGTTGGAATTTTGAAAATTCTCGACGTTTCGGCTCCCACTTTGGAGCCATTGTGAAGAGAAGGGTGGGGTTAGGACCGACAGTGAGTGTGTTAGTGTCAATAGTGTTCTTGATGGTAAGCATATCATTTTTATTTTCTATTTTAATCATTTTATATTTTTTTGGTTCCGCTTTTCATTTCATCGTTAAAATTCCAAGGAGTGGGCAGATTGAGGCGTTGGAATCAACCAAAAAAAGGGGCGATTCGTTGTGTGAGTAGGCAGATTGACACCACTGAATTGGATCAATTCTTACTAATGAACGAATAACCACCGTATTCCCACCCTTCTCTTGATAATGGCTTCAAAGTGAGGGCCCAAACATCGAGAATTTTCAAAATTCCAACGCGGTTCAACCCGTGAAACTAGTCCGGTTGTTCATAATCCTGACCGCGGAAACCCTCATCTGTGGTATGGTACAAATTTACAAATTTAAAGAAAATGCATGATGTCAAGCACGTGCCGAAAATACTCTACAATTTTCGAGCCCCAAAAATTTATTACTTGGCATTTTTTTGACTTAAAACGTGTGACTCATGATGTTTATGTATTTTTTAACTTTTGATCACGTGGTTACTTTTTCAAAAAAAACTACTTTTTCCGAAATAATCAGTGTTATCTTTTTATTTTATTTCATTTTCATTTTTTTTTCTTATATACATGTCCCGAAGCGTAATAATATGGCTCTCGGCCTCGGAGGGCTAGGGATAATTGAATGTTATTATTAACCTCTCCCCGTTTAAATGAACGGAATTTCGGCAACTATTTTCCGGATTTCACTTTTTTTTAACTTTTCACAATTTACAATTTTTTGATGTTATCCGAAAAAATCTTTTTCATCAAAAACATGCAAGAGAAAACATGTAGACTACATAACTCATCACCAGCTGGACTAAACATAAACAGCAAAAAAACTAACGATATTACGACAAAAAAAAGAGAAGAATATGAAATTTTTTGTGCCGACAGGTATGTAATGAATATATAAGAAACAATTGGAAAAGAGAAAAAAGACATAGCGATTACGAAGAGAAAATGGAGATGGATAGGTGATGCATTAAGGATACCAACAACAAACAAAGTCAGAAAAGTATTCAATTATAATAAAACAAGGAAAAGTAAGTAAAAAAAGAAAACCTATGAGAATATGGGGACTATTGACAAATAACTTCAAGCCATAAGCTTAATATGGAGAGAGGCTACATAAATAAACGAAAACAGAAGGGAAAGGAGAGCCTTTTAAACCAAAATTGACCAAAAGCAATAAAAAGATGCATGAGAATAACGACCTCATTGTTTTTCCACATCAGCAGAAACATCCCCAGGTACTCTTTGGTCCACTGGGAGCTATATGATGATAATAATGATATTATAAATCGCATCTATAACATTATAAAACACAATATGGGGTTGAATGCTAACTGCAACGGAAGTTATAAACCAGCGTCTAGTCTAGTCATTCCACTGGAAAGCTAACATACTAGCCTACGGATCCAGTCAAAATCTTCTACCTACTAGACTTAGACATTTTAATTTTCGACTAAATCTCTATCAATCATATTACAATTGAGCCTTTGACCTACCGTCTGATGATAGTGACACTTAGTGAAAATATAATTGTAAATGTAATTGTAATTGTAATATGTAACATTAACCAACATAACATCAGTTATAGTAAATGACGGTCCCGGACATTCACCAACTCTACAAATAAAAGAACTTTTGGGGTAATATTTATGTAAATTTTCCTCGGTTTCTTTGATTATTTTTCCATCTAAAAATTATGTTTAATTAACACTCGAAATTATTTTTTCACATAACTAGATTTTTTGACAGATGACAAAAGAAACATTACGGAAACTGCTAATATAACCAACGTACCGAAAGTGTTGGCAGGAAGAAGAAAAGTCACAAGAAGAGTGACTTTTAAGTCGAATATATAGTGAGATGACAGTTGAGGTGATTAGATAAGATGGTAAATTGGATTGAGTTCACTTTATCAGTGTCTATTTGGATTTTCCATTTCTAGAGTAAGATTTTGAAAGAGAAAATTATGTTTGATATTTTTGAATCCTATCATGTTTGCATTCACATTTCTCTTTCCACTTGAAAACTGTTATATTCGAGATAATATTTCAAAATACGATCTATTTCATTGAATATGTACCTTTATTATTTTGTGGTGTTGTAAAACTATCAATTTTACTCGCTAATTGAATTGCTTTTCTAATTAACATACACTCACCTTCATGTGCGTGTACAAAGGCATCAATAATATAAATAACATCACAGAGATAATCTAATGTCCACCATAGAGGTCTGATTTGTAGTTTGTTATTCAATTCCCAGAAAACTGCTCTGCCCAAAACAAATATTACGTTGTAAAGAACTGCCAATGATACCACCATGAGCCACTGAAACAAAAAATTTCCCATTACCGATTCATTATAACATTTTCACAGTATAAGATAAAAAATCATTATAAATAAAATTCTTTAACTCATAATCATAATAGATCGTAATCTACGATAGATTTGTGATGAATCCAACTTATCAATTTAACTTTTTTTAGTACATTAATGTACTTAGCTTCAATTGGGTCGTTAGTTGTACTTTTATAAGAATCATCATATTAAAAATAAAATTTTTCTAATCACAAAAGAAATATTTATTATTTTCTTGCAACTCAAACGAAAGATACTGCTTCTTATATAAAATTTACCCAGAAGACAAAGAGTAAAAGTCTTTGCCTTGTTTTGGTTCCGACAAACATGATGTATATGTATCCGCAACATTTGAAGTTTGATGATTTTTCTACACTACTGGATTCTTAGCGAATGATTTTCTATTAATATGAATAGTTTCACTAATATGATGTTTGGCTCCTAAGATTGGTCTGCCAACTTACAAAATAGGTTAAAATAGCCTGCTATGAAGGTTGCTACTGAAGTTTTGAGATGGTGTAGAAAAACGTTGACCTCGCTATTTATTTTATATTTGCGGGAATAAGAAGAAATCATTGGGTACCAAACAAGGAGTATACAGCGGATGACCCATCATTTCGATGTTTTGACTGTTCAAAAACGCTTTTGTTCGAACTGATATGTGAGAGCTCGCATTGTCTTGGTGGATCATGATAGTTTAAATTTACTTTTTGACCAAATTTACTGCATTCAAAGTAGAGTAATTTATGATGTTTGTTAACTATTATTGAGAGTTCTTGGACTCTTTTCTACCGACTTGAGTATTTTATTTGCTGTTTTTATTTTGTATGTCATAGAATCATCCACGTAGGCTTCTGCTACCGACGTGCACTTCCAACTTCCTTGTCGCTTACGATCAACTGCATCTCCAACTCTTTCAACCAGCCATATGGCAGAGGATCTACGAAAGCTATATCCGGTGTATAGATTTGCATTCGCTAGTACATTTTTTGAATATTTTGAGAAATTTCCACTAATTTTTCGAACAGTTTATATTTTAGTGTTGGGCATGGTAATTGGTAGAGCTGATTGAAGGTCTTGTATGTCTTTTTATTTCGTTACTGCGACATGCAACCTTAAAACAATTCTTCAATGTAGCGAAAAATTCAAGAATTTTTACGTAATTTCTACTCTTTACCGTTGTTGCAAGGTATAAATCATCTCGAGCTTTTGGTTGATAACCATTCGTTCGTGAAAAGCACGCATTTTTAATATTCTCCTACATTATCTATTTAATTTTTTAATTTTAGCTTGCTGCTTATCATTGAGTATATTGTCATCAAGGACGAAGATTTATAGTTTTCGGAAAGTTTTGGAAAATAGGCCAAGAGGATGTTTCCAGAAAAAGAAAATACTTTATATGTCTGATTGCACTGTTTCCTTGATTATTTTTCATTTGAATGATAATAAAATAATATTAATAAGAAGCTGAACAATCTTGTTTTTTTAATTTAATTGCAAATTTACAATCTCCTCAAAAATACAGAGTAATTAGTAATTGATATGGTTTCTTGCCTGAGGCAGGCACCATCCATTGATGGGTCTCCGTAGATCACTCTATGAGGTCTTTTTCTGGCCAGCGTCTTTTCAATCTTCTCTGTTCCATTGGATCAGTGTAAAGCTTGGATATTAGTGGATTTTGATGGTTTTCGTTGCGGTTTTTATTTTTTATCGCTGATGTCTGAATAATTTCATTGATGGTTAAAATACGAAGGCCTGTCTGTGTATAATGTGTGGTTAGGTTATAAACTATGGGTCATTACCTATTATGCGAAGTATTTTAGATTGAAAAGTTTGCAGTATCTTGATGTTCGATGGCTTACTGCAACAACATAGCTCCATGTTATAAGTCCATATTTGTTTTAGGATGATTTTGTACATAAGTATCTTATTTTTCTTTGTTAACTGCGATCGTCTGCCGAATAGCCACTTCATATTTTAAAGTTTTAGCTTTGTGTTTGTCTAGATTCTATGTGTTTCTTCCAAGTTAACTTTTGGTCCAAGTATAGTTCAAGGTATTTTACTTCTGTTTTCAATGGAATCACTTGTAGCTTGTAATGCGAGAAATTAGGAATAATTTTGGCGTTCTAAATTGTGACTTGATTAGCGGTTGCTATACGATGCGACGACGAGTTTCTATTGGTAAGATTATTTGATTGAAATACGGTGTATATGATTGGCCGACAGGCAGTGGATTACAAAGTGGAAATTACATAGTTTGAATATCGACAGATGATGCGTCAGTTATGGTAAAAGTTGGACATTTGATTAAAGTCGAAAATCATGTTCAGTACATGACACCTACCTAGTTGTTAGAGATGTCCTTTACAAAAGCAACTCCAGTTTAGTGAATGTTGATGCTGAACCTAACCAATCTATCGATTGTGATAATGATGTATATGATGAAAATGACATAGAAACTGACAATGAAGAAGATAAAAAGATTACAGATGTTTGTGTTTTCCTACAGTTTGGATCTGTTGAAACTAAAATAAATTTGAATTATGCTAATTTATCCCTGCTGGTAACAATAATTAGGAGTGTCATAAAAATTTTCAAAGGATCTCCAACAAAAAATGATCAATATTTACAAAAATATGTAAAACTACATTTTTGAAAAAAATTGCATTTGCAATTGGATGTTATAACACGAAGGAATAGTTTACTTATTATGTTGGAAAGGTTTTACTAATCACGGTATTGTACCCAAAAAGCATTAATTGATTTAGAAACAAACTCAGTCTTCTCCGAAGAGGAGTTTCTATTAATTTTTGAAATTATTAATGCATTTTTACCAATTAAATTAGCAGTCAAAGCACCAAGCAGAAGAGATTCTAATCATCTTGTTGTAGCCGCGACGTTTAAATTTATGATTGACACGCTTGTTGCACAAAAAAGTAAAATAAGTATTGGATTGATAAATTCTCTAAAGTATGGAATAATGCGAAGACGAACAAACATATTTCAAGTTTTACAATATTAGTCAATGCATCACAAAACGAAATCTAAACGAATACAGATTTATGTACTAAGCTTAAAAAAGGTTCTATCACAAAAATATAAAACGCCTAGGAGTTAAAAGTGATGAAACAGACAGTTAAGATTTTGATCTTGAAGTTAAATATACACCAGTTACATCTCTCCCCGCTATTAATACTGCAACATTTTCATTAAAAAACAAATTAGAGAATGTAATTAACAAAGCAACGACGAATGTTCCAAAGCCAAAGAAACAAAACAAAAGATTAGAAATAGAACATAAACTTGAAAAAGAATTACAATTTTTGAAAAGCATGGACTTAGGGGGGTGCATCTAAAGCTTGTTTATGAATACTTGTTAATTATTCTTAAAAATAAATGTTTTATTGTTTAGTTATGTTTGACATATATTTGTATTATTTTAATTTTGTTCACAATCTTTGAAATAATACTAATACCGGTATTTTCCGGTTCTAAAAGCAATACCGTAATACTGTATCGAAAATTTTCAACGCAATGCATTTCCTAATTATTCCTTGTTCACATTTATTAGAATATGAACTATTATTATTCATTGTATACAATGAACTTACCACATAATGTGACAGGTTCGTGGGATCAACAACAATACGGTGTCCATAACAAGTGGGTCCGTTTCCATTGTCCTTATCGCCGGCGGTATTTTCCTCGAGATGACTTTTATCCACGAACCAATCCGGTGCGGCGCTCGATTCTTTTCTAGAAAATCTTCGAAACCTAACGGCTGCCTGGAGTGTCGATGCTATTTGGCTTAGCCGATTTCGAACAGTTGAAAGTAAACGATTCTGTTGGGAATTTTCCTGAAAGGCAAACAAAATGCTTATAGATTTTATCACAACATATGAAATGAGATAAGTATCTTTGTACTTATACAATTATTGAAATTGCGTTAGACATGGAATGATCTTTTCGTATAAGAGAAAATAGTTCACGACGAAATATCCGTTAAACATTAACATTCTCGTTTCATGATCCATTTTGGTAATTTTATACTTTTGCTCTAGAAAATCGAAAAATCATCCGATTTCGATTAATTTTTTTTAAATCTTCGTTTTTACGGCGAAAAAATATAGGAAATATCTCACTTGAAGATTTTATATATGAATTTAAATGTGGTCATAAATGCACTTATTGAGATATAATCGTTCATAACTTTTGTGCCAAGTATCAAATGAAGTTTATATATTTTTTTGTCAATCTACAAAAAATCGAATATTTTGAAAAATAATAATCACATAATAATGTTTATTTATTAATTATATAGTCAAATTATACTTATTTCTTTGGTCTACATAAAAAAATGATTATTTACAAAAAAAATTATGTACAACTAATGATTCTTGAATTACCTCAAAATTTGATATTTAGTTTTAAGAGAAATTGTTATTATTTTTAATTGGAAAAACATGATAAATCAACATTTTTGTATATTTTTTTATTAATTTGTTCGTTTTTTTGTGTAGATTATGAAAAAAATATATAACAACTCCATTTGATTCTTTGGAAAAAGTTATCAACAATTATACGTGATTGAGTGCATTTTCATGAACATTTAAAGCCCTGAAACCAATATAACTCTCAATTATTTTTATTCCCATAAATTTCTTCGCAGATCCGCCGTAAAAACGAAAATTTTGAAAAAAATTCATCGAAATCGGATGATTTTTCGATTTTCTAGAGCCAAAAAACAAGGGGACTGCGAAAATATAAAATTTCCTCCATTTTATAGAGTATGGAACAGTCAAGTGGAGTAAATTCGTTAATAAATAAATGAGAACGTGTTGGGAAATTGATATATAATACAGGGTGTGTTATGTGATAGAGACCGATACCAACTTTATTATTTTATTATTCATATATAACAATAAACATCAAACGAATTCCGCGCTGTATCAATTCTACAAAATTACAACTGGACGGGGCCAGCTTCACTGGCCATATCGCGGACTTGTTCGAAACAATAAATTGAGGTGAATGAGGTGTGTTTGGTAACTTTTCTCTATAGCAACTTTAAGGAAGAATTATTCACAACATTAAAATGTTTCTAACCTCTTCAGCAACCCTATTTCAAGCATAGGCGACAACACATGTTACATGTATTAAGTTGAGAGATTTCCATATGTTGCCATGTAAAGTGCTGCATCTAACAAAAAGAGAAGAAAATTATCTTAAGGAATAGGCGTAGAAAGAAAAAATGTAAATGTTGAAAGAGTCTCTTGTACAAATCTGGTCACTGTCAGGGTATTAGTGTTTTCTAGCTCTTTAGAAGCAATGAGGTAAGATTTTGGCAGGATGTCTTCGTTATGAACAGAACTAGCTTATACCCGCGGCTTCGTCGTATCGAAAGCTATATTAGAACCTGAGATATAGATCTTTGAATGTAGAAAAATTGCCAAAAACCTACAAAAATCCATAACTCCACATTGAATGTCCGCGCCTAGCTCCTCTCCAACTCAACCGATTTAAGTGTTCAAAAACTCAAAAGAAAGAAGGTGTTTCAGCGAGTGTTCTTAAACCAAATCGAAGTCTCTATCTTGAATAGAACCTGTGATATTGAGGATAGAGCGTGTGTATGTGAAAAACTCCCATAAGTAATGTACAGGGGGAAATCGCATTTGAGTATAACTTGAGAATGGTGAAAATTAGATGAAATCCGATGGTTGATGGCTAATCTGTACATCAATACCTTTCATTGAAAAAAAAATTAAGCAAATCGGTTGGGTAGAACGCCTGAACGGACTCGGAATGGAAATCATCAATTTTTTTAATATATATGATTAGTGGTTTCATCATAACGTATGTAAATGAGTCCATTCCTAATATTTGTCTTAATTTTCTCAATTACCTCCGAAGATAAGGAACTAATGTCATTTTCTCGTAGTATTGATTCACCTGCTACATTTAATTTGCAATACATTTGGAGACAATATGTGAAGTTTTGATTTCAAAGCTTTACAATGGAATATTTGATGTCACCATTGCGTGATGGTTAAATATGTCTTGTTCAATCAGCTTTTTAGATAATGGTTGGAAACATTGTCCACATTGCGTTAAGGTGAGTTGTGACACATAATTCTACTCTTTCTATCTTTATAATTTAACCAAAAACTCTATAGAGCACACGCCACTGTCTGTGGCATTAGAAGTTTTGCCCAATTAAAAGATGATTCTTATTTTTCAAACTCGTTACGCCGCTCGTACGAATACCCTGTTGTTAATTTTACCATTTACCGTTTTGATTGATTAAACATCAAAAATTCTGCATTTTGACGCATGTTAATAAAGTCCATATGGGCTACTGCCGTACGAATATCCCAGAAAAAAATATTGAAACTTTTGACCAAATTATTTTAAAATTTTATTTTAAATTAAATATAGTCTAGTGAAGAGTTGACATAAAAACTTTGTTTAACATACTAATATCTATTCATAATTTTAAAGGAATTAGCAATGTTACGAACAATCGATTTTATATGTTATTAACGTGATAATATTTTAAAATATGCAACTAGAAGCAATCACAAACAAGTACCATACATTTTTATTGATAATTATGCCTAAATATGCTGAACAATAACACAATGATAATTGATAGTAAGTAATAAAGTAACGAAAATCAATCTTCGTGTGCTTATGAATATAAATTATATTTTTAATTGATAACATTGCCTAGCGAATATATTTAGCGCGATGTATTCAATATCTAGCATTGCTCCTGATTGTCACGTTTGATACAATCACAATTTTAGTTTAGAAGCTTTTTGATTGATTTAACCTTGAATAATGATGATTATTAGTTTTAATATGAAAGTTTTTCAAAAATAGGGGAGTGAACAAGGAGAAACCCACATAATAAAAAATGAAATTAGTACAAAAGAATTGCAAAAATCATTACAGAAAAGGTACTAGTAATATTACTTATAACGATAGATACGATAAAAGCAGTAAAAGTGAAAATAAGAAAAGTACTAAAAATTATAATGAAGAAAATATTTGACACAGGAGCAGCTCTAGAATATTGGTAAGTGGGATTACTCACATCAATATACAAGGAAGGTGACACAAAAAATCAGCAACTATAATAGAGGATTACTAAAGTCAACAAGATATAAACTATATAGAAAAAAGACTAAGTGGCGAACGGAAAAGAAAGCTTCATAATGAGGATTGAACGATGCAAATTTCATAACTTGACAAGTACCTGAAAAAGCAATAAGAGAAAACGGCGAGTCAATAGAAATAACATAGAAAATCCTAGAATACGGAGGAATATAAGAAAAGATAATAGACGAAGTGAGAGCCATATAATAAATTTGAATATTGGAAAATGGAAGACATAAAAATAACAAAAACTAAATGCAGATGATATAGTAATAATACTATACAGGTAATGAATATGATAATAAACGAACACAAGACAGACGATGATAATAAGCGGAAAGATAGAATAAAATTAGAAAAATAATAAATAAAGCAGATGAAAATATGTTAATACCTTAGCTTGAACATAAGAGCGAAGAATGGAGAGCATTATGTTATTAACTTATACATTTTATTCATATTTGTAATCAAATTTTCAGACTCAAATTATGTGTGTTTTTTGCTCTTAATATTCTATTTTGATTGGAAGGCCTTCATCTACAATAATTAATTAGAATGAGCATTATGATTTCCACATCAAAATTAATATTTTTTTACGGAAACACTGTTTTTTGAGGCAAGATATTGAGCCTCTTTCACCCTTGAAACTTAATATAATATATGTTTAGGATAAATTTTACTTGGATACTAAATTTAAATATTTTTTTTCTTTCGTTGTCATGTCTAATTGTCAAAAATTGTATTGATTCAAATATTATCGCATGACCATTAAAAATTGTTTCTAATAAACATTAATCTTGATATTTTTTAAAATTTCCTCAGTTTTTTGCTCTTTTTAGACCTTTATGTATGTCTTTCTTGATAAATCGACCTCATTTTTGGTTTGTTATGATCGAAAATTAATTTCAAAACACAGGTGAAAAGTAACTTTCTTTAAAAAAAAACCTAAAATCATGATAATTCATCACAAAAAACATTTTTTAAAATAGAAAATGCAATTAGGAGGTACGTAACGGTAACTTATTACCTGATATTGTAGCTTGCACAGGGGATTTATTTCTTCAACAGTCATTTTGTTTGTACTATGACTAGAATTAATTTGTTTAATAATACAGAATCATCAATAAATTTACTAAGAATGTTAAATGCGAACTGACGTATTGAAATCAAAGAAAAAATTCAAAAATTCATTTTGAACATGATATTTATTTGAAAAATAAGCTTCAATTGAATTTTAATTTTAACGAGAATATAAAAAATACGTTGCCAGTAGATAACTTTTTGATCAAGTACTCATAAATAGATAAATATATTTGTTTGACGTATGTTTAAGTTGAAAATTGTATTTAGTATCAAACGAAATAAATGATTTTAACGAACAAAAAATTGTGTGCTTACAACTTGGAAACCGATTGCCCGATTCTGGAACACTCCGTATATTATAATCATAACACACATACACCTATTTACCTACCTACCCCATAGTATGATCCATCTGTCGGTGTTATATTCAACCTCACAGTTACCATCTCAGATATCGGTATGTAGTGTCATAATCCTAAATGTCAATTTAATCGAACAAATGGAAGGCACGTGTGGATTAATCACTGACAGTCGAACAACAAATCTTTTGCCATGATGGCTACCGATCAACTGAATGCGTGAAATCGAACATGATACTGCGAATAGAGCTACGTCGATAATGGCAATAATTATGAAGGATATAAGTGTCAATCGATCCTTTTATAGATTGTTCATTCATTTATAAAAGTATATACGGGATGATCATACTAACTTCGCATGCCAGTCGGCTATAAAGTTGACATTTTCATAGTGATTGTTCCTTCAATAACTATCCACACTGGTAGTAAATCCCATGCTCTCAAAGCAAAAATTTGTAATTTCGCGGAGATTGATAACAAGTATTCCTTATTGATTATTATTAAGGAAATCTACCACGTAACTCTTCTACCTTTATAAAGAGGGGTGTGCGATCTTTAAATTAATATGATGTGTTATTTATGAGTTTTCAACGAGCGGCTTGAATTGTACCTATGTATAGACCGTTATTTGGATAGCAAGCATAAATGGAATACCAAGAAGACAGTTTCTAGGTGAAGAAAGTACTGCCCGAATTAATTAATAGCCAGGAAAGTAGAATATTTATGGGGACAATTAGGAGAAAAAAACATTATATACACATAAACATTATATATTTGCAGATGGAGCTTGGTCTTATGAATCAAGTTATCAATGTTTTGGATAGTTAGAAATAGTCCAAGCGTTTCTAAATACTTTTAGTAACAAGTTTCTTCTTTTGTTTAAAAATACTTGAATATTTCTTAGTCTATCTTGTTAATTCTTTTTTTGCCATAGTAGTCTTATGCTCTACTTTACTTCCTTGTGTCCCTTATCACAATTTTCTGATGACTATAATACAATCGATTATTTTTTTTGCTTTCCTCCATTCTAAATGTATATGCGTGGATATTAGAACAATCAATAGATTCCTAATAACTTTTTTAATTCCTAGAACCCTATCATATCACGACTTCTCCAGTTCTTTCTTGTTGTCTCGTTTCTAGCGTTTGTTACTCTTCTCTTTGCTAGTGTTTCATACTAATGAAAGTTACGGTTTTGTGACAACGGTATATAGGTGTTAAAATTTTGCGAGGGAACTATTTTTCATGTTCAAGAGGGTAACCCTTTCTACAATCGAGTAATTCGAGTGGTGCCTGCGTGTGGAGATGCCTGTGGATATTGATCTTGAACTTCTGTAGGTTGTAGTGTTCGAGAAAGTCGTGTCTTGGTAGCTTAAACATATTTCCCTAGATTTTAGTCCATTCTCTACCACAATTGTAATAAAATAACTACTGGAGTGACGAATATAGTACTCGTGATATAACAATGTAATTATTTAGTCAAATACTCGAATTTTCACTCTAAAAAAACTTACTAAGCAATGATAAGAAGCTTCAATATGGACTTTTTCAATATTTCATTCTATTACCGTTGATACTATTGACCACGACTGTGTTGATATTTTAGGCGAGGAATAAATGTTTATTTAATTGTTAAAATCATCTGTTAATTTTTAGTATCAAATAGTAATAAGTGATATAAATTATTCTAATCTAAATGATAATCTCTCTAGGCTTTTGTAGTTTTCTTTAATACAGGATTGGGTCTTGTTCCTGTACATTTTGTATTTCAGTAACACAGTAACGATCATAGTAACTATTTGAATTCCCATCCTTCTAACTTTGGAACGCATAGATTATTTGTTGCAAGAAAAGTTATTCAAGTTAAGCCTGGCACGTTTGCTCTTCATATTCGTTCTAGGTTTTGTTTGTTCTTATTCAGTATTTTTAGTATACAAGATATATGACCTTGACCTTGCTGCTAAATACCACGGCCAAAATCGATTCTATCAATCAGTAGTTTGCGTCTTATTTTCAAACATCTATACTTTATTATTTAGGATCTTTATGTAGTCATTATTTTTGAGAAGCCTCTGTATTACTTCACTCACTAGTTCATAAAGAGATTATTTCCTCGAGTATTTCCTTTTCTATAGAGCAAATTATATTTAAAATGGAAAATCCCATCAGTATTTTCCATTTTATGGCTTCAAAGCAAAGAATCTGTGTAAACAACGCAAACAAGAATTTTCATTGTTTTTCGTTCAAGACAGAATTTAGAGAGATTGATATTAATTGCACAAATATTATTTTTCATATACTTCCCACGAAAAAAACATTAATCTAAGATTGATTGAAACTCATATTTCACTCGACTTTTATATCTTTTATTATATATCTCATATCTTTGAACTGGCTACAAAATTGACCGGAAAGTTCACTAAAACGAATATAAGTCAACCCTCATAGATAGATTGTATTGTGCTTATATACTTAGTGTTATTATTTAAACCAATATCAATATTTTATCTATAGTCATATTTACAAAAAATAATTCTTCTTCTTCACTAAAACCGATCAAAAAGATTCATGTACATTTTATAAAGCTCGAGGACGTTATGTTATGTTAAGTTATACTCAGATTAGCTATATCGACATCGGTACCCTACTATCCTATCGTGAAATTATCCATCGTTTTGAACACTATTGGCGGTCATGTGTGTATATACAGGAAAAGTTAGGACACCAAGAAGATTTATCAACCGAGGAGTACTTCACCGAGCGTCAAGGTATGCGCTACTAACTATAGGCTGCATGACAAGCAATTGCATGCAATTTCTTGCAAGGCAAAATATTGCATAGATGAATACTGCAAGTCTCTTCGAATTACATCATTGCTGCCACTAACAAATATTAGAGAATTAAACAAATACCTAGTAGAAAGTAACTAGATTTCTCCTTAGAATTGCAGCTTGCAGGTAATAAAATTGGTACCAGAACCAATGATATTGTAAGTTCTTGAGAGATCTTGCATGAAACAATCACCTGAACTTCATCTACGCCTGCTTTCTATCAAGAAATATTGCGCCTTGCATTGCATTACATCATACCAAGTGGCCTTATTCGAGAAAATTTTGCTTCTGCGAGTCAAATTTGTGATCAAATATTTGATGATAAATCTTTTAATATGCGTACACATGAGATACGTCACATTCGAGCCTTCTGTCCTTTTTCATACTTAGTGTATTCCACTAAGCGTTCACTGCACCTGAAATATTGTTTTGGCCGTTTTTCATGGCGACTACTGACTAATGCTCACGTCGACTCATATCAAGAGGTTGGTGAAAGTTAGCGTTGACAGAATTAGCGGAATTTTCAAATCTCAAAGCAACAAAGATTGGAAGATAATCGATGATAATTAGTACTTTCTGTGACGCACCACAAAATATTTTACTATGGCGCAGAAGACATAATAATTCTACTTAAATGTAAATTAGTTAAGCACTCCCATAAGAAAAATATTCAATGAATAAACAGTAATATAAGCTTTCACTTTATTGTGTCTGTTATGCCATTTGTTGTTATTGATCCCAAAGCGTTTCATAATTCATTCTACTTAGGTTTCCGATTATAACGCTTGGTTCTAAGTGTAACGAGAAAGGCCGTGGTTGTGATTGTCGTGAGTACTTAGTAGAAGATAGCAGCACTGGAATGCATAATTGTGTAATATTGTATTCAGTGACAAATCGTGAGTCTCTTCTTAATAGTTGCGCATAATAGCATTGGGATGGGAAACGACGTCATATTGGGACTGTTAAAAGTTTGTGCATGGGGCTCTAGTAATTGTTCTATAATCGTGATGGACTTGAAAACCTCTGTCATATTCATCGTCCACTTTTTCACTAAGATAATACCATCGAAAATGCGTTGGATATGATGGGCAAGACTGTTTAATTTAGATGAATTATTCTTTCGGGTGTAACAATCAGTGTCAATGAGTAAAGCCTAAAACATTTGGTCATGACCTTGTAAACTTTATCTTAAGGCGTATTATTTTATAAAAGTTGAATATTAAAAAGTAATCTAATTTTCAATAATTTCATGATTTGGATCTTAAGTCTATTTTATAGATTATCAATCTCACTTAGGTCTTCATCAACATGTTACCTGATATGAATCAATTAGTTCAGATAAATACCCATGTAGGAGCCCCCAAACTTGAACGACTGGGTTAGCTTGGGCCAAGGCTGGGAAACCCGGAAATCATGACCCAGGCCTGGTTGAAGTCTGGGTAACTCAGCTCAATTGCTCAATTGTTTAAATCTTTTTCTATCATTAATTGCTTTTTCATTCCTATGTATGCAAACCATTTCTAAAAATTCTATATTTGACTTGATTTTGAGGTTAGTTGAAATTTTATTATTCAATTTGTTTTTTTCTCTCAGTTTTATATCGTATAGATTATTTCTTAATCCATTTTGTAAGTACTCAGATGTCCTTTCCATATAAACAGCATCTTTATGAAAAAGCACCTCGTAGATAATATTACTTCGTCTAATTTTTGGTGTTTTAAATCTTAGACTACTGTCTATATTCTTTATGATTGATTCTAATTCATTTGATTCAATTTTTTTATTATTTCGTTCAGTCTTGATTGGGAAATAAGAGTTTATTTCTAATAAAAAATTCAATATTTGGTTGATATTTTCATTTTATTTTGTGAAACAGTATGATACTAAATAAAATTGAATATACATGTGAACTTTGTTTTAGAGCGTTTCCTCCAAATCTTCCATTATTAATTTTGCTGTAACACTTGATATTGATACCTCAATAGGATGACCTTCAATTAGATTTCATTCTCGTGTTTGAATAACATTCTAGAGTCATTTTCTAAAGATATAGTATTGTAATGTTGTTTTATTTATTTATACATTATTATTATCGGTAGGGTTAATTTATGGACAGTCTTTTACTGACTTAATTTATTTAAACTCTTTTTTCTATACTTAACCAATTTATATAATAATTAACTTATCACTAATACTAACTTATATAATTTATTCAAATTCTGCGGCTATTTTTCTATTTCATTCTGTTCACTATGACTATTTGTTATAAACTAACTCACTCCGCTAAACATGCTTGATTTATATAGCAGAAATGAATCACAAGACCTTCCTAGAAATAAGTTCAAAACAAACATTGTAAATAAATCGTCTGCCATGAAATAAAAACATTTATAACAACAAACATCTAACGGACGGCGACTTCGCCAAATTCTAGAATCCCATTACAACCGTACAGGGCTGGCTTTATGTCGGGGACGAGTTCGTAACAGTATGTGTGTACGGCTCTATTCAAAATATTATTTCACATTTTCGTCTTATGAATAGAATACTACGCGATTATCAAAATCTATTTCAATTATATGAAAAATTTTTGTCCTCAATTGTTAAACTATGAGTTATAGATTCCAAAGCAGATGCAATTAACAGTTCAATTTAGATACATATAAATACAAAATAGATATAAATACAGAATTTATAAAATTAAATATTTAATTTCGCTCAAATTATAGTATGTATATAAAACATTTACAGATTCTGTTTTTGCTGTTTGATGTTCAGTTAATGTTATTTTATTTTCCATTGTACTGATGATGTTTCAATAACTTTGTTCATAACTTTTTGATATATTCTATTTTTGGCATACATTAACTTCTTCCTTTATTCTAATACACAAATACAATTTGAACTAATTTAAATTCCTTTTTTTTGGTTCAATTATTTTCTAAAATATTATTAGTTTAAGTAAGAACCTTTTTGGGAAAACATTTTCCTCAAAAAAATCTAGTTAATTGGGAATTATTTTTATTGTGTATATCATTGAGTTTAAAGTCACGTTTTGTTTAGTTGGGACATAATAGTGTCACGTTCAACCGTTGGAACTAATATTGGTTTACTTTGAAAAAGTTCACTTCAATTCTGACGGTTCACATAATGAAAATGTATATTAAAGTTCACAAAAACCAAGAGTTTGCTCGATTTTCAAAATATTTGATACAGAATCTGGTTTGATATCAGCGAAGATTATAATAAATCATCCATTCAATGTATTTCTGGAGTTTATGCTCAAAGTAGATATTGAAAGTACGAGCTCGTCTATTAAAATAGACCGTAAAGCAGATACTATTAAATTATGTGAATAGAATCTAAATTTTGGCGGATGTACCGGGTACAATTCCGGAAAGACCCTTTAAATTGTTTGGTATAAATACGGTGATAATTTCTTTATATGGTTTTTATAATCTGTTTAAAGTTTGTTGTAGCCATGTTTATAGTCAATCTAAAAAGGCTTTTTTTACGGAAAATTAGAGATTTCTGGAAAATAATATTCTAGAACGTGAAGATAATGGATATAAAATGAACTGTATAGTCAGTAAATAATCTGATGTCGAAGTGAACACATCGGAATAAACAAATTAGTATGTTAAGAATTATTATTTAGTAATAAAACATAGAAACTTGTTATTATGTTTGTTGTCGTCTATAAGGCTAAGAGTACCAAAGAGAAAAAATAATTTTTTTATTTCGTACATTTCTAGTAGAATTCTCGTCTTAGTAGAATTTGTTGCTTTTGAAAGGCTTTCAATATAAATAATATACTCTTGCTCTGTGCTCATTTGAGCAAGATTTTTCGATATATTTACCTTTGAAAATAGATCTTCAGGATCGTGTATATTTAAATTCAAGGTATGTTTAATAATAAGATCTGTTTCCCACGATGGAATTTAATGAATACATAAGACACGTAGTTTACTTTTTAGATCTAAGATTAATGATAACATAAAACTACTTTGAGAATCAAAATCTAATTAATCCTTTTTGAATGAAAATTTCATTGCTATTACACTTTTATTGACATACATAAAATAGTAAGAATTGAAACTGTTCCAAATTATTCCATCTTTTTGAGACAATATAAAGTTATTATGTCCAAAACGTTATTTATCCCTTCTCTTCAGAGTGCTCTACGTCCAATTACACAATCCTGGGATACATACTTCAGAAACATGATGAAGTATGCAGAATTGACAATATCACTGAAATTTTATTACCATATCAAGATATTACCAGTAAATGCAAGAATCTATTCTGAAAAAGGAGAAGATTGGTCTATGCCAAAGCAACATCAAAATATAATCATGTTACATTACGAGGGTAATCCGATAAGTGCTTAACATCGTAGTCAAATGATGCCAATAGCGAAACCAAAAAGCGTTTGGGTGTTGTGGATGGTGTCTCTCCTTCCTTTTGTCCGTTAAAATTGATTTAATAATCTATAATATGTTTGAACGTCGATTTTTTATGAGCCAAATACAGGCGGCACCGCGGAACATTACAAAAATCCACGATCTTGTATTGACAGACCACTGATTAAAGGTAGACGAGAAAACATTTCTGATCCACGTAGCTCTATGGACCTCCTAAATAACGTTTTTCTAAACCAATAGAGTATATTTCGGATAGCTCATGATAAGCTTTTCTGTCCTAGTATATATTCATTCATGTTTTTCTTTGTTTATAAAGCAGTATCAAGATATGTTAACACTTTCAACTAAACAGACACGAAAAATAAAAACAAATTTTGGAGACATTTAATAGAGAAATCAGAGATTGTATTGAATATATACGACGTAGTAATCTAATGCGCCCGACCTTCTCGGAGAAAAAGATTGAAATATTCTCTTAGAATTAATGAAAAATACCTGCGGTTTTTCAGTTCCCGATTGACCTCTCTTGGATAGGGGTGTATGTACTTGTACTTCTGCCAATACATCCCTTGACCCATCTCTAGAAAGTGTTGAGTTGCTGGTTGTAAGTTCGTCTCGAGAAAACCCTTTAAAGATGCGATCTTTCTGAAAAACAAAATTTTTATTATTATTGATGTTTCCTCTGGAAAAAAGAATTTCAAAGTACTGTTTTCAATTACACTGGACCACAGAGAACTAATGGTAATTAGAATTTATTTTTAACATGCAATTCTTTATTCAGATTCATTACATTGTGAGAATATATTCCATAAAATGCAGAATTTTGGTTATACAATGAAGTGTGAAAGGAGAGAACAAGTACTTGAACCGTAGAAAAAAGCCTAAAGTATGGTTAACTTATGGTGAGACGTAACAGAACGTATTAGGCTTGATCAAGTGTAATTTAACATTTCAAAGGTGCGTTAACAAATAGCTCAATTTTTCCTATGTTACTTAGTAGTATGAGCCGCACTTGTTCAAAATTACGAAATTTTCAATTCTTTTATACAATTCACTTCAAATTGCTGTTTAATAAGTTTCAAGGCTAATAAGAGCTATATCTAAAAAATTATAGATATTAGAACCGATTTTATTACAAAACAAACCAATTTTGATGAAACAACGAGACAGTTATGTAATAATATAATTCTCTTAAAGTGATAAGTTTATTTATTCAATATATTTATTATTATACATGTTTTGATGTATGGAATTGAAAAATCTATCGATTTAAAAATGGTTGATTCACAAAATCATCCATATATTTTCTCCTAGGAAGTCCTAGAAGTTTTGAAATAGAAAAATAAAACAAATATTGTCGAATTGTCGAAGCCTTATTTCCATTCTGATTGAGGTGACTCTAGAACATGTGATTTAAATGCATCAACTACAGATTGGTCTGGGATTTACAAAATACGTTAAAATGGCCTGCTATGAGGGTTGCTACTGAAGTTTTGAGATAGTGTAGAAAAACGTTGACCTCGCAATTTATTTTTTATCTGAGAGAATAAGGGTGTCAAACAAGGACTGTATGACGGATGACCGATTATTTTGGTGTTTTCATTGTTCAAAAACATCTTAGTTTGAACTGATGTGTGAGGATTGGCATTGTTTTGGTGGATAATGATTCTTCTTCTGCGATTGGTGTCCCTGATTTTTTTGAACAACTTTTGTTTGATTTGGATCGACTTGGAAGACCTATACAGTCGATTGATGTTTAGTTTTAGATTCATTTGCACAGATTCATGATTCATCACCATCCCGAAATGAAACACCACGATTGAGATTTTTCAGCATTTCTTTGCACCAATCGCCCCAACTTTTTGAGCAATTATCAAATTATGTAGTATCCAACGCGAATAAACTTTCTGACAGCCAAATGTTCATGCAATATTAAATGTATGGAACTAATGCTCAAGTTTGTCTCATTCTCACGGTATGTCACATGACAATCTTCCAATATCAGTTTCGCACAGCATCGATTTTTTCTTGTACTGCAGCCGATTTCGGACGACCTTCACGAAATTCATCCTATAGCGAAAACCAGCGAAACCCGGTTGTTTGAGATGGTGCTCCATCACCAAATTTCTGTTTGGTGGTTTCTGTTGGTCCACGTAGAAACTCGAAGGAAATCATTGCAAGAAAAATTTGGCGATTTAAATTAATTTTTTATACAAAATGAAAGTTTCAAGTATCTGGAAACAACTCAAATACACTCATATGACAACACGTTCTAAGTATGTTCACCAATAAAAATGTCAAACTTTATGATGGCAATCTCTGATTTGACATATTCATATCAGTGCTGCCATATTTCAAAACTTAAGTAGCAGCCCTCGTGGACAAGCCTACACAAAGTTAACAATGCCACCTAAATTGTGTAAATGTTAGCATTGTTATTACAGTTTTGCTTCGTTGTTTGTTCGATTTGAAATATTTAAATATCTCAAAACCTGTTCAAACTCAAAACACTTAAAATGATTGTATTTTTTGTACATAATATTTGATTTTGATTAAAAAGCTCATTTTTCTTGTAGGCGTTATAGATGAAGAGGATGTTTGATAATTAAGACGGATGTTTTATTGAATTTTCGAGCCAAGTGTACACGGATATTGTTACATAAAATTTTGCTCAAATTAAAAAAAAATATAAAATATGACTGAATATATATATATATATATATATATATATATATATATATATATATATATATATATATATATATATATATCTGTGGTTTTGGTGACACAGTCAATCAAACACAATTGTGTTTCTCTGTAAGAAAAGAAACGACATTTAATGTTATTATTAACAATGTCTGTTCCAAAATCACAAATTAAAATAAACTTAAAAATGAAATTGTTTTCCAGCACACAATCACACAACACGACATTCGAGGTTATGCCCTGCTTCCCATCGATGACAGTGACAGATCATCTGTCACAAACGGACTTTATGTGACGTACGGCAAAATAACACGCAAAAGAAAATTATATTTTTCTTTACATATATATATATATATATATATATATATACATATATATATATATATATATATATATATATATATATATATACAGGGTGTTTCACGACGAGTTAAAAATATCTGTATATGGCAAAATACTTATAAAAAAAAACATGACAATGTATACGTTTAGGTTTTCGGATACGATCTTTTTAACTAAAATATTTTTAAAAATGGCCGACCTCTAGTTCTACCAGAAGTCGACTATAAATTATAAATATATAGGGTGTTTTAAATAAAACACCCTATATATTAATACATTTTTAAAATTTTAGTATTTATAAAATCTTAGTATACTTTTGACTGAGAACTTTTTTTGAAAAATGCATACTTTCTGAGTTATTGATTTTTTGTGTAAAAAATTTGACCATTGTAAATTTCTTAATTTTTTTAAATAGAACCACCCAGATTTTTCTATTTTGATGCATTTACGGGTACAAAATAAGGCAAATTCATGTATACTCTCCTATACCTAAGCCTATACCTACCGTTATACAGATATTAAATGTTTTCTTTATCTTGTCAGGGTCTGTAAAAAATATAAAATCAAATTGTATTTACTAATCCTATTCCATCTTTTAGTCGCTTCTGAGATATTTAAGGTTTTAAATTATTATTGTATTTTTTAACAAGTTTTAATTTTTTATGTATACTTTTAGTAGGCTTTGTAATAAATGACATTTATTTAACTGTCATTAGTAAATTTTTGATACTTTCGAAAATCGTTAAAATGGCTCGTTCTCAATTTAATAATTTATTATGGTCTGCAACATCAAATTTTTTACAAAAAAATCAAATACTCAGAAAATATGCATTTTTCGAAAAGTTTTTAGACAAATGTATTCTAAAATTTTATGTAGATTTTAAAATAACAAAGTTACAGTTAAATTTCCGCAGAACCGGAATTCGGCCATATTTTAGTTAAAAAGATTGTATCCGAAAACCCAAACATAGAAATTTTTATAATTTTACTATAAGTATTTTGCCATATACAGATAGTTTTAACTTGTAGTGGGACACCCTGTATATATAAATACATATATTTTAATTTCTCATTTCTTAGACCGTTTGATATATTAATGCATCTAAATGTTCTTGATTTTAGGTCTCTTCTGTTTCAAAATATGATATTGACACTGACAATTTGCTTATTTATATTGATCTATAGTTCACTTCATCATGAATATCAAAATAAAGATAAAATCAACTTAGAACTTTGTTCCAATAAGAAAAATTAATTTTTCTTTGGTTTGCACATTTCAAATATATTGAATTTATTAGAATTTACAAAAAAGAGCTATAAATTTTACTTAAATTATTTAGATCTTTTTTATCATTTATAGCTTTTTCGTTCTTATGAATGTGAATTTCTAAAAATTCTCTTTCTCTTCTCTTCCGTGTATTAGATTCCGTTTCAAGAATTTTTGAATCTTTATAATTGAATTTATGTTTTTTTGATATTTCATGGTTCGTTAATGCAGTTCTATTTTTTTTATCGTATTGATGACCTCTTAGTCTATTTTCTAAATAATGAGATGTTTGCCCTATGTAGACAGCGTCACAATTAATACAAGGTACTTGATATATAATATTACTTCTTTTGTTTTTTGGTGTTTTAGATTTCAATTTAGTGAAATATTTGGAGAATGTTTTATGTCCTCTATGACTTATACTAATATCATATTTATTGTGATAATTCGATAATTGTTGGGAAAGTCCTTGTACATATGGAAAGGAAAAATGTTTTATGTTTTGATGTTTCGTTTCAGTTTCGTTTTTAAATTGGTTGTAGTATCCTATTCATTTTCATATTTGAAATATGTTGTTGTAAGTGTGAGTTCTATAGCTTTTATAAATTCATTTTGAGGTATTTCTGTATATTCTTTAATTTTGTCCCTTTTTTCATTAATATATTTCTCACAATGGTAATAGGAATATTTGTATATAAAGAAACCACATCTAACGAAATATATCGCCCTCTATCAGCAATGTTAAATTAGAGTGCAAATTATGATTCCTCATCCCAAAAAACGTAAATTTGCCAATTTTCAAAGAGAAATTGTGAAAATATAAAAAATTATTGTGAAAATCAAAATTTAAATTTAAACTTTGAACACCCCTTATCTGGGAAACTACCAATATTTGCATAAGGCATGTTGAGCAGAATTATCATATATATATATATATATATATATATACATATATATATATATATATATATATATATATATATATATATATATATATATATATATATATATATGTGGCACCTTGTTGGAAAGGGATTTTATTCTTTTGTTCAGAAATATAGTTTTTTAAATTTGGTGCAGTGATATCTATGAAAATGAATTTTTGAGATGTAAAATTTTGATAATGTCTCTATCAGAAAATTGAATCAAATTGAATGTTAAAAATGATCACCCTTCACTTCTTGAAAATATCCGGGCGATTTTGGAATTCTCGTAAACCATTTTGTATGACCTCTGGGGTTATTTTGATAATATCTTCCGTTATCCTAACTTTCAAATCATCAATATACTTTAGGTTTTAAATAACCCCTTAAGGAGTAATCGAGAGGAGTCAAATGGGGAGATCTAGCCGGCCATTCGTCTTCAAATCTACCTATTGGGAAAAACCTCGGTTAATTATTTTCTATCTGCGGTGGAGCTCCGTCCTGTTGGTAGTAAATCGATCTGTCTCATTCATATCAAATAAGGGTCAATAAATTTATTCTATAGATATCAGCCCAATTTTTAGGATATTGGGAGTCTCACACATCCACTGATGATTTTACTTGTCTAATATATAAAGTTCTGTTTGTTAGCCGTTTCATTTAAATGAAACGTCGCTTCATAAAAAAAACTATATGAACTGTAAATCTGTGTTCATTCTGTCTATCATCAATTCACAGAATTATTTATTTCTATCTGGTTCATCTTCATTCAACCCCGGAACCAACTGAACTTAGTAAGGGTGCTATTTTTATTTATGCAAAACTCTCAAAATAGATGATTTACTTATATCATTGTCAGCAGCAAGTTCTCGAGTTGTCTTATGCTGATTTTTATCCATATATAGAAATACATCTGACTTTTTTCCATCAGTAAATTGAACATTTCTACCTGGTTTTTCAATATTTTTTACGTGTCAAGTTTCATGAAACTTTTTTTCAATTTTGCTAACTGTAGACTGCGAAACGTGTTGAAGTATTTATCGTTAAAAATTTCCCAAATCTCCTTTCAAGTTCTTGTTTTATTACCACAAACAATCATAATTAAAATGTCTATTCTTTGAGTTTCCGACAAATATTATACTGACGTCTTTTAGTAACTTGAAATGCTTAAATGAGAAGCAGCCTACCAAATTCATATCAATTATTTATTAGGCTTTTTGACCAATATTTTAGTATCTTCAAAGATTTTTTCCTGATGTTTAGCAGATACGGTCATACCTGATTATTTCTAAAGTATATTTTTATATACCAGACAATATTGCTGATTTAGAAGATAGGATGACGGAAGAAATTAACATAATACCCCTGAGGTCATACAAACTGTTGTACGAGAAGTCCGAAATCGACTCAGTTATTGTCAAGAAATGGATTGTGGTCATTTTGAACATACGATTTAATTGTAAAATACATTCTATAAGCATAACACGAAACTAGTTTTTATTGAATTTTTCTAATGGAGTGGGAAGTCGACAACAAGTTAATTTCTTAATAAAATTCGAATGTTAGAAAAGATAATTCAGAAGTGAATTATCTTATTATACTGTATCACAATATTTCGACAAAGGAACATTCAAAATATTCAAAGGAAAACCTAACAAGCTGAATAGCAGTTATAAATTATGATAAAAGACAAGATAATATCCATGCAGCTAGAAATATTTCTTCTAAACCTAGTACCCGTTATCCACTCATTTTTGCTATAGCTGAAAGTGTAGCTTTTCTCTGTTAGAAGTCTGCTCGAAAGACAAACTCTACGAAATTGGATAGAAATACCTGGAATGGGACAAGAAAGAGACAGAGATAAACCGGCCTTCTGCCTGTCTTATCAATCGACTGGTGTTTTTAACGTAAGACGTCATCTTCATGCAATAACTACAGACCACTTCATCGGTGAGGGCTCAGCACTCACACGTACGAGAATCAAACACTTGGATAAGCTTTATAGTTTTCCTAGTGACGTTAAAAGGTTCAAACTAAGATGCCTTTTGGGAGAATATTGCTCGTCAGTAGTTAAAGTGGGACACGTCAGCTTTATCAGCAGGCCTATTTGCACAACGGTCCCTGATCGTCGACTTAACTAATTATGAACTGTATAATACTCGAAAGCTTACAACAGGAGATATTTGTTCCAGTATGAAACTTGACCCAAGTTACCATTTCCATAATAATTATGGATTGGATCGTTTCCAGATATGATATGAATAAGAATCATTACTCACGTCTTTATTTCCGGGATTGGTGCAATCATCACAATAAAATTTTCCAAAACGGTTCCTTAGAGGATAAAATTCAATTTCAGAGAGTTTTGAACATTTTTCACAAACACGACATTTGCAATTATCACATCTAATTTTAGAGCGTTGGATAAGACACTTTGAGCAGCTCATTTGTGAAAGTTTTAATACACTAGAATCTCGATTAGGATTTTTTACCCCCAAAAAAATACAATAAATAATATTTTTATCGGCGGTATTATTAAGATCTTTAAAATAAATTTATAATCACAATGTTATATATATTCTAATACTTATTGGTGGATTCAACAAAAATGTTATGCTTAGTATTCAAGCATTGACGAATATTATATTGAGTAAATAAACTTCAATAATTGTCTTTTATCAGTTACCAAATGACACCGGCGGTATTAGTTCAAGATAAAACACCGGATGGCAAATATATTTAATTGAATAATACTAAATTAGTACTACATAGTTTATTGATTCTCTTATAATATGTGATTGTTGGATTGACGGGATATTTACTTCCTCCAAAAACTACCCTCTAAGAATATAATAACTATAATGAATATTGTAAGTCACATATGTTGTTGTAATTGATTTAGTGAGTTATTTCCTCAAGATAAATACAATACTTTATCTACGACTATAATAATAAATACTGAAATAACAGTATAAAAAATAAACACAAATTTTGATATTTACTTGCAACAGTGCTATGAAAGTAAAAAAATTGATTGTCAAATTTGAATAACCAAAAAACTAAAAATTTGAGATTTTATGGTATTAATTTAGTCTGTACGGTGGAGGGAGACCAAAATACTGTCAGAAAAACATCTATAGAAAAACATTTTTCACACACACAACTTTCAAAATGCACAAAATATAAAATAATAAGAATAATCCGCATTTAAAACAATGTTCTTGTTTCAAAACATAAAACAACTGGTACTAAAGTCTATTTATCGAAGAAAAATGATGAATAAAAAAAATGATCAGTGCATGATCATCACGTGAACATCCCGGGCGGTAGGTTTTTCTTTCCACATATCCTTCCTTGGAAAGTAGTCCTCGTATTTTACAGTTACAATCCGCATTAATCGGTAGAAAGATGAGACACGGTGTTATACTCGATAAACATGTCATTTTTCTCAATTTTTCACTGATAAAGAATTTTGTGGTAGGAAATATTATTATACTTCTAAACAAAAATGGGTATTTGCTTCATATTCTTTGAAATTAAAAAGATTCCGTCACCTATTTTGAAAATATGACCGATTCAGTAACTACAACTACATGTAGAATATGTCGTGAATATTCGAGTTTTCAAACTTTGGAACTATTGAAGTCAAATTCAAATATTCTCCATTGATGAAGTTCATAAATGATATACGAGGTTTGTCCCAAAAATAAGTCATTCATATGCGCAGATACTTTGCTTACTTTGTTTCTGTCGTTTATTGCATTTTATTTTTGTTAAAAATATCAGATCAACGAATTTGCATAAAAGTTTGCTTCAATCTTGAAAAAAACCAACTGAATTATCCTTGAAGATTATTCATGAGTTTAAGCTGTGACACAGAAACAAAGCGATACTTTTGACTGTGAAACTTTCTATTCTCAATTACAAAAACCAAAACTGAATGTCAAAGTTAATGCTGAGTTATTTTACAATTTTGAGGTGTTGTGCAGCATGATAAGGGTCCGAAATGTCGAACATCTACTGAGTTCTGAAAATATTGGGTGACGCAGAAAACGACCACAACTTTGAATAATCGCGGTAATTTGATACTTTACATACATTCCTAAAGATATAAATGTTGGTTTTATAGTGGGACAATATACTTATTTTGCGAAATAATTTCCTAGATTGTTGTTTTTGTGGAGAGCCAAATTTTAATTTTAACTTAACACACTACCACTACATCAATACTCAGTTACGCTGTAAGACGCGCTTTTTGATAACCAGGTTATCGTCTTCAGAGACTGCATGTAAAATAAAACCTATTAACTTGATTTACATTTTTTATACCGCTTTTTCCGCCAATAAACCTTCTACCACAAATAATCCCGCAGAAAAACCTCCTTGGCGGGAATCTTTATTGTCTTGGCCTTGTCTCTATTTAAGCTTTTCTCAAATTCAGTCCGTCCATGTTTTAAATGAGCTCTTTAAAACGGACATCAACGGATCTCTTAGTCTGCCCAATATAATTCCTATCACAGTTACCGCAGCTAATTTCATATTTGCTAATTTTCCAAATTTGGAATTTTATCCTTAAAACAATTGATTTAATGTATTGTTGGATTTATAAATCAATTTGAAACCCACTCTTTTGAATATTCCTTCCAATCCATTTGTATACACCGGATTGAAAGGTACCAAAGCAAATTTTTCTTGTTTTTCGTTTTGAGTTTGGAAAAAGTGGTTTCACATAGGGATTTCTTAAACCTATGACTGTTAACCTATTTACAATTCTCTTATCATAACCGTTGAGTGCAGCTACATCCTCAATAAAGGTCCTTTGCCTGTCGTATCTTTAGATGTTAAGTGGGAAGTGAATTGAACGATGTACCAGGAAATGGAGACTGGCCATCTTACGATGGAAAAATTGGAAAAAATCAGCCGGGATGTACCTGCACGTAGCGGTGTTTTTCCTTTTAATTTACTAACCCTTATCACTTTGGTGTAACCTGGCAGATAGTTGGAAGAGTACTTTCCAGAATTAGCTGAAAGTCCGTCTCTGCAAGGACCAGGTCCTGATCCGCTAGATACAGGTTGTACAGTAAAAACCGACCCGGGGCGCCTGCGTGGGTCACCTCGAGCCGCTGCCATTACATAACTCCACATCGCAGCAGTTCATGGCAGGAATGAAGGGGATCTCTGAAAATTATAAAATATATAGTTATTCATTAGTGATATAAGATAGAGGAGAATCTTTGCAATATTTTCATTTATAGGCACTTAATGTATTACAGATTTGGTTACGACTCCGAACTACGCTTGGATAACTTTTGTATTTATCACCGATATTAACATGGTATTTGTTGCAAAAATTTATTTTGTTATAGCACGAGTACTATATATTTTGAAGAAAATATTTTCTGACACAAATTTCGTTGACAGATTATTGTCCTTACAAAAGAAAAAATTATTCCATAGCGTACCAATCCATTTACTATTTTAGGTCGCAATTACTTTTCTTGAAGTTATGAAATCGACTTAATCCCATAAAGAAATTGTTTTTCGCTATAAATTTCTCTATCTACTCCAGTACGCTCTGTTGTTTGTTTTTAAAATTGTATGAGTATTAACAGCTGAAACCCATAATTCAAATTGATGTTTTCTGTTATTTTAGTTCAAATTTAGGTCAGCGAGTGAGTGAAAGATTCAAATTAATGGAATGTAATCAAAGTAAAAAATAATTCTTCAAGAAAATTAAATATCCCCGTTCCAAAGAATTTTCCATGTAGACATTATTTACTATGTATAAGTCGATAAATGCAAGTGGATACATAAGTCAGACAACAAATTTGTAATAAAAGAAAAAAATGCAGCGTCAAAATGAATTTATTAAAAGAAATTACAAAAGGAATTCGAAAAAGTTGCACTGTAAATGTTCAAATTGATCTTTGAGAAGGCCCCAGAGGAAAAAATCACAGGGTGTCAGGTCACATGACCGTGTGGGCCACTCAACGAATCCTCCTCTGCCTATTCATTCTTCAAAATAAACATTAAGGTACTCTAGCACACATAAATCGTAGTGTAGCGAGGCTCCATCCTGCATAAATAATTGGTGTTCGCGAGCGTTGGATCATTTCATCTGCTCACGTAAGTCTTCGAGCATTTTCAGATAACTTTGGTCCTTAAGATGAACCTCAAAAGAGTACGGACCTACGAGAGTTGCCTGACTTATGCCGACCTTATTGCCGAGAGGCAATCTATTTAACAAAAGTATAAAGTCCTAACATATATAGAATTAATAGAAAAGAAGAATATTTGGACCCAAATAAAATGCAGCTTCAATTAAAAAACAGACAACTTTTACATAAAACTAAGTTGTTCATTTAGAAACATTAATCAGAAACCTGAGACTGAGAAGAGCTGATGAAAATCTGCTGTTGATTTTTGAACTAAAGACTCTGAGACTGACATTTGGGTCCATCTGTACAATCAACAATTGCTGAGTGTTTCTTAATATTCGTTATCTCGTTATTATACTACAGCTGCGGGTCAGACAATGATTAATAGGGATCTAAACGCTTAAATCAAAAATCAGCCTCTTCCTTCGAGGATTTACAATGAGAAATTTTAAAACACATTCAATGTTGCCAACTGGAGTATCATTAAAATGAATTGAATCTTCATTGTCCCGAGAAGCCCCACATCGACCAACAGTGGATACACTTGAGCCTGTGAAGCTGAATTAAGTCCTGTTCAGGTTCTGACTTTTCACGTCCAGAAATAATAAGCTCTCATATTATAAACAAGCATCAACCGTATGCAAATCAAACATCTTTTCGTGTGATAAATCATTTCAGATCACAATTACACTAACTTTTCACTGGACCCAATGTCTCCTCCCATAGTCAGATTAATTTAGGAGTCATCTAATGGAGGCAATCGTTACATTATATCTAGACTACAAGAATCGGCTATTTTATCGTCTCTCAAGCTATTCCTCGTCTATCTAAATGACCAACGAACGTCTGTATGTTTTCAAAGTTTTACTTCCAGTGTGTCAAGGTGTTTTTAGCATCCGAGGGTTCTCCCGTTGATCCCATAGCTTTAAGGGCAATTTACAAAAGTTTCATGATTTTTATAGCAAGTAAATGATGATCTATCCGATTACAGAATTTACGTCACCTCGAAACGGAGAATTCACCAGCAACAGATTAGAGAGTGATAGCCATTACTTTACCGCCAATTCTCACAGGAGAAATTTTTAGATAATAGAACGTATCCATGAGAACTAGAATCCTCACTTAATTTCAAGGACTTTAAATTTAGAATGGTTCTAATTAATATACAGTCTATACGCAACAAAACGGAGGAGTTGTATTTGTTTTTGTAGAAATTAGGGTTCCCTCAGATAGTTGCTATTACTGAACACTGGCTACATGAAAATGAACCAGTTTTTATTCAAAAATATAAAGTTATTAGCAGACATGACAGGTGTAATTCGGTTCCCAGCGGAACACTAGATTTGTCTTTTGGCGAGGACTTCGCTTCCTCTTTTCACGTTACATCTAAAATAATTACTGATAATCTTCCTTAGACCTGTAAATAGATTTGAGCTATAGCAAACCATACTCTGCATTCAAAATAAGACTTCCTGCGGAATCGATGGGTTATCAGCTAAGTTATCTTTAAATTTTCCAGAAGTAATTATTAACGTTTTATGTTCTCTTATCTACGAATCCTTTGAAAAGGTTATTCTTTCTAGCTTTCTAAAAACAACTATAATTGTTACCCTGCACAAGGGTAGCAGGAAAAATAATACTAGTAATTATCGTTATATTACAGTCTTACAAATTTCTTCGAAGATATTTCAAAGACTAATGAAAAATCGTCTATTGTCTATTCAAAATGAAATTTTGAAAGCTCAACAATTTGGTTTCCTACCTAATAAATGCACTAATGACGCTATGTTTTCTGTTCTTAATGAAACATATACCTCAGATAATACTAAATGTCATACAGCCTCGGTTATTGTGATTCCGCTAAGGTCTTCGATTCTGTTGATCATGAAATTCTGATCAACAAACTAGTGTATTATGGCATCTGAAGTGTTCCTTTAAAATGGTTTTGATCTTACCTTGAATCTTGATTATAGATAAGGTACAAGCTAATGGTGAAGTCTTGAGTAATGTGCCAGTTGGTAGTTGTGTACCTCATGGTTCAGATTTAGCTTTAATTCGTTTGTAGTATTCATTAATGAAGTCATAGACTTAAGAATTAATGGTAAATTCACTTCATTTGCGGATGACACTATTGTAACTTGGAATGGTCCAGATATACAAGCTTCACATTCTACTACGGGCAAAGATCTCATTACTATTAAATCCTGGTCTGCCTGAAATGGGCAGTTTTATCCTACAATGAAATTTTACAACCCCTAAAACTCAAAAATGACTTTATACGATCTTGGAATTCGATCAAAAAAATTGGTTATTTACTCAACAATATCCACTTTTGAGCAGGTAAAAAATTCCATCATTTTCAGTGGCGGAATAGTGGTGCAAAGAAAAAACATTTTTAACTAGAGAGATACTTTGCACCATAAAAACTTCTTGCTTTATTTCTGATTCCTTTAGTATTTTCTGTTTATTTAGAAGATGCCAAGCAAGCCGTTAGACATGGAATGAGTACCATACAAGCTACGACTAACTACAACATACCCCGTAGAACAATTTTCAACAAAATGAAGAACCTACATTCAAATAAATCAGGTTACCCTCTCGTGTTTACCAGTGAAGAAGAAAGAAGTTTCGTCAGATGCATTCATAGCATTAGCGACTTTGGATTTCCAGTAGACGAAATAAAATTGCGGCAATTAATCCAGAGATATTTGAATAAAAAAGGCAGAAGAACTAGTTTGACCGATAATCTAGGTCAGAAAAAGTTTTTACTAAGCGCGGTATAAAATATTCAGAGCGAATAATCAATTCTTCAAAAAGTTGTATTTCGTTAATGTTAGCAGGAAACGCTGCCGGCGAACACCTGGCGAACGAAAATGGGCCAGCTGGTACTCGCTATAGCATTACCGCATCAGGGTGGTTTGAAGTCCAGACATTTGCTGATTAGTTTTCTCAGCTTTTACTGCCTAGATTAAAGAGGATTGAAGAAAAAAAGTTGTCATTGGTGACAATCCCTCATCACATATAAACGCAGACGTTTTAGAAATATGCAGGGATAATTATATTCATTTTGTGTGTCTCCCTCCCAACAGCGTAACCCAACTTTAGATGTTTCATTTTTTGCTCCAATGAATAAAGCATGACGAGAAATCTTGTTCCATTACAAAGAAACACACGTAGGAGATAGATCAAATGTGTTGGAATAACAACATTCTCCTACACTTCTAAAGGAGTTAATGGAAAGAATCTCTGAAAATGCTGCCTATAATTTAATTTCTGTATCTAGAAAATGTGGCATTGTACCTTGTGATGTAAGTCATCTGATAGAAAGACGTACCGCTTTGTGGTGCATTTCTGACATTCGGAAAGTCTGATGAGGACATAGATGAGGTAAAAAACTAAACTATGACTACTTCAGTAAAACCTGCTGAAAAAATTTATTGAAGAATCTGGACTTAGAAATGATGAAAGAGTGGTTGGTGATTATGTTCTGTTTCTTTACGAAAACGACGTGTAACCGGGAGAAATAACTTCGGTGGATGAAGATGATTAATGCCATGGTTAGAGCATTAACATTTTGGAAGTGTCCTTCAAATACTTGATTCAATAGACCCAGCGAAGCAAATGACAAAACGTGACTTGTATATCGTACGAGAATGTGACAAACTGTGGCGGAATTAATTTTTTTTTTAAATTTTTTAGTTACTTTGAAGGCTGTAATTTTTTCAATTTCTTATTCACATTTCTATATAATAAATATGTTTATTTAATCTACTTTGTATCTGAATTTAAACACTTACATTTACAAATTGGGACTATATTTCTGGAGCCCTGTTCAATTTTCAAGATAAGTTTTAGAATTATATATGAATAAGATGAAAAAATTTGATCAAAGTAATTCCACTTCATGGTATCACATTTTTAAAAAAATATTTCGCAAACAGTTTTTATGAGTAACCGTATAAGTCAAACAAAAAGTGAAATAATCACAAAAGAGTATGTGCTACCCACATTTACGATAAAATACTTCAATAACATCAAAAGTAAAATATTTAAAGGGTTAAATGAATGATTGTAACATATTGTAATAAATGATTTAGACCGTCCAGAATTCCAGTTTCAATTCCCCCCAATACAATTCTAATCATTTTTTTCTTTTATAATAAAAAAAATCAGCTCAGAATCCATAGGAAAATTTAAATATTAAATATATATATATATATATATATATATATATATATATAAATATAATTATATTTATTGACAATATTATTATTCATAATTTTTATATTGTTATGTTGCGGCATTAAGTCATCAAGTCTGACCTTCCTTCCCAATATTTCTAAAATATTTTAAAATTAGTGATATTTGTGCCTAGAAGTCAAGTTTTGGTATAACGATAAGATATTTCATTGGCATGTTAGATATTGATTCAAGCTGCGTTTTTTAACATTGGAAACCTTTTAAATTTCTCGAGTAACGAATTATGCGTCAGCTCCATTAGCCTGCATTAGTACTCAGGGAATTGTATATTTATGAAAAATGTTCGAATATTCGTTTAAGCACATTAAACACATTTTTCCTATGGATTCTGATCTGAATTTTTGTTTAATTTTGAAAGAATAAAAACGACCAGAATTGAAGGGAATTAAAATTGGAATGCTGGATGGTCTAAATCATTTATTACAATTGAAATTGGGGACAATAACGTTTTTATCGATTCGTCAATATGTTACAATCATTTAACCGTTTGAAGATTTTACTTTTGATGTTATTGAAGTAGCTTTTATCGTAAATGTGGGTAGCACATACTCTTTTATGATTATTTTTACTTTTTATTTGACTTATACCGTTACTCATAAAAATTGTTTGCGAAATAATTTTAGTAATAATGTCAAATTGATCATTTCACTAGGATATGCGCAGTAATTATTTCGAAAGCGTGCTTTGAAGCATGATACACATAAGCAAGGAATGCTTATGCGCAGGCACGTACCATCTCTCTTGCACAATATGACGTCACGTTGGAATCAAAGTATCATATCAGTATCAGTATCATATATACTGTATACCTGTTATAAAGTTTTATTTTGATTTAAAAATCTATGTATTATGTTGAATTTATCAGTTAAAATCCACGTTCTTAAAGCTGCATGTTGTTTACAAAGAATATAATTTCTTGCCTGAACTTGAATAAGAGACTCTTCAATACCAATTAGGTACGAGTTTTTACTTGCGTCTTCTACCTAACTAGATTACACTATATACATCTTTGAAATGCTTCATCTTTATGGTCTCTATCTTACCCAGTTCTCTTTTGTTTATCATCCAAAATTCACAGCCCACAACTTTTCAATGTTATTGAATTATTTTCAATGCTATAATGCAGTTTCACTGTTGTACTCTCTTTTTTGGTTTATTGCAGCTTCTTGCATTTCTATCTCGTTGATTTTTACTCCTAAGCATTTGAATGTTTTTATACTAAATACACTGTTTACACCACCACTACACCAACACTCACGATTACACTGTATGACGCGCGTTTCGATAACCAAGTTATCGTCTTCAGAGACTGAAGATAAACTGTATACCTTGTTTACCTATCAGACGGTATATTTGTCAGTGTTGGTGTAGTGATAGTCTAAACAGTTGAGTATTCAGTATGAATATTACCAACGTTTTCTATTTATTATTTCGAGGTCTATTCCTATTTTCGTGGTTATTCGTTCATCTTCTGTTATTATTGTGTTTCTTCTTTGATGACTATCAGCTGTCTACTCTATACTGTAGACTACATGCAACTTCCTACTCCTATTACTTTTTTTTGAAAAATATACATCCACGTTATTAATAAAAAAAGGCGCGTTTAAGTTTGCTCTTAGTTTTAGTCGTTTTGCTGCTTCAAATGTTTATGTTATTTTTGTGTAATGTTTTTTAAAACTTCTATAACCTGTTTTATCTCTAACAACTCTTCCTTTCAAGACATTCCATATTTTCTTTCTCACTTGGGATCCTCTCGAATGCTTTTCATAGGTCTATATAAAATAAAAATACTTTTTATTTCTCTTGATATTGCTTTCTGTGTTATTTGTTTTATGCAAAGTATGTAACTTTCGCTTTATCTTCTCTTTGTTCGAAAACCATGAATATGTGGCGTATCTTGGTGGATTTACCCATCTTGAATACAGAAAAAAATTCAAGCAAAACATTTTTACTAGACTTCTAATAATGAGACATTGAAAGTATAGGTATTTTTGGTTGGAATAAATTAATTAATCTATGTACATTACACAATCGAAGAAGACACCGATAAAAACATTATTTTAGTTTTTATAACTAGTGGTATATATGATTCAAAAAATAAATAATCTAATTAAACCGTATTGAATCGTATATCTATTTTTCAGAGTAATTTTTCCATATCCTCTCACCGATAATAAAAATAAATATTGTGATAAATATAATTCTGAATATTTTGTATACGTAACCTGTATTTTTATTTTTGTCTGTTTTTAATCATACTCATCATTTCCCAATATGTTGCGGATATAGTGGCCGATATTAGTGGTAATATAAATAAAAACTGATTTGATTAAATGAGCGTTAAATAATTTCACCATCTGTTATCAGAATACAAAGATAAAGAGAACTAGAACCAAGGATCTTATGTATTTTGAGCCGCTGAATCCAAATATATCCAGCGCTCTTGCGAAAAACTGGTGCGTTTTGTTTAAATCGCAATTGCTTAAACATATTATGAACAAATGGTTTTAAGGCTCGAAGAATTTGTTTTATGCAAATATGGCCCATTTTAAGAAGATAAGGTCTCCTGTCATTTTTCCGTATAATGCATATTTGACGATTTATAAATTTTTGAAAGTCGATGTTAATTTTTGAACAAGTGAACATTTTTTGAAATTTAAAAATCGTCATTGTTCTTTGAACTTTACTCAACAAATTGGTATCATTCGATATAAGTGCAGGTCCGGCGTTTGGCACTTATCGCGGTTGACAATTAAGCGCTTTCTCAACGTTGCAGCGCATAGCGACAAGCGTCGATCTCCACGCGCCGAACGCTGATGGCTCTGGGGCGCATTTTAGTTTGCTGGTTTACTATATCTACCATAAAAAAAGATTAACAACAAAACTTTGGCATTAACATCAACAATATCATTCCATTACATAAGCTCTCTAATTACACGATAAAATAAATTACAACCTGAATTATTGTAACTGAACGCATTTAACCGAAATGTAATAGCCATAAAATGGAGTACTGGTGTAATAGTATAAAATGTTTATAATCCTCAGTTTCTGTATTTCATACTCTCTATTATTAAATTTTCATTTAATTCATTTATTTTAGGTATCTCAGAGAGGTATAAATCGTAATATTTAATTGACTGAACAGTACTTCACTAAAGTTTCTAAAAAAATACCGCAAGTGACAGTTTTGACCAGCTTCGTTATTGGGTCACTGAATTACCTCCTACTTCAGCATCTATCAAGTGACATATACCTAGAGCTTTCTACGTAACTTATCAACAAGTTCATTGTTTAAATAACAGCATACCAAAGTTGAATCCATTTTTGTATGAAGTTCAGCACGATTTATTAATTTCAAAGAGAGAGCTCATATTATGTGACGTTATTTGTTTAGACGAAATTTTTACTAATTTCAGTCAACTTAGTTACTATATCGTGTAGATTAATTAAATTGATTTTATCTGGGCAACAGATTGTTATAGAACTTTCATCAAATACCAACAGATTTATAATTTCACCAGAAGGATGAAATTGATTATACAATTAGCTATGGTGTGATTTGAATTATGATTGATTGTTAAATATTATTGATTAAATTAACTATTAATTCGTATATGAAAATGACTTGGCTACGTCGCCGTTTCTACAGTCCAATAGACGCGGGTTTAAGTCTGACTGAGAAATGTACAATTTTCCATTTTTGCCATACTATTAGAGTAATACAGATTAAATCAACTTTTACAAATGATTTTTTGTGAAATAAATGATTTATGTGAACCTTTAGCCAAATGAATAGCTTCTATAGCTCAAATAAGTTTTTAACTTATTTAACTAAAAATTAAATAATTGATACCGATGACAATAAAATTAGGAAAGTATATTGGTACAGAAATATAAAGAGAAGTCATATAGAAAATATTTCTAATATTAGCTGAAAAATTCGCTAATGAGTAAAGTTAAAATTAATATTCAAATAACGTATAATGTGATAAAATTCAAAAAAATGGTTGTGATTAGTACAAAAATAGTTGAATAATAAATGTATATAAGAGGCTTGTCTCCAGCTATCAATGAAAAAAGTAATTTTTATTTTTAAACATAGTCTTTTTATAAGTTAATCCACTTTTACCAGCGATGATGCTATAACCTTTTTAAACTTTCCAAATAAAAGTTACCGTCCTCCTTATCAAAAATTGGCATTACTTGTGCAATAACGTTCTCGTGTGATAAAAATCTCTCTCCAGCAAGTGAAACTTTGAAATTACAAAACAGGAATAGTCGTCGCCGAGAGCCAGATCTGGTGAATACAGTAGGTGTGAGAAGATGCTTCGCTATGCTTTTATCGGAGCAGGTTCTCCCTTTACAATGTACTGCCTTGACTGTTTTTCCATTTTAGGAGTGTGGTGGTGGATTCAGATTTCATCTACAGTTTTGGATTGATTTTGGACTCATTTTCCTTAGACCGGACCCATAAGGCCTGGAAATTGTTCATTGGAATGCACTTTTGGTTCAAATTGAGCAGCATCCAATGCGTAGATAGGTTATGCATGCGTAATTCTTTAGTATTCTTCAGTATTAGTGTGTTCACATACAGTTCTGGCAAATCAAAACATACCCAATAAGAAGGTCAACTGGCATGTAAATTTCGGCAACACAAATTTATTTCTGCCAATCACCAATCGTGGTGCTAGTGTAATAAAAAAGTATCATTACTGTCAATGTCAATTGTCAAGATGAACATTTTTTTTAATTTCCCAAACGCTTGCCTGCTGCGTGTTCTAAATTTTGTAAAATTCAATGCTCAACATCAAATTATCGCTTGTTGCCAATCATTTTCTGGAAAGTTATTCTACAAATTTCTATAGAAACATACCTCTAATCTGCCTTTATTGTCTACTTCCATTCCGTTGTTACAGAGGAAATTAGTAGTTTTCACAAACAAAAATCTGGAACTAGTGAAAACAAGGGAAAATAGTAATGTATCAATTTTATCGGAATACAATAGCCAAAATATCAAAATTGACAAACAGTTTGAAGAATAACAAGGATCAGTTAAAGATATTGAAGTTTCCACAGTTAAAATAGGATGAAGCTAGATTTTTTCTTACATGCAAATGTACGAAAGTAGTTAAGCATTTTCAATTATAATCTAGAGGAAACTGAGGTACTATTAGTAAAGATTTTGAAGAACTGATACAAGCAATCTAAATATCCGGAAGATTTGTTTGAGGTAAGCCTCATAGCTATTTTAAAACTTAACTTATTTAAGCTACACAAGTAAAAAATATAAGCTTTTATACCTAAAAATATAACTTTCATTTGAATGGATATCTCTTTCACATCTTTCCTTATACGTTCTATTAGAATGTTTAACTCGCTTGTCCCGAATAACTTCTCTTTAAAAATTAACTTTTCTGAATCCACCATTCCAATCAATCAAGCACTACTATGTATCAACTGATAACAAACAAAGTATACAGATCAGGGTCTGCTGGCTTACTTAAGTAGTGGAAAAAAATAATTCTTGTTAGGCGGTCGGAACTTGCAGCAATCGCTTGCAAGTCTGAGCAGGCCGTGTCTGTGAACTCGCACACCTAAAAGTATGGAGATATTTAATTGAGCCTGTAAGCGGCTCTTGTCTGCAGGTACCGGCAACCAGCTTTGTACGTGAACGTATGCTATATGGCAAATGCGTTTCATTGATATGATGAAGTTCGTCCAGTACTATTCGGTGAACTTATACGATTGTCAAACAAAAAATAAAAATAAAAAATGGCTGAAATTCTAGTGGAAATCTCTCAACGCATGTGTAAATATATTTCCCATATATTGATAAATGCTAGTAGAGGTAGGAAACTTTTCAGATCCCCTCTTAGTAATGTCACAATGACTGGGCGTTTCAAATTTTATCCCACTGCTCCTAAACTTAATGCCTACGTCTAAGGACTACACTTTTTGGTATTAGTATATTCAATTTAATAATATATTCAATGAGGATTTTTCCATTATGACCAACTTTCCTAGCAGTATAGCTTAAATCATTCTATACTAATTGTCTTAAGATTTACGCAAAACGTGTATCTTCAATTTCTCAGTACAGTTTAAATAAAGTGTGGTCTCTAAAGATGTTTTTTCTTCAATGTTCCAAATCAATAAAAATAAAGCTTGGGTAGGGTTGGTAAAGTTTTCAGTTGTAAATAATCTGGCATTAATCAAATGTGGTTAGAGACTGAACCTCTGAGAAAAGGTAATAACCGAATGAGAAAATAATTGGATAAACAGCAGACAACTTTCCTAGTATTTGGTGTCACGTCATTAATAAGCAAACATATATTGGATATGGAGTTATCTTTCAAATAGTTCCGTAAAGACATTGGGGAACCAAATGATCTATAATTCTATAAAAAAAAGATTCTTCGCATGAAATTATGATCATATCAATCATACCAAAATTTTGTCAAACTACCTAAAAATAAACGTAACATTATGCTTTTTATTCTTTATCAAATAATAAACTACTTAAGAGTGAGTGAATTTCAGAAAAAAGCTTCAACATTAAGAAATGTTTTTGAACAAACAGATATTTTAATGAACACTAAAAAGAATTTGAAAGTTGTGGAGGTCATGGATGAGTTTAAAAAAATACTTACTGGGATTTTTGTTTAATTAGAAATTTGTATCATGCAATAATATTGTATCCCTTCGCATGTTTTTTATTTTATCAATGTTTTTGCTAATATCATATCGATATATCATTATTTCAAATTACTAGTCGTTTCTGTATGATAAGAAGGAAGATATTAATTAATTTATTGATTTTAACAATTTCATCATAAATGTTTTTCTGTTACTTTTCACAAATGAAATTAGAAGGGGTACGAAAATTATTCCTTAACTGCCGATACGAATCTGATGACCTGGTCTGGAAATAAGGATAATCGAATTTGAATGCATCATAGCATTAAATAGTGTCCACAACATGGGCCGTTATAATGTCTAAAGTTTGGTAAATGCAACGACGTCTTTGATATTGCTTTGTTTACATGTTTTTATCACAGCGACCTGTTGTTTATATTATTTTTTTTTAAATTAATTTCTAGGAAGGTCTTTCTATTTATATTTTGTTTACTTTCTAGAATTATTAAGAAATTCTTTCTGGTTACAAATACTAAACTATGTTCAGCAGCTAGAGTCAGTTTATAATAGAAAAAATATTTAATTACATAAGTAGTGATAAGTTAATTATTATAAATTCTAGTATAACTGTGTAAATAAATTAATTAAATGAAAGAGTGTATAAATTCACCCCACCGTTAGAAATAGTTTAAATAAATATGAATATGAAAAAATAGTACGTCATACAAAATGAAAAGGAAGGACGATAGTGATTACTACATACACCTCTATGAATTTGAAAATTTCAACTGTTTTTAAAAGCGGCTGTCTCTATGCTGCTATCAATATTGAATCACATTTCCTTGGAAATGTGGTAGTGGATTTGGGTATTCCAGTATTTCGACGAACAAGCTTTCTACTACGAATCAGCACTATGGATATATTATTATTGTGAGTTGCTATAATCCTAAAAGTGAAAAGCCGTGACGAAAAACCCAGTTCGTTAGTGCCTTAAGTCTGAAAAAGCTACTTTACTCGTGAAATATTTAAGTTGGGAATCACAGCACCAGTGATATTGCCGTAACATTAATTTTACGACAAAGTGGATATTGAATAGATAACGAGTTGAAGGAACGTAATAGCGATTTAACAAGAAGGCTCAATTAGAGGAAACATTTTGTGTGATAAATCTTTGTCCTTTATACTCTGTTGATATATGTTTTGTTATTCATTTTTAGTTTATGTGCAATTACTCTAATATACACTGGGCTTTGTGATTGAAAGCTTATATTAGTCAAACAAAAACTAAACTCTCAATTTATTTCAAGATTAAGCTGCTTGATTTATTTCTCTATTTCCGCTTTCTAAGAGTTAACACAAAAGTTGTTAGACTTATCAGAACGTTCTATTCTTGTGGTATTTGATGTGACCTTCTTCGAACGTTTTTTCATTCACTGAGTTCGGAAAAAAGGCGATGTTTCCAGATGAAGTTAAAACTCAATTACACTTCAACAAGCAAAACAATAGTATCCCACTATTTATACCTGGGTGGTCATAAAAATAGTATATTTGAACGTACTCAATCTGTTAAGCGTTATTATAAGTTTGAAAATACCTCGTTGTTAAGCTTTTGTTTGACAGCCCTCATAGTTAAAGAATGCGTCATCGCTATGTGATACATCAATTCACACTGGAAGCAAAAAAATAATCGAAAGGATAGATTGAAAAGGCAGACTTAAAGGTGGTGAAAACCATTTCATAAGCAGACAAGGTTGTGGTTTCATTTTTATGGAGTGCTCGTTGAAAACTACCTATATACGTTACGAAGAAATCATGCAAAAATGTTTTAGCAAAAATTCTGTTATTCCAGTAGCCCACAATGATGAATTAAAGCTTTAATTGCTGCATATTGCATCCTTTTCGACTGAATATATTGTTACGAACAAGTCAGCAAAATGCGTCCTGGAGCCGGTTCTGTTCGGTTGTAGTGGAATTATAAAATTCGGCGAAGGCGGGGCACGGAATTGGTCTGATATTTGTTTTTATGTTTATATCATAGCAAGTGTTTCGTTTACATTGTATCTTTTAAACTAATTATTAGGAAGGTCTATTTATTTATTTGTTTTGTTTCTTTATTTTCTAGAATTTTTGGAAAAAATTAATCGAAAAATTTAAATAAATTACATAAGCTAGTTAAGTGATAGGGATAAGTTAATTATTATAAGTTAGTTAAGTGCAGTGTAAAGTGTTTGGATAAATCAAGAACGTAAGAGACAGTGTGTTTAAATTCACCCTACGAGTAGAATGAGTGTAAATAAATAAGGAAAGAAAATATTTCAATTTTTATTCCTCAAACTTTTCGTGGTTCCTTTGTTGGGTCGGTTACTTCTGGGACCACAAATATAGCAATAAAATTATATTATTAAATGTATTTATATAATATATCATTCATTATAGACATGTGTCAGGCAAATATTAAACTGTAGTTTAATTTTTTATTTCATTAAAATCATTTATTTACTACTTGCTACATATTTGATTTGTGTGAGCTCTATTTTATTCAACAGAATTGTTGATATATCAATATGAAACTAGAATAAGGTGGATGATAGATATCATTTATGACAGACACGGGCAACATAATTCAATAGATAGACTTCAACATAAGAAAAAGGAATTTACATCTCAAGTTCACTAGTGGTCACTAATACTCCTGAATTTGATTTGTGACCTTAGAATATGGAAATTAGTGAATATGAGCCATCATATAAGCAATTTCGGAATCATGAGGGAAGAATAATGGAAAGAAGTTCTTTCACACATTCCTGATATAAAATAGTCAGATTTGTACCGCACTTCGAGGAATGCCATCAATATTTGGTAAAATATTTTGGCCAGTACAGCACTTCGTTAGCATAGGTACCTCGTACAAAAATTCGATGGTCACATATTATAAAAGAGATGATGACTGGGCTCTTCTCGAAAAGCTAATGCATTAGAAAATTAGAAAGGTAATGTCTGCTGACTGATGTATCATCAGAATTTGTCGATTACATTATACACCAGCGTCCAAAAACAGATAAAATGCTCCTGGTCACACTGCTGTAGGAACTATCGAAAATTTTTTTCGCCAAACAGCCTTTTTTTTTAATTGAAACCTTACATGGTGAAATACTTAATGGCGAAATGAAGCAATGATAGCCTATGGAGAGCACATTCAATAAATTTCAAAATAGTACTGGTCAGAAATTTTTGGCTCATGACATTAATGAATGAACAAGCGTGTAGAGTTTTGGAAAAATATATTAACAAAATGAAATGAAATTTTTTATACTGTATATACAAATTATTAGCATGATTTTGATATATAATTCAGGAATCAGTTTAAATAAATACAATCAGTTCAATAGAAAGTTTCACAACTGATAAGAAGAATAAATCAATATCTGAAGGTAAGATGGAAACTTCTTCAAAATCTGAAACTTTCTCAGCCCATCTCGGTTTAAAGGCAAATATAACCCTGGTCAGAAAGTTATGGAGTAACGTCATACATAATGATTGGTCTGATAGAATTAGAAAGTTAACTGTAAGAATATGTTCAAAGGAAAAAACGGTGGAAATATAGTGAATTTGATAAATATACATTTCAGTTAAAAATACCGAATACTATAAGAAATCTCAATACTTATCGAAAAAATTCTTTTGGCTATATATCAATAATTTAAATAGGTGCTTAATATTCTTACCATATTGTGAATTGCTGAATTTTCTCATCGAAATATTTGAAATATGATCAATTACAAAATATAAGATAGCGTAAGAGGAAATTATGTTAAAAAATTCAATGAAATAATAGTTCACTAGTTGGTGTTAGTATATTCACTGAACGAAATAAACCTGTGTAACTTTTAATTAATCAAAACCGTTGAGATCTACTAATAAAGTATGTCGCGTGCTTATCCAAATTTTAACCTAAAATGAAGGGTTTTGCTTGCGAAACAAAAATATGACTGAAGATTTTTAAGAGAACAAACGGTAGCATACATATTATGGATGCTATAATTAATAATCACGTTGTTATTAAACAGTTACTCCCTTACAAGTAATTTGATTTACTTAGATTGAAATTGCAGTTGATAGCAGGCCACAGAGAGGCATCTACTTTGGCATCAACTATTTGTTATACTAATTAATAAAGTTAAAGAATGTAATACAAAAATGTTGTGAAAAAGGGACGTTTCGAATAAAGTTATCCATAGTTATCTTGTTCAATTCAGGGTTCAATAGTCACCACCTATAATACGACAAACAAGCTTGAAACAACGAAAAAAGTGGGAGCAATCATATATACTGTAACAGATCACGAGGACAGCCTTTTTCTGTTACTTAACCTATGCACAATATTCTCTAGATCTAGTATCTAGTGACTTTTACTGTTTCAGTCTCCAAAATATGACTCTGAAGGCAGATTTTCATTTAACGTTTTCAATTAGATACATCCACCATGATATATATGCTCTAAATCTCGGCTCTGCTGATTTTTTCCTACTTCCCAATAAATTTTTATCAAAGGTTTTCAACTACATTGGTCAAATAAGCATCGTGCTCTCCATATTTAGCCTCCGGTAACTTTTCCTTTTTGTAACTTGAAATTTGGCTAAGAACCGAATTTTATTGAAACTTATCAACCAAACTATTTGATTGTGTACCCAATTCTCCTGATTCAGCCCTTATTGACAACTTTCTATTTCCTAATCTGAAAATTCGTCTTCAGATATGGATTTTCATCAATAATCTTCATCTTCATCGGTCAACTTATATTCTTCAGATCTAGCCTATGGTGACATCCTTTTTCTAACTTAATGTTTGGATGCAAATTCGCCTTAAAAAATATATTTTCATCAAAATTTTTCAACTATTTTGGTCAACTATGCACAACATTCTCCAGATCTGGTCTCAGTTGAGTTTTATATTTTCTAACATGAAAATGGCTTGAAAAAATGTGATTTTTGTTGAAAATTTTTATATATCGAGCAACAAATTCTCCTGATTTAGCCTCCAGTGACTTCTCAAGTTTCATAGCTTCAAAATTGATCTTGTAAGAGAGATTTTCATCAAAAGTTTTCAACTAGACTGGTCAACTGTGCACCATATTCCTTTGGCCTAGCCTCTTATGACTTTTACTGTTTTCTAACTTGAATTAACGATTTTCATCGAAACTTAGATCCTGCACCGATATTTCCTGATTTAGCCTATAGTGCCATTATCCTGTTTCCTAGCCTAAAAATTCGTCTTGAAAAACAGATCTGGTCTCTGTTGACTGTTCTAGTTTCTAACTAGAAACTGGCTTGAAAAACTGTGATTTTCATTGAAACTTTTTAACCAGACTTTTAGATCCTGTACCGAATTTTCCTGATTTAGCCTCTAGTGATATTTTCCTGTTTTCTAGCCTGAAAATTCGTCTTGATAAACAGATTTTCATCAAAAGTTTTTGACTACTTGATCAAATATGCATTGTACTGTCCCGACTTAGCCTCCTTGAAATTCGGTTAAAAAAACCATCTTCAATGAAACTGTTCGATCATACACCAAATACTCCTGACTTAGCACTTAGTCACAACTTCACATTGGTCAATTTACTAAATTGGCAAAGCTATTTATAAAATATTACCTAAAATTGAAATGCCTCTTTGGCATTTAATTATGCAAATTTTCCACTGATGAATTTGGTGTCGCCGAGAGCAGTTTGATATCTCAATAAAAGTATTATATCAATTATATCTAATACAGGGTGTTTCGGGACTTTATCAGTATACAATTAATCTTTTATCAACTCGTTGTTTATCTAGAAACTGACGAGCTTAGCTTAGGCTTCCTGAATGTTTCTCACGGTTTCCTTGGCATGTACAACGATCTAAAAATCTACATATCTCCTAAGCCATAATTTTTTATTGAGTACCTACCAGATAGTAGTGTAGGAGTATTCATTCACATTTCTAATCATCCATCATAAATTCATAATGTTCTAATGTATGATTTAGAAAATATACCTAAATATAAGTTCCTCATTTCTCAACATTGAAGGCCTATAACTTCACAGCAGTATTTTCACGTCATCTAGCCATTTCTTGCATCCGTCCCGAATCATCCTGTATATTAATGTTTTAATTAGTTAATAATATGAATTTTAGAGGTCACGGCGTAATGCGCATGGTTAGATTTGGTCAAAGTTTGAGTGATATAACGACGAGACGTGGGTGCGGAGGAACGATAGAGAAAAGGAGCTATCTTAGCTGTTTTTAAAAACAAACTGATACCTGTATGCTTTCATGTGTTTTGATCAAGTAGAACGACAAATTTCTCCATTTAATTTGGTTACATATACGCTGGTGTTTACGTAAACGATAAGACTTTTCATCGAGGGACAACTTCTAGCCTTTGTCGTAGTGGAGCTGATGCCACCAGCCCCATAGCTGTGATGTATGATACACGAGAGTGCTAGAGGTTGAATATGTTAATCGCCAAGGAGAATCGGGAGTAGAAATGAACCAACTACTGGGCTAAGGACTTCTAAACTGTTCCATTCTCTTAGTACATAAATTCTTATAGTTTTGTGTCTTTTATATGATAAAATTTTTGTTACAATTTTTTTAACGATCTACAGCTGTGGATTGAAATATTTTATTTTGGCAATCGAATATATATATATATATATATATATATATATATATATATATATATATATATATATATATATAACCATTTTAGTCTCATTTTATTTAGAATATGACTTTCTAGACACTTTTTATTCAAATTCTAACTTTCAAAATACTTTTTTGAGTTTTCAAAACCCTTCTTATCTAGATTCTGACTTTCGCAATATATTTTTTTAATTGTCAAAGTTTTCTAGACATATTTCATACTCTAACTTTCCAGAAACGTTATTCAAGACTTTTCTAAATACTTGTCATTCAGATTCTGACTTTATAGACACTCTTTATTCAAATACTGGCTTCCGAAATACTTTTTTTGAGTTTTTAAAACCTTTCCAGTCACTTTTAACTTAAAGTATGACTTTCTAGACACTCTTTATTCAAATGCTGACTTTCAAAATGCTTTTTTGAATTTTCAAAACTTTCTAGACACTTTTTATCTAGATTCTGGCTCTATAAATATTTTTCTCTGATTGTCAAAAGTTTTCTAAACATATTTCAAATTCTAACTTTCTAGATACGTTTTCTAATATTCAAAACATAACTTATGAGTTTGTGTTCTATTCTAGAAAGTAAATATACTACGAGGATTCTTCCAAACATCTCAACACAACTCCAGTCACACCTTGTACGAATATCGGACAACCCGATACAGAAACTGGTAGTAGAATGTCCTTCGGGATTTCGAAAAAAAGGAACACGCTGCATCGGTACGTTTCATAAATCCAATATTTCTAATCCTGTTGATCAAAAGAGACTAAATCAGGTCTATTTTCAGATATAAACGAATGCGATCAAGAAGATTGTCCGCCGGCTGGTGATATTTTGTTTGCAGACGCTGCTGACGAAGACGAATACGACGATGAAGACTACGATGAAGAAAATTATAGCGACGATTACGAAGAAGAAGAATATGTAGATCCGAGGATTAAAAATGTTGAAGAAAACGCTAAAAAAGATCGACACGATGAAGATTACGAAGATATTAAGGCTTCAAATGAAGAAATATCATCGAATACTTCTAAAGATACCAAAAGTGAAGAAACAACAATAAAAACAGTTGAAATCGATAGAACTACTATACACCTTTGCTTTGATTAGTAAATACCGAAGATTAGTTATTTATCATTAGTTCTTGATATTACTAATATTAATAAATAAAAATTAGAAGTTATTTAATTACCGCCTTCCTTGTCCAAGAATCGGCATGGTGGCTTAGCTAACTATTAATATAATTCAGCTTTGAAGATTTTTGTTTAATTATATTCACCTTTGCTGAAAAACTGATACTGATGTTTTGAATTCAATTTCTCGTTTACTTAGCATCCTGTAATATTGGTGAGAATACCTATCGTTGAAAATTCATTCATCTATTCTTTTTAATTACTCATTGTTGTCTACTCTTAAGATATTAAGTGATATTATCGACATTGATGACTTTACTAATTATTTATATTCCTTGCCACGTTGTTGTAAATAGACTCAAGTCTTTAATCAAACTTTGTAATCACCAGTATTTGGGTAACTTAGAGCTTTATGCTTTGATACAAGGCAAACATAATTATTGGATTTAAACGTAAATCAAGTGAGAGAACGTTATCTCCGATGAAACACAAATAATTGAATTCGATGTATACTTTAAATAGATTATTTTGGAAAATAAAATCCATCATATCCTTTTTTTGCTTCATATATGCGGTTATTGAGAAAAGATAATATGTTTTTCAAAAATCAAAATAACCAAGCATACGGCATACTTTTATCTTACAAAAAAGTGTTGTAGAAAATTTTATTTGTAGCAAATACGTCCAACATAGAATGAATTCAAGTATTTAAGTTAATACTGATTGAACAATAATTATTTTATCCAAGATTTTCCCGAAACTCTGGGTGGTTGAATTTCTAACGTATGTTATTTTAGTTCACAGTAGACCTAGACTGAGACATAAGGAAATTGTATGACTTGAGAAAGATCTCTTATGACTCTTTTCTAGAGGTATGTATGCTACAGCTGTTGGAACAGTTCAGAGTATGATTGCTACTATTTGTGGCGGATTCAAGGAAGTTAATTATGTGCTTCGGGATTCCGCCCTCTACTCCACAAAATTTGTAGTTTGTGTTTTCAAATTTTTTTCTCTCAATGTATTCATTTAAGTAACAGTCAGAAACCCCATGAGAATACGAAGATTCGGCCTGTTTAGGTGCATGTATTTTATTACACCTTTCGCGGTCGTCGTTTCCATCTAAATCAGATGAAGACTTCTATTCGAGTGCTTGGCTGTGTTCACAATAAGCGAATTTCGAAAAAACTGAAAAATTTTTGATTTATCTCTTAAAATGTCATTTCTTCTTAGCACTTCTGCGTTTTCTTTTAGAATTGTCTCTCTTACTCATATGAAGTATATTTCTAAAATGTATTTTCTTTACTATTCCAACAATTCCTTTGATATAACATAGGTACTCAACCTCAGGAATCTTTCTATATCGTTTACTTTCGTTTACAATACCTCACCGAAGTCGTTAAGCTATTCAAAAATGGAAAGTAGCAAAAGCAATTGGATTAAATGATTATTATTCAAAAAAAAAAAATCTGAAATGTATGCATACATGTGAATGAGTATTTTCCTCCCAGTCTCCTTCGTTGTTATGCCAAACAATGTAGACGCTAATTTCCTGTTGCGAGGATATTGCCATCATACTAAAGTACATTTTTGTTTGTGGAAATCTCCAGCTGATAAATTGAAGTTTGGCTATAAAACTGAAACGTATTCACTACTTTCCAATTGAAAGCAAGAATAGGTTGTTATTTTAATGTATAAATAAGAGATCGAATTGTTTGCTGACCACTTATGGAAAGAGAATAATCGGGATATAAACTAGGACATGGGTGTGGCAAGTGTAAATATTGGATAGTTGGTATATTTCAAACGTCATTGAGCTAAACACTGCCTATTACTGTAAACCGCTTTGTACCCAACATTCTTCAAAACAGTTTTTTTTACTTTATAGAATCAACGGAAAAATATCGAGTCTACGTAAACTGGAAAGCGCCTAAGCCGCCAGTTCTTTCTAGGTATACGAATCATAATAGAAAAATTAGTAGTCAAAGTGACTAATTGCGATATATTTATTAAAAAAGTTATGGAAGAAAATAATCTTGAATAACAATGAAAAATTATAGTTATTGTGTATATCAGTATCACAGATATTACAAGCTACCAAGAAAGAAAATATAAAGAAATATACTCCTACTTTATCCCTAAAACGTTTGCTGAAAATCGTCTTCTAAAAGGTCTTTCTGAACGAATACTGCATTTTTCCCCCTGACTCTGTTTTACCGATACTATTACGGCTAATGTTCTTCCGGGCTGTCTTACATAATCCCATCTAAAGCAGTTTTCGCAAGACCTACTCGACAGGGAGACATGGCTTATGAACACCGAACTCGTCTGCAGAAGCCCAGAACTTCAATTTATCGGAACTTATTTCTTTGGAGAAGTGCAAGCCTTGGAATCTGCTACCAAGGTACATCTTTCCCGAGCACTACAATCTCAAGTTCAAGATCAATATCCACACGGCATGCACACTCGAACTACTCGAGTGTAAAAACAGCTTCAACGCACTTAAATGTTGACTCTATCATAATAAACCATGATTCGTCACGTTTTTGGAACATAGTATGTTAAGTAGCATTCAAAGTATCAGTACAAATATTCTTGCAAGTTTCTTCTTGTTCAAAAGTGAGAATTATAGGTACTAGATCGGAACACTTTTCGAACGTTAAAAATGTCATATAAAATTCTTTATCAATTCCTACAGTTCCAGCAATCATACAAGAGTTAACTAATGGTCAGATTGGATCATATTACCAATTTTTTGATATAATTAGATAAGTAATTATTTAAAATGGAATATCATTTAATACGAAGGTTACAAATGAAAAACAGGAAAGATTATGTAAAGAATAAGGCTGATATTGAAGTGGAGAGAAGTAGTGATATGACCGAAATAGAAAAGCGAAAGCAGAGAAAGAATACAGAGAAAAGTTAAAAGGTTTAGAAAATCTAATACTCTACTACAATCGGGAGAACAGGTAGCCAGTGACACTCTTCGAAAAGATAAGTATACCGATAAATGGAAATGTAGGAAGAAACTATAGTCCAAATGGAGAAGAAACTTCAATATTTAAAGGAAAAACAAATCCAAAGAAGAGAAGCAAAAATGAAAACTGTCTTGAGTACTATCAAGAATGTTGATGCGTGACAATATTTGGAAATTTCAACTGGATCCAAAGGATCATTCGACAATATTTTTATTTTGATAATGATATTGGGGATTTAGGAAAATAATAAATTTTGGTTTGTATCTTAAATATTTTTTTCGGTGGACTTGTCGTTCAGGACAGAATTTATTATCAACTTTCTGCCGTTACTTATATTTTGAAGTAGACTATTATTTTAGGTCGAAAGACTCAAATTTAGAAAACTCTTCAAGCCTTAAACTGTTATTAGGATAAATTATGAAGATGAGCTTACTTATTCATAAAAAAAAATTCATGATTATTGAGAGTGATTGTCCTTAAGTGAAATTGATATAGCAATATGAATAAATAACTGTTATTCAAACACAATTTAAATATTTCCTCAGTTATTTCTTATGACATCAATATAATTATTTCGGAAACATTTTTGTCACTCCATGAACATCATAATATTAATATTATAATCAAATTCGCATTAATTGAGCTATTTTGTTAGAAAAAAACCAACAAAACTTTCACCCTGTTTATCTATATTTCTTTCAATATCAATAACAGATTATAAAACCCCTTACCGACAATTTTGTTTGATCTACCATGGTCGTAGATAACTCATTTTATAAATTTATTATTTTTATAAATATTTTTGAAATCGTATGAGAGAAAATATTCGTTAAGTGGGAATCGAAACATTATTAATTGGAAGGCATTATACGCCGTTTTTTAGACATATGCACTTAATTGTAGTCCTACTTTGAACTTGGGAAAAAATCATAATAATACCTCGTCAACTTGCTACAACTGAATATTAAATTATAAAACGTGAATAGACGAGTAAAATGTATCTGCCTGATATAGAGTTTGGTTTAAACAGGGTACCAGACGTGAACTGAGCCCTTTTTGTACCTCATTCGTCTATTAAAACTTCGGTAGTGACGGAACTGACGCAAATAATCTTGTCTCCATCGAACTATCCTTGACGATTCGGTTATTGCCATCCGTTTATTCAGTAGTCTGAGAAGAGTATGACTCTATTATTTGCACTTGTGAATATAATAAATTTTCTCTAATTTTAGACCTTTGATAACAGTGAGCAATTCTTTGTTTCTTGGGCCTTTTTTACTATCGCTGACAGGAATACCATTTATTTTTTCATACATAAATGCTGAATTTTAGCTTTGTTACTACTACTACTTGGTACTTAAGGAGTTCCTGCGAATAGTAAGATGCGTTGTCCATAAAGATTACTGACTATAGTGGAATAATAGGTAAGAGATGTTGATTAAACCACTTTTCAAATAATTCTGCTGTCATATCTCCATGATAATCAGCTGCACAGCAATTTTTACTATTATCAACCCAACCAAAATTTACTACATCGTGACTGTCAAACCATTTTTCATCTAGATAAATTAGGTGTCTATTAGAACTTCGGTATTCTTTTATCTGACGCAAATAATCTCGTTGCCATCGAATGATTCGGTTATTGCCATCCGTTTATTCAGTTTTTTGTGTTTAAAACCACATGCTGACTGATGAAACTTGACTTAATGTTTCTAAACTCGTATAATAGTATTCTGCATAATCTGCTACCTTTTGCTGTATTACTTCTAACGTCGCAACTCTGTTCTCCTTATATAAACTATAAATTATCCTACGTATAAAACCTTGAGTAGTTTTGAGTCACCTGATTTCAGTTTTTCTTTACATGGTTTTCTTTACGGTTATGTGAATGATCCACAGTAACCCAACAGCAAGTTTATTTACTCTAGTTAATTCAGCAATTCTTATTATGATTGCATAATCAGATTGCTGAATATTTTCCTTTCTTAAACATTCGAATATATTTAAAATAACTTGATGTGTTTGTATATCTAAATCTTTATTAATATCAAATTAATAACTATCTTTATTCTCACTACCCTATGCAATGTCTTTGTCTTCATTCGCCCATGGTCTAAAGAACGCCATATTTCTATTTATTTAAAGAAATTTATGAATTTAATGAATCTCGCCTAACGACCCCACTGCATATCGCAGACTGTTTGGCAGGAAAATTTCAAAGAAATTGAGTACATACGCCTTCCGACAGCTTCAGCCAATAAAAATGTATTTATGTTTACGATTCGATGTTTTCATTGGTAAAAAGTGGAGATGAAGAGTCCACGTGGACTGACGGTTTGTTACATGCTCACCGAATTTTATAGGGGGAATAAACATTATTTTTTATTTCTTAATTTGGTATGAGTTTCAAATACTAATTTTCATGAATTTTATTCACTTTAATAAGAACTTTTATTATTTTTTCTAGTAGAATATTAAGTATGTATTTCGTTCGATCTTCATTGTTTTTCGACAGAAAAATCGTAATATACCCAAATTAATGAACAACACTAAAATAATACACTTTGTTACGTTTTTGTATATTATTTTGCATATTAAATTTATATATTAAACGTTCCCGAATTCATGTTTTTCTGTTACGTAGTCACTATATCACACAATTTTATGCATTGCCCTTTCAAATTTTATTAATATAAAAAAACTCTTGAAAGCTACAGCGTTGGTGATTTTAAGTCTGCTACGTACTCCGGAAAATAAAAAAATATAAGAATAGGCTATTTTAAAATAGTATATTGACACTGGTCAACTAATTTAACTACATTTCGATATGATACTAGTCGCAAAAAGTTTACAAAATACTAAATCTATATTTCTTCACCAGCAGAAAATTTTATTACAATATATGCAATCAAAATAGAAAGTAATAATAATGATTATGCGACAAAATAAAGGATTTCGAAGCCAATGTGCGTGATTGATTACAACAAATCCATGAATATGCCAATCGATTTATCGTAGAATACGCCGTGCCAAAATTTGATGAAAATTCATGTATTGATGCACTTTTAGAATTCCCAAAAACATTAAAATTTACTTCAAAATATTTTAACATGAGGTAGCAAGTACAAAGGCTTCCGACCTGAACCTGAACTTATCAATATGAGTTGAAAAATATATTCGCGCATACGTTTAGTTTAGTTTAGTTTAGTTTAGTTTAATATTTGTTTTTGGTTAATGAGCAAATGAAAGGCAAATGAATGAGGAGCAGTTTGTACGGACCGTGAAATTTTGAGCTGCTGAATTCAAACGTGGGCTTATCAGCTTGACTGACGACTATCGTTCGGACGGTCAAACACTGCGTCACCAAATGACACTGGATGATAATCGGATTGAGGTTAGAAAGATAGAGGAGGTTATCGTTATATCAAAAAGTCGCATTAGCTTATACTGTCTGAAGAATTATGCATGCGTAAGCTATCCGCTCGTTGGGTACTTTGAACCACAAGCGCATTTAAATAAACATTTCCCAGGCCTTATTGACGTAGTTGAAGCAAAATTACTCAGATTTTTTGCATCATTTCCTAGCAGTAGATGAAACCTAAATCAACCATTACCCTTCTGAAACGAAAAACAGTCAAGACAGCGGATTGCAAAGGGCATATCTGCCCCGAAAAAGATAAACACGATTCCATTGGTAATGGCGACCGTGAATAGTCATGGGACTATGTCTAACGACTATCCAACTACTAAAAAGTAGAACAATAACAGAAGGGGAGTATTATGCATCTCAGCATGATAGTTTAAAGGGAGAAGGAGCGATTACATTTGAAGGAAAAGAAAGTGCTGTTTCATCAGTACAACGCACCTTATCACACTCTGTGTTGCTGCCTTGGCTAAAATACACGAAATGCACTTTTTATAGGAATCTGTATCGAATAAAAAATATGATTATGAAAAAATGTCTTTTATTCGTAGGACTGAAACTTCTCAGACAACCCTCGTATATCAGAAAAGTTTATAAAAGGTGATGCATCCGGATTATTTTCTGTGGAAATGAAAAAAGTATATACTTGTCAAATTATTACAGAACGCAATACATTAGAGACCTAAAAACAGTTTTGAGATTTTTTTGCTTATAAAAAAACCAGTTTATTTTGCTATATGAATTTTCCAAGGGTATCTCGTCTTTTCACTAATAAAATATCACACTTTTTTAATAAAATAGGCTCGATTATCATACTTCTAATGACATAAACGCAAGCATAGTTGTAAATGGTATAACACGTTTAAATAAAATCTAGCTTTTACTTATTTCAAAAGCGTATTTTTTCTTTCCTCGCGAATTAACGCTAGTAGCTAGGGTATCCGCGTAAAAAGTATCACCACAATCCAATTTTATTCCATTTTACCTATAACGCTCGGGTCCTAAGCCTCTACATATATACAGTGTCAGCAAATAACTAATTTGACAATAGTCTCTAAATTATATTTTTTTGCAATTGATGAGGGTACGTTCAGTGGCGTATCAAGGTCTTGTGACACCCTGGATAGGATATTATCTTATCACACTCTCCGAAATGAATTTGAGTATATTTTCCTATTAAAAAAAGTTCAAAATCCTCCCACAAAAAAAATTGAAATTACGGTCTTGCCACTGTTAAAACATGGTTTATTCATTTATGAATAAATGGTCTATTTCATGCTGCTTGAATAAAATTTTGGAATAAACTAAAAATTAACTGGATATTCAATTCTAGTGCACTGCTGCTGCTAATTGAACAACATAAGTGGATGAAAAAAATCATTTTTATATATAGGTTTTATATTCTATAAAGAACTTGATTTGTGTATAAATATTTTTATTTTCATTTCACTTTTAACAGTCTAGTAAAAATGAAGATAAATTGCCGTCCATTCCTGAAGAAAAAAACTTATTTTATTACGTTTAATACAAACACTATAGGAATAATCCTACATAAAATAAAATAACAATGACTTAACAAAAAAAAATAAACACAAACTATTGATAATGATGTTAATCAAAACTCGTTCTCTAGTAGCAGTGCTACCAACTTGATATCTGTTACTTTGTCTTTGTTGAACTTAGAACTTTTTTATAACTTTTAAATTCAGCGAATTTGGAAATAACCTCATCAAAATTTATTTCTTCAGCGATACTATTTTCAATGGATGAAAAAGCTTAGCTGGATAGACGAGCTTGGCTTAATGTTGATCTAGTTTTTATTAGTTTGATTTTCGAAAAATTTCTTTCACAAGAAGCTACTGATACAAATAATGTCAAAAAAAAAACTTAACGCTAAAGTAAGATTTGGGAAAGAGTCTGAAAATTCAAGTATCACGGTAAACTTCAACAATTTCAAGAGCTCCAATCCAGAAACTTTTCGTCAGGAACGTTAGCTGTCTGAAGAAACTTTCTCAAACGTAGGATTTCTTTGACCATGTCCTCTTGATAAATGTCGTCGTACTTTTCAACGAGATGGTTTTCAAGTATCGGGAGTTCAGATTCTGCCGTTGTGATCAAATTGTTTGGATCTAAGACCGAAAACCGTGATATGGTTTCCATTTGTTCGCAAAGTGAGTCAATTATTTGTTGTAACCTGTCTTCTATTGACTTTGAAGTCCTTGTTTCAAAGTCAGCAGCAGTTCATCTGCTGCCTGTTTTCCTGGCATTAATTTCCTCTATTCGATATGTTTGAATAAAGGAATATTCATCTCTCTGAGCAAGTCTTTTAAAATCGTCAATGCTTTTTCAACAAGTTTATTTCTTTTGTCCTCTAAATAGATCTTTAGACTTCTCATCTCAATGACACACTTCTCAAGGCTGATTCCGAGAATTTGTAAGTAGTTTTGGCCGTGGTTGACTTCTTCTAAAACACTATTCCACAAATATAAATAGCACAAAACATACAGTATGTTACTAAAGATGTACAATAACTACCATATATGGGTTAATCACAGCTATCACATAGTTACATCAAGTTTATTAGTATTGAAATATTGGGTATATGATCCGTTGATCTTTCAAATAAACTGTTTGTATGTTATTTATATATGTACTCAAAGAGGTATGTTGTTACAGTTTAAGTTTCGGTGAAAACTACGAACTTAGGTTCAAGGCTTTATTCGCTGGTCATATTTATATTTGTTATATTTTTTTATCATTTACGAGTTGTATCCTCCAAACTTGTTCAGGAAAAGAATCTTAATGAGTCAAAAAACAGCTAATTGACTTTAATTTATAACTACTAAAACTATACCAACATAGATGTAGTAATAAATCTGCTCCCGGGTCAAATATAGAATCGATTTCTAATCAGTTGGTAATCAATTTAGGATCGCTTTAATGCGCATGCTCAAATACGAACCTATTCAGGATATAGATTTGCCGAACCTGTCTTTTTAGCCCTATAAAAAAATACGAGACCACTATAACTGAGTTCAAAATCAATAATTGAAGATCTAGTACTAAATTTTAGAACTTAGCTAACGACAATTTGTTAATTAAAGTTCGTATGTGAACTGATTCGAAATCAGACCTGCGAACAAAGCTAATAATACTACAGCTGTGAATAAAATTCTTTTGGTTACAAGTACACCTTTTTATTTATCTTATCTATATTTCAAGAAATTATGAAACGTTAAGCTTTTCCAAGGATACAATCTGGTAACTGGACTTTACTTAGAGAAAACTTTGTTTTAACGATAAGTTATAATTTATACTATAAAAGAGAGGAATTTTCGCTGTTTTCAACAATCAAAAAAGAATTTCCTATTGTTACAAATTGTATTCTAAAATATATGTTACGAGTTCGATAGTTTTTTATTTCATTCTGATATTCCGAAAGTTTCAATTTCTCGTTTGGTAGTTTTCCCTCTTCCAATTAGAATAGTATTGCAAAAAATATTTGCAGGTGTGAAAAACTGTGGAAAATAATTAAATCTGTCTAATCCCTACACAGAGAGTGATGATAATGATTTAGCCCTTCAAACGCAATGCTGGTGTCAAAAAAGAAGTTCGAAAGTCTGAGCTGTGATTAACGTAAGCAAATTAAAAATCCCTTGAAGAAATTCGTTATTGATATAAAGTACAGAGCCGAATCTACGTAATTTGTAATTTTTGTTATCATCTTGTTTTATTGGTGCTAAAAGTATTGATAATTGATTAGTATAAATACCAATTTTTTGATTTATGTACATTGGTGTTAAACAGATACAATTTTCATGCAACTATTCAACAACTTAATAAAGTGATATCAAGCATAAACGAAATAGGGAGTAATATTTATGCTGCTATTTCAGATAGATTGTGAAAAGTATTGAACTCATCATATTTACTTCAGACAGTTTCCAATTTCTTCCATTACCTCTTTATTTGTATGAAATCGCTTTCCACTCTCTTATTTTTCTAAGTTTGGGAACAGAAAGTAATCGGAGGGAGGCAGATTGGGATTAGGCAATAAATGGTAACACAGTAATGTATTAATCACACAAAATTTCTTAATAATCAAAAAATATTGGAATCTCAAAACACCTTTGCCATTATTAGCCAAAAAAATTCCTCAGATGAAATAATGAAAATAGTAGTGTACCCAAGTATTATCCATTGTAACTAATTTACGAAAAATTCAACGGGATTATTCCGTTTAAAGATATACAAACATTTGTTTGATTGTTTAATAAGATAGAGCTCTTAATTATCAATCATTGTTTCAGGGGTGGAAACTCCTGGATTTTCGCAAATAACTAGACATCGTACAATATCGATATAAATAACATATCTGCATTATTTTTTCTTCTATTGAATTTCAAAATCATTCGATCTTGTCTACTTCGCTATGAACATAGTTATGTATGTTATACTACCCGCTAAAAATTATACAATCACTATATTGAAAAATCCAATTCTAACTGAATTTAGTCATAACGTTCAATTTTTAAGCTTCAATTGAATACAGCAATATTTTTTTGAATGCATTCACAATTCCTTTCAAAAGATGATCGAATGAAGCAAACGACTATGAGGAAAAAAACGTGAAAAAAATTATTAAATAACACAAGAGGTAAACCCTATTACACTCGAGTAGCTCGAATGGTGCCTGCGAGAGATTCCTGTAGATAGTTGTCTTGAATTTTTGTAGGTAGTAGTGTTCGGGTAGCTGGGTGGCTAATTCCACAGGCTTGCACCATAAAAGAAGGATTCCTGATTAGTCGTACTGAGCGTCTGCTGTGTACCTGTACCACGTCTGCCTAGTAGATCTTGCAAATATGGTCCTAGGACTTTTCTTTTATGCTGTAAGCTCTTTAGGCTTCTGGTCAACTCTAAATGGCCTATAACTCTTTTCTGAATTGCGTTAAATCAGATCGTTGATCTACAAAAGAAAGAGGATATGTGACAAAATACGTCGCTGGGAAACACCAGCGTTGGCTTTAAACTCTTCTGACGTGGATGGATCTTTCTTTGAGAATTTTACTAAGCCCATCGATAAGTGAGGACAATCGCAAGATTCTATCTAAAGCCTTCGATATGTCCAGAGTGTTTTCTAGAAATCTCCTGTATTTTTCTATAGCTTCAATCGCACTTGTGACATAAGCCAGCAGATTCCCGGTTGATCTATGTTTCCGAACGCAACATTGAAGGTCATTGATAATGTTAGCAGATCCACGATAACTCAAGATTAGCAGCTTAATGATTTTCTCCATGACCTTGGCAATCGCTGGGACTAAAGCAACCGAATGGTAGTTGCAGGAACCATCTTTTTTTTGTGGTAAACTGAAGCAAGTGTCCAATCTACAGAAAAGAAAACTCTTCTTTATGATAGGGAAAAGACTTTACATGACGGCCTTGTTAATTCAGCTCCATATCTTTTTAACACCATTGATGATATTCCATAGATACCAGTAGCTTTATCGAAGTTTAAGCCTTTGAGAAATTTTGCTACATCGCAATATCGGAATTATATTTCTTTGTATAGATGGACCAGCTCTAGACAGGTTAAGTGGTAAAAATTTAAGTTTGAAGCAAATTTGCGAGTCAACAAGTCCCATCTTCTCTAGCGAATGATTGAATTTTTAGCTTTACCGTTTCTGTTACAGACCAGAAAGTCGTTGCTCCATTTGGGCAATCGAGGAATTGTGGGTAGGTATTACTGGACAACAAAGTTTGTATGATTTTTGGTACCAAGATTTGTGCGCTATTGGCGATGAGCAGCACTTTTCTTCATGACTGCTCCAGTGCAGTTTTTGCCATAGGTTGTTATCTGCAAAACTCTTGAAGGACTGACGAATGTAGGCTCTTCTTTTTACCAATAGTACTCCCAAGACTCGTTTGTGCACACTGGTAATTTTTTAGATGCTTCCATTTGGCCAATCTATAATGCCATACTTTATGTGGTCTAGGTGGATTCTGAGTAGTGTATCTTGTTGCTAGAAATATAAATATAAGGCTATAAAAGTCATCAACTCGATCGGAGATCATGTTGCTTTAGGGTCCTTTTCATTATAGTTATCAGGTCGATGATACCGCGTTGCATGATATTGATGTTACATCTCTTATTGAAATATATTATTATAATATTTCTCGAATATTCTTTTATACATCATTGGCTGTTGGTGTGTACATTATGAAATGTATTTTATTTGAGAAACACAACAATAGATGAAGACAAAGCTTACTATTAGTTCAAAATATGTCTTTCTCTGAAAATTCCTGTTGAGTGAATATTAAGTTATGACTCACAGTTAAATTTTGTATTTGAGATTGCTTATTATTAAGAGCTTGTGTTGAATTTTGAATTAGATGATACAAATCTCTTGTATAGATTTCATGGGGATGTATTGAGCTTGTCCCATCTGTGGAAGAATGGATAGGAGATTTTTGGAATAGGTTTTTGACATTTTCAGTGAATAAAGTCGCAATTTTTTTTATGTGGGCATTCCTTGTTCATTCTGGTAGGTTATTCTCAAAAAAGTTGTTCTGTATTGACTCAGTGAGAATAGAACTAAAATGTTAGAAATGTAACGAAAGAAGAATCAATAATAGGAGAAAAAACAACAACAAAAGTTAAATTGGTTGTGACAAATAATCAGATAGATGAAATTAGAAAAACCGAATCTACATGGCGTTCCAGCAACAGACACAAATACTAGTTACTCCGCATACCATATTGAAGATATTAAAGATAATATTACTCAATAGATAATCTATTCTGAGGCGACAGCATATCAACACGGTAATTTGAGCTTAAAAGTTGAGTGAGGTTTTAAGGTTGGGAGTAGTGATTGTAGTAAAATGTCTTAAGTAAATGTCATAAAGGCATCAAATAAATGTGGTTAGGATCAGCATCAGGATCATTGCAGCTATAGCATTTTGATTATAGGTATATGATATAGGTAAGATGATTTGATATCTTTCATGATTGATCTTCATTACAAATAATCCTCTTATAGATGTTGTATGATCTCTAACGAAGTTTGAAGGTGAAGGTGAAGCAAAATTTGAATTTGAAGATAGGTGCTGTTTGAATTTTTTGATAACTCAAAAGAATATCATTCTCAACACTATTGTTTTGCTGTCATATAAAATACGTCAAATTTTGATATGCGTCTCTTCTATAGCATACAATGCTGACCATGTGAAATCACATCTTCAAAGAAAGCACTGTAATATATTTTATGAAACAGAATTATACATTATAATATTTATGAAAGTACAATTCATCGCAAGTATAAAGTAGTATTGTAATGATATCTTCCAGGTAAACATTCTATGTTTATTAACAAATAAATCCCACACTCATATCCAGCCACCACAGAATCTGTCGACATCCTCATACATATTTTCAAATTAAACAGTTCAGTGGGATGCGGTAATATATTAATTCAAATATTCCCATATTAATAATTTAAAATTATCCGTGTATAGTAGAGGTAGTTGTTTATTAAATACCAAATTTACACTAATTTCTAACCATAACAACCGAATATTTTCATTTAATATTAACAATCCTGATTATCATTTTCTTTTATTACCCTGTATGTTAGTTATAAATAACCCGTATAGTATAGTAATTAGAGTTGGTTAGCTTGAAAAACAAACCATAGATGGTTCCTTGTGTATCTATGTATCATTTTTGACGTATAAAACACCAGCAGTGGAGTGGCAACACTGAGATCCATGAATATGTAATTCAAGAAGATTATTTTCAATATTTCGAGTTTTTATGACAGGTAAAGATGATTTTGCGGAATTAATCTTATTATTTTGAAACTACCTTATATTCTAAAAAACAGTGCTCCGCAGAAATATATATATATATATATATATATATATATATATATATATATATATATATATATATATATATATATATATATATATATACTGACTCTCGCAATGTGATCTTTGTTTGTTTACCGATTAGATCTTTAAATATATAAATTTTTTTATAGAAAAATTTAATGGCAGATACGTATTCAAGTTCAAGCTATATTTCATACAATTTAGAGGTTTGGAAAATTTTTAAAAAATACGGGTTTGACTTGCGTACAGACCACATAATACCAGGGTTGTCTGAATAGTTTTCGACTTAACAAAGAAACAAGACTTTTTTTCTATAATCATTTCTATTTTCCAAGATAGTTTCCTTTTAAGTCTATACACTTGATCCAACGATGCTCCAACTTTTCAACAGTTTTATGTCTCTCAAAATAAGCATTTACGTAACGAATGATGCGTCATCTGATGAAAATCTCTTTCCAGTAAGTGAAACTTCAAGTAAAAAAAAGAGAAAAAATACGCCAAGAGCCAAATCTGGTGATAATGAATTCGTTAATTTTAGCCTCGGCGAGTACCGAAATGTGAGAGCGTGCGGTGTCCTGATGGAAAACACTCTCTTTTATGCAATTCCACCCTTTATCTTATCAAGAAATGATGTACTCATTGTGACGTTTTTACTTTTATGAAGATAGTCGTTGAAAAAAAACCAATGGCTATCCCAAAAACGGTCGTCATCACCTTTCTGGTCAATGACACCATCCTTGACTTTTTTAGACAATTTTGCCCTTTGGAAACCACTGCCTATTTCATGAGTGTAGTGATGGATCCAGGTTTCATTTACAGCTATAAAATGATGCAAGAAATCTGACTCATGTTGCCTCAGTAAACCCGGAGGATTTTATCTAATGTGCTTTTAGTCCAAAGTAGGCAAACGTGTTACCCAACGAGTGGCTAGCTTTGTAGGTATAATTTCTTAGTCAGTATATGGTATTTCTGTAGTTTGTATGCGATAATTGACAAATTTACTTTTTTACTATTTTACATTTTTTTTTAACAACAACAAATACAAAATGAACTTCATATGGCACATTCGTTTTTTTATTCTGAACACACTGAACACTCACAATTACACTGTTTATCCCAAAAACAAGTCGCCATCACCTTGCTGGTCGGTAAAACTGTCTTTGCCTTTTTTGGACAAGAGTATTCAGTATGAATATCATCAGCGGTTCCAGAAATTCCAACTTAGATGCCTTCTTTTGATATGTCGTTGCCTTTTCTATCTTTTTAACATTAATCCGACGATTGTCCAGTATTATTTGGCGATATGATTTTTTATATCGCAATATTATAGAAAATTTTGTTTTATTTTTACCTAATGTTAAGTATAATTCTATTAACACTAACGGGTATTTTATTGTGTTCCATTGGATTACCTGATGGATATTAGACCAAATCGGATACAAAACCTGGCAACTGATATCCATCTAATCATTTGATCATTTGCACCTTTAATAGGTCCACTAAGAAACTGTTACGTGATCTGTCTACATTCTAGAACCGACCTATCTGTCCAATTTTTAAGATTAATATCACCTGTATGTATGTTCAAAAAATAATTACAATTTATAATAATTTTTTTCAGAATATCTCTTTTTGGCAAACGGTTTCTTTGGCATATACAATGAGCTAAAAATCTATGTAACTCCTAAACCAAAAATTTTTATTGAGTCAAACAAGTATTTTTTTTGTTGAAAAATCGATTGAATAATTTATTTTTGCTATCTTTAGATTGTACAGGCTGTTTATCTGTCAAACAGACTACATACATCATCTATTAAAAATCTATAATGTTCGAATGTACAATTCAGAAAATATACTTAACTATAAGTACTGATTTCTCAGCTTTAAACGCCTGTGAAACAAAGGATCATATGGAAAATTTTTTTTATTCCACAGGATTCTTTTCACGTCATCTACTCACTATATATATAATGATAATGACTTTGGGAATTCCAGCTTTATTTGAAGCGGTGGTAGAAAAAGGAGTCATCAATGTTTTATGGCAAAAATTATTTTTTCAAACTTCAAGTTCCATTGAAAGCAGATACTTTTTAGTTAAGTGATTCGCTGAGTGTCTACCATACCACAGACACAAGAACCAAGTGAATTTGGTAACCCCAGTTTGTTATCTAAGCTGCATACTCAACATTATTAAATCGCTGCACACTGCTTTAAATCGTTTGTGGTGAGTGATGATCTTATATGAATGAGATCTTAGTTCGCCCTGGACAAATTATTTCGGAATATTGTTATTTACAAAATCAAAACTTGATTTGTTCAATTCCAACACCATTTTCTTTAGAACTTGAAATCTCGACCAGGGTAGTAAGACTTTGGCACTGGTTTCTTTGTTCCATGAGGAATAAGACGACTAGTTGATTACAGATTGGGGTGAGAAATTATATAATATAAAGTAATGTAATATAACAGAAGCTGCCAGACGAATTCTAAGAATTTTAGAAATAAACGTTTCTTAATTCAGCTTAAGCAATGCGTTATTTTTTAGAAAGTGTAGACATGTAAAAAATAATTGTACCTATTATTTATGATTTCCTATTCCATATCTACATGCTTCTATCGTGTCGAATAAATTGATAGAAAGGAAAGTTCATTATTTACTCAGACCAACCACTTCAAAATAAAGTTATAGCTGTGGCATATATCTGATGTAAATAGAGCAGATCGTTAAGTTGTTAGTCTGTTAGTCACAACTTTTGTTTATTTTTCACTATATATGTACATTGTTTCGAAAATTAAATACATAAAAATCAATTAAAGACCTTATACGTGATGCAATATGAATGGAAATCTCTAGTGGTAACTTCTAAATATAACAGTGCGAACAGGAAATCCATACTATTTATTTACATTTTGGAAAGTAGTAAAAAATAAATAGCAAATCGGAAAATAAGTAGGAAAGGAAAATATTGATTATTTTGTGCCCTTCAAGTACTCCAACCGGTGAAAAAGATAGAAGTAGAGGGAGGATTTTTGAAACAGAAAAGGAAAGGCAGGAATATGGCGAGGAAGATTGTAATCAATAAAATAAAGTTTCATGATTTCAACAAATGGACAAGTTTCATGTGAATAAACTTTATTCAAGTTGCTCCAGTAAAAGAATTAAAATAGATATAGAATAGTTTTAGTGGAATTGATAAGCTAATAGGATTTACAAACGGAATGATAATATAGAGTGGAAACCCCAACTAACTTAGCATATTCTAAACTTTGGTGACAAAATTACCATCAATTGCTATTTTCTATCCTGGTTTCCTTTTAACCTATGTGTTGGGACAAAAAAAAAAATGAGACAATGTAGATTTTAACTACCTATTTCAATGTAACAAAATGTTATCTATCTTGATGCTGACAGTATCCTAACCGTATCTCCCGCTTTCATAGATAAATCAGTATAGCCGTATCTGTATCTGTATATTTTATTGGGTTACTAATATAAACAAATCAGTATAGCCGTTGTATTCTTTCACGTCAGAATGTTTTGTTTTTTCTTTGGAAAAATGTTAAATGTAACAGAAAATCTATTACTGTGAAATTTAACTTGAATATTCGAAAAACCGTATCTGTATCTGTATATTTTATTGGGATACGAATATTACAGTAAATGTTAATGGCATACACATAGTTTTGGGTAGTTTAATCGTTTTCAATGGGGATAAAAAGATGTTCTAGATTACTCCTTCCCTGATCGCCGTTCCACGTCAAAAACCAAAGATAATACCGAAAAAAATCATTGATCTGATCGGTGTTTTAGTTCAGAAACTGTAAAAAGTAACAAAAAAATCCTCATGACAAATTTTACATAATAATAACTAGCATGCAAAAAGGGTCTGCCCAAAGGTTCATGTTTAAACAACGAGAAGCTCACAAAAATATTTATATCGATACTTCGTGAGCTATCTAAAGTGACCCAATTTCATTAGAAAGGATAATGACATGTGAGGAATTGTGGTTTTTAATAATGATCATTAAATAAAGAATCAATCCGTGCAATGGAAGAGCCCATTTGTACCAAGAGGCAAAAGAGGTATACTGATTTCTTTTTCGATTCCTGTTACTAGATTCTTAAAGGTAAAAGTATTGATCAACATTACGTACAATCACGTTCTTGCTGAGCTTCATGAAGCAACCAGGAATAAAAGGGAGCCGAACTGAGGAATGACAAGCCATAAGTTCTTCACCAAGACATTGCGCCGGTTCAGCTCATATTGTCTGTTGATATCTAGCTTTGATATCGATAAATATACAGAGTGTACCAATCTTCGACAAAGTTCTGTATATTATGAAGTATTAAAAACTGACATTGAGAAAAATAGTATCTTTAACTGTACAGAGTGTTACATAACTCCGTTACATATCAAACATATAATTTGCAATTTTAGGATTGCTGGGATTTATTTGAGGATTTTGTTGCGTTATATAGAGTCCTTCAAGAGATATGGACATGTTTATGTAAAAAGCATATAGGTGTAAGAAACTAGAGCCTTTTATTATTTTTGTCAAATATAACAGCTTTTATTTTATAGAATAAATAGGACCATTGAAAGTTTATATATTTATAACAATATTTCACAGATTTCTCCAATAAAGTGATGAGTATTTGAAATAAACAGTGTACATTTGTCTACTCAAGGAAATGTGGATATAATTTTGGTACTAGTTGAATGTGATTTGCTTGCATCTAAAATTTATTGTCAGAAATTTCCAGACCGTAAGACATCTGTCCAAAGATCGTTTCAATGGCACTGGTAAAGTGAAATACGACAATAAGGAGTAGCAAAAAGGGCTTGGGCTGACTAACATTAAATTCAAGTATTACTAAGTGGTGCAAAGAACCTGTATTCAAGTGTGAGACCCACAACATTGGTCATTGAATCTTCAAAAACATAAAATGCAGTCCTATCTTATCCAACTCCATCAAGAGTTAATTCACCATAATTTTCAATTAAGAGTAATGTACCATCTAATTATAGAGTAATCAATTTGCTAGGTAGCAATCTGAAACTTACAACAAGTCATCACAAACAAAATAAACAATCTTATCACGTTAACAAATGAGCAACGGGGATTTAGATCGATAAGGTCGTGTACAGATGCGATCTTCGATCAAGTTCAACTAAAAGGCGTAGTACAATTGATTTACGATAAACAAATCCCTTATGACTTGATAAAAGCCATTGAAATTACTCGTATATACATGGACAACAAAATCCAAGCCAAAGTGAACGGAGTGCTAACGGAGCAAATAGCAGTACATAAAGGGATTCTCCAGGGTGACTCCTTAAGCCCTTTGCTTTTCAATATCATTATGGACGAAATAATCAAGAAAGTAAGAAAGCTAAGGAACTACCAGATGGCGATTAACTACCAGATGGCGATTACGCCTAATACACGGAAGGAGAAGAAGAGTAATGTTTTGAGAATTACTCAATTTGAAATTGATTGTCATATTTTTTAGATGAACCATATGTTCATGAAAATGAATGTGCAAATAGACATTATCTTCATTACTATGTTAATTCTAATCCAAATATCGTTTCAACCCGTAATCACCAATGGAAGTGGTTAGAAAATGATTGAGGTGAATATTTAGGTGATCATATTTCGGTTCATACAAATTTTTGTTCAGAATTACTCTCCAGTTTTGCTACAAGATTTCCACTTAACACTTGGTAACAAATATGGTGTTTGCATGATACGAAGCCTATATTTATTTGAATTTATTTCTTTTTTCAGAGCTTCACCAAAAATAGGCTTTAGATCTATTATCATTAATATGCTGAAAACTTTCATACTGAATACTGTTTAAACCACCACTACACCAACACTCGCAATTAGAGTGCCTGACGCGCATTTCGATAACCAAGTTATCGTTTTCAGAGACTAAAGGTAAAGCAACGGTTCCAGAAATTCCAACTTAGTTGAAAACTTTCAGTCAAATATTTCAATGTAGATTACAGAATTGTGTTGATGTTACCGATAATCATTTTTATTTCGATGAAATTTATCATATCTTAAGAATGATTAACAAAAATTGCAATTACGTAGCAAGAATGAGAATGAAAAATTCCCGTTTCCGTTGCCTTTGTATACAAAACGGAAAATTTAATCAACTACAAAGATATTTGTTTTATCTACGATTCCCACATAAATGGTGGATACTTCTTGAAGTATTCTGTTAAAAGTAACCAAATCTGTTATCAAAAGAAAAATTTATGCAATCTCTGTATGGTATACAGAGGTTTTCATATAAGTTATCCAGTACGAGATAAATTCAAAATAATCACCTTCAATTCAATTCTAATATTTTTTTAATATATTGTCCATCAAATTCATTCTAGACTTCTGTTTATCCTTAGAACATGCGTCTCAATCTCCATTACTTCATATCTTAAGTTTTCTTATATCTCTTATACCTCCATTTCGTTTCATGAATCACAATATTATAAGAACAGAAACTACAGACAGGGTTGAGGTAATTAACCTATTGGCTGATTGCTGAGTTCAAAAAACTATAGACAAATAAATCAATCCGACACCCAATCGCATTTACCACTGGTCCACCAGAATAGAACAACAATAAACGTGTTCCGGATTAGTTCACAAACAATCAGATCATGATCGGGTTAACCAGATCATAGTTTCCGAAAAGTCTTGTAGTTTCTATTTACTTTTAGTCTGTAATCAGTAATAAAGATATGATCGTCTATATGGTGTATTTCAGTTGGAATATCTTCCTGCACGCTTCTTCCAATAATTCCATTTCTTCCTGGCATTCACTTAATCTAACAAAATAATTTTTATAACAAAGACTTAAGTTGCGTATCTCACATTATCAGTTTACCATATGTTATTAGAATTAGCGCCCCTCATTGTGATCTCAATCAGCATCATCTAAAATTGTGAAATCTAATTTTCAGTTCCAAATCGTACATTCATCAGTTTTTTCACTCTAAATAAAATTCACGGTTGTTACTAGATCTCATATTCATATTTGAGTTTGATGAGGGTTGACATTTTGTTTAATTTTCCTCTTTTGTTGATGTCCGCTACAGCAATGAATTTCAACTTATTCAACAAAGTAGACGACCCATAATAATGTTATTGATGAAAATTTGTCTTTATTTGTATTTTAATACTTAGGGTCAACTTTATTTTGGTTCAAAATAGTTCTGTACCAGCTTTACATAATTAATAACTCGGGAAAATAAAGTGGTGGTCCATTCGGACAACGTACTTTCTTACACTTCGGCGATCGTCATAGTAAAAAGTGACGAATTTCACTTTGAACTCATTTACTATCCACTACATTCACCAGATCTAGCCGACAGGGACGTTTTCCTGCTTCCAAGCCTCAAAGTTTCGATTGCAGGATGATTTTCATCAGACGAAGACGATTTCGCATACGTCAATGCTAATTTTGACGAGACTAACTTGAATAAAACAAGTAATGCAATTAAAAAATATTTTCATTACAATTTGTTGCATCCCCAATTGAACAATTCTCATTATCTCTATGATCATTTCATCTTCCTAAATATTGGCAGGTTTTCTTAGATAAACTATGTTTTTCAAATGGCTCCACAGTAAATAGTACGAAATATTCATATATATAGTCTATAAAAGCACTACTTCCAATTTTCATCTTCTGGATTGAGAATTGCCTCATGAATAGTAATCTGGAGAATCATCTAGTTTAAGACAAATCTTGTTGCTTGAGATATTGTTATTTTTCAAAAGTGTGGAAGAAAATTAAACATATTTACTTGAAATTTGGGAATCAGCACAGTTTCTTTGGAAAATATAGTCCCGTTCAAGTATCAAGTAAAGTATTATAAATCAGTCCCCAATGATAACAGAAAGATTAACATTAAGAATTGAGTGACATCAATGGGTCATTACTCAGTTTTGAGAATTGTATATTACTTGGAAATGGACCACTTAAGAAGATCCAAGAGGACATCCAGAACAGGGAATACACGGAATGAAGACATATCACGAAGAACAAGTCGAGTATACACGAGCCTGGAAGGAAGGAATTGAACAAAACATGGAAGAAAGAAAGGTTTTGATTATAAATGATGTGTGTAAAATGTATCAAAATACAGGATTTGAATTTGGATGTCCAAATTCAATATTTCGAAAATGCTGCCGTTCTTCTTCGAAGGAGAAAACAACTACTTTTCTGGCTAATGCCTCGACGAATATTGAAATACAACTCCTCTGAGGAGCGTAATGTCAATCGACCCTTTTGTCGATATCAACATCCCGAATGACTCGCAATTGCAAGGGGAGATTTTAACTACTGACCACTTTCGAAGTCATTACATGTACTCAATAGCGACGCTTTTTGACGTTGTCTTCGGTCTGAAGCCTGAACGAGGGGTATTAAACTGCTCAGATAAGACGTAATGACATCGAAAGTAGTTTGTAGTTATAGCCTCTCCTTGCAATTGGGAGTCATTGGGGATGTTAATATCGACAAAACGGTCGTTTGACATCACGCTTTTCAGAGGAGCTGTAATTCAAAATTCGTCGAGAAGCCAGAAGGCAGAAATCATTTTCTAAATATTGAATTTTGAAATGATTTAATTTCAGAGGTGAATAGAAGAAATTCTGTATATATGTATATATTACTTGGAATAACTAAAAATTGCTGGTTGGTGGCTTTCTAATAACAAATAATGATGCTACAAAATTGTCGAAAACCACGTCAATTCATTGTATACCGGAGATAAAGTTTAGTGAACTCATTTTTTATCATCAAATTACCAGACTAATAGACTGAATATATGGAGTATAACGAAGTACATTGATGTAATTCCATTTTATGTGATGGAATATTCCCTAAAGAACCATACACTCACAGACACACAAAAGATTCTCGTTAAAGATTGATCTGATTCTAGAACGAAAAATGAATGGAAAAGGATATTACTGGCAGAGATTAGAGAGTTTCGAATAGTTTGTGATTTATGCGTTGTTGGAAACAACGAATTGAAGTCACACGCAGATGTTTCACTTATCGAACTCAAATAATGATGTAGTTGTTATACCGTGTATTTCAATATTTAATGCTAGACTATTTAAGACATTCTTCGAAAATATTCTCTCTCTTACAGCGATGAACCATAAAGGCAACGCTGATGAAAGCTGAGAGTGTCTAGGCAGTTGCATACGATTGTTCAATATGTTCAATATACATCATATACTTTAGCTTTTATATAAATATTTATAAGATATAACAAAAAGGTCAATTTTTTAGAAATCTTATGATTTTATTGTTTCATAATGTATAAGTATTAATATTTTGGAATAATTTTTTTAAATTGTGCCGTTTGAAGTTTCGAAAATATTATTGTTTCTATATTGCTTTTTTATAAATGTTGGTTCTATATAAGTAAAACGAAATTGTATGTGTCTAAAATATGTAATTAAGTGTTTTAAACGAATTCCCAGCAGAAAGACAGGGAAAAGAATTTTTGTTTATTCTTATATTTATCTTAAAACATAAATCATACTTTTTATATGCCGCTGATTAACCAACAAAGCAATGGGTAGGACATACTCTCAAATTTACTTAACTATGAAACAGCAAGAACGGATAAGAGATGATTTCTTGTAAAACTTGTACTAGGAACCCATATGTTTAAAAACTTTTCTTGATATTAACATATTTAATTTAAATAGACAACACACACAAATTTCAAGAATCAACAAACCCAAACCACAAGCAATATTGTACTACCTACAGATTGTAAAATAAGAATGGCTACACGGAATTTTGTAATGTAATTTAATATGCTGGACTCGAATATTTATATCGTTGTTATCATCGTTAATTTCTTTCATTTTTATTCAAAATAGTTAATTACAATTCGGCAGCGTACTTAATATACCTATATGCAGCGTACCTGCCCTATTTGGCAAGTAGGTAATCGCTTTATGATTTTAATGAATGTGAAAAGTTATGTCTTTCTATGTACTATTCTATAGTCTATTTTTATGTATGATACAGTAATAAAATAATGAAGCATTCGTAAGCTACACTTATTTTAGTAGCTAGTTACACCTAAGTAGGTAACTTGCCTATAACTTCTAAACAGTTGAAGGTATTTTTCCACAAAGTATGTTAAGTCAAAATGTCAAGCTGGTTATATAGATATGGGAGTTCAAACTTTGACATTTAAGCAACGTTACGTTTATTTAGTTCCAATATTATAAGTATCAATAATCAAAATCAGAATCGGAATCTGCAACTGCCGCAAATAGTTTTTATAATGAATGGCTTAAATATTTTATCAGTAATATTGTCCACATTTTCTCTTTTTTAATCGTATGATTTACTGCCTTTTCCCAGTTTTCAGGCTTCTTATTATTTACATCCTCCAAAAACAACTAATACAAAAGCCGTACTATAATATTTGTAAATGGAAGGAACGATTTTTCGGTTTTCACGCGACCCTTCCAAATTTAGCATAATCACACAAGAATTTTCAATAGACTTCACACTACACCCTGCAAGATGCAACTAAACAAGGATACACAACTTGAACCTCCTCACTAAATGGAAAATAGCACACAGGTACCTACTTATTGAAAAAAGTCTGATACGGCTATGTAATTTTCAATACACAGGGCTTTTGGCCTGTAAAATCCTTTCTTTATTGTGCTTTACAGTTTATGCTTACCAAAGACCAATAAAAGACTTCAAACTTAGGATTAGCTCAGGAAAATTTATGATAATTTATGGAAATATTTAGATTATTCTGTAATAACATTTAGTTTTGAATTAGAAATTGGATTTTATTACTGTTTGGTACATTCAGTATTCAGTATTATTTTCTAATATAATCTAAATTTTACAAATTTAAGCCTGAAAAAACTATTGAATCGCACATAACTGAATAACGAGGTTTTATTTGTCTTTTACTCGTCTACTGACAACCCAATGATTGTTAACATCATTTATTATTTGGGATTCATTTCTTTTGTTTGCATCAATTTATGAAAGAAATCGTTACATACATTATCTTTTCTTACACTTTGATTCTAGCTACTTTAGTTTTGACACTATTGTATCCAGATTTATAGAGCCGTTATATAATATTACCATATAATTTGTTCCTAAACTTTTCATAGATTTGCGATTTATTATCAATTGGTGAAAAGATATATTTGTAAAAACTCAATTTTCTTCATATATCCTTTTAAACGATCAAATTTTTTCTTTGAATCACAATATGCTTTTGTAGGTATTAATATAAAGAAAAATACACTTCAGTTAACTACCACCCAATAACACAGAACATTTTTGATAAACAATTCCATGTTTATTTTCCTCGTGAATTCTGAATCATCTATTAATCATTAAATAAAATCTATTCCTAACAATTGGAGCACTTCCATCGTTTCTATCTAATGCTATTTGTAGTATCTCCCACATGCCATTGTTCTTTAAATATCCCCTAAAAAATTCTAATGGTGCGAGATCGGTTTATCCTGTTGGTCACTCAATTAGACCCTTTTCCCAATTTCCATATTCGCAGATACTTCTTTGAGATTGCTCCATACCTCTAAAGCGAAATGGGATGTACGTTTTAATCAAAATTTTTTGGAAAGAAAATCCTGTGGAACCAGTTAATCTGGGAACATGTTGGTACAATTACATTTTTGTCAATGGAAAAAGGTTCTACTATAAGATAAGATTATTACGTTTTTTAAGCCTTTGGGTATGGGTTTCAAGCAACAGATTTTTATAAACTTAATAATAGTAGTTGTTCTAATCAACGTGCCCATAAAATATGGACGTGAATTCAGTCCAAAGTAGCACCCATTTAAAAAGGAATTTGCCTTTCTTTGAGCGACAAATAATTTGCAGAATTTAAAAAACACAAAAATTTTAGAAAAAAAAATATTTATTTTTCAACGTAATCTCCTTTTAGCTCCATACACTTTTCCCAGCGATATTCGATAAATACGATACTTTTTTTATAATAAGAATCGTCAAGCTCCTCAAAAATAACCATTAACTGCCGACATCACCTTCTTATTCATTATTGTATTTCATTTCGAAGATAGTCAATGAAGATTATCCCACGCACATCCCAACAGCCGAGACCATGAACTTGCCTGCTGATGAAACAGTCTTCGCCTTCTTTGGAGCTGGTTCTCCCTTTTTACTACAATGGGATTTGTTCCATCGTGAGCAAACGCGGCACCCTTCTTGCGCACCCAATATTTTACTGTTGATAAGGAAGGAGCAGGCTCATCCGAAGTAGAATAAAGTTCAGCTTTTATAGTAGTCGGGCTAATGCCTTTCCAATAAAACTATTATATCACATAACGATGACCATTTTCCTATGTTTACGATTCATTGAAAACGTTCATTATTGATGGCTACCAAACAAATACTAAACAACGTATCTTCATTAAATTTGAAACATATGCCAAATAGATTATGTATTTTGAAATACATATTTTTCAAGCCACTACCGCCATCCCTAAGTCAGGCAAGGTACTTCTGGGAGCATCCTCGTATTTGTCTAACTGGTTTAACAGGATTTTCTCCAGCTTGTTCGACCGACCTCCTTTGTTGATATTTAAATACCTTTTCGAGAAACATCCCTTACGTAGCCCAATTTCCGATATCGAATTTCAATTTTACTAATAGTGCTTCGATTAATTGGAAGCAATTCTGGATGAAATTCAGCAAACAAACGAGCGGTTTTAGCTTGTTCTCAACATCTGTCCTCAAATCCGATCATCATTGAAATTTCCATACGACGCGTCTCGGTTAAATAAAATGTTTACGTTTATTTATTTTTTACTTACTCGTTAAAATTTAGAATGAGTATTTATGCTGACAAATCAATCAGACTCAGGGAAGTTAAAACTGTATTTAGCAGGTATAATATAAGATACGAATATGTTCATTGTGGCTCATCAAGTTCTAAGAAAGGAATATAAATATACGAGGTGTGGTTAGTAAATAACCATACCGAAGCAGTAGAATGTTTCATTTTGAATCTATACATATAAACTTATCCACTATACCCGAAACATTAATAATTGAAATGTCTTCCTCCATCATCTCCTTCAGTACACGTACCACGTTCCATTTCACGATATCAACGGACCTAAATCTTTTTTTTAATGTAGACTTTATATTGAGATAGAAATCGTACGTTACCAAATCGGATGAATAAAAATGATAGTCCAACACTGAAATATCGACCTTCCTTAGAAATCTCTTCGAGACTACAACATCAATTCTGGAGTTTGTTGATATTGCCAGTGACCGGAATCCACAGAAAATATAGAATTGGGTTGATTGGACACACAATGAGAGGAATAGCAGATGTGTGACCAAGAGCTCAATATACTTGGTTATATACCCTGAAATTGTTGATACTTGATTACATCTATTGACAATTCAAATTGACCAAGATATTTAGTCTCTAAATCCAATCAAGTGGAAAAAAATCTCGCTTAAACTTTTTCTCGCATACAATTTTACAAAAAATCTATCTAACGAATAAATTTTCCTAGAATGACGGAATTATAGCGGTCTTCAAGGAATATATGTTTACAACTGCTCTATAAGTTCTAGTTTATCGTCCTTAACCGTATTTAATCCTTTTTCTTCTTTATAATTTGATACCATTAATGGTTAACCTCATCTGCATTCTACGAATAGCTCATTAATTACAAGGCCTCTTTAACCGATCGATCCGATCTCAAAACTTAATTACTGTACCAAGGAGCTTTTACTAAATTGATGAATTATTTTGACTAATGCGTATCACAGATATAGCAAATTGAATTCTCTATTTATGTGTGACGGATAACTTAAAGCTGATCTTCTACATCTTCAATAACTATATTTCAATAATATATCAATAAGATTAACAAATTAGAAGGTATAAAATACAGGATTTTACATTATACGAGGGCTCATCCCTTTGTTACGTTCCATTTAGAGAAAAAATCTTTTTTAATTTGCAATATCTTCTCTATTGGGTTTAACGTGTTTTTCGAATGTTATTTCTTTTCTAATACGTTTCAAAAGAAAAAAATTATGCAATTATTATCCGAAGAAAATCGTTTAGGTTATTCAGTTTGGCAGTAAGTATACAGTGTACCGTATAAGAGAGACCCCTATTCTCAACTAGAGTTTAGGAATCGGAAAAGAGCCCAAAAACACGCAGAAGAGATATGTGGAACTCAGTTTTTGGAAGGATAAAAATAACTTGTTATTTTGGTATATAAGTACAATCGGTGAAACAAGTCAGAAACTATTGTTTAGATAAGGGAGGATTTAGTTGCTATTCTGAAGTTTACTAACAATTTCGTAAATTTTCAAATATATTGATGAGTTTTTTGTTGATATAATGTTAAGGTAAACTATTTTTCTGAAACATAAAATCTATAAAATAGTAACAAAACAAAAACAATCGTAAAATGTAAAAATAATGACTGATTCCATTCTCCTTTTATTTGAAATTTAACTTCCCTTTTGAGTATTGAGTATTGTTTGATATTTTTTTGACAAAAATTGAAGTTTAGTTTCTAAAAAATTGAGAAAACAATAAAATGATTAGAGAGTATCAAAAAATTTCTCTTCTCATTATTCTTGAAAGTGAAATGGAGAAAGTGAGGGAAATTCGGGGAAAATGGTAGGTTGGTATCGGAAGAAAAAAATTAGAAATATAAGATAAAAAAGCCTGATTGATTGGAGTTGAAAATAAATCCTAATCAAAAATGTTAAGAATAATGATTAATTGCTTGCTAATTTTAGAATTTAAAAACATTCACCAACAAAATCCACAGGTTCACAAATTCAATGAATTCAATGAAACCTCAGTTTAGTCAAATTTATTCTTCCTTCATTTATGAATAATTCTTCTTCGTCGGAAAGCTCTTCAATACCCTATAAATTGAAATATTAATCATTTTTGCTGCTATGGGTGTCTGAACTTGTATCATAATCACTATTTAAATTTATAATCAACGCTTTAAAAATATTGTTGAATCTCTAAATCATAATTCAACGTAATTAGGAATAATTTTTTTACTTTATGAACAGGGCTAGAGCAAAGCTGAGGGTTCAGCCCACATATACCACTAATCCCATAATATATTTGGTTATCAAAACGTTTATTCATTTCTTGAAACGATTTAATTGAATCCAATCACCAGTATGCAGCTACTTTATTTTTAATGGTTGGGTATGCCCGATTTAACTAGATTTGAATTGACTATTTCAAGTTAACTTTCGATGGACATTGTATTTCTTTGCATCTAATAGCGACTACAATATGGGAAAGTAATAAATATTGCCTATCAATGTGCAAATAATTGAACGGCTTCTTTGAAATAATCAACTTGCTTTTGTCTTGGAAATGAGTGTTATAAACGCTTGTTTATACCTCTCTTCAGTATATCAGTTTTACTGTCTTCGATTTGCCAGTCCTTAAATTAGAACAGATAATGTATAGAATATCTCTTTAATTTCTCATTTCGTATACCTTTTGATATGTTTATGTTTTTAAAAGTTCTTGATTTCAGGTCTCTTCTGTACATTAAATGTTGAATATTCTGTTATTGCAATAACATAACATGTGTTTGATCTCCATAGAAACTACTTAATTCAATTAGTCCAATTACACACTTGTACTAGTACTACAGAAATTCATTTTAGAGATAGCAGTTCTAGTTTCAGTAATAAATCATTATTAGTTTTAAAAAATTAATTGATTGTCAGTTCTAGAACAATTTTATTTCAATCATCAATGATTGTACAGTTTTTTTTTCACAACTATACACTAGCGAATAGAAAAATTGTACTGGCCACCTACACGTTGTCTGTATCTGAAATTTTCTAGATACCTAATACATAATTCATATTTAATTTTAAGTAACAGTACTTAACAAGTTCAAGTATAGCCTAAATGATATGATGATGTAAAGCTGTGAAAGTTTGTACTTTTAAAACTCCGAGAAACTTGATAATACCAAAAATTATAGCGTTATTTCATAATTCAAAAGCCCGAATATGGTAAAAACACCAGTTCAATGCTATCATAACAATATGCATAAATTATATATGAACATAAGCCAATTAAAACATTCTAAAATAAAACAATTCATGCAGATACCGGCCTTGTTGTCTTGTTTAGGTGGTAGTGACTTACTATATTTACTAAAAAGAAACCTACGGGTCGTAGGCGTGTGGTTTTTGACAAAAATGAATTTTATCATTTTAGAACAAATGGTTGTCTTTTTGAGGTGTAACAAATACTTCAATACATGGGACTACTTGAAATAGTAAATAATCTACAGATCTACAACTGTAAAACCTCATTTTATAAATTTATTATTTTAATAAATACTTTTAAGCATAGGTATATTTTATCCGAGAAACTATTCGTTAAAAGGCAATCGAATCACTATTAGTAGTCCTACTTGGACTAAGGAAAAAATCATTATTTTACTTGCTACAACTAAATATTGAATTATGAAACATAAACAGACGAGTAAAATCTACCTACCTTTAAGGGCGTTTGGTTTAAACAGGGTAACAAACGTGAATTGAGCCCTTTTTATACCCCATTCGTTTGATTTTTAGAAAATGAAATTTCAAAGCAAAAACCATAAAGGAAAATAAATTATTCGCAAATAAAACAAAAAAAAACATTTCAATTCCAAAGTATCTTTATAAATAATCATGGTAGTCAGAATCGTCTGAGCTAGAGTCATCATTTGATTGAATTGTGAAGGGTTGTAAAGAGGGTGATAAAAGTTACTCATCTTATTCTTTGATAACATGTCAACACAATTTTTCCAAAGCTCTTGGTGGTCTGCTGCTAGAGCTTCCTTTACGACTTCTACAACCTCTAACTTTAGACCTTTAATAACAGAAAATCTTTGTTTTTGGGGACTTTTTTACGATCGCTGATAGGAATAAAAATATTTTTTTCAGGCATAAATGCTAAAAATTGAGCTTTGTTACTACTACTATTTGGTATCTTAAGGAGTTGCCGCGAGTGGTAGAATGCGTTATCCTTAATGATTACTGACTGTGGTGGAATGTTAGGTAAAAGCTGTTCATTAATCACTTTTCAAATTCAAATTCTGCTGTCATATCTTCATGATAGTCAGCTGCACAGTTTATAATTTTTTTAGCAGATATTAATAATGCATTAGGCACAAAACAGTCTTTGCTTCCAACGTGTACTATTATAATCCGTTTCTCATTATAACATGGCCCATTCAAACAGCAATTTTACTCTGTCAAGCCAACCGAAATTTACTATATCATGACTGTCAAACCATGTTTCATCTAGATAAATTATGTGTCCATTAGAACTTCAGAAGTCGCAAATAATCTTGTCTCCATTGCACTATCCTTGACGATTCGATAATTGACATCCGTTTATTCAGTTTTTTGTGTTTAAAACCACATGCTGACTGACAAAACTTGACTCAATGTTTCTAAACTGGTATAATTGTATTCTGGATAATCTGCTACCTTTGGCTGTATTATTTCTAATGTCGCAAATCTGTTACCCTTATATAAACTATTAATTGTCCTACGTGTAAAATCTTGAGTAGCTTTATCAACTAATTTCAAATTTTTCTTCACATGCTTTTCGGTTCTGTGAATGATCCACAGAAACCCCTTTTTGACTACTCGATATATGGAAATTTTATTTACATTCAGATTGCTGAATATTTTTCTTTTTTAAACATTCGAATATATTTGAAATAATTCCCGATTCGCTACAAATATGGATAATTATTAGGTGTCGTCTCTTTCCATGTGGGACTTTTACACCTTTCGTTGATATATTCACAAAAATTTCCGCCAAGTTTTTGTCACAGTTATCACTTTATTCTGGGTGGAGGCTATTCATTATCATCTTTGTACATAAACGATTATATAACGGCGAAGCTGTTAAAGATTTGATTTGAATTCTAAACTGACCACACATAACCTCAAATGTTATTTCAATTTTATTAGGGTGATATTGCCTACAAAATGTGTAGGTCAGCTTTTCGCGTTCAACTCCTATCCCTTCTTATTATAATTGACATTATTGACAAAAAGCGACCCACTAAACACATTAATTAGAAACTAACTATATATATTTCGAATATAATTGATATTGAACTGTTATTAAAATTACTTTTAACAACATAAATAGTAAGTAATCTATTGATTATAATCTAAGTAATTAAGCCTGTTGCATGACTTCTTGTTCCCAGCGTACACGACATCTTCAAATAAAATTAATCATTTAATAGGACATCTCTATTAACTATCGCACTGATGAATCCAATTACTGTTTGTGGAGTCTTAAGAAAGGTGAAGTTGAATTGGTTAGTGTAAGGACCTTGAACAATGCCAACAATCTACTAAGGTCAATAATAGGTTGACTCATCCGCAACATGTAAACAAATAATTGGAACAAATGATCATTCACATTGTGTTTTTAAAGTTTGTTGCTTGAACTGAATTGTGGTGTGAGAGAGGACAAATTTTATTTGGGAATGTCTAAGAGATAAATTATATTATTGATATAAATTGAAATATATTTTAAATTGCAAATTTTGCTATATTTCTCCTCAAAATAGGCCTTTACGTATGCAATAACGTCCTCGTCTGATAAAAACTCTCACCTGCAAGTGAAACCTCAATAGTGGTAAATAGGAAAAAGTTGCTGGGTTTGGTGAAAACAGTGGGTGATCAACCAATTCTAAGTGCAATGGCGTTATCAATGGCGATAACGGAAATATGAGAAGAAGCATTGTCCTGATGGAAAAACACTTTTTATTTCTCAAATGAGAACTCTTTTTGCAATTCCTTTCAATCTTATCAAGCAATAATATATCATCCTCTTCTGTTCTTGTTTCGAAGATAGTGGATAAACACAATCCTAAAACAGTCGCTATCACGTTTCCGGCCGATAAAACCGACTTTCGTCCTTTGCAATCCACTGCATCATCATTAACACTATGTGATATAATGATATAGTGATGGATGAAATCATAAAACAAGTACGCAAACTAAGAGGATACAAAATGGGAAATAAAGATGTCAAAATCCTGTGCTATGCAGACGATGTGGTACTGTTGGCGGAGAAAGATGACGATCTGCAAAGGCTACTGTACCAATTTTACAAAACAGCAAAAATGTTCAATATGATAATATCAGCGGCAAAGACAAAATCAATGGTTACTTCCAAGACACCGATCAGATGTAAGCTTGTGGTCAATAACAAAATAATACACCAGGAATTGAAATTTACATATCTGGGAATCGAAATATCTGGACACGAGGACGATGGAGAAGTAAGAAACGAAGCTACAAGAGCCTCAAGAGCAGCAGCATACCTAAATGACACAATCTGGCGAAATAAATACATTCGAACAGAAGCAAAAGCCCGCATATACAAGACCGCAATCAGACCTATATTATCCTATGCAGCAGAGACCCGACCTGAGACCTCTAAAACGAAACGGATATTGGAGACTACAGAAATGAAAATAGTTCGAAGAATAGCGGGAAGAACACTAATGGACAGAGAAAGGAGTGAAAACATAAGACGAACATGCGGGATAGATAACATCAATGACTGGGTTCTGGATAGAAAGATAAAATGGAATGAGCACTTTGACCGCATGACGGAAGACCGAATTGTGAGAATATCAAGGGACAAATCACCAACAGGACAAAGAAGCCTTGGAAGACCTAGGAAAAGATGGAGTGACAACCTCCCAGGTGACTGAGCAGAGGCAATGATGTGAAGAAAAACAGGCAATGATGCCTATACACGGCAGGAAGAAGAAGAAGAAGAAGCAATCCACTGCATTGACAGTTTTCTCATTCCAGAAGGGTAGTGGTAGATCTAGATTTCATCTACCGTTATAAAATGACGCAATCATTTCGCTTAAAACACGTCAAGACTTGTTTATGTTTATACAAATGCACTTTTGGTCTAAAGCGAGCAAATCCAGCACCCGACGCGCGTCTATCTTACGAATGCATACTTCCTCAGTCAGTATATAGCAAATGCGTACTTATGATATGGTGATAGCCTCTCCTATCTCTCTAACCTTAATCGTCTAGTCTGGTGAACTTTTTTGATGATATGGCCAGTTGTCGCAGTTTTTGGCGGTACCGAACACTTTTCCTCTGTCAAGCTGATAGGGTCACGTTTGAATTCAGTTGCCCAAAACTTCACGGCCGCAAATACTGTTGCTACAGGTGCAAGTGCTTATACTGAATCAAAAAGAACCCTGTTACATTACGATGGTTTGGCGGTGTGCCAGAAAATGAACTACACTGGTGGTAAGAACAGACATGCACACGAAGGCTGTTCTCAACTAAACGGTGGCTGGCCACCAGGGCCGTGACTGCTCCGCGCTGTGGATTTGCTTAACATCTGATTATATGGGATCCTGTTACAATATGGTGGTCTGCACCGAGGCTAGTCTTGCGCAACTAGGCTCACCAGGAGAACTAGCAACATGTAATCACTATTCGTAGCCCCTAACCACTTTGTGTGGCTTACTTGACAACGTAGTGTAACAGGGCGCTTAGATTTAATATCATTTGATTTCTTTCATCTCCTCTGAGTTGTATACATTTTGTTCTTAGTTCCTCCAAATGATTTTATCCCTTTTGAAAATTAATATTTGTAAATTTCCTAAAAATAGTTATTTGTTTGTGGAATGATATCAGAAAGAAGCTGCACATGTATGCACCCTTGACTTATCTTTACCAAATGCAGTCGCTGTTTTCAAATTCAAACTCATTCAATCGGTCCAATAACTAGTTAAAATCCTAACTCATAGACACCTCGTATTGTATGTGTTTAATTTAAGAAATGATTCCGATTACGCTAGAACCAAAAAAAGCAGATATAATCGTTCACCTACTTCAAGTGCGATACTGATTGAAAATGTATGTCAACTTATATCGACATTAGACAATAATACATATCAAACATGGGATGGATAGGTAATAGAGAACTCTTGGATAGCTACATAGAATTCTAATATCAATGCTATTATGACAATACTGTCTATTATAGTACAACTTAGTTATCTTAACAATAAGACGCCCCTGAATGCGGCAGAATTGTTCGTTAGTTTTTACTTTTACCATATTTTATGCGCCTTTCATTAAGAATAAAGTTACTTAACTGTAAGTATAATTATCGCAAACTATATACCACTCATTTCGAATCACCGCCGACAGAACTAACTGATTCGTACTTTATTCACTTTGAACAACTATATTTTTAATTCTGTAAGATTATAAGATTATAATATAGTGCGTAATATTAATAAATACGTAACATTAGACATTTCTGTATCAAATTTCAAAACAATGTTAACCGTTTTTTGATTATTGACTCAATCTACGCCCGATTAGTTTAGACCCTCTCACCGTTATTTCTATTTTATCAGGAGATACATTAATATCTCTAAATGGAAGTCAATTGGAGAATTAAGAAGACAGAGTGGAAGATTAGATGCTCGTTTTGTCGGAGTATGTGTTGATTAATGGATATATCCACGTTTTGTAGATAAACTTTAACTGATAATTTCCGAAATTAATGATTTTTTGATCGTTCTCGTTCTTCGGAACAAAATGGTTACAATTAAATTGTAAGGAATATTGAAAAATAATTAGTCTTATGACTGTCAATGTAAAAAACCACATTAGAAAGTAATATTCCCTATATGACCAACTTTCCTTTACATTCCAGCTCGTTATCATCATCTATAATTTGAATCATTCTTAAAGATCTATTGTATTAAGATTCACGCAAAAATTTTTAAATAATGTGTGGTATGTTAGTTATATAAGATTAAAAATACAGACATTTAGTATTGCTTTAACTAACGACTTAGATTTCGAAGCTATTTAACTTTTGATATCTAACCTAACCAGAAATCGTTAAAATATTCAAGAAATCGAATTAATTTATTTCAAAATATTATTAGAGAAATGCCAAATTGCATATCTTCCAATTAGAATTGAACCCGCGACCATTTAACTGCAAGTTAAAGTCTAACCATGCGACTATCAACGCATTTTTATTATAAATCGTTGAGCGAAAAAATTAATAGATGAAGGCATGGTTAATTTGAATAATAACATTCGGCAGTCAATGAAAATTCAAATTGAGGCTATTAATATAATAATTTTTTTTCAATCGTCTGAACAGATAAACTAATAGAGTAATATGAAGTGAAATATTAGATAAAAAAAGGAAAATTCGTTCAAATTGTTGAAAAGAGATCGCGTTTTTGACTACTTTCATTCTTTCTCTCAAATTTAAGGATCTTATTAGAAAAAATTATTCTTTTCTCGTTAGTTTTAGAGAAAATACAGATGAACAATTTTGTCATTGAAATTGGTTAATATGCTTAAATGGTATTCTACACATTTTACCCTATAATTATTTTCGTTATCTCTGACGCGAAGCTAAATATCGAGAATTTGATCAATTCACTCGCAATGGATCATGTATTTATTTCAAATTGATTACATTTAAGTCTCAATTCTTCAAAGTAATGAAAGTTGCCTCTAATTCAAATGCGTATAAATAAAAATAGAATTAAAAATATTCAAAGGGGAAATCGACGAAGAAAATAATCCTAAAAACAATTTCTATCTCACCAACACCACGTCGCAAACCTGAGGTATTACCAAATATTTTGAAATTGAAACAAGCTTTGGTTCATGATAAATGATCATCTAAAATAAGGATATCTCATGAAATATTCTTTAATAAGTAAATGAGATAAATACTCGTGATATCTACAAAACTAATTACAAATCAATATAAAATGGTAATACAATTATTCCCAATGAATCATCGAGAATCGGAATCGGAATCGGAATCTATCAACACTCCGTTTAATTAGAGTTTAGCAATAAGAAAGTTGATAGATGTTTAACTTTCAATAACTCCACAACTTCGACCTTATACTAGTCATCCTCAAGGCAAATACGCTTTTCCGATTCGTTAATATAGTTGGGGATATTAAGGCAAATTAGTTGTTAATTATAATTTTGATTGAGTTTATCGATTTTATAACGATATTGGAAAGATTCACAGAATGCATTTTGGATTACGCTAGTTATACCTATAATTTCATCAACATATCTTCTACTTTAAGTATGGGGTGCCGCAACAGAACGGTCATATCATCTTTTTTGAGGTGTAGAAAGCGCGCGGGCAGGAGTTACTACCGTTAGGTGTGTACGATCATGGAGTTTTAACCATAAGTAGTCAGCGTTGCGCATTTTACGAGAATTGTCATCAGTCCTACTTTAATTAAGTGTTTTGAAGAGACTGATTCAAACTACAAGCAAAAGGTCGTTCTAGAATGTCTAGGTTATTGAGGTGTTATGAGTTTCTTCGAGAAAATTCACGATTATCTACTCGAGAGAGATCGATCGTTTGCGTTTGCAATGAATTTTATGCAGTTAACACAAAAAATGGATCCATAAAAATGGGTTTGTAAACCGTCCAAACTGTCTTAAGTGGAATAGTGAGAATCCCAAAGTCAAGCACAAAAAACCATTGCACAGTCTGAAAGTGACAGTATAGACAGCAATCTCGGAATAAATGGTTCTTTTTTTTTAGAAATGCGCCGGAACAAAACGTCACTGTTATTACCAAAAGCTATGTTGCAATGTTGAAAGTTTTTTAGCTACAGAGCTTGAAACAAGAATAAATAGTGAATTCTACGACTTTTTTTCAATTAGATGGAACTACCAAACACACATCAAATGACTCATGGTGGTTGTGAGGCAAATTTCCTCAGGCAGACTGATTTGGAATAGAGGTGATATTCCATGGCCCTCTCGTAGTCCAAACTTAACACATCTTGACTTTTGTTCACCTCAAAGACAAAAGCTACAGTAATAATCCGAGAAATATCAATCAACTAAAGGATAATATCCATGGTGAAATGGTAGCAATTATATCAGCGTTACTGAAGAATGTTTTCTATAATTACTGTTCGCAATTGGAGGAATGCCGTTGAGGAGGAGGTCGTCAGTTTAATTTTAAAAATATAAACTTCAGTTATTACTTTGCAGTTCCTTTTATTTTAACGATACCTCTTGAATTTATTCCTTGCGCGTTCTATCGCGCCAATCTGTATAACTGCCTACTGCAAATTAGCGTCTCGCTCACAGTTATTCCCAAATTTAAATTATTGAAATGCATTAGAACTTCTGAACAGTGCTAAAAGAAACCAATTTTAATTGGTATTAAATTAATTTCTGCTGTGAAGTAATAACTAATCTTTCAAACGATGTTATAGCTTTTGATCTATATAGCTCTTTTATTTAAAATTTAACATTGTGTAGCAATTTTTCCACTACATAAACATTGTGGGTCTATAGAAATCGGCACCAAAATCTTTTTTACGCGTTTGGTTAGTTGCCTCGGCTAAACGCCTCTCCAGCCTCGTGACAAAAAGTATGAGTTTAGTACCTTGATACTTAATAATTGATTGGTTGACCCAATCATCATTTGAATGTTCGGAAACTAACCCGGATCACGTTCTTTGTTGTTCGGAAACTGATCGAGTTAATCAGGTCGTTGTCATATGTTATAATCCTTTCTTCCCTGGTAGACCGGTGAGTAAATGCGATCAGCTGATGGGTTGTATCATTTGTCTATAGTTTTTTGAACTTTAAATATTATTAATTCCATTTAAATGACTGTCTACTATCGATTCTTATGAGCAGTGTAATTGATAGGCTACTGAGGTTTGCAGTTTTTATACTTTTCGGTAATTTAGCATAAAAATAGCTTATTAGTATTGTACTTTAGTGAGAAAATCCGTGTAGAGAGTGGAGTAAATAACAATTATTAAACATCTAGAATCTGTTAAAAAACAAATCAATATCTTGAAAGAATAAACAGTCAAGAAAGTAATAAAAATAAAAAATTCTTGAGTATCTTTTTCACCAAAAACTGAATGCGACGTTTGGAAACTGTGTTCAAAATCTCGTTATGGACTAGGATCCGCAATCAGCAGATAGGCGATCTACCAGAACACGGGTAATTAGTTTCTAAAAAGTCCTTAAAATATTGGTAATATCCAGACACTTTTCGATTCCTGTTTATCTCTGTAGTACAACTAACTGCTTTTTTCAAATTTCAAAATAGAATAGCATACAAAAAAAAGTTTAATACGAGTAAAATATTCGAATTCCTCATTCATTTATGAAGCGAAAGAAATACTTATAAATACGAAATATCAATTTTGAATGAATTGTTTGAGCCATATTTATTCATGTGCCAGCGGCCCCGTTTCCGACATCAAGATTAGATGGGTAGAATGCTAATTATATCTACAGATGATGAACGACGGACGTCAAATTCCTGAATCAACCTTGAATCTATATCTAAACTCTATTCTCTTTTGTCTCTACCTCTTCTCGAAAGGAGAGAGTGTTGTAATTAAGTGATTCACAAATGTTTGCACTTTAACTTCACCAACATTAATACTTAATGTTATTAGAACCAATAACTAATTTTGAAAGCCCTTCTGGTAACAGTGGTTTATAGCTTTAGGGACGAATATTTTGTAAATGGATTTCTCTAATTCTTACGGAATTAAGAGCGCAGCAAGTGAGCTTCGAACTTCTGGGATTCTCTCTAATTATTGATAGAGTTTTGAGGGACATTTACACAAAAGTTAAGGAAGTTTGATATGCGAAAAAACAATTTGAAATATGCGTTTATATATAGTTTCTAGCTTTCGAATACTTATGTATTCATAATTAGAGAAATAATTAGTTTAGAAGTGTGGTGTTTTTAATTTTATTATTTTTGAAAACATCAAATTCAAAAATCAATATCCAATTTGACGCTCTATGAGCGTTTTCGTATTGTGATTGTGGCACAATTCAGCACAAAAGTGTACTATTTCTAATATATTTCGTAGCTTTCGAATATTTATGTATTCATCATCAGAGAATATATTAGTTCGGAATGTGTCTAAAATTTTGTTATTTTTTTTAAACAAAATAATTGAATTAAGCAAATTTGAAAATCAATATTTAAATTGATTTATTGATATTCAAATTTGACCCTTGAGATAAATATCAAGTTTATGAGATGTTTTGCAAGTGTCCCATATTTGTAAGTGAACTGGAGTTTTTGCAAACCTATTTCGTAGTAGGAATATGGCAATATTTATCTCAAGCGTCAAATTTTAATATTGATTTTTGAATCATATGAATTTAATAATTTTTTAAAGGAAGAAACCAAAATCAATATATTACAATTCTCAATTAATGAATACATAATATTCGAAAGCTCGGATTAAATATATGTTAAACAGAATACACTGGGTGTTTAATTTTGCCTCAATCACATACGTTCATAAACTGGCTACACTTTCGATCCAATTTTTATATATGCTAATGTTGATCAAAGCATAAAACGTTTTTTCTCACGAATATGCACAACTGCTTTCCCAAGACATAATACATTATCCAAATATTTTACTGAAGTATCACCGAAAGCAAAAGTATTAATACTATATATCGTGTACTTTATAATGATTGAGACGCTTTCCACAGGGAACAAACATCTCAGTATTTATGAAATAGATTGAAAGGTCATCAATACAATAAAAAAATAAAATTATAACAAAAATATCCAAAAAACAATTGAATAAAATAGACGAAAAAGAGAATTTTTAGAAATAGCCTCTATAAGAACGCAAAAGCTATAAATGATAAAAATGGTCTAAGCAATAGTTTTTTTCAAAAATTTCTATGCAACTACGAATAATTTGAGTGATGAGTGCTACATACTTTTGAGTAAAATCTAAGGAAAATCAACTTTTCTTGTTAAAACAGACTCCTATTTCGATTTTATTTAAATATTTTAGATGTAGGGGATCCATTGATTAATATAATCACGCAAATGGTCAATGTGAAGTCATTTCAAATCAACACAAATGGTCAAGAAAAACAGAAAAAGGTCTAAGAAGTCTAAAATTGATGAATAGTCATTAATATTGAACACTGCATTGCATGAGTGAATAAATAAGAAGAAAAACGTGCACATGTCTGTGGAGTCAGCTACAAAGGCACGTCTTTCCCGAGCACTACAACCTACAGAAGTTCAAGATCTATATCCACAGGCATCTCCATATGACAAGCACCACTATTCGAGTTTAATAGGGTTTACCCTCTCGTGCTTGCTTTTTACATAAAAAATTGTCCAACTAAGCATATCGCCTTTTTAAATATATGTATGAAACTGACATCCGTTTTTCACGAATCTTCCTTAATCCTTCTTCCTCCTTAATTGTTCTGTTGAAGCTTGAAGATTTGTTAAATTGAAGTTGTAAGGTTGTAAGTAAAGCAATTAGTTTTTTTTTAATATGAGATCCATAAGCTTTAGCTACTCTCTCTTGTACGTTCGGTTGACTTTGCGGATGCTAACCTGTACAAGCATCCCCTCCGGTTGATTTTAGCATGAACAGCTTATATAATACATATACATACCTATTATTCACTTTCCTTAATTCATATTAATATAACAAAATTTGGAGGTTTGTAGCTACCTGTCGATGAATACAAGTAATTTTGGCAACCAAATTTGTGTTCTTGATTTAAATTATTTCAATTTAGTTTCACAGGATCAATGCCCTAAAGGACTAAGCCCGGCAGAGAAATTATTCTCTACAATTGTGAGCTATATATAATACCTTGACCTTTTGAGGTAAACGGAAATATTTCCTTTTCTATTTAGGCTTCACACAAGCTGCAAATAACAGTAAATAAATATGGGAATATATTTATGAGATTTTGATCCTTATTTGTATGAAAATGTAATTTGCATATCTCTTCTAAGTGAACTGTTAAATTGTATGTGAATAATTCCAAAAACTAAGTGTTTTTTATAAGCCAGATATTAACTACATTTGTTACTTGTACTGATATGATTTTCCCATGTCCCCTAAAGCGGTATGTAAACATTGGAAATGTGATATTGAGAATGTTATTGATAATTTTTGTCGACGATTATTATAAATAAGCCACTCAATATAATTTTATGAAATCTGATTGTGATTTTTATCTGTATAAACAATCAAAATCATTTTAGAATAAACTGAATATACCTCTTTAGTTTTGAAGACTTCTTATGGTGACTCGAAAAGTCGACTATACAGTTATTTTTGTAAAATCGGCGACGGAAAATAGTGGTTCTGCGATAACTCCAAACCAAAATTAGGTACAGAAAAATGATCTGATGTTAAAATATATGTGGCAATTAGTTTCCTGCAATTTCGTTATAATTCAGAAATTGCTAACACTTGTCTGTCAGTGTTCCATATCTAGCTAGTATTTTTGGTTTGTTTTTTGTCTTTTCTTTGGTGTTATGACTTATATTAGCTTTGTTTAGAAATTTGAAACTTGAAAATCCTTAAAAATTGCAGTTTTTGTATGAAGACAAGTGTATGTTAAAACGAAGCGGTTCGAAGAGGGACTTGAGTCAGTAGAAGATGAATAATGTAAAGGAGCATGCGTTACCACTTGTACCCACACGAGTATCAACCATCTTAACATGTTGATCATCCCTGACATGCCCAATATATTACACGAGGGTTTGAACTTAGGAAAGAGTTGCTGGCAAAAGAGAGAGGTAGTCTGTAAGGTTTTGTTATTCCGCTTTCAGAGCAAAAACAAAAGCTAGATGATTTAAGTAATCACTGGAGATATTGGAATATTACCACAAGACCCATAAGCCAATTCAGAGAGGCGTATAAATGTATGGGTAACGTCTTACAAAAGTAGATGTCTAGATTGTGACAGGAAGCTTTTTTCGATATGCACAGCATCGTTTATCCTACATATATTCCTGATGGTCAAGCAGTGACTCGCCTGTTCTAAGTTAGCGACATTAAGCGACTGATATGGCGAAAATAGGCTGGATCTTGCACCACAACAACGCACCATGTCATTTCTCAAAAAAGGCAATAAAAAAACGTCCTGGTAGTGCCATCTGCAATTCTTTTTATTCATTAACTATTTAGTAAACATCTAAGGAACTCTTTATGGTAGTGTAGAGGAGGCAAAACATTGAACCTCCGTTCAAACGTGTTAACTTGTGAAGGTCGATAATAAAATTTTGTTTGAATCTTCATCTGCTTGTTTCTTATCGCTTCATTGGATAATAAGTGTCATCATGATTTTCATAAATGATTGTCGTTTCTATTACATATTTGTTTAAATAGTCGTCTGAAACGAGACATCAATTGACGTGAAAGCAATGTTATGTTAGTAAAGTGGATTCGAAAGCTGCAAAGTTCTACTGAAATTTTGAACAGCATTAAATTGGAGATAAACGTTATTTTTTGGTAGTGATAGTCGATTAACGCACCTCAGGATACGGTTAGCAAACTAATTAATTATAGTGTGATGCGGTTGTTAACCATACTGCCAATGGAGTTCTTAGTTTATGCAACAGTAACACGTATAAGTACTCCCCGAAATTGAGGGTTATTTTCCTTCTACGTCTTTGGAGAGAAAAATAAACTGATTACTACGCATACATGATACACCCGCATATGAACTTTTAGTCTCCATTTATATCGTCGACTATTAGTGTTTCTGGGTTTCATAAACGATAATAATAGATCGAAAACGTTATTTTCCATTTTCAGATATTAGTTTTTGAACAAGTAGACAACTCCTTTAATATTAACCCTTCAAGTAAGGTTCACATCTGGAGCATTTTAGCTTGCATAATATCCGTGTAGTATCAATAAGGATTATAATAAGTTCTCATTCCTTAGGAGGTTAAATTTTTATGAAGACTGAAATATTATATTTTCAGCATAAAAACAAATTTGGAAAATTGACGGACTTAGGTACAAATTTCCATCAGTTTTATAACTCCATTTATAGATAGACAATAAAAATTACTTATTAGATGACGTCATCTAAAAGTTGTTCGTTCTGTATTCATTTACATGACGAAAAGTTGCGTTTTGAGTGTTCCATGTAATGAAAGTGACAGTTCCGTACTGCAAAACACTTGGACGCTCTGGAGTAGACAACTTTAACTTCCTTAAATGTGACTCTAGCCACTTCAATGTTGACAGTTGACAGTTTCACTTCGATGATTTTGCATAACCTTAAATTTTTAATTTTCTGAAATTATTTGTTTTATCCGAAGTTTTGTCTAAATTAATGAATAACAATGAATGATGATGAAAAAGTAAACATCAACGATGAAGAGTTAGTTGAATTCACGCCACCTGACCTCACCTAAGAAAGCAATGCGGCCGTTATTAATTCGTTGCCGGATAAATCTCGTGCAAGGTACGAAAAACAGTACGAGCTCTTTATGAAGTCTACATTCTCTATGATTAAAAGTACTCTTGCAATAAAACAAGATGTTCACAACAACAAATATCCAAAGCTCATCAATTTCCTGAAGAAACAAAACAAAGGATACACTGTACATTCTTATGCGTTGTCAAAAAAATGTTGTTTACGCCACTTCTGAAATACTACTTCGTTGGACTGTTTTTCCAGACTCGTCCAACAAAGTACCACTTTCAGTCCTTAGCATACAAATAACTATTGTAGCTCTAGTAGTTTCGGCTGACAAATCAGTCAGTTAGTCGGTCTGGACGTATTTTTCTATATATTTAAACGTGTGTTTGAAAGCAATAATCCAATCATTTCCATAATTCAACTCAAATTAAAAATATTTAAAAATATAACCATATATTTATATGGTTATCTCGGGTGGAATTGAGTTTGAATAAGGACCTTTGTTTAATTCACTTCTCACGTAATTTTATTTCCACGCTCATCCAATTTTTTGGTCGTAAAATAATTACTCTAGAAAATTTTGTATGAATCCTGAATACTAATAAATCGCTAGAATATTCCTGTAATCAAAAAACATGTAGGTCAACTTTTCCTACATAAATAAGTTGCATACTATTCAATTTTTATTTGGCCTTTGAAGAGAATATATAGAAATTTTCAATAACCATCATATTTCCTATTGAGTAATTTTCTTCACAATAATTGTTTTTTCACTGTTGTAACAATGAGGTATTATAAAATTTCATGTACGTACTACAAAGTGTGTTGAAAGTTATCGGTTTAAATATTCAATATTTCGGCTTGATAAAATGCCTGAAATATGCCATATATGCCCAAGAATGAATTGTTTTCATCGATCAACTGCGATAATTTTTATTAATATTTGTGGCATTTTTATTGGTTTAGACTGTTTAGAGAGAGGTATTCTTACAAAATAGTTGGATAGTAGATGGATTATTGAGAAAATCTAATATTGGATTATTACCAAAGAAGAAAGTAGTGAAAGCGTCGTTCAGTTCCGTTCCGGTTCCTGTTCTTACTTGGAGAAGTAATTCGGTACAGGAAAGAAAATAACAAAGGATTCTGCTATCCTCAGTGATGTCCCATGTTATCAGAACTGAGTTGTATTATTTTTATGCTAGAATACTATGAAAATAGATAATTAAAGCTTTTCAAAAATTACTTTTCGAAAAAAATAATTGTTCCTATTTGCTCATAATTCGCTTTGGTCATAACGTTATAAGAGAAATAAGAAATTTAAATTATTGGCATACCCTTTTTTGCTTCATTATATAGAATAAATGAAGCAACTGTAGATTATCACTTCATTCCTTCAAATCCGTTTCAAATTTCAAATTTTTTAACATCATTGTCAAATTTCGATATTACTTGACAGATGTTTTCAATCACAAGGCAAGTTTATATGTTTAGCTATGCTTTATACTCCTAACCATTCCTATTGTATTAAACATTTTTTAATATGCCATTCGGCTTGTTACGTTATTCTTCAAACCTTTTGAATATTTCTTTGTTAAGTTATTGTGGCACAGTAGTCATTTCAGATTTATTTATTCCAACATTCGAGTTTTTGAAGAAATTAATTTGTTACGAGCTCCCATTCCATACGAGAAATTCAATAAAACCTCGAAATTGAGTCGAATTCTTCCTCTACCTATCTACACCAATCAAAGTAAATTTCAGTGAATTTGTGGTGATTTTATTCTTTATATTCGCTGGTACGTTCTTCTTTGCTTTTTTTATTGTTCTCACAAAAATTTCTATGGATTTCTTTTGTTTTATGTTAAAAAATGTTAATCCCATTTTTTATAGGCTAGGGCATAAGCTAGTTTAATTCAAATCTATTATTTCCAGTCTTTCTTTCTTCAGTAATTTTTGTCTGTGTTCCCGTTTCCTTCCTCATTTCAATTTTTCTCGCAGCTCCACAGCTGCCAGGTGGGAGTTTCAGCCACGAGCACCGGACCACAAATTGAACAAACAACTCTAATATATTCTGGAAACCCAGTTGAGATGTTTTTTTTTTAATTTAAAACTGCCTTTATTTGTTGTGCTCTATTGGATACACAGTTAATGCGAATTTAGTAATATTTTCAATAAATTTATGTGCTGCTAAAACTTTTTTTATTATTCTTAGTAATAGATATTAATTTGGATAATCGTGTCCGAGGATAGTTTTATCTTATATATTAAAAAAATTATTGATTCCTATTCCGAGTCCGTTCAGGCGTTCTACCCAACCGATTTGCTTAATTTTTTTTTTTCAATGAAAGGTATTGATGCACAGATCAACCATCAACCATCGGATTTCATCTAATTTTCACCATTCTGAAGTTATACTCAAATGCGATTTCCCCCTGTACATTATTTATGGGAGTTTTTCACATACACACGTTCAATCCTTAATATATCAGGTTCTATTTAAGATAGAGACTTCGTTTTGGCTTAAGAACACTCGCTGAAACATTTTCTTTCTTTTGAGCTTTTGAACACTCAAATTGGTTGAGTTGGAGAGGAGCTAGACGCGGACATTCAATGTGGAGTTATGGATTTTTGTAGGTTTTTGGCAATTTTTCTACATTCAAAGATTTATATCTCAGGTTCTAATATAACTACTAAGTTCGTTCTATTCTATTATAATGATTTCTGATACTTATTTAATGGATTCGATGCGAGCGAAGCCGCGGGTAAAAGCTAGTATTGTTTATTTCAATTTTTGATTTAATTCATAAGTTGCTTCCAACTTTTCCGCCTTTTTTTATTAATTGTAACGTCGTTCGTTAAAAAGCGAATGACGTTCAATTTAATATTGATTCTTTACCCTTTCCGAGTACCAGTTGTTTATATACCTTAGGCCGAATACTACTTCCTGAGGAAGTCTCCCGTCGGGGAAGTAAGGTTACAATAAGTAATACAGAGGCGACCTTAATAAGGTATGTCCAGTGTCGCATTAAGAAGTGGTAACTCTTTTAAATGTAATATATTACTTTCAAATTAAATATAAATTTTAAGTAAAAATGAATTCAAATCTTATTTCATTGACTATATAAAATTTTTGTTTGATAAACTTCTTTCACGAATTAGTTCTGGCTAAATTTTAAATTATCTCATTAAAATTCATATTCTGTAACGACTCATTTTCAATGCACAGCCTTGTTAATGACGACATTCGCTTATCTAACATTGTAGAGCGATTTTTTTTATTTCCTCCAAAACAGAAAACGACTTTTTTGCTCCAGAATTCTTCATCACAAGTAATCGGTAGGCTATATATACATTCGGAAAAGTTTCGATCATATCTGATTAAACGATCCAATTAAGCATTTTCAATGGTATTAATAAATTATTTGTATTATAAATCAATTCGGGTTGAAGTTTGATAAGAGGAATGAATTGCTGTAATTCACAAAATAATCCAAGTTGTAGATCATTCAAATATAATTCTACTAGAGATTTTACTCGCACTTCTAACTCATCATTTACATTTTGAATGCATGGATTAAAGAATTTATTATTATTTAGAGAATAAAATTATTATATAGAGTAAAAAATTAGTCTGGATAAATTATACTAATTCATTCATTTCATTTAAATTTCCCAGCAATTTTTGGAGAGAATAAATAAATAAAAATTTTGCTGTATATTCAATATTGCTTCTAAAATAGATGATCAAATTAATAATTAAGAGGGGCATCTATGTGTTTCAGATCCCCCTTGGCCCTCCCTAAATCCAACGCTGGGTATGTCCATGGGTCTTGTAAATGCTATTAATACATAGTCGTTATTCAAATTCAAAATTTCCATACTTTGAAACAATTCCCTTTTTGTGAGAATCTCGAGTATCCGTGTTATTAATCCTCATATATGTCAGTACCCAACGTTTTTTAAAACAGGTACTGGAAATTGTAAAATTGACGAGTAATATTTTCAAATTTTGTAATAAATGTTTTTTTTTTCTATATATTCCATTTTTCTAAATCGATAATTGTTCATTGAACCAGAGTAAGTTTTCTAGCATCGCACTTACTAAGACTCTCATTAATTTGAAAATTGATTGGTTATTAAGCAAATATTAATATTTCGATTGTTTATACTGCAATTGTATAAATTTAGATTTTATCCAAAATATTGTAAGCTATTTGGTATGTTTTGTATAACATTTTTCTGTTATTTGAATATTAAATCATGCAATATAGTTTCTAAGCTATATACATTGATTAGATTTCCAAACCGTTCAATATATACACATACTATTTGAGAGATTTATTGATTTATTCACCAAAGAACTAAAGTGATACAAAAAATGAGCATAAAACACACTATTCACAGTTTTCCAGTTTTTATTTGTGTTGTGGCTAACTGATTAGCATGATACAAAGCTTTAGTGAAAGTGACATCTTTCCTATGTCAACTGAAAAGCTAAAAGTTGTTTCGCACTGACCTTTTGCTCATAAAATGAGTTTAGAATCGATCTTGGGATGTCTCTTAGATTATAACGTTTCTTTTGGTCATAATATCTTACCATATAACTGTAATTATGCCGATCAAATTAGCTACGTATTAATTATGATTATAATTGCCATAGTTTTCATATTTTTCATTGAAAGTGTGTTTAGATACCATTTATCTTAAATGTCATGGTATAATATCATTGTTTACAATATTATTAGTTAAATTAAATTCTAAAATTGAATAAGCTGTACGTATTCGACAAATAAATCGCCAAACACGGTTTAATTGATTTTAGTACAAGCTCTCTTTCAATCCTGCTTAATTAATTTGGTCAAATCCAGATAAGTAAACAACAAAGAGCAGTATAAACTATAAAAACCCACACTTCGTCACACTGTGGGATTATTACTTGATTCAGAAAGTTGATCAGAATTTTTATTAGTTTTCTGCAAAATAAAACGTGGTCGTATTTTCTTCTCATTGAATCCATGTTACTTAACCAATCGATGTAACAAATACTTGGAAAGAACCGAAAATAATTGTCACTTCAGATTGTGAACAACAGCGACAATTAAATGTTTATTCCATGAAATAAATATCTTCAATACACCTCTAAATTATCAACGGAATATGATAATTTCAAATTATATTCGTATAACCTAATCATTTGTTGGTTTCTTTTACAAAAAATAGAGAAAATAATTATTGGGTCGTATTGTGCATATATTTCACTACACAATTTTCTAATCAAATAAACACCTTTCATTTATATCGCCGATAGCTGCAGAAAAAATTTGGAAATCGGTTTCAACCCTCAAATCATTATTTCGGTATTTGCTTTGTTCCCAAATTCTTCCAATAAAGTAACAATTTAATTTATTTTATTCAAATACAAGTTTCAAAATTGCTCAAAAATACATAAGAAAATAATTTATTATTATAATCGAAAGCTACCTCAAACTTTTCTTAGTGATTCTCCTTCACAATTAGTTTCCATCCTTTTCTCCGATCTTCATACCATGTCCCGTTCGATGTAGGTTTACTGTGTTAAAGCGGCGTTTTCAGGTAAAGGAAACACACTAGATCCAATACGGATAGTGGAGACAATAGGGAAGCGGCGATGACTACATGAAGGCTATTAGAAACTAAAATTTCAGGAGGATTAGCTATACAGTTCAATGAACTACAATAAGTAGTAGTAATAAGTCTAGGAGGGGTGGTTGTTACAACGAGTTTGCCATTCAAAGATTCATCGCTCAATTGCCCACTGCGGAAATTCTCTAAGGTATATCGATGATATCGAGTAGTTTGACAGTGACGGTTACCTAGTCCAATAGGACTAATTGTGACAACGTTGAACAAGTCCAGTTTAAATGAATCTGAACATACCTCAGATTAAAAATCGATGAAAGTTCTGTACATTAGTGAGATGAGGATACTTGGTCTTAGGATGCAAGCAAGCCTGGTGAAGATGCGGCTGTAGAGATCTTTAAGCAGAAGCTATTAATATACTATTTGGTAGTGAGAAAAAGCTCCTAAAGAATTGGTGTTTGTAGGCGATCTTAATAAATATGAAACTAGAGATATCCTCAGATAATATACCTACCAAGGTCTGGACTTTCTTAGGACACTGGTACAGACATGAGACGCAATGGATTTTTTTAGTTGGCTGCAAATGAGTCCGGTGACGAAATTATTGAAATTGATTATTAGTTGAATAAAATAAAAACAATTAGATTCTTCTATCAGTTTTTTTTCTCTCTATAATTTGGCCTTTGTCCATATTATGTCATAGTCATCAAAAATATTTTGAAATTACTCTAAAAGATGTATATCAATGGCTTCAGGAAAGGAGAGGAGCTCAAGTTAACACACCATTTTTAAATAATTGTCAATTCCAAATAGAATATTATGAACCTTGATTTTTGTTGAATGAACAATTTCAGGAAGAAGTAGATGAAAGTTAAGTATATTACAAAGCCATAATGATTCACATTATTAAAGAAACGATTGTCCATTTTCTTATCTTGTTCCATAAATCTCTTTCTACAAAATTGAATGTCCTGTTGCTTATTTTCCCAATGTGACGGTTAAGAAAAAAGCTTGTAAGTTTTTAAGCGAATTGCCGTATATCTTTGTTCGTCTCAGTTTTCAGCATGCTCTTTTTTATTTTGAAACAAAGAGCCTCGCAATTACATTTTCTCCATCTTAATATTTTCTTTTAAATGAGAAAAACACAAATTGTTCGTAATCTCGAGATTTGTAGTAAGTGCAGTTCCGTTCTAACAAAAATTGAACCAATTTAAGCTCATCGCAATAAAATAATTACAATATTATATGCGATTTAATTGCCAAAGAATGATCGAAGTAGAATTAAAGCTTGATATAAAGGCAATTCTATAAAAATTGTGAGAAAAAATCCAAAATAAACAGCCAAACTAAATAAAATTTCGTTGGATGAGATAGAAAGAAATAAGTGAGAAGGTACGTTGAAGCACGAGAAGTACCCCCAAACCGGCCCTTATTTCACTTGCATCTAAAATACATACAAATACATATCTTTGAAATGTTTGTAACATGTATATTGGCCTATTACGCTGTCCATCAATTCAATTATAGCGTAGTAGTCGCTTCTCTGTTTAATAATAAGTAAAAAAGTCTCGATTTCAGAAAATTCTCTTCATCTGCCACGGTAGTACCAGTTATAGTCATATTCCGTAACTGATGTTAAATACCACTTCTTTAGGAAAATTCTCCACCCAAAAACCTTTATGCTACAAGTTGTATACAATGGGCTTAAATATATTACAATGTAACAAACATTTTTTTATAGACATCCACAAGTTTTGAGTTCGCTTTCTAACTTCACTTTGTTTTATCTGTTTTGACCAGTGAGGAAGGATTGGATAAATCATCTATTAATATTTATGTATAAAACTTCCCAAGAAACAATAGATGTTCATTACTATGCGAAATTTGGAGTAAAGATTTCCAATTAATCGATTATTTGACGTATACGCAGCTTTGGAAGCTCGCAACATCGCCTAAAAGTTTTAGTGGCAAATGAGGATAGAAATAAATATATGTGATAATATTGCAAGATTCCACATCTTCTCTTCTTCTCTTAATATATAATTCATACAGTTCGTAATCTTGTATCCTCTCAGTATGTGAAGCAGCCGGTAAATCACTGGAAGTCAAATCTATACAATATGGTGGATGATCAATTAATTCGAGTCATTGCGGCTAATCCAATGACAGATATGTGGCTGATTCCAAATCCTGTAATAGAGAATGTGCAATTTTCTCCTGCGTTTTTCTTTTATCGCCTCACGTAATTTTTTCACTAACTGGGCATAATAAGCTCTTGTAACTAACCTTTTGCAGATAATCTATCAAAATTTATCTATCAGCATCCCAAAATGTGATTGACATGTTTTTTGCTGAAGATTACCTCTTTAATTTATTCGGTGTATTGAACCTCGATGATTCCACTCTTGCCTTTGCATAGTGGTCTCTACCTCATAATAATGAATTTCTGACATTCATACTACGTTGAAAGATGACAATTTGCTTAGTAGTATTCATAATGCAATTACTTTTATCATGTTAAGTTCGGTGGTAAATACATTATATACCGCATTGTATAACAACATGAAATCATGGACCTTTTTAATACCGGTGATTGTGAGTGCCTGACCTGCACGACTTACTATGTTACTATTACACTAAATATTTGTAAATTGCATTGGGGTCGAATCTCTAAACGCAAGTATCTAATCGCCACGCATTATTCGACACGATCTATTTTTATATTGAGATGGTATTTTCTCGAATTCGGGCTTCTACTCTAGACAAGCTTCAACAGACTTAGGCTTGTCGTTTCTAGGGTGAGTTTTTATACAATAGGTTACAATCTGACATGAAAGTAAATAATTGATTGATAAAGAGGTCAAAGTGATGAGCGCTCGTATTGTAGAGCTGATTAAGCTGGTATCTCTCGATAACGTCTTCTGATTAATTATTGAACTTCATTGTGGTCCGCTGATGCCTCTACTATTTCTCTAGTTTTAAGACCTATAAATTGTTGGGCTGAAATATTCAGTTCGACATCTTCATAATTACAAGTGGTATCATATTGTAATTTTTTAGGTATTGAGTTGAATTTGTAATGAGTACCATAAATATATGACTCATATTTTGGTGTAGAATGTAACGTCTATGGTTTTCGAATATTTTCTACCCAATCTCTCGATTTCATGATTTTATGCCTACCAGTGATAATAGAACTATGTATCTATACAAGATTTCATGCTGTTTAGAAAATAAGAAACAACAGAAATTGGGCATTGGGGCATCAAGCAGGCATGCAAAGCGCGTGCAAAGCAAACATCTGTTCAAAATGATGGCTTGAGAGTTTCAATTTTAATAATAAATAATATAGCTTTGTTGGCGGTAAATCTGTCATCAGATTCATGCGCAATTCAAATTGTGCGCTCTCGGTGTGAATAAAGCACATTCGGGATTTTAAATTCTGTGTTAGTGGAACAGAACAGAACTAATTCCGAACGTGTTCTGGATACTTCCTATGTATCTTCGGATCTGGATAAAGACTTTTAATCCGTCGCGTAAACATTCGTGCTACTTTACAATTTTGTGATATTTACCTAACCCCTTAACCTATATGCTTTTCTACGTACTTATAAATAAAAATCGTGGTAGTTGACTACATTTCCTAGCTATTACATCAATCAATCAATCAATCAATCAATGATTCGTGTTACTGCCACACAGATGGCGCTGGCATTGTCAAATCCATATGACGTTTATGAAGTAGCAACCTTAAAAATAATATGTGTAAAATTTCATGACGACTCGATCAGTTAAAAAAAAGTGACAATCATTTAAGTGGATCTACTTTTGTTATTTTCATAACAATAGATGCAAAACAATTTTGTGGGTTAACTTATCATTGCCTCTTAATGAAAAAAATACTGTAAAAGCTCAGCAATTGCTTCAAAAGACTTTGTTCTATAAAAAAGAACCATTATTATTGGTTTGCTGAATTTAAACGTGGTCGTAGATACACCGATGATGGTAAACGTTCTGGTTGTCAAATTGAGGTGGTTACTACAAAAAACTTCGAAAAAGTTCACAAATCGGTTATATCTAATCGTAAATTCGAATTGCGTGAGATAGCTGACGCCGTAATGTTAACAGAAGGCAGTGTGTTTACAATTATGCATGAAAATTTAACTATGAGAAAGCTTTTTTAAAGTGTCGACAAAAACAATAATGTGTTGATGATTCAGAGCAGTGTTTGGCCATACATAATAAATCAGATTTTTTGTATTGATATATGATAATGGATGGAACATGGATACATCACTTCACTTCGGAATCCCAACGATCATCATTTGAATGGACTACAGCCGGTGAACCATGTTCAAGGCGTACTGAGGCACAACAGTCAGCTGGGAAGATTATGGATCCAGTATTTTGCAATGCGCATAGAATATTTTCCATCGACTATCTCCAAAAGGGAGAGACAATCAATAACAAATACTACATAGAGTTGTTGGATCGTTTGAATGCAAAAATTAAGATAAAACGGTCTCACATGTCGAAGAAAAAACACTGTTTCACAAAGGCAATGCACAAATTCACAAGTCGATGGCAACGATGGTTATATTAAACGAATTACAGTTCTAATTGCTTCCTTATCCACCGTATAGCTGAGATCTGGCTCCCAGTGACTAATGACTATTCACTGATCAAAAAAAATACTCACCGGTAAGAAATTTTACATAAATGAAGAAGAAAATGCTGACAGTGAAGCCTATTTTGTTGCAAAAGACAAATCCTTATACAAGCAGGGCAAGCAGTTGGAGAAGCGTTACAATGATTGTATTTCTCATGAAGGATATCGAATATACTGAGCAAAGCATGAGCGTTTGAAGCGTTCAGAAGATATGCAGGATTTATTAGGAATGTGTTAAAATTAATTATCGCGGATAGAGCTATAACTGATACAAATTGCCAATTCACAATGATGTTTTTAGTTCATAAATGGGACTTAATATAAAATGCTCATTTTTCATTCATATTCAAGACTAGATTAAGTTTAATATAAATCGATTTTCACTAACTGCATTTGTCGTTGATTTTTTATTTCGCCTAATAATAGTTCAATCACGCACGAATGTTGCATTTAACTAACACATACAAAAAGTATTTAATCCCGATGGATCGGGATATTTTATAGCCTGATTGGTACGAAAAACGTTTAATAATGTCTCATTTAATTGCGAGAATTGTCACACCGTTTTTTTACTATTTTTACATTGTATGGATTTAATCCCAATAAAATTTCCATGGATCATGCATCACTGTTAAATCCGATTAAAGAAAAAATGGTGTTACATTGAGTTAAACTGAAATCTTCTTTCTCATACTAAATAATCTGAGCTATACAACATTTTCTATTATTTATGCAAAAGAAAATTTTTAATAATTTGGAGTAGCTTTGTAGTACCTCCATGAACTTTAATTTAATTGCTAGCGAACGGTGTTCAATAAAGTCGATTTGAATAATTCAGCTACCTTCCAATTCACTCTGCTGCAGTATTATCATTCATCAAGGATAAACGAACGTGTTATGTGCGCTCTTTCCATGACCTATATTATAGTCCCAGCGGTCTGAAGCACTCCAGCGCATGTCGTAATATGGTGGTTAGATTCCAAGTAAAAAACGTTTTTCAGGAACTTTCCGTACTGTCTAGCTCTTTAGGACTACTTGAACTTGAACTTGACCTTGAACTACCATATTTGAGTCTGTCACTAGATGTACTGATGTAGAATGAGTTCTCTGAAATGTTATGTCAAATGTCACTGTTTGTTTAAGGGTTTTAAAAGATATAGCTGCCTGCGAATCACTGCCTTGAAAGAGTTTGGCCTTCTGAATAGCTTGTCTTTTTTCTGCACAAAACTAAACTTCGCAACTGCTGCGACCATCATAAATATTCTTTTCCACATACATAGTCACGGCAACCGCTATGGTAGCTACACAAAAACTTTTTAAAACCAAGAAGCTATATACTCCGCAAAAGATTCTAATCCTCTACCAAGCTCAGATTCATCCATCTTTGGAGCTCGACTCCCAAGCATACCCTAAGGATGCTTGACTCAATACAAAAGAGAGCAATTAGAATTATAGGCGACCCAGAGTTGACCAGAAATTTAGTGAGACTGGAGAAAAAAGGCCGTCGACCTGACTCTTTCGAGCTGTCCAACATTATACTACCTAGAGCAATACTTGCAAGATCTATTCGACAGAAGGATGTGGCTCATGAACACTGATTATGCCAGCAGATGTCCAAAACGTAAATTTATCGGAACTCCTCTCTCTAGAGAAGTGCAAGTCTGAGAGTTCAACTACCAAGGCACGTTTTTCTGAACACTACAGATCTTTAAGGTCAAAATCCACAGGCACCTCCCCACGGCGGACACACTCGAACTACTCGAGTGCAATAGGATTTACCCCTATTGTACTTGCTTTTTACTCAAAAAAAGTATTTTTCAAGCAGAAATATATGCAACATAAGTGTGTACTATTAAACCTGAACAAGAGTTATCGTGAACAGGAGATTATGATCTTGTCCAATTGCAAACAGCTATGAAAGCTCTAAGCTTCAATGTGATAAGATCCAGCTAATTTGGAAACAGCTAGATAAGATGAATGAGCAATGTAAGAAAAATAAAGTTACTTTCCAAAGAGTTCCGGGATAGAGGAGGAAAATGAAATAGCTGAGAAACAGGCGAAAATATGATTGGATAAACCTTTCATAGGACCTGAATGCAATCATAAACTACTTAAAAAGATTTTCTCTCTCTGTGACAGACAACAGAACTCCAGATCTTTGGCAGCTAAAGCTATCCCACATTTGTAGCTTCCAAAAACGAGTGCTGTGTTCCACATCATAAAAGGGGACACAATAGATGTATGGGGTTAATTTATGTTTCATAACAATATACTATCTTTTTTCTTCATATTTTATCCAATATTTACTTCGTCTTGCTTCTCCATTAACATTGTCATGTAACAGGAGTTTAGTTGGTATATTGGTATATAATTAGCTTTTATCCCTATGTTAGTTTTATAACTACAGCTGGTAATTCACAAAAATATTGAAGAATATTGAAGAATATTGAAAGAATTAACTATATTAATATTATATCTTTATCTTTAGCACTATATCTCAATATAGTGGCTAAGAATAAGAGAAATACTAATTGGAATAGATGCAACGTAATGGTAGTAATTTAAATTTAGCTAGCGGATATCATCAAATCCAAATGCCACTAGAATCGACCAAGGAAACAGTCTTCAGCGGCGACAATGGTCACTACGAATTTCTTCGTATTCCTTTCGGTCTAAAAAACCACCATCCACCTTCCAAAGGGTAATAAATAAAGTCTTAGAGGAACTTCAAAATAAAATTTGCATAGTATATATGGATGACAATATGATTTTTGCTTTAAAAATCGTATTTTTTTCAAACGGTATAACTACTTTTTTGTAAATTGGGAGATTTATTACTTTATGACATCTAATAAGATCCAAATTGTTTTTTTATCTTTGTAAAAAAAAAGAATATTCTTGTATAATATTTATATTTAATTCCCAAATATCCTATTTTAATATTATTATAATTTTACTGATTTCATGTTTCTTGCTTTTCATGGAAATTTTTAATAAAACTAGTTTCTGCTCGGCTTTGAAAACCGGTAAAGAAAGAGAGAAATGTTGTTACGCGGAATGTATCATATCTACATAAATCAAATATGCAATGGAAAAATTGAATTTTCAAATTTCATTTCTTTAGAATTCAAAAGTTGTCATAAAGATCAATAATTGAAGTAGTTCTCAAATGACACAAAAAAATATTAAGAAAACCTTCAGGCAGGGTTTCTGATGAAAATGGCTTTGTTATTGAATGAGAAAAAGGCATTTTCAATAATATTTTGAAAAAGCCCTTGGCTAACATAATTTCCGAACTTATTAGAAAAACAAAAATTCAAATCATCAATTTGTAGATATCTACGAGATCTTTGCAATAGTATGTTCAATAAATGATTTATAAATGAAGAACCAAAAAGGGTTATCGAAAAGCATCCATGTTTTCATAGAATTAAAAACATTTTAAAGATCAAATTTCATTATAGCAGAATTTAATTCTAATATTACACTGTTAGAAAATTAATTGATAATTCTTTATTATTTAACAGAATACCTTTGGTCCTAGTACAAACAGAATTAATGTCAAGGTATCAATTTCCTATTCAAATTAAAATATTAGGTAAAAGTATGCAACAACACACAGTTTCTGTAAAAAAATTGTCAATCAGCTGTTTTTTCGTCGCAACAAGGAAAAAATTAAAATAAATAAAAAAAAGACACATATCAAATGTCAAATGTAAAAAGATTAATTATAAAGCCTCACTCAAAAGTATATATTTGTACAACAAATATTCATTATCACATCACACAAAACTAAAATATTTTTCGTATTTAGCGTAAAAAATCTTCCTCTTTGGAAATAACTAGTTTAGCTGCTGTACATTAATTCACAACTATTCAATTATCTCAAAGGAACTCTTTGATTCTATATGATGGTATAAGAGCACGTGTTTTTAATTTAAAAGTAGTATAAATTCCAATTATTCACTTTAGAACGGATTACTTAAATTGTTAAATGTGCGACAATTTAATTGAGGTACATTACCAGTAGGTATTACACGTGTTCGAGTTTCCGTGCAAATTTATTTATCTTCTCTTAACAATAATTTACTTTTCAAGATCGAAAAATCGTGTTTTGTAAGTGAAAGCAGGTAAAACACTAAATTTTGTCGCGATTGTACAATGTACTATATCTTTTTAATGCGTTTATGTTTATGACAGTTGAAAACTGATCCTGACGTTAATATTGGTTTTTTAGCGGCAAAACGTCAGAAAATTTATATTTTTGACCAGACTTCATAAAATATAATAAAAAATTCAAGATGGCGAAATAATATTAACAAAACTAGTACTATTATTATGTAATTCACATTCTAGTGAAGCATCAAGTTCTATGTTAGTGCTATGGAAATGCCTCTCCATATTAACGATCGATCACGACTCAATACGAGGTCTGGCTATTAAATATCGAGACTGGGCACCTAAAGAGGATGAGCCCTAGACGGATGAGGTGAAAAACGAGTAGTGTGTTAGGTATCTAGATATCTTGTCTATGCACGTCCCAAAACACGTTTCACTAACTTTTGTAGTATTTGTGCAGTAGCGGTTTGAAACAAACGGTTTTTTTCTCGGGCCGAAAACAATGTGTGACGAAAAACAGGAGCAACGTATCAATCTCAAATTTCTCGTTAAATTGAAAAAAACTCCGACTGAATGCTATAGATTGTTGCTAGAGGCCTAAGGGGACAATCCTTTATCCCATGCGCGTATTGTAGTGGTGTAAGGGCTTTAGTGAAGGCAGAGAGAGCACTGAAGATGACCAGCGCCCAGGTCGTCCTGTTTTAGCTCTGGAAACAGTGTCACAAAATCAACCAAATTGTACGTGCAGATGGTGGAATGAGCATCCGGATTTTACACGAGGAATTACATGTCAAAAAATCTGACTTCTGACCAAAAGCTCTTGCGACAACGGGTCTGTTCAGATTTCCTTGAAAGGCTAGAAAAAATAAAAAAAATCTGTTTCGAAAGTTACCCGATTTGAATCGATGGAAGCGGTGAAGCAAAAAACGGCAGAGCTTCTAAAGGTCCTGAATAAAGAAGTCTTCCAGCACTGCTTCGATCAATAGAAAAAATGTATGGGAAAGGTGTGTGACGAGTGGATGGGAATATATTGAAGGGAAGCATTCGAATGAAGAATAATTTTTTTAATAAAACCCTTTTTCGTAACCAGTCTCGTTATTTAATAGCCAGACATCGTTTATTCGTGTCTGAAACATGACCTATAATGCAATAATTGTTGCTGTAAAATATTTTCAACCGATATCAATTGTTTTTATTCAAATAAACTCTTAAATGAAAATAGATGTTCTAATATGTTTGTTAATGAGAAAGTTATCAAAATTATACAAAAAATGAATAAGAAAGGAACAAGAGCCTCGGTGAAGCCAACTATAAGAGCTTTGTCTTTCGAATGAATTTATCTAGTAACAAAAGTTAATTGGAATTCATCATAATCACGGAGACCAGAAAGTAATGTCATTGCTGTGAATATCGATATTTGATTGTGATTTGTGTATTTAGAAAACATTTTGAGGTTATGGCGGCTTGTTCCCGTTTTCGGCATTGTATAATTTACCAGATGGGAATGCAACAGCTGTGAGAAAATAATATTTACGATGTTTATACAAAAGACATTAGATGTTGATAAATACTAAGGATGAATCTCTGACTTCTATCAATCAGTAAGACCAACATTATCAGACAACGGGCAAAAATTGAGCAAATTAATATCAGACAATCGAGGTACTTTAAAATACCTTAACCAATCCTAGTCCACTATACAAGAATATTTGCGATAGACTAGACAATTAAGCAGCATTGGGTATCCCATAATGTATATGAAGGGAAAAATCCAACCGATCTATCAATGACGGAACCGTTCTTTGATCAATTGATCATTACAGACAAAAGTTGGGCCATATGAGATTATCGAAAACGCGAAAGGCAGTGGCTCTCGTAAAAGAAATCACCGATTTTACAAAATGGTGCTTCTCTCAGACCTTTCACATGCTAATGAATAATTATTTTTTTTATAAAGTCAGAAACAACTTTACCTCGTGTCATTTCCAATAGAAGAAGTTGACAATAACAATTTCAAAATCATCCTCTATTAACGTCGAGTATTATTCAACTAATCGACTATTTTCCTTAATTTGTTTTCTACATTTTTTAATAAACATTAGCTTTCGAAAAAAAACATTTCAGCATGAGAACCATTTAAAAAGAGCATCTTCGGGTTAGTTATTTGTAGTTATTTGTCTGTATACACAAAATAAACAGCAAGAAGGACAACAGAAACCACTAAAATAAAAAAGAGCTGTGACACTGTGAAGTTAATAAAGACATGCAATAACATTCAAAACATAACCTAGAAATGCGAATCCTTAGTTCTCATAATATCCCCATAAATACCCTTTATGGCAGAATTAGATGAAAATGTGTAAACAGTTTGTTGCAAGGATAACAACAGTTAACTAAAATTTTAACAAGTGGAAAGATGTAGAAAGACACCTGAAAGTGGGCCTACCTCTGTCTTTTCCATAATAAAAACTTTTGATTCACGATTTTTGATCGTTGAAAATCTTCCTGTCTGACCATATCCGTATTAACTACCAGATTTAGCAACAAGCGACTTCTGGTCCTTGGCGAAAATGAGAAAGTTATTAAAAAAAACATTTTATGCAATTGATGTACATACAGGACAAAATGGTGCTTTTCAGATATGCTTTTCTTCACGGACTTGTGGAAGCAAAGTTATTAATTTGACTTGGTTATCAACAAAATAATTTACTACATTTTTCCATGAAACCTCGTAACTTTATCATGGATTAAATTTCAATATTTGTAATTGTTATCGATTTCAATTCTGCTAGTATAATACGATTTTAATTTCAGCAAATACTGCTATTTCGTTTTGAAAACCTATACTTACGTCATACGGTTTGTCAATAAGGGTTTCTCGGGAGAATTATCAATACATTCAACCAACTGATGTTTCAATTTGGTAAGTAAAACAGACTGACCATACTGTTTTATGAACGAACACAAGATACAGAAATCAATAAAGGTATTAACGAATTGATCAATGAGTAATTTATATGTTAATCAGATTAATTGATACAATTGGATACTTTGATACAGTGTTGTGATGATAGCGCAAGGCTCGAGGGTGTGTTGGAATTTGGACATCTATAAATATTGAAAAGTATTATTTACACATCATCACACACTGAACCTCGACTTCATTCGAGAATAGTTAATTTATACGATGTTGGGTATACTCATTTAAAGCTTGAAGCTTATTTTTTTCTAACCTTGGATCTCAACATTTTATTTATTATTAATGCTATGATCAAGTCAACAACCAATGTGTATTTTCTATGAAGAAATCACATATTTGCTTCTATCAATTTGGAATGCTCTACAGTAAATTGTAAAATTAGAACTCTCTCTACTTTCTCTTTTGGCTCAATTTGTTGCGAGAGTTCCTTTTTTAGGCTACTCTATCGCTATGTAGATCATTCCTCTTTCTGTGTATATACTTTATTTTCTCATTATCTGTTTTTTTATTATCTGTATTATTCCTGTCCACTAAAAGTAGATATCACATAATTATCTACTCTCAGTATGCTATATGTAAAAGATAGGAACAGGCTCAAAATAGTGATGGACAACTTGGTTTCCAGTTTCCGAATGGATAATTGCGTGGTCAGACGGAGACCTACTAGCAACTAGGAGCGGTATCATAAAATTTGTGTTCGAGCGAACATTATTCAACCGAGGGGCCGGTCGAAACTCCTTCGATGGTTTATATCTGTTCACTATTATAAAGTTTTTGAAGCCACCCGTTGGCTAAACTTCGTGCTCATATATCTAGGTTTGCTCACGGAGAGCTTAATTATAACCAATTAAATTCGATTGAATTGACATTTGCTGGGAAAAGTGTGAGAACAGAAGTTCAAAGCCCAGATTTGTTCCAGAGTTTCTACTTGTAGATTCCACTATTAAAAATCATAAGGTTATTGTGTGTGTAAGAAACTGAAGCAAAAAATAAGCTCTCTTTGATTTCATACCAAAAGATATTTCTGGTCACACACTGCGATACTCAGCAGCCGACTCAGAAAGTTTTATCAATTTACTTATAACACCAAAAGACGTTCTTTTTCGATGATGGCTTCTTGTTTTTGGAATCAAAACTGATTGGTGATTATGTGAATACGACTTAAAGATTGATTGAAAAAAGTATTCAGCCGATTGGATGAAAAGGCTTACATTGTGATGGACATGGTAGGTGAATAAATGTCCAACGAGGTAAAAGAGAAATATGTTATAAATGAAATGACTGAACTTACAAAACGCACAGAATTACGTTTGTCACCTCATTATAGTGAATTAAACTCGATATAATTAATTTGGGCTCAAATTAAGTTTGCGGTAGCTAGAGATAATATTTATTACAAATGTCTGATGTAATGGACGGCATCCAACGTTTTGTGGAGGAAAATTGGACAAAAGCAAGTTTGTAAAAAAGAAGAAAAATAATAAGATTATCGGTTGGGATTATAAACGATATGGAACGCGAGATAATTAATACTGGAGAATCTGACTCAGACAAATCGACATCCATTAGTAAGATTGTAAATCCCATAATTAATTATCTATGAAACCTGGGAACTACCCACATAATTCTTTTTACTTGCTCAACTAAAATGGTTCTATAAAGTATATTAACTAGGTAAATAATGGAATGATAGAAATTCTTTCGATACCTCACTTACTTACTTAGTAAGTATAAAATGTCAAATTTTGGACATTTTTGAGTAAGTATTCGAGTTTAAATAATTAGTTATAATAAGTTATTATCAATAACTTCACTTGAAGGCTTTAAAAATGAATTTATTCTAGTACAAATTCAAAGCTAAAGCCACTGCAACTGGTTTGGTCGGTCGACTTTTATGTGATTTTATAGAACCTGGAGTCGTATATTTCACGAAAAACGACAAATTAAATTGAATATTTTTCTTTAAACTTATAATAACTTATCAGAAATTATCCATCTCTCTCATTTTTGGTGAATAACTTTCAATTATTCATGAAAGTGGTTGCCATAGAAATTTACCGAGAACACAATACAAATTCATTGAATTCTTTATCTTTAATTTTGTCTTAATTTTCATATTATTCAATTAGCTTAATTTAGGATTCGCTATCTTTTTTCTGCGAATCAACTTTTTCTTTACACAGATAACTAACTGTAAATTTCGTCTCCGTTTTTTCAATTTACAAATAGAAGTCTTTTTACGTAATTTCCAGAGAGAGTCATATTTCTAGAAGTTGGTAAATCAATCTCTACCATTAAGGTAAATATAAAATGTAATGTAAAAGTGAGTTTTTTCAGGAGTTATACAAGATGGGCTGAATAAAAGGTGAATGTTTCATTTGAATTATATTTCAAAGATCAAACAAAGGTCCACCATTATTTTCGTTACAGAGTTTGGCTTCTTTAAAAGCGTTATCTATTATATTTTGTCTATTTTTTATCCAAGGAGAGATTTACGGAAGCACTCCTACGTGCTCCTAGCGTTCAAATCCAATCTTAGAAGAGTAAGTCCGCTTCTTCGAAGAAGCACTATCAGAAGCGAAGTAACACGTCAACCGTAGTAATTGAATACAACAAACGAATACAAAAACACAAAAGGAGATCTGAAAAAAAATGATAGGGGAAAAACCAATAGCTATAAGAGCCCAAAGATACAAAACCCTGAATCAAAAAAGGAAAGTCAATGAAATAAAACAGGAGAACCTACAGCAATACAGGAGCTGTCCTTAGAGAGAATACGAAACTAATGCCGATACATGCACCCAACGGGACAACATACACAGCAAAAGAGAAGGCCTAAGCGCTTAAAAACACCACCAGTTCACTTCGAATAAACATCCCAACGAATATATGGATTTCTCAGAGGTGGTAGAAGAAAATATAAATAAATACTAAGACGAAGAGGATCGAGAAACCCTGGGAATCGCATCACCAATGAAAGTTGAAGAGCTATTTAGGTTCATGTTAAGAAAATCTGGAAAGGATCTACCTGCCTTGAGTAAAATCACCGAGAGGCTGATACTGAGGATTCTGAACGAAGAAAGAAGAGTTCTGAATACACTGCCTACAGAATAATTCACTTTTAGAAAAAACAACAGCATCAAACAATAAATGTTGGGACTAATGGACTATACTACTCAGGGCTTCAACCAGAAAGAACCAGAAGTAGTCTTTCCCGACATAAGCGAAGCTTTCGATTTAGTTTATCCCGAAGGTTTGTTTTACAAGATGGAAGAAGCAGGATAAATGAAACCTCTTACAACTCCCAAGCTCCTATCTCAAAGAGAAGAAGTTTCAGGTGAAAGTGACAAATTAGAAATTGGAAGATGGAGAACAGCAGGCGGGAGTACCACATGAACCGGTTTTATCTCCGATGTTGTGTTATATATACACAGTAAACATCCTCAAAACGGGGAATATGATGATTATGTGAAATGCAACGAGGTGTGTAAAAGTGAAAAGTATCATGAAAATACTCCAAAACGCCGCAAACGAAATACAGGAATGGTGTAAGACATGGGTAATATAAAATATGATTTAACGGCGAGAAAAACCAAGCCGTCGTTAATGAGAAAAGAACGGTCCACCTACCCAAGCAGAACGTAAAAATCAACGACGAAGAAATCCAGTGGATAAACAAGACCAAATTCCTGGGCGTTTACTTTCAACGAACACGTTCGACAAAGTGAGACAAGCTAGAACAAGACTATGCAGATTAATCTGTAGAAAAAGCAAGCTGCAGACGGTCACAAACATTCATTCAGGTTTATAAGAAGTATAATAATACCGATTATTACGTACGTCTCGGTAGCAAAGTAGCAAATGAAAAAGAAGAAACTGCAGATCCCAAAGAACATAAGGTTGAAACAAGAGTTAAATGTCCCCTGACAACAAGAAGCAAGAAACTATCTGAAGAAACATGACCGGAAAAATTATTGGACATAATGGACGCTAGGGCAAAAAAGCTTTTCGAGGCACTGGAAACACATCTAAACTAGGAACCAAGAAGACTACTTACTGTAAATACGAGGGATCAAGGAGACAAATTGATTAATAGGTGAAGTTATGTTCGTGAAAATTTTCGTTAAAAATACAAAAACAAACAAAAAACGACACACCAAGCAAAATAAAAACACTAAAAATACAAAAAACACAGCAAAAGAAGTAGGAAAAACTGAAAAAGAGATCCTAGGACTCGAGGATACCCCCGATAACTCCGTATTTCATAAGCAAGAGCCGAGTTATACATTGAGGTCAGCTATAGAGAAAGCGGTATGCCATTCGGACTAGATCTTTTCTTGCCAAAGTAGGTTGGAAAGATTTTACCCGTGGCAGCAAAAAAACACACACAAATTATAACGACTGAACAACTGCCACGAGAAGATTGCAAAGCCACCGGAGCTAACTCTTAACAAGACGAGAAGCCTTCCGGAATCTATCATAGAACTCGGTGGAAAAACTGAGGGTGGTAGAAAATGTCCTGTTTAGCATTTACCCGTGGACTTTCATCGGGGCTGTTTGCCTTAAAGGACGAGTTTTCTTCAGGCATGCCCGCATGTGTATATCAAAAAGCGCGCTAATAATTTTAAGAAGACATCCCATTCATTGCATTAAATGAATTATTTCGCTTGGTTTAGATTGTTAATATTGACGGTTTGTAGTATTTAATACATGCTATAATTATTTTAGTGTTTTTTATTATTATTAACTATTTAAATTCATTAAGAGAACAATTTTACGATCTAATCAAGCTGATATAGAGTCGAATAGTGATCAAAGTGTTAGTAAGGAAATCAGTCGACAGTTCAAATAAATAATCACTTCAACAGTGTAAAAAGGTTAAATTAGAAGAGCATGAAGACAAGTCAGAATATGAAAGGATTACGCGAATTGGCGATTAACTTTTATTTCAAATTCGACACTAAATTACACTATCCATACAGTAAACCGAAAACTGATAAAAGTTCAATATTCAACCAAAACCGATTCCGGGAATAATGTATAACTTTTATAAAGTCAGTTCATTGCTAAAATTCGACATGATTCAGGACAAACTGAGTAGGTCCCGGAGACATTCCGTGTGATTTTAACATAAAAAGCCTTGACAACAGGTTATTTTGGAATCATGTCGAATCGTCGACCTTCGGTAAGAATATTTACGTAATGAGTGTTGATATATTGGTAGTGAAAAAAAGTGTATTCAGTATATATGCACAGTGTGTTCGGAATATACGCTACTGCCTGTTTTCCTGGAAGTTTTCAACGATAAAAATTTGTTTATAACACTTGATATGCCGCTCGATCAATATACTGAGTTTAACCTTACGATTCACCGTTTCAACACAAGAGTTCATTTTTACATACAAGTCTATATGGACAATCTCATATCTCTATATGCTTCTTATTAAAACAAATTCTGCAATTGTAATATATGAGCGAGTCCAATACTCAATTTCGAACTTATTGCCCCTTATCTAGAAGGACAACTGCTTCTGTCACAAGGGCTTTTGTAATTTGAAAGATTTTAAAATTTGAACGCCATTCTTTGTGGCTATAAAAGTAATCAAGCATAAAAATACGATTTATAGCCTGACGGTATGAAGGGTCGATGAAATTCGGTGAAACTTACGATTTATTGTTTTGATTATTTGAACACACATAGATTTGTATTTTCACAAACGTCCACATTTTTCGTTCCGTTCATTCGAATATAGGCGCATGTTAACAAAGTTGATTTTCAATTGCTCCTTATAAAAAATAATTATTCAATGGTTAATTAACTACTATAATTAAAAATTTTCCTGAAGGGAATTATTATAAACAATGTGCAACAAAATCTGCACGCCGAATTATCTGCTAGGTCTAGCGTCTTCAAGTGTTTGTTGAGGCGAAAGTACCGCGGTAGAACTCCTGTTAGTATTCGTGGATTGTTCTTGTTAGGTTGATAAATTCAGCAGATCTACTCTGGTTATACTCTTCGCCTGTCTCAGTCCCTTAGGGTTGTTTCAATTAATTGGTTTTGCTCCTATCTACCTTCTTTTCCAGTGCTTTTTCCATTGTTCTGTAACTGATACCACAGCTGTCCAATAACTAAATATAAAAATATATTTTACGTGATAAATATTCGATTTGAGATATTTCTACGTTTTATAGAAAGGATGTTATATTATAACATCTGTTATCATAATGCGACCTCGTAACTTAACTTTTTATCTTTGGAAATTAAATGAAAAAGGGTATGCTTTGTTCGCGAAGATCGACCTCTAAACAAAGTAAATATTGACGATTCTTTTCACATTATTCATTGTTGTTCTATAAATGATAAACGAGCATCCGAAATTAATAGATGTATTTCAGATGAAAATAAGCAAAAAGCATCTTTTAGTCGATTGATTCGAAATAATATTTGTTTTCATTCAGAAGAAAACCATTATTTTTCTGTAACCATAATCTGATTAAAAATGCATGATTCTCAATACATACAGTCTTTTGTTTCTTGAACTCGTAATATGCTCATTCATTGCCAAAACATAATTAAAAAAAGTATACAGGAAAATACAAACAAAAAATGCATACGTTATAGGCGTATTTCCCAAAAATGACACTACTACGATTAGATTCTGTTTGTTCCCCAAATTCACTAGTATAGAATATAAACATAAAAACGCTCTGACAATCATTCTTTCACATTTTTCGAAAGTGTTGAACAGTGTTCTGTGAATATATTATTTTCGATGTTCGTTGTATAGAAGAGTAATTGCCCTAGTTTTCACCCTCCCTTTCTATTCTACAAATATATTTTCACTGTAAAAACTCTTTCGCGCCCTAATATTTATGACATAACAGCCTTTTGAGAACGCAAAGGAAAAAATAAATTGATGGTCGAAAGTATTCAGCTGGCTAACAGTTTCATTAATCTAATCTTATATTCCATTTTACTGCTTCATTACCCCCTTAAGAGGTTGTAATTTAATATATCTTGCAAGTTAGCTTGTGAAAATAATAACCTCAACACCAGAAACATAAAATTAAGGATAATATCAAAACAGTTTATAGATGGTAATCACTTTATTGTCTCGTATTATGTCTATTGAACGAAAACTGAATGGGGCAAAAGTTATCACCTTATCCTTATGCAATAATTAGTGTCAATGATGGTATATGTTAGTTCTGCTTTGACATAAGAAATTTATGTCAATAATAAGCGTAAATATTCTGGTACTTTTTGACTTCAACTAGGAAAACAACAATGAGGGCTCAGCTGTTGGCCTAAGGAAGAACTATATGAATAATGAGCATCAATCGGTGATCTTGAAGAATAATTTTTCATGCGAAGTTTGAAGATTTTTCCATTCGAAAGGCAGGTAGTGCATATACGTTCAAATCATCGTGGATAATGAGCGACAACGGCCAATTTCATCTCTGTAGAAACTTGAATAAACAGAATTACCAACTTTACCCAAAGCAAATCTTCTTATAGCCATTACACTCGTCCAAATGTACGATGTAGTGTATTTTTTATGCTGGAGACGTTCTCTAGTCTTATTTTTTCATAAATACCGCAGGCCAAACGAGTTTTTCCCTCTCAAATGGAGTAATTTAAACAGGAGAACCCATGGATCCCATTGGGTGCAAGACATATACTCGTAACGTATGTCGCAATAGTTTTGGCACAAAATTTAGGTGTTTAAAAATAGGTTGTAACAATACAGTTGTAGTAGAATATCTTATGAGTTGACAATAAGAGGAAGCATTTATAATTTGGTAGGACATATCCCTAAGCGTGATATAGTTCGCATTTTACAAAACCAAAATATTTCACGAACAAGCATTTACCGTGCTATAGCCGGTTGCGAAGAAATAAAATCTTGTCTGAACCTCTTAAAAAATAGAGAAATACAAAAATTTTCACAAGAGAAAGAGCAGAAAGGACAGTGTCGGGTTTCCGTGAGAAATTTAACGCGTGAATACCAAAATACAAAAGAGTACCGAATCGTGGGAACTAGCAAGAAATAGACAAAATATAGAAGAAGACGAAATTTTCTTTATGTACCCTGAAATGGTTGGCACGGATATCAAGATGTTGTTTTCAAAATTAAGGCGGATACTTTTTGCGAATGAGGGAATAATTGTTATAGAAGATGAAAAATACCTCACATTTGCCAATTCTGAAACCAAGGGAAACGTTAGTTTTATACGAACAATATAGAAAAGGGTCCTAATAATGTAAAATATAAATGAAAAGCAAATTTCGCTGGTGAAGTTTTGGTCTAGTGTGCGATTTCGACAAGAGGGTTTTCCAGACTTCATTTTCGCCGAGTAAGGAGGAAAAATGTATATTCTGAAATGTGTATTAAAAATTGCCTCAATAAATTAGTTGATTCCTACACTAATGGAAAGGCAACTCAAAATTGGCTACATCAAAATAACACAACTTTTGTACCAAAACAAAATAAACATTCTAATTTACCTCATGAATATATATATATACAATATACAATAGAAGAGTTTTGGACACTTATTTTTCTCAAAATGTATAATTGAGAGTGGAAAGCCGAAAACGAAGAAATATTACGGCGTATAATTATATAAGGAAAGCGAGCAATTATTTCCGGAAGTGATGGACAATGAGATAAATCGGCTCCTCATGTCATCAATTCTGACGATTAGCTCTTTGTCATTATCATTTTCTCTACTTTATAAAGAAATTGGACGTTTACTATAAAAAATCAAGAAGAAAAATTTTTGATTAATTCCAAAAATCACAGTCAAAGAATATCAAACCGGATAGAATGAAATGAAATAAAGTAAACAATCAATAAGAATGTTATATGATAAAAATTTCCATGTTCTGTCCTATATTAACAAACTTAATTTGAAGATTCAAGAACACCATTCGACTTAATCAGACAGAAATACACCAACAGTTTTCCTTCATTCGCCAATAAATAACTTTTGACAATTCCACCAAACAAAAATGATACCTAGATCAGAAAGGCATCGTAAAGAGCTTCATACTTTTAATAGCATGGTAATCCTGATAATTCAAATATCTTGTTGATTATGATACAAGTATACTGGGACTACTAGAAATATTCGCATCTCAATGTTATTTCAATGTAGGTATCTGCTCCACAAGAAAGATAGAAATGAAAATAATTGTGATTTTTGTCGGGAAGCAGGTATTTTTATGAATATATTACACATGCCAAACAAATAAACTTCCATGTTTGTGGTCTAAGGATTCATAGATACATACTGAAATTCTATACCTATAAATTACTTTCTTAATTGCATCGGCTTCAATATTACCATTATATAATAGCAAAAAGAAGTTACTCTACATAATTTACTCAAGAACTATTTCTTCTATTGAATTAGTAAAATATTAACAAAATGAATGAAATTTTTAAATTCATACTTCTATACATCACAAATAGTATACATTATAACTACATTCAAAACTTCAGATTTTATTCACAACTAGATGAAGGCCAATTTTTTGCAATTTTTTATAATCTTCAGAGATAATGACATAAACATTGGTTTATGTGTACAGGGTCCTTCACGATGAGCTGAATCGATATGTATATGGGAAAGTACTGCGACTAGTGTTCTGAAAATTTCCGATTATGTAGGAAGTGGACCCAAACTTCATTATTTTAACCGGATTACTATGGTTTTTATGAAATTTTTGGAATCTATGCAAAATTTCAATATAACTTTATTCAAGGTATAGTATGTCTAAAGTCCACCATTTTCAAATTATTCCACATTTTCAAAATTTTTGGACACATGCCGCCATCCACTAAAAAAATCATATTTCTAGGTTTAAGTGAGTTAGGTCTAATATTTTTGGGATTTAGACAAATAATACTCACAGCTTTCAAAATTTGTGAAAACCTTGACAAACATTTATATAGGATATATGATTTATATAGGTGCTTCAAAAACTTAATTTTTTCAAATGGCAACCTCCATTTCTTTATACCATTGGATCCTACGCTATAAATTAAGGGGATTTCGTTAGTAGTTAGTTTTCATTGAAAATTGAAAAAACTGAAATTTTCATGGTTTTGGATTGTCAGTTATCTGGAGTGACATATCAACAAACAAACAATGAAAGCAGCTTGACGTTTAAGCGTTGCAAAAGTGTTCATCATGTCCCATTTAGGACACCCTATATAAATTTTTCTCAGATTTTGAAAGCTGTAAGTGTTATTTGTCAAAATCTCAAAAATATTAGACTTGACTCACTTAAACTTAGAAATATAATTTTTTAGTGGTGAGCTGTATGTGTCCAAAAATTTCGAAAATGTGAAATAATTAAAAAATGGTGGATATTAGGTATACTATGCCTTTGATAAAGTTATATTGAAATTTTGCGTAGATTCCAAAAATTTAATAAAAACCATAGCATTCCGCTTAAAATAACGAAGTTTGGGTCTACTTTCGGTATAACCGGAATTTTCAGAAAACTGAACTTATTTTAGGTGAAACGAGCATTTTTGAAAATCCATGCAAGCAAATTTTCAGAATACTAGTCGCAGTACTTTCCCATATACATATCGATTCAGCTCGTCGTGAAGGACCCTGTACATAGGTCTACAATAAATACTGAATGAGTTTATAAAAATATAACTGTGGGTTTGAAAACGCTTACAACCACAATTTCTCAAAATTGTTTTTAACGCGTACTGACGTTATTCAAGGAACATTTGTGCAAATCTCATGCTTCTTCTTAGTTTTTAATAAGCCATAGATACTTGCAACCGCTTGAATGATACATACGACTATGAAGTAGGAAGAGAAAACATCACAAGGCCCAGATTTGTCCATCTTTCGAGTATTTAGAGCTTGGCTCCCAAGTATACCGATATTTGAGTATATCAACTCAATACAGAAAAGAGCAATAAGCAGTAATAAAAAATAAGCGACCCACAGTTGACCAGAAATTTCTACAGCTTAAAGCATAGAAGAAAGATGGCTGACCCGTCTCGGTTTCACCGATACTACCCCGGCAGATATTCTTCTGAACTGTCCAATATAATCCCGTTTATAGCAGTATTCTCAATACCTACTCGACAGGCAGACGTGGCTCGTGAAAACCGAGTTCGCCTGCAGACGCCCAGAACGTCATTTTATCGGGACTCCTTTCTCTTATGACGGTTGCTAAACCAGAAGGCTGTTAAAAACTAACAAGGTTAATTGTAATTCACGATTAATCAAAAACGTGTAATTAGAGACAATTAAAAGCCACTTTCCGTTACAAACGCGACGATAATAAATAACAATCCTTGTAAAATTTGATTAAATAATGTCAAAGTACATCATATTTTGTATGTGTATCTGATTGAGCAATGTATACAGTCAGTACAATGCAAAGAATACGTGTACTACGGTCACCGACATTTCAATGAAATCAGTACTCGTGTTAGATAGTATTAGTTATTATTAAATGTGTAAGTTAAGAATACACCAGTGATTTTTAAAATATGGTTGTATTACGTTCCCACAAATTAGAGGTCGAAAGAAAGGACCCTATAATCCAACTATTTTCAGATAATTTCACAATAACACATGGTGGTTTACTTTATATTCCAAACTGATTATTTATTATATTTCTCGCAGAAAAATTACATTCAGCAGTAGTTTACCCCTTTACCCCTATACAGCTCATTGATGTTGATATCTTTGATATTCTGATATTTTAGTAGAAATGTTCCTCAATGTTATCTTCTAGCTTACTAAGAAATTCATATTGCGTTTTGATTATCATATAAGCTCCTAGTGTTTAAAGATATTTTGCAGCATTTCGCCTGCAATATCCAAATATTCCTGAGAGTTATTATTCTTTCAGGAAAGTTCTTAACAATTGGTAGAAAGCCTGTCGATAAAAACAAATTACAATTATATTTGAAGCAACCGCCATTCGAACCTGAAACTTGTTTTTCATACCTTCAAAATACTCACCAACATTTCTAATTTCATATGAGCATTTAAATATAGAACTAAAATATTATTTCATGTACATACCTATATACATACAGCATATTTGAAACATGAACATCCAGTACATTAAAAGTATGTACGAACAGATACTTAATAAAATAAAAATGGAGATAAAAAATTTCACCTTTTACACAAATAGTGCAAAATACTAAACTAAACAGAGAAAATCACATTAAATTTTTATAAATTTGATATTTATTCGCCTCTAAAACGATAATTCATTGGAAAATTCACACTTGAACTAACATAGTAAATTACACTTCATCGTTCTTGAATTGGTTTTATTCACTTTATCGATAAAACGAACTCCATTGTATCCAAAATATAATAGACCATAATAATTTAATGAAATTGCCCTGATGAAATGAAATTAATTAGTCATAATTTGTTGTCGAAGCGTCGAAAACACAATTATACACAAATCATATATTGGTATTCGTACTCGTATTCAGCTGAATATAGATAGATACCTTCAATATAATAGGAAGGTTATATGTAATGGTTTGAATGGAAAGAAATCGAATAAATAAATATTTCTACGTCCATTATAATAATATTCACGTTTTTTTCATTCATTTGCATTCATAAAGAATGTAATTTCTGAATCGGCCAAAAGCGCCGTAACGTGTCATTTTTTAACGCAATTAGAAAATTATTTTATCAAAATAGTGGGCTGTGAAACCTTTCTTTTCTCCGATAAACTGTCACACTTTTATTTCTTGATATTCGTTCAAGAAAATACTTCAAACAACATTGTAAATATTCACCATCCTACAAACAATCCAGTAAGTACTAATACAACTATACACGATATTATTTCTTTGAACTCGTTAAGTTTTGCGAATTCAAGTACCAATAGTAATGTAACTTCTTCCTCACTTCAAATTAATAATGCTCACAGTTGTACTTTCATTATTACTGTTACAAAATAAAAATTCATAAAAGTTTTGTCGAATTTTTTTAAGTCTACGTACATAGAAAAAAATTTGTATGAAACTCGTGAGTAAAGTAAATTTTTTCACTCGTAGGAATTGCCGCAACCGTCCTACTCGTGAAAAAAAGTATTACTTCACTAACTTGTTGCATAAATAACTATTTATTAATATGACAACGTAAAACAAAGCTATCCTGAAAAGTACTGTGCCTCGAATTACTCCACTTAGTACGGAGGGACAGTCTCACATCCCGATGGCGTCAGTGCCTCAAGAACAATTTACTATAGTGTAGTACATACTCGTAAAAAGCTACTGTTAAAATGTCAGTCAGATCGGATTCTTTTGTTTGACCACGTGTGGAAGCGGACGTGTTGCGTAGATTTTGGAAAAATGGAAAAGGAGCTATTTTGATCAGTGATATTGCTGGAAGGAAAATTGTAAGTCAAAATCAAAGGGAGTTTGAATGTTATGTATTGTGTCGCTTTTCATTTCTATGGCGACCTCCATAAATTGGTATAATGAGTTACAACATAGTTGCATGTATTTTTTTGATGAGTCACATTCAAAAGCAAGAAAAACAGATACCTCGAACAACAACGTGACAAATATCGACGATCTCGTATTAGCAGTCTGCCGATTGAAGGCACAAGAAATAGCTGAGGCGGTAGTTATTTCAAAAGATCGCGTGGGTCTTATCATACATAAAATTTTAGGTATTAGAAAGCTATTGGCACGAAGCTGTTTAACCACAATCTGAACGAGAACACTAATACTCACCAGGGACCAATGATTAGACAAAAAAGTGAAAGTGAAAAATTACTCCAAAGACGGCGATTTACCTTGTGATTCCCAAAAAATAGTCACTATCTACCAGAAAGGTGATAGTCACCATTTTCTGGGAATCATTTTATCTTCATGGATTACTTCGGGAAGAACAGTCGCAGTGTACAATGGTGAATTATTGGGCCAATTCTGAACCGAAGCGAAGAAAAAGCAGCCCTATTTGTCGAAGAAAAATACTCTTCCACTACGTTAACACATCGACTCATACTTTCACTATGGCCACAGCCAAATTACGCTACTAACTGCTTCCCTATTCACCATATTCTCCAGATTTGACACAGGTGACTTTTTTGGTTCCAAACTCACTCGCCGGAAGAAAATTCATGCGAATGGGTATCGCTGCCATGGATGCTTACTTCGCAGACCTCGAGTAAACGTATTTTCAAGGAGAGCTAAAGAAGCTAGAGCATCGTTGGGTTAAATGTATAGAATGAATGAAACTATTTTGACAAATAAATCAACACTTCACCTCCTCGTATGTGCAAATTAAAAAAAATTCAACAATTCACCTTTTTACACAATGATTACAGAAGAGAGAGGGAGAGAGAAATGTCAGAAAATTGTTACAATTTGTAGACAAAAGCTTGTAAAAACTGAAAAACAAACATAAAAATAACTGAATAAAGATACATATTCACATTACATGTTAATTTGTATACATAATTCGAAATTTTTATCTGATTAGTGAATTGGCAATCTAATTCCAATAAGAAAATAGACGAAGCCATCAAAAACTTTTGAAAAATAAGTCTGACAACTCAGTTCTATCGTAGAATGTTTTGAAATCCATGTCAGTCAATTTATTTAGTCTCTACTTAAGGGTCCTTATGTCTTAAGTTATTATATAATTAACTAACATATAAATCTTATAATTCTTTATTCTTTGAATAGATTGACTTGGCCAAATATATGATGTCCCAAATGATAATGATTGTCACTGTTACTAAGTGTAATCGGACATAGATCATTTCGATTTGACGGCTACTTTCAAGTTCAAGTCTTAATCCCATAGTAGGTACACTTGGGAGCTAGCACCAAGTCGGCACGGAGATCAAAAATTAGGATAATAAATAATTTTAGAAAAATATAAGACTAGACTACCTCACAAGTTCAATTTCGGAAGTTACATTCAGTTGACGCAATTGACAAAATCCAGCCACTTATACTTGTTAGTAAAATTTCATAACTCTGTGCATAATTTAAATTTGTTCTTTATCTATGGAAAATGTGCAACTGTTATATTTTTTCCACTCCCACCCTTAATTCTATAATGCAGAGACCAATAATATCTTCAACATAATATGGTGACTGGAAAAAGTTTTTGATAAGTCAGATATATGTAACCTTTTATCCGTACTTCGGTCGCCACGAAGTTACCAATTTCCATATAATCTAAGAGGTTTCTCACATCCCTGATTATTTCTGGTACGTAATGCATTATATTATCTAAGTTATGCTTTTAGTGATCTGTCAAACATTCGTTCAACTATTGATCAACTTTTTTTATTCCAAAGCAGTTTAAAAGAACCTTTCTGAAATTACAAACTTATTTCTAATTTATGCTGCACTCTCATAAAACTATATCTAAAATGGAATCTTATCTCCAACGAAACTAACTTGAGTAAATTTTTGTTGAAACGAGTTCAATAAAAAAATTTATAAGCTATTATATTTCTCGGTCATAACCATTATTCTGCTTGCTGTAGATTTCGTGAATTCTCTGAAACCTGATTCGATTAATCAATTTCCGTCATGTTCTTCATTATATACGCTATGTAACAAATATGGAACCTTACTTCTCATCCTGTATATTCAGGTAAAGATCATTAAGTAACCAAAGCAACCTTATGCTTCAGTAATAAAATATTTCCTTAGTTTTTTGCACGATCCGCATAAAAATTCTACCATAGACAGGTATTTAATCCCAAATAATTTATCTGTCCCAAGGCTCCTTTATCGAGACAATGTATTGAACATACAGTCTTTGGTCGGTTATTATAGAGGATTTATAGGTTAAAAGTGGAAACCGTAGAGTAGCCTGAATTTTTTGAAAACTATTTGTTTTATCTCACTGCGAAATGGTGACGTTTATTTGTCTGTAATTTTATACAAAAAAGTTCAGGTCTTCCTAACAAACGATAAAATAAATCTTAATAAATAACATGTCGTTTTGGAATGTAGTAATATTATAAATTTAGTTTTCCATGCAATATGCTTCGCTTCATTTCATACACAGAACTGTAGTTTTTTTGCTACAGTCAATATTCACCTATAGATGTGCGAAAATAATGATGAATTAAAAGAATAACAAGTCATATGAAAAAAAAAATAAATTTTCTATATGTAGCTGAAAAACAAGATGTGAATAGAAGATGTTCGTAAATATGTTAAATGTTAAAATCTTACTAGTTTACAAATTTTTTCGAAATAAAGATTATTTATTATAAATAAACTCACGACAAAAAACCTGTCAAAAACTTTAACAAATTTTACCATAACGTTGTATCATCATCTTTGATATCGGCATGGATTTACAAGTTCCTTATAATCTTATGCAGTAAATCCATGCCATATTTCTCGAAGCTTTGCTCTCAATTTTTCCACTGATTTCGAAGGAAATACGCCCACATTCTTATTCATTTTATGTCATTTAGTTTATATGTTCCAAAAGCTCAAGGCTGCTTGAGAATCATTTTAATAATGAAATATTATTGTCAATTAACCATTGTAATACAGTTTTTAACGTATGTCGCACAAATGCATCTTACTGAAATATAAAATGCTCCTCCACCGCAAGTAAGATTCCTCAAGATAGATTAAATGTTTATCGGTATTGACAACATCTTTAATCGCCCGCCACCTTTGGTAAACTTCGATCCCCAACATTCAACGGATGCCGGAAATTTAACTTTTCGTTCCAGATAATCTGGATGAAATGTCTCGTTTCTTTTACATAGAAATCTACTCTGGCTGTCACCTATACAAACTTCAAAACGAGAGTCATCACCCCGATATACTTTGTTCCTTTGTTCAATTCTCATCTCCTATGGTCTATTTCCCATTTCAATCTATTTTTTATTAGTTTTCTTTTTATAACGGGTAATTGTTTTCTTCTGAAAGTTTATTATATTTCTGAATATGAATTTCAATTACAATAACTGCAGTCTAAAATATATTTACAGGCCGCAATATAATCTAACCAGAAAGTCTTAGTTTTCTCATATCTTTCATAGTTACCTCGGTTTTTGATAAAATTTTCTTTTGTGAAAAAATTAAAAAAAGTTGGAGCAAGAAATCAGTAAACGAAGTAGAAGCCTATGGATTTCACAAGAAACACATGATTTAACCCATTTCAAATCTGGGAACTGTTGAGTTTGGAAATAATATATTCACGGTTAATGATATTAAATTCAGGAAGAAGAGGTCTGTTTTAAGTAAGAAAGAATTTCATTCTATAAAGAATTGTAAAAATTATTGGCGAACTTGGGGAATTGATTGGGCATATTGGAAATTCCATTTAGTATCTCCTCTCCCCATAATGGTTTGTCTGGAAGGCTCAAGGTCTCAAAAAATGTGGGAATGAAAATATATCACTGAAAAAAAAAATAATTAGAATATTGTTAAAGGTTGGAAGAAGAAAAATGGTTTATGTTTAAAAGCTATAACCCCACTTTCCCGTCAAAAGACTCTTCATCAGGAAGTGGTATTCGGTCCAGGTGAAGTAACTGGTAATTAGATGGGGTGAACAATTAATATTAATGTGAACGCCACTAGCTTTTCAAGTAACTATATTAAAAGTGAATAAAAAAGGTGGAAAAGCTGGAAAAACCTTGAATGAATTAAATCAATAATAAAAATTAAACAAACTAAAACTATCACCGTACACAATTTTCCAAATTATCATTAATTGTAGTGAACAATAAAAAAAGTTTCACCAACAAATAAATTTTTCCAAAATATCATAAATTCCAATATCCTGCATCCAAGAGCACAACGAATAAAAAACAGTTATAGATCAAAAACAATCAATATTTATATATATTTAGGATAAGATTGGAACTTATCTATGAAAATCCAGGATGACTGCAGCCCTTAACTGGATTCCCAGACGTTGGAGTAATTGTTTCTTGTGATGGTGCACCGGTTGAATCCCTTGTTGAACTTCCAGCCTGGCAGATATAGAACAGCGAATATAAAGAATATCACCACAAATTTACTAAAATTTACTTTGATAAACACTTAAGTGGAGGACGATTTCGAATACATTCCGAGGATTTATGGAATTTATCGAATAGATTGGAAGGTCAATAACAAATTAATTTCTTCAGAAACTCGAATGATAGAATAAATAAATCAGAAGTGACTATAGTACCACAATAGGAAGGAATATCCAAATTTTTTTAAATAAAACGTAACAAGCCGAATGGCATGTTACGAAGCAGATAAAATGAAATAAGATTGTTATAATGAACCAAGATATCTAGATCACAAATGCAGAAGAAACATTTTGAAATTGTGACAACCTTGTCATTATTTAACTTGAGTTAAATGTTAGTAATCTAACAATATAGAAATTCTAGTATCTGTTCACTTAGTTATAACATTCAAAAATGGTTGTCAAAGGGTATTGAACATTCAACTAGATAGTTTCTCAGTCAAGAATTGTTTGGAAACTATTAGCAGAGTGAAGAATACAGAAAATGTGATAGGGATATTTGAATCTCGTTTCATGTAAGTTTTTTATTTCACAGCCGCAGATTGCAAACTTTAGGCCTATCACCGTTTAGAGCTCAAGTAGTCACTTTGAGAAACAGGGGCTTTTGCCATTAATGTTATGGCTACAGTTGGGATTCCAAAAATGGAATTTGAGACGAAACTACTGCATTTTTTGAAAAAAGCATCATCATGACAATGCCTCTTTCCATTCGTCTGCTATTATTGCAGAAAAATTAGTCAAATTGCATTACAATTTGTTCTTTCTGTTCCCCAGCACAAAGGAATGTCTTGGTGGAATACAATTACGGATAAGTGAATCAGAAACGCCAGAGATAAACTAGTATTTTACGAAACTTATTTTTTCTATAATTCGAACAAATTGGAAATTCCTTGGACTTATGTTGAGAGGATAGTATTTTATTGAAAAATTTAATAATTTTTCACTGTGAAATAGCCTACATTGAAAACTCACTCTTTCGTTAAACCACCCTCGTATAATAAATAAAATATTACTTATGCGGGGAAATTTTGATTCAATTTACTGTAGGATTGTTGATAGGATTCTACAATTATACATTATTTCAGTTAAATGTATTTAAAGTATTATTAATGAAATTTATTGAAAATAATTAATTTTCAACGGTAACGGCGAATAAATTTTCGATTTTATCCACGAATCTTTTGCATTATTTCAGGTTATTTCATTTTAACTAATATCTATCACTCTAGTCAGTATTAGCAACAGCAACGGTAATTGCAGAAAACAGGATAATAGATAATAAAGGATAATAAATATCCATTAGAAAACCAAACCAATAATCAAAGAAGATTAAGAATTCTAAAATCCTACAAATGCGGTTGCAGTTCTACCCGACAAGCAGATCATTCTCGGATAATAGTATTATCTAATTAATTTTGGCGAGAAATAATTTGATAAAGCTATCTCTCTAATCTCTTGACTAACTCTAGACAAAATTGTTCTTTGCATTAATGCAACATTTTGACCTCAGTCTAAAGAATATGAAGCATTTTACGATTTGCGCTGTTATCTGAGGTCAACAACTGTTAAATTGAATTGGAGAAATAACAAGATCTAAGCTACACTTTTTAATTAAAAAAAAGCTTCAGATAATATTTCTAATATTTTTTTCTTTTCGATATGATTAATATTTATTCGGAACTTTTTATTGTTATGGTGCTGACATCAGATTCTATCCATCGATGATATACTTTCAACTAAAACAGATGCATAAATTTTCTTTTTGACTTAAGATTTTGCTGATTAAGATACTCAAACTTTGGTAAAATGTAAACTTGTCTTACAGCGAAGACTATACAGGATATTTAGACGAGAGTCAATCATATTTGAAACCAAAATAATAGGTTAATTCATTTACGGGAGATCTGAGATTGGGAAGAGAAAGAAGGTGAGTATTTAAGGGTAAGAAACAATTTATCTCGATTTCCAGCAAAACTAACATGATATCGAAAAAACACCCTAAATTTCAAAGGATAATTTTTCCGTCAAATTAACAGTTTTTCTTAAAAAATCAGTGAGATTTTTGTTCGTTGAAATCTCTACTATTTGTGCGTGTGACAAATATCACTATCACCCTGGTAAATTTTCTCAGATACGGCCAAAAAACTAACGAAAAAATCGCATCCAGAAATGTTTTTTTAATCATTATTTTCATTTTTTATTAATTTATTGAAATTTTTCACTCTAATTATACGAAAAACGAAGATTCCATGTTACATTGATAAACATAAGTAATTAGAGTCTAAAATATCAATAAATATATAAAACTTGTACTTAATCATTAAACAAAATTTTTGGATGCGTTTTTTTTTCGTTCTTTTGCCTTTTCTGAGGAAGTTTGTCATAACCATGATAATATTTTTTATACCATCAAGAAGTAGAGATTTCAATAAACTAAAGTATCAATGACTTTTTAAATAGAGCTGATTTTTGACGAGAGACTTTGCAATTGAAAATTAGGGTGCTTTTTCGATATTATGTCAAAGTCACATGAAAAAATTGAAAATATTTTAGTGTAAATTGGATACAAAAAGGTAGGTTCACAAAAAATTTCGTGAAAAAAATTTTTTTTTAAAAGATAAAATAAAAACAACATAAACTTTCAGGTTGTGTGATAAAAATTGAAATACAAAAGTTGTAGATCTTTTTGTTACCTGTAACTTTGCTATTTGACTTTTTCCCTGAAGCTTGTACTTTTACCGGCAATCGAGATAAATCGTTTTTTACCCTTATAAACTCACTCCCTTCCTGACCTCAGATCACCCGTAAATTATTTTTCCTTTCTTTTTTATTATATTCTCTTCCTTTTTCAACAGGTGTCATCCTACTATAATTTTTTCCCACTTTTAATTATTTTTCAAGGCTCCTATCCAGTTTTAATAATAATTTGTTCAAACCATGAGTTAACGCCTTTATCAAAAATATTAGAATTGGAAAAGGAAATTATATGACAGCGAACCAATTTATTTAATTTCCGGTAAATTTTCCAAATTGCGAGCATAAAGCGTTCTGTGTATTGTTATTAATTACGGATTTTGGATAAATATTTAGATTGAAAAATATTTTGATTTGAAAATATTTGGATTGTTAGATGTGAGAAAAATTTTAAAACGAAAGGGACTTATTCCTTACTTCTTACTATCTTTGTATTTATTGAATAGGAATTTAAGGTGAAAATTTCCCACTGAATAAGGTTTTCCGTTGGAATTTTTTCTCGCGTGAAGAAGTTCATTGGAGGAAAAGTAATTTTTAGTTTATCTTTGGTCTCGATAACTTGGTCATCGAAACTTGTTTCAGAAATTCCGGCTAAGTAAATTTTGCTTTTATGTTTTAGAATAAGTAATAAACAGAATATTCACAATTTCACATGAATAAAGCTTAATTAAAGATTAGGGAATGAGTTTTTAACGATATCTACAAAAAATACCACATAATCGCTATTCCATTTAATTACTACCGCCTCAAAGTACTTCCTCTTTCAATACAAGTCTCTGTTTTCACAGCGCAACTCTATTAATACTGGAAGTTGTATTCTGTTACCGTGTTAATTCCTTTCAAATGTGAAATTTCGTTTGTATATATTCTTTCTCAAGCGACTTCAAAATATATAATCTAGCAGGCGTTAAATCTGGCGAACTACCTGGTCAAAAAATATTTGAATTTTATCCCTCAACAGAAGTGGGTGAATACACACACGAGTTTATACCACCCTCAACGCAGCGGCTCTCAGCGATCAGAGTGGCGTCAGCATACCGAACGGTATCACACGACGCGACGAGGAGAGGCCTGAGAGTCTTCGTCTCTGGCAAGAGAGATGGGACTGCTCAACGAAAGGTCGGTGGACACATCGACTTATCCCAGATATCATCAAATGGGTCAATCGCCAGCACGGGGAAGTCGGGTACTACATCTCCCAGCTCTTGACTGGACATGGATGCTTCCGGGCATACCTACACAGATTCAAGAGAAGTGACTCCCCAAACTGTCATCATTGCGGCGATGCGTGTTCTTTCAGTGCCCCTCCTATGAAGAGACACGGGAGGAACTAGAGAGGTACCTGGACCACACTATCAGTCCAGAAAATATAGTGGAGCACATGCTGAAGAGTCAAGCAGCATGGAACAAGGTAGCGGAGTAGGCGGAGACCATCATCAAGGACCTCCGCACCACGTACGAAGAGTAACAGTAACATCATATAAGAACGCCCCGGCGAAGTAGTATTTACAAAGAATCAGAGCTGTTAGGGAAGGTTTAGTGCGGTAAGAATCCCACATAACTCGCCTGGCAGGTAGAAGGTTCATCCAAGCGAGTACCTTTTGAAGGTTCCCCCTGCACCTCATTAATCTAAACACAAAAAAAACACCCTTAACGCAGCCACTTATTAAAACCACCACACCACAGTCCCTGCAGAGGAAAAGTTGTCATATATCAGGACAATTCATAAAATTTATTATATCCTACATAAATGTGTCCCTATCCCTCTTAAAGTCAACCAGCCCCTGTATTGCGTCACATTTTTACTTCTTAACAACCGATGAAGTTCGCATCGCATATTCACGTATCACCGAAGACTACGACGCGGGAAATATTCAAGCAAAAATATGTTTAAAAAGTGGAAAGAGGGCATTGAAAGTCGTGAATTCTAGAACTGATAAATACTTTTTTCCTTACACCATTTCTGTTTTATAAAAATCCAATATGACATGGCGTTCTAGTAACTATTTAGTTTAACATAATTTCATGTGGGTCCAGTTGAAAAAAGGATAAAATTTAAAACTCAGTACCCTGTTGGGGAAACAGCAAAAAGTATTGTTAGTACTAGTTCTTAAATTAGTTTTAAAAGGGCGATTTTATTAAGAATTACCTAAAAGATGTTGCATAATTTTTGTGTCCAGAAAGAAGTAATAGTGTGAGCAAAATGTGATGTCTGTCCGATAGATTCGCTTTTATGTTGATACAGAATTTGAAGTGACAGAGGAGCTATTGACATTACGGCCGCTACAAAGGGGCCACTACCGACAAAAAAGATATTTTACCGAGAAGCAAAGTACGTTTGAGCAATATGGTTTGCAGTAATTTAAATTACTAAAAGTCTTCTGAGATGGTGCGCCTCCAATGGTCTACTTAAGAAAAGGCTTTATCAGAATGTTTAAGGAAAGAACAACTATTATGAATGTGCAGAAATGAGATTTAATAACCTTACATAAAATCATTAACCTACAAAATTTATGCTCTAAATCTATTCGATTAAAAAATGTTATGTACTCGATAATAAGTACCATCAATTCCATTAGACTCCGCGGTCTTAACAATTGCCAATTTGAAGTATTTTTGAATGAATTCTGTTAAGACCACGACGATGTGATATATTATTACGAAGTAAGTTGACTAAGCAAAGATAAAGTTGCTAAATAGATTTTATGTCCTTGTGATTTAGCGTGGCTTTGTGGGTTGACATCCCTAGTAAGCATCACAGGACAATTTAACGGCCTGAACTTGAGCTGAACTGAACTTTTAGCTTCAAAAGCAAGAACATTTGATGAATCAGCTTTTCAAAACAAAATGCACTTGTAGATATAATAAATGAGAGATGAAAACTGTTTTCATTTTATTTTTTAGAGTTATCCAAAGAAGAGAAAACATTAAATATTGTCGTACTGACGAAATGGAACTACTAGCACTTTCTATATTTTTGCAAATTCATATGAGTATAATGTAGAAGATGCTTCGCTTCACCTACAAAAGCAGTGGATAGATCTTCAGCAAGTGTGAAATTGATGTAACTAAGCGAATTTTACAGGCCATACCTTTTCAAAGAAAACTATCCAAAGCTGAGAGCTTCCACAAGAAAAACAATTACAACATTTGGAAGCACATGCACACGTGAACATCTGTTCCGAAGTAAAAATTATTAATAATCATACTCTGTTTATAGATGTTAATTTAGAAAACAGTTTACGCCTATGCACAAGGGATATTTATGATCTTGTTTCTTAGTTTCATACTCAAGTCTCTTATTAAATTTCATTCGTCATCCATCTTTTTTTATTAACCTGTTTGAAATACTCTGAAATAATTCTCTAATAATGAAAAAAGTTTCCCACATATTGCAAACTTAAGTAATATTAAGTATTTTATGAAAAGTATATTCACCCGAAGTCACAAGTTTAAGATTTGGCACAAATCAAGTATCAATACAAAATACAATGAAATATATTAATTCCACTTGGTTCAACCTAAACTAATGAGAATGAGAATCATTCGTTGGTAAGTGTTTTGATAATTACGAAATATTTTTTTGAACAGTGCAATCAATTCTATCGAACACAATTTATGTGCATTGGCATCATTTGTGAGAAATGTGAATAAATAATTACATAGTGGTGACATTCAAAAAGTCAAAGTCGCTTATACACTGAATAATATGCTGGGATGTCATTAAATTTCCAATAAATATCAAATAGATTTCCGCATAGACACAATAAAATGAACTCCTCGTTGGAACTAAATATTTACATTAATCTGTATTCATAACTCATAGATGCAATTCACTGCAACATCAGCACTGGAGTAGTTTCAACCAATTTTCCTTGTTTATCTAGAAAAAAAGCGATAAGAACTTTTATCACGAGTAGTTAAACGTTTCTGCTCAAATATACATTCAATAGCACTTCCATTCTGATTGCAATTATAGCAAAGTTACTTTAACCAAAAGAACACAGGTTTAATTAAAGAGAAACGTCGGATGCATATGAAACTTTATTCATGAGTAATACTCTGTTCATTTACGATCGACCATTTCTAAAGGCTGCGTTATGTTTGAGAAATTGCTGCATATAGCACAAATAATCAGACAAATAAGCAGTTGGGAGCAATGCTTTATAATTGATGATTAATAGTTCTCTCCCAGAAATTTTATATTATAAGTAACTCAATTAAATTTCGTACAGGGTATTGTTTGTTATTTTAACATTGTATTTATCCGTGCTTATTAATCCTTGGATTAAAAATATAGTTTGCCATTTGTTATGTGTACGTTTGCAATTCATATTTTCCTAAACTATTTTGTCGAGTTTGGTAATTTTTTTAATTGTAGGTTGATTTTTCTCTCTTGATTTAAATGACTTCTGGATTATCCGTTTTTTGTTATATAAAAAAGTGAAAGAAGAGAGAGGAAAGCTTTTCACAAGAGCACCATGTGAAAGGGGAAATTTTCCGATATTATAAATTGCAGGATATTTCCGTATCAATTGCTAGCACGTTAACTGCTATCTACAGAATAACTCGATGATAATTATCCAAAATTAATTTTCGTTACACAAGTCAGTCATGAAATAATTCGTGGAATTTTTTTAAAGCCCATATTTTGTATGTTTCTTAATGATAATTGGTATTGGTCTAATAAGACGTTTAAATAAAATTCTGAAAATTGCCTCAATACCAACAATTCATTCATACGCAATAACAAACATTGAAAGGTAACAAAATTTTCTTTGCTCAATATCTTGTGTGTTTTTACGTACTCCGTCAACTATCTTCCCTTGCTCAGAATAACATTATCGATAATTTATTGAAGTAGATCATCGAAATCTCAGTTATGGCATATGTTAATAGTTCTTGCTTTGCTATTGCTTTTGTAAATTCCTTTATCCAATGGGCCAGGTAAAGACTGCTACCACAGTCTATTCTGGAACAGATGAGAGACCTGTAGTCTCTGAACGCTTTCCATTATCCCTATAATAGATAGCTTATGTCTCCAAACATACTTAGACAGTTGTTTTTATCAACTGAATATAGCATCTTCGGTATAGATGATCTAAAAGCTCTAGTTAATTAGAAAGTGCAGAATAGAAAACGAATTATTCGAAAATATAATAAAGAGAAATTTATCACCATAATTTTCACTGGTTTAGCTATTTCTTTGTTTCTAAATGAATCCGGAATCTCGTAACACAATTTTGATTTCAATTCTGAGAAATTAATCACCTCAAATAATTTTGAAACAACAGCTTAAACGGATGTTTTTTGTTTCTAAATTCTATTTGACTAAAAAACCTCACTTTAAACACAAATATTAATTGAAATAAGCACTATAATTTACACGTTAAAATGAATATTTTTTGCACAAATACATACGATATTAATTTTTTTACATTTCAAAATATATAAGATTTCCGTAGTGGGATTGTGTCAAAATAAAACACCTAAGTGTACTAACTCTAATATATTAGAAAGTGTTTGATTTCAATTCAAATATTTTGGTTGTTTTTTTATATTTAGCTTCATATTCTTCAACCAACTAGGTACTGATCCATTCGAAGCACTTTCTCTAGATGCTTCGGCAAACGTCAATAACGAAGCAGACTGATAATTTTTATAATTGAATATGCAATTAAGTTGTATGTAGTTACATACATATTACCTGTCATTTTAGTTTGCATAAGAGATTACCACCGTGACAGTAATTATGTTTGTACTAAGACCAGAATGATTCTGTTTAGCAATACAATTTCCCAATAATGTAGAAGGCGAACTCAATTTTTTCAACTGACATATTGAAAGAATGTTTGAAAATTCATCTTCATTTGGTGTTATTTGCTTTAACCAAATTCATAGTAGTTTGTAATCTAGATGTAACCTCTAGTCCATCTTATTTTTTAACATTACTCCAGTAGTCTCAGTCAAAGGCACTAAAATAATTACGTTTTTCGGGCTTTGGTATCAGAATATCTTAGTTTGTAAGATCAGTTATCATAAGACGATATTTTTCTAATTTAAACGTCTATTGTTTTGAAATTATCATAATTAAAATGAAATATTAGTTTTTATTGTTACAGGTGAGGCATTATGACAATTAGACATATTACGTTAGATCATTATTTTTAGCGCTTTATGATATATTGGTTGCTGCTATGGTTTGATGCGCAAGCGTGTTTCGTTTATTGGGTGATGCCATTTAATTCTATTTATTATAATATATCTTATTACTAAAGTATGACAATATCTTTGAAATTTAATAAATTTTTTTTGTATTCTACCATTTTATTTCCAAATGTGTTTATTATCTCGTATTTCATCCCTACTCAATATCCAAACATTTCAAGATTCTCCTTTGGCTCTATCTAAGCTGGGGATAGGTATCGTTACAGTTTTTCCAATTAAGAGTGTTTATTGAAAATATTTGTTTTAATTAATTATTTTATATCATTAGCCTGAGCTTGAGAACTTTCAATTACCTTTTCAATATTGATCGAAATACCGTACAATCTACTTAAATGTTCGATTGAAAAGTTGAGAACTTCTAAATTTGTTTAAAAATAACCTGGTTAAAGATTGGAATGAAAGTTTATATTGGGAAATCTTTACACTAGGACTCACACAATTTAAAAGATTTAGCCTTTTTTGGACCTCCCTATTTTAAGTTTATTACCTTTCTATATCGAACTTTGACTACATAGCTACAGAAAACAACACTGACTTTTATTAACACCAGCATCCTCACAAGCTTGAATAGTTCAGTTCTTTTGAGCCTCCGTATTTAGTGTTGATCGCCTAGCTAGGGCACTTCTAAGTTGGGATTTTTGTTAAGTTTCTCTTCTTGACTTCTCAATATCATCTAGAATAGACTCGACTTGGAGTAACTCAGTAGATTATTATTCTAAAAGGCTGCGTATGTTCCTTTTTCTCGCTGTTCACTTAGTTATATAATTGGATGTCATCTATTTCATCCTATCATATTTAACATAACTCTGAATTTATCAATCTAATATCCACTTACAATTTAATTTAGTCAATTTCAACAAATTAAACGATTTCAACTGACCTATATAAGTTTATTGTAGCTGTTACGGTTACATAATAATTTAAGATCTTCCTTGTCGGAAATAAAAGCTCCAAACGGCAATATCTGTAATATGCTCTCAATAAAATGTTTTGATTACGATATTAAATGAAAATGGTATCATCAGAAATACTCAAGGTTATTTTTCAAGTGCAAATGTTATTGGTCTATTATAATAATACATTATGCAACATAATGATGGTTTTAAGGCACGAGTAACGAGGGGCATTATATACAAGTTACCTACAGTATTTCTTTTATAAGCTAAAATAAACAATGAGACATTTTCGGAAATTTTATGTTTCTCCATAAACTGTATATTAACAAATTTCAAATACTCATAGGTTCATTAACTTTCTCTGTAATATCTGGTGGAATTAACGGCATATCACTTTTACTGTAACTATTAACATTTATCATAAAGCATTAGTTAGGTTAAGGTTTTTTTTAGCAATGAACCTAAGATAGTGGGCTAGGGCTGGAGTTATTTCATAGTGTTGGTATATTTTTTTGGGTGTCGTACTTAGTTTAAGTGTGCGCTATCTATCGTAAACTTAAATTTGGAAAGAGAATAAAATACATAAACAAAACAAAATAGCTTGACGAACCAAAGAACTATCAGGGTTAGGTTAGGTGTCAAGGTGTATTGACTAGGTGGAGGTTCCTAAGAGCGAGTACAACTGTGCAAGTTTTTGATAGGCCGTCACTAGTTGGCCAAAAGAGGAATATGGAGGTTTCCTCTTAGATTTTGAGAAAAAGGACCAAATAGTATTCCAGAGAGTGCGTTTTTTAGTAAATGTTTAACTTAATTTGATCATGCAAATAACGTATCTAGCTTATGGGTCAATCAGACGACTCGAAATTGTATAAATTATATCTATATTGATCTAAAGGTACACTTGTAGAGGCAGAACAGATTAAGGTACAGTAGATGTTTACTCTATATTCGATTATGCGAGTTCATTCGAAATTTCTTCCTAGTGCATCGAAGTGTGAGACTCTCTCCATACACTATCCAGAGTAGCGTTCAAATCGGTCGATCAACCACATGTCCCAAATAAACGGCTTCCGTGTGGATCTAAAAACGTTCTTCACAAAGCATCCAGCATAAATTACTTGGTAGAAGTTACATTTTTATAACATCTGTACCACAAACAAATCAAATCCTTGAAAATATCCAATAATCGAACACAACATACTCCACGTTGTGTATAATTGCTCAAGTTCATATCTCACTGCCAGGGCCGGATTAAGATTTATAAGACCCGGGGCTAAAGTAATGACGGGGCTCCCTTAAGGAATTCGGAAACTCAAAAAAACAAGACTAATAAAAGTTATAAGCATTTCCAATATATTAATTATACCACACATTTCTTGTACAAATATTTATTACATATATTATATGAAAAGTATATATTATAACTATATTTTAGAATCTCAGTAACAATGTATACATTCCAGTTTAAATTTCTATGCTCTTTTGAGTACTACATGAAAAAGTCATTAGAATTTTTTTCTGCACTTTGAGCTGTGAAATTATATGAAAAAATACAGAATGTTTTCCAATGATGTGGCCTTCTTGGACCTGGGGCCCCGGCCCCTAAGCCCCTAGCTTAATCCGGCCCCGCTCACTGCTATTGATATTAGTGCCATCTTGGTAGAACTTTCAACTTTAATTTGTCGTTCACAATTGAACCAATCCTCATATTTATGAGATGGGTACAATCAGTACAATCACATAGCTACTTGTTTTGTATAATGTTACGTAGCACTGCATGTTCACCGAAATTGTTCTTTCAGTGTACTTTCTGGTACTTTTTGAACACCGGAGATGATAAACGAAATACTAAGCGCACAAATAAAAATAAACAAACAAACAAAAAATCGGGTTGTAAATTCTAAACTAGTCGAACTATCTATCTTTGGAGACCATATCGCTACGTAGATGTTCTTTGGAGAGACTTTTTTATAAACACATGTCTACAATCCTCCTCTTCCGTTGAGTGGCTGTTTACTTTTAGTGAAATAATAAGCATTTATAGTCGACAAACATTTTGATCAGCTTAGGTGGTGATTGATGTGATATTAAAAACTAATTGTTTCAATTTGAATGCTTTCTTCTTTGTATGTATTCTCCCATAACTGATAATATATACTCTTGGTATGGTAGATACTCAGATATTTCTAGTTTTTCAGATTCCAAATATAATTGGACTAGGAGTATTTATTCATATTCAAATTCATAATAGTTATTTAGTTACATTATAGAATAATTCAATTACATTAGGGTAATGCAATTCCCAAAAGAATAACTGATTATAAACGATCATAATTAAATCACTTTTTCAAAGTAATAGTCGGCATCATCATTTACAGCCAAAAAAGAAGACTAAGTATAATGGTTACATTTATTATGAAATGAAATAAGCGAATAATAAAGCAAAGAATAATAAGTACAGAACATAAATATTGGTATATATGTAGATAGAAATCTGAACATAAATACATATATAAATAAAAATTTAAAAACATAATATAAATATAAAAATACGAGGATATATTGAAAAATTCTTAGCCTACTATAGAAGCAAACAAAATTTCAATGTCAAAATATTTTATTACCCAACATATTCTCCTCTTAATTGATTACATTTATTACAGAAAACCTGCAACGTCTCTAAACCTTTCAATAAAAATGTTTCTTCTTGTTCTGCAAACCAGACCTCCACAGCTTTTATTATCTCCTCGTTGGAAGAAAATTTACGACCTTTTGAACTTTTTTTCAGTTGAAAAAAGAGATGATAGTCGGACGGAACCAAATCTGGTGAATAAGGGGGGTGTTCTAGTAACTCAAACCCTAAATCACAAATTTTTGCATGGCAACATGATATTTGTGTGCAGGGGCGTTGTCCTGCAAAAACAAAACACCTTTAGTTAGCTTTCTGCGTCTTTTCTCTTTAATTTTTTTCTGTAGAGTGGTCAGTAATGTCATATAGTAATCTCCAGTTATTGTTCTACCCTTTTCCAAAAAATCAATCATGATTACTCCATGGCAATCCCAAAAAAATTGAAGCAAAAACATTTCCAGCAGATTTTTGGTCTTGGAGAACCAGAGTATCGCCATTCCATCGATTGTTGCTTTGTTTTTGGATCGTAAAAATGTACCCAAGTCTCATCCATAGTAACAATTCGGTTTAAGAAGTCTACATCGTTTTCAAATCGAGCACAGATCGAACGGTCAACGCTTTTGGTCAACATTCAAACATTTGGGGATCCATTTTGCAGCAATTTTTCTCATGCCCAAATTGACGTGAACTATATGATGAACGCGTTCGTATGAAATATTCACTGCTTGAGATATCCGTTTTAGCCCAATTCGACGGTCTGATAAAATTATGTCATGAACTGCATCGATATTTTCGGGGACTGACACAGAAACTGGCCTTCCCGATCGGTCATTTTCGCAATTTCGGTGCACATCTTTTTTCAAAATATTTTGTTTATGCATGGAACTGGTCTAGGCTAACTAGATATCAATAGATCCTCGTAAATACAATCAAATAAAATCAACTAGGAATACTTATATTATTTTATAATTTTTTATATTAGTTTATCATGTCAGCCACGACTTTTCTTGGTTTTTACAAAATAAACACCTTTAAATTTAGTTCGAGAATTATCTTGCTATTTATAGATTTTATTATGATCACAAGGTATTTCTTTATTATTGCTTAAGTAATATTTTTTGACTTTAGTACAAAAATAATGGAGTAGTCTATTTTGAATAAAAATAGCGGCGCTTTATTCGCTAGTCCATAGAAATAGGAGCCTGTCTTTTAAATAAAAATTACTTTGTAACCGAAATTGACCCGTTAAAAATTTTTGGAGTAATTTCCCGGAAGGGTTGAAAAAAAATGATAAAAACTATTTTTCTGAATTTTGGAAAAACGGCAAACATTGGAAATAAAAACTTCAAAACGTTGTAGATATTTTAATTTTACACCATAAGTTCCTTTGAAGATTTTCACTAATATTGTTCTAGAACTTAGAATTAAATGAGCTAGGGCGTAAAGACCGCGAATCTACCTCGCTTTGTCCTATTGGTCTATTTTATACCCCAAACTGTTTACTAATCAAAAACTGATAATTACAGCTTTAAAAATTCATAACTCGCTGAAAAATCATTATTAATTTCAAAAAATTTTTTTTATTGTTTTCAACAAAGTTATAACAATTTGGAGTTTTAAATCCATTTTCAAACAATTGCTCAATGAAACAAAAAATATTTTTTCCGCATTGAGCAATGTGGGGTTGATAATGAATTTTCGAAATTTTAATTATACACAAATTTGTAATAAACATTAAAAAAAATATCTTAGATTCAAAACAATATTTTTTTGAACATTTTTTATTTTTTATGGTAAAATCGCAATGATTTTTAAAGCCATAAATATCATCCCACAAGTTTCAGTCATCCTGTAAATATCATGAATAGCGAAAAACAAAGTAACTTATACTAAAAATTCAGAAATCGCATTAAAGAACCCATTAGTCTTTGTATTGTATTGCAGACAAATCTTGTCGTCTTCAGTGTAATCTCGTCTCTTTTTAAATATTTTCTAGGGCATATCTATTATTAGAGACCAAAAGTTGTTGGAATGTTGAAGAAAATTGTGTTTGAATCCTTTTCACGCTGCTTATCCAAAACAACCCTAACAAATTCAATCACTATATCAACCTCGTACATGTCAATAGCTCAAGCATAAAATATTATGATCATATTAATTTTATGTTTTCGTGAAATTATACACAGAGTTATAACTTACTTAATGGAATAATATAAAGTTAATTTATATTACTTTCTCAAAATAATACGAAATTCAGATATTTTAGCATTTATATAAGTATATTTGTGGATTAATAGGAATATTTCGAAATCTTATGGCGCAGTATTTAGTATATAAAGTAATTGAATCAATTGAATAGTTGGAAATAGCATGTGAGCTCTCTACTTTAAAATTTTATTCGACGTACGCCCATCATATCATTCATTCATCAAATACAAATTATTGTATAATGTCCTATTTACTGCATCAATATTTGAACAAGATATTAGAAAATTCTAGTATATCGTCGCCAAGAATTTAATTAAAACTTGGGTAATAAGTCACAGCGAAGCGTGATATTGTTAGGAACTTGTTGGGAAACACACAACAAATCAATTTTCTTCTACCTTCTACCTATTAAAACACGTATAACGTTATTTCATTTTTTATGTTCCCGGATGTTATTTACAATATGTGAAGTTAGTAAATACTAACTTTCAAAAATTTGTTTCAATACGTCAGTTAGATAAATATAATCCGCCTTTTACATTATTAAAATGTTTATTAATGATACTGTATTATTAAACAGAATACTTTTAGTCCCAGTTTAAACAGAATTATTGCTAAAGGAATTAATCTTCTATGCAAACTAAAACTTCAAGGAATAATCACGCTTGCTCGAACTAAATCCGGAATGTTTTGATTGTTGTTTACCAGAAACTAGAAGACCCCGTTTAATCCTTATGGAAACTGGTTTTCGCCTAATTTTTCGGAAACTTGGCACAAAAATACTTTGAGGCAAGCTGATTAAAAATCTCACTGGGTTGTCAATGCAGTAGATAAGTTACGAAAATAACAATAAATATTCATGAGTCAATTGAGATGAAAGATGAAATAGTCGTGGTCATTTAAAGCAAGGTTGAAAAGTCCCGACTACTTGAGACAAAGCTTAGCAATCCAGCTGATTTAGGCAAGATCAAATAGTCCCGGCAACTTGAAGGCAAGTTGAAGAGACCCAGCCACATAAGGCAAGTTGACAAGTCCAGTCAATTAAAGCAAGATTAAATAGTCCCGGCTATTTTTTATGTAACTAAGAAGGGTTGTTGATGAATGAATCACGTATAGAAATAACTTAATATCCTTTTATCTTTGACACCTATTTCTTCATCTTCAGCTTTTGCTGCATAAGTTATACATAGCTGATGTTAAGTACTCCTTGAAAATCTCAAATAGCGTCTGATCATTCGTATGAATACTGGTTCACTTAGTCTTTGGTTAAATTGAAAACTGTCTTCTTCATCTTTTGCAATCTTGTCTTGAACATATGATAGGCTAATCCTAACTAATACACCTTAACTGTGAAGTTCTCTAAAATTTCTAATGTGAGTAGCTGAATCGACCAAATGAGGTTACGACTCCAGAAATGTTGAATAAAATCCATAAAGCGGGACTGTATGATCATCGACTGAAAATGCGCGAGCTAGCAGACATAGCAGGCATTTCAAAAAGTGCGAGGCATCACATATTAGCTGAAAATTCAGACATGAGACAGTTTTGCGCGATGATGGGTGCCGCGATTGTTTACAATTGAACAAATCGTCGTCGTGAAGATGTTTCCGTCCAGTATTTGGCAGTATTTCACAGAAATAAACTGTTGGTATCATTATTGTTTTGTATAGATGTAGCTCCGCCTTTCTGGGATTTTATTATCGCGTTCAGCGCTCCCAACTGTTTACTTCCCCTCGTCATCCTCGCTTTCAGATTTTCTCCCTCGTTACCTTCGTCCTTGATAACCACCCTAAGATATACAACTTTAAACTTGTTCTAAGTTCATTGGGTTCTTTGTTGTCATCATCATGAACTTTTGGTTATTTTCGTTGAGTCGTAGATTCACTGTCTCTGCCATTTCTATGAAGGCTCTGCAAGCTTTCTTAAGCTTGTTTTCCGATGTTGAGTCTGCGTATGCCAGTAGTTACGCTGTTCTTGTTTTTATTGTCCCTGTTCTGTTAAAACCGATTCCACGTACTATACTATACTATATTGAACAGTGTATTGGATGTTGGTCTGGAAATAATTGGATATTCTTTTATTTGCCTTTACCTTCGTTATTGTATGTTTGAGTGTCATTTTCGTAAGACTTATAAGTTTTTTGGAGTACTAAGATTGTTCATAACATAATGTTGTGAGTACAAATAGTTTCTGTCCATAGTATCGTAAGTTTTTTGTAAATTTAAGAAGACTGATTAAATTGGCAGATCGTATTCATACACCATTCTTTGCGTTTGCCTCAAAGTGCAAACGTGATCTGTGACTGATCTTCCAGATCTAGCCCGCATTGGTAGTCTCCGATCAAGTTTTTTCCATATCAAACTTTTATATATGGCTTTACTCAAAATATTATAGGCTGTATCCAGTAGCGTTATATCTCTGTAGTTTCTGTATTGATTTTTTTTTATTTCTTGTGTATTGGTACCATTCTAGTATTTTCTCCTTTGTTGGTAGAAATATATTATTCCAATTTTGTGTTGTAAGCTCCTTCCATTGTCCACCTTCGTTTTCTGCGTTTGATGTTTCTTTGAAACGCTCTCCTCTTCTTTGGAACATTTCGGTCCCATCTATAATTATTTCCCCTTTTTTAGGAAAATCTGGAATTGCATCTTAATCTATGATTGTGCCAAGTTTCAAAACAATTGATCAAAACCAATTCCCTTCTTTCGATTGTAACTTCGGATACTTTAAGGATAGTTTTAACGGAGTTGGGGGGGTTTCAAACCCATGGAAACTTTTAATCAGGTTACTTCAAAATATCAGTGAGCCAAGTTTTAATGATTTGATTGATTTAATGATAATGATTTAAGTTTTATAGCTATCCGAGATTATTTGAATTGGCAGCAAAAACTGACAGCCTTCTTGTCAGTTTCTGCCATTATTGTTTATTGTGAAATATTTATTAAGTGAAATTAATCCTGAACATTTGGCGTACATCAAATGTGAAAGGTTTGATTTCATTCGTCAAAAGTATAGGAAAGTGTGAAAAAATATTCATTTTTACATCGAAATTATATTATTCTAACCATTTATTGTGGTTAAAGTGCGCTTTTTAATAAAAATAAAATAATAGGAATAAAACCTGTATCCATTTTAAGTAATTGTTTTATATTTCAATATGATTTGAGCTGTACCTCAAAATTCAAATAAATAATGTGTCAGGAGATCACGAGATTGCTAAAAATTAGAAAAGCATTTGAAAACAGGCTATACACTTTGCCACTTTTAATGACAGTTAACTGTGTTATTGTTTATGTGGAAGCGTGTTAAATAGTTATTTGTAATGAAAAGAGCGGTATTGTTCAACAAGCATAATATTTTCCAAAACGAGCTCCAGCGTGTTGAACTTTATAACTTTTCATAACTTGGTTACGTACAACGTTTTATCTAATTCCGCGCATTTATTTATATATATATATATATATATATATATATATATATATATATATATATATATATATATATATATATATATATATATATATATATATATTTAATAGAATCTTCAATTGTAATGAAAATATTAATGTGGAATCAAATGGTGTTAGAATTATTGTTTCTATGGGAGCATTTTTACTGTGATGACAAAGAACGATTTTTTAAAATAAGTCAAAACAAGTCGGAAGTAACTACTAGCAAATCAGACATTCCATTAGAAGTCTGCAAATGCTGCAGTCGGTAGCTTAATACCTGAAAAATCAAGTAAAAACTTATCAGTACTCTTAAATTCTTCCAACCCCAATTCAATATATCTGCTTTTGTTTACAATGTTACCTTAGTGACTTAGTAACTTAGTGACAATGTTAATTTTTATTTTTTCAAATAATAACAGAATAATCAAAGGAGCTTTATTTCAGTAAAATTAACAAATCTGACATTTTACATTTCAATATAATTTTGTTTTTTATTTAAAACCGAAAACAGTATGAAGAAAAAACATATTACGATATACGTCCGTGAAATTATTATTACGGTACTCGATTAGATATTCTTGACTCGGCTCCTTCGTCGCCTCGTCCATAAACATCTATCTCGTACCGTACTAATTCACTTCCCGGACTTATATCGTAAATAACTATAAAGGCGTAGACATTGTGGACTACATATTCAATGTTGCGTGCGCAAAAATGTCAATATCAAGTACATTATGCTTTTAGACTGGCTGATGAGACAGTTAACAAGATACCATGTAAAAAATTCGGAGATTTTTACGAAGGAGCCTCTTTTATGAAATCTTTCTACAAAAGTCTGAAATATTTCTATTTGCAAAAATACGACTCAATTCACGATATGTTAATAATTTATTATTAAATAAATTGAATGAATTATAAATACTTAATCAGCATTTATTTCAATATAAATAGGATATTGTAAGTACTATTTTAATGAATTTTGTTAATTCAATCTGTGAAATGAATTCAGTTCATTCAACATTTGTAAAATTGTAAAATGTTTTTTTGTTAATAAATTTTTTTAAAAATAGCCATGGAGGTAGTTGCTTTGACGTTAAAACAGGTAGAATAAAATAAATGCTATAAAAACTGAGAGAAAAAATTTTAGAGATTCAAATGTGAAATTTTGTTATATCTTCATATGGGTCAATAGCCATTTGGCAAAAGTAATAACATTAGCAGACCTTTTGTTCATGCGAAAATGCAATAGTAGTAAAATTTATACTTTTCGATAAATACATATATTTCTAACGGTGCGTAGAATGAAAGAATGAACTTAAATTCAAATAAAAAAAAGGTCTCTGACGATTTGAATATGAAATATGGATTCAATTCTTTCAGCCTGAATTCGTGGAGAATATTTTTCATATGACCGTTTCGATTGCGAACGATAATTTCTTTCGGAGCGAAAACTTTCAAAACATAAAAATTCTAATTTTTATATACTTATATCTACGAGATTAATTTTCAGAATGTTGTAATATAAACGATGATGTAGTACTTTATATCAGTCATTCTTTTTTTTTAATTTTGTAACTAGTAAGCACCTATTCCATCATTTTCAATGTGAGATAGGACTTACTACTGGAGGATTCTATACTCCATATGATTTGAACCCATGTCTATAATTAGCTTCAATGAAAATTGAATATTTTCGTCGTACACTCTCAAATCTGCTGAAACTTGATGTATAAGAATACTTTATTTGCCCACAGGCAGACAGAAACTTGAAATACAACCAACAAATATTAATATGAAAATTGTGGGAAAATATGAATCACTTGTATTAACACGCTTATATTACCTTCACCTATACGTGGGTGTGTTTGTTTGAACTTTCCTTTGGAAGAAGAGTATATGGTTTATATAATAAACATTTCGTTCGATAGAGGATACGAACCTCCGATATGCGTGCTTAAAATTGAGCACTTCGACAACCTTACCAACAACACCGTTATGGCTTGGTACAAGCTTCAACCAAATGTAAATATACTAGCAGCGAAGCGATTATACAAGGCTGATATCAATTAAATAAATATAGTGTAAAAAAATATGCTTTCATAAACTTTGAAACTAGGAAGTGAAAAATAAATATAGTTGTTATTTTCCACTTTTTAGTTTGGTGTGCTTTAAAAGGGCGTTTTTGGTGATTTGAGTTATTCAGTTTAACAAAAAATTAATATCACGCTTGTATAGTTAACAAACTAAAAAGATGAAATATCAATCATACAGCTTAGGGTGCTTCGTACATTTTTAACACGTTTTTATCACTATCACCCGTACATTTGTAAGCTTGTTTATAACTGACTTTTCACACGCTACCAACCCGAACACAAAACAGTTTTCGAAAATCGAGATTTAACCATCAATACATCAGGTTTCTTGGTGTGTCTTTACTTTTTATTTTGTTTTGTAACCAATAGATCTGAGTCTAATTTTCAGTACAGTAACTGACCGAATATTTTTCTCGATTTAAGGTTTGTCGATAAAATTGAACAAGTTAATTTATTAACACTTTATTAAACTACAATAACCACGTTCATTACAACACTATTAATAATTTCGTAATTGTTATTATACTTTATACTGCCCAGATTGTCTTCTATCGCTCGTCATGTATCTTAGTGAATCACCTCTTCTCTATACTGTTTGTGTTAAAAAATTAAACGCTCTACTAATTGTTGTACGTTTCATTTATTATAATCAAATAAACTCAAAAAGAATATTTCTCAGGCCACAATTTAGAAAAAGTCTCGTACGTGTCTGTTACAAAATTAGCGTTCTTAAGCATACGGTATTTATACAAAAATACTTACTCAGTACCATACCAGATGAGGACTGATTACGAGAAATTTTGGAAAAGTGTTTATGTTATTTATTTGTTTTATTCCTACAGAGAATAGTTAGATATATTTACTTATAACCGACGCCGTCAGTTGACTGTTCTGTCACAATATTTTACATAATGTTCAAAAATGTATCCGAGGTCATGATAGATATGGTTCTCAATTTCGTTAAAGTTAATTGATGAAACTAACAACACTAGAGTTTGCGAACATGAAGTGGAAATCAATCGCAACACTACAGTCGATCGGTCTAACTATATGCAAGAAATATGTGCGGACAATCTACAACGCAACCCTATTAAAATTGGAAAGCCACACACACACACCAGTAGAGATTTGTGAAAGTTTTCTTTTGTTACAATAATGGATACATGGAGGAGCCTCTCTGGATTATAAGTTGAATTTTGATAGTAGTATACGGAAAAGATCTGATTTTTCATGCTGCTGGTATATTAACGTCGGTTTTTCATACGAAATTTTGTGAAAGAAGACGTTAATCTGATAAAACTAACGGAAGACAAATTTGCTTGATTAGTGCAACGTTATTGATTCCTGACTTCAGTTTGTTAGCATGCTATGCTATTCTGGTGATCTTGGCAAGGATTGTGATGCAAGTTTAAAAAAATATTGTTTTGTCATCGGTCCAAAAATGAACATAAAAAAATTTCAAATTAATCGGACGTTTCAAGTGCTTGAAAGTCGACAAGTGAAGATAATAAAAGCCTGTTAATAAAGCAACAATCTTTTGTGTAAAATTCATATTTTCCAATATTACTTCAATAGATCACCTACGTTCCAATAATTTTGAATCTTTATAATTGAATTTAACTTTTTTTGATATTTAATCAATACGAGAAAAAACATAACTGCATTAACGAATCACGAAATATCAAAAAACATAAATTCAAGATTCAAAAATTCTGGAAACGGAATCTAATACACGAATATTTAAAAAACGAAAAAGCTACAAATGATAAAAAAATTTATAGCACTATTTTGTAAATTCTAATACCACTACAAATAATTTCATTGGCGACTGCTACGTATTTGATATGTAAAACCTAAGAGGAAATTAATCTTTCTTGTTACAACCAATTTCTAATTTGATTTTATTCTTATTTTGATATATATGATTGATTAAAATAAATACGCATATTGTCAGTGTCAATATCGTATTTTGATAAAGGCTAAGAGAGGTCGAAATGTCAAATTTGTCTTTAAAAAATTATAGAAGAAACTAAGTTTAAATCAAAAGAAACCTAAATCAAAAACATTTAGAAGCATAAACATATGAAAAGGTCTAAAAAATAAGAAATTAAAGAAATATGGAATTCTGTAATTTTCTTGCACTCGCAAAAGACTAACTACGGGTATTTTTCCAATATTCTTGTTACATTATACGGCCATACCCCTACTCTATTTTATATCGAAACGTTTTTTCAAACTTCATGAAATAAAATTATTTGTTTTATTAAAAAATATTTTGTACTCTTGAATTTTTCCCCAAAACTAATATCTGCAGAGAACAAAACAAAAACCATAATTTATAATTTTTTGTAATAAACTGAGTGAAAAGCAATATAGATGTAAAATGCTGGAAATGACCCGTGGTTAGTCCTTCATGAGTTTACAAAAAATTACAGAATTTCAAGTTTCTACCTTTACTGAAATTTAAAAAAAAATAAAAACTCACCACCTTTTAAGGGTGACATCTCGGAAAGAGGTGGGCTGAGGAAATTTTGTCATAGGAAAAACCCATCTTCATTTTATACGAGCAATCATCTCCAAAATTTTGCTGCATGAATGTAAAAACACCTTGCATATAAGTGATTTGGAATGAAGTCTTTACCAGGTAGATAATGAGCAATTTCGTAGTGGAATTCTGACTGTGAAACTGACAACTTGTGTCATATAGTATAATTGCTGGTGTGTCGGAATAGTGGTAGGAGTAAAGATTGTGTTCAGGAAGAGAAGGCTTCAGAGATAAAGATAAAGTCAGTTAAATATAATCCACATATCGAACGGATTACACAAATTACAAAACGTGCAGAAAGCTAAGATTACAATGTGCAGATTATATCCTCTCATACAAGGAAATGGTAAACTTCATAGCAAAAAACAAAGTGATATTCAAGCAAATAATAATATGACAAAAGAGCCAACGATGAGTAAATAAAATAACAAACATTTTTAAACTCATTAAAGATGACTCTGAAGCTGATAGCTTGTGTAAGATAGTATAATTGCTGGTGTGTCGAAATGGTGGTAGTATTAAAGAGTCCGCTCAGTAAGAGAAGGCTTCAGAGACAAAAATAAATCAGTTATAATCGCAATCAATATGCAAGAAGCTATGGCTCTGGGGTTTAATATGAACAAACAAAGAGGAATTTTCCCAATCAAAATCAATGAAGCGAACACGGGCTCCTTTCCCATTCAAGCCGGAGTATCACAAGAATTAATACATATTTTAAACTTTGTTATACCCTCTTCTCCCACACAAGTTACGTCTCCGTCCCCAAAAAAAGAGCTGTGGTAACGAGGTAACGCTAAAGACAGTTGTTCTGTAGCATCGACAAAGAATCCCAACACTATTTTTCCATATTTCGCAGCTTTGTATCAACGATTACCCTTAACATAATTCAAAGAAGATACCTGAGGGACATAGTGCATAAGATACAAACGCTAACGCGATAGAAAGTTTCGTTGGGATGGGGAAACAAACACTTTTCGGAGAGTGTAACAGATACTTTTCATTTGGTAGCACATATGTATAATCAACAATAAGCAAGAAAAGACAAAAAACTATGATATTTTCCAAGCAAATAATAAGATCGATTTCAATTTAAGGAGCTCCACTACGCCGGTAGTACTAGGCACAACTTCCACACCCCGCATTTGAGTTAAATAATATGACAAAAAGCCAACGATGAGTAATAAAATAACATATCACCACTATAATAAAAGCGTTAAATTTCTTAAAATATTTTTTCCTGTTGAACGTTGAAAATAAAAAGTTCATTGTAATTGTAAAGATTGTTTTCAAACATTCAGATTAAATGTTTGTTTGCTGTGACAACATTTAATAATTACATAAAAAATACCATTGAATCGAGCTTTTTCTAACCAAATCCTGACTCTTTAGTTCATTTATTTCCTTATTCAGCTGCATGCTAATCTGCTTTCAGACATCTTATTTTTATCTTTGAACTATAGATCAATTTCTGAAATATATTGCTCTAAAAAGAAGATTTCCAGTTCGTTATCCTTAATTACATACGTTGCTGCACTATCAATCTGTTCACTTCTGTTTGTCTACGTACGCAACTCTAGGAATGAGTAAACAGGCACGGCGCGGGGTCGTGATTGTTGATGTGAATCTATCGAATATTATAATATTGGAAAGTGAATTTGTTTGGATTTTTATGATAAGTGGTTTTCGTTTTATTATTTCAAATCAATCAAAAACGAACAAGAAGAATAAAAAGTTATTAAGATTCACTAACAACTAATTTTCATTATTGGTACCAGTTTTTGCTTCTTAGAAATACAGATGAACATCGATCAATTCTTATTTTCGCTGCTTTTTGACTACCATTTAGCGTATGAGGCACTCAATAAGTAATACAACTTTTCCCCTGAAGATGGTGAAACTGATTCTGCTGTTACAAATCCAACACCACGAGTTGTCTAAATCGTTTGATAGGTGCATCTTCTTTCTCGATGTTAGCAAACAGCAGCTGAAGGACAAGAACTATCAGTACCGAATATGTTCACTTGAACCGACTTTGAAATCATAGTAGATGGCAAATCGTATGTACCACTATTACTACTTAAGGTGGGTGGTATTTAAAAAATGTGCTCCCAGGTCTAACTCTTCTAGTTTCGTGGCATCTCAAACTTTGTAATTCTTTCGTTTTCTTATTTTGATATCATGCGATCATTTGTTTTCCCGCTTTTTTTGTATTTGTGTATATCGAAGTTCAATCAAAGGAAAACCTTGCGCAATTTTTAATATCAAAGTAAATATAGCATTTATTAAAATTTCACACTATTAGTAAAACATTTCTCAGAAGAACCAAAGAAAAAAAAAAGAGATAATTGATACAACTGAATATATTCACTTCTTGAAAGAAAAAGGAAATTAACGTTACTGTTGAATTGAAATTTCACATTCTTTGAATTTTTACTTCCCTTTTATTAACTAGAGAGAAATGGGAATAACGATATCAGAATTATCACTTTCAGAACTTTGAACTTAAACGAAAGAAATTTTTTCTAAAGAATAAATATTGAAATTATTCCTACAGAAAACCAGGTTAGTATATGCAAATACTTGAATACTTCAGCGTCAAAAAGAGCATTTTGTTTTGGAATAAATTGGAACTTTTTCTCTTTCGATGTAAAAAACTTGATAAACCCGAGGGGGCGATTCAATAAATCCGTCACTTTCTAAATATGCTTTTTTAAAACAAAAATAATTATATTGTTTATCAAATTATTGTGTTTCGAGCTGTATACACCCAACATCGTGTGATCATTACAGTCTTTTCATAACTTCCAAACAATAAAGTTTATTGACGTCATCAAAGTTTCATTGTTAATTTGGAAACAAAAAATAGTTACTCGGGGCTAAATCCGGAGAAAAAAGCTAATAAGGGAACATACTTTTTTTCAAATTCTCATAAAATCGACCTAATGAGTTGATATGATTTTTGAAAATAGTTGTTTCATCTTTTTTAAGGTACCAATGTGAATTATATCGTCGCCATCAATTTATTGGCTAATAAACCTACTTCATATTCCTTTATCACCGATTCCCACTGTTTTGGTTGTTGTTTAGTTTATGTTGTACTCTATTGGATTCACGTTTTACTTACGGTTACGAAATGACGCAGAAACTTGACCTCCTTGAGTTTACCAAAGCCAAAAACTCCTGTCAATGGTTGTGTTCGTGGTCGATTGTGAGCAAGCTGTTTTGATATAATAATTTCCCATTTAAAATTATTTAAATTGAAAAACATTGCGCAAATGTAACCCAGGCAAAGATATAATCTCTTGTGTGTAAATCTGTTACCCATTTAGATCCTTATTTTTACTCTACTTTAACGTATCCTTTCGGATTACCAAATTTCTGTGAAGTCTGTGAAGAATCATAAATTTAGCTACTTGAACTCAAGGTTTATTGTATTCATTAAGATTCATGGTACACGGTCTTCATAGGGACATTTATCATAGATGATTGATTCCCGGGTGTCCCTTGAGCACTTGAGTTCCATGGTATCAAATTACGTACATTATTTTGTATATATGTGCCTTAACGACCATACTTATAAAATAATTATAACCTTTTATATAATTTTTCAGTATTTAAGGGAGGTCTGTAAACAGACACGTTTAACTACTTATTGTTTTATAAAAGTAGTTTTGATGTTTTAATACAACGAATATGCTCAACTATCATTGATAACTCCGAGGATATATTATACAAGTGTCGAATAATTTCCCATTCCAAACTGAAACTTCTAAGACATATGCGATGTCTACCATAATCTCCTTCACTATAAATCTTTGATCCTCAAACACCATGTAATAATTTTTTGAAATGTTTTAAGTTTACATCTCGGCGTTCAGAACATTCTGCAACTTACTCAGTAAACAATTTTTTGTACGATTGAAAATGATAATAGAATTTTATCAAGCTTAAACCTATTTTTATATATGATTTTTTTTTCAAAATTTTTTCTCCAATTCACGAGATAGCCTGCTAGCAATATCTGCCAAACACAATAATTCCAATGTTGACAAGAGTCTTATAGCTTTTGATAAAAGTTGTGTTGCTCTTTCAGTTAAAAGGAGAGAAAACACGGAATTGCTAAGTCTTCCTTGGTCGTACTCTCATCGTTTTTTCAAGGATCTAATTATAATGTTATAATTCTATTTAAAAAGTTGTGTATTTATTCTCACTTAACCTAATTAATATTAACAACTAATAACTGAAGTGAAGTGTTCCAAAGTATCAATTCTCACAACGTTGCGCTGTTTATATTGGCAATGTGACCTTTCAAATCTAAGTCTAACATTCTAGATACTTCGCGAATCCTCCTGGTCAAGCAAATAATACAGTTGGAGATATTGTAGGGATGGGAAGTAGTACGTGGATTGAAGCAAGTACAGTGTCTAAATGGAAAGCAATGGGATAAATTTGTATACGAAAAGTAAACACATTGGGTGCAACAGTACACGCCAGGCAATTTTATCTGAAAATGTATAATATAAAGATAGTTATGATAACTACGAAATTTAAGGAAACAAGTGAATAACTATAGACGTATTTAATACGTCATTGAATGTGATTAAAAGTTCCACGGTGAAAGCTCACTTGTGCTCAAAATGTGTGTTCTCATAGAAACGAACAATCCATTGTCAATTTTTAAGATTTCCTCACGCATAATCAAACCATTGGTTACAAAGAGCCTCTTGTGGTCTGGAAATTACATTATATTTCACACTATCTCATTTTCTAGGTGTTCTGTAGTAGTTTTGTAGTAATTCTTTAATTGAATGAGGCTGTTGATGGTTAATACTCTTCCACTTTATCCTTCACTACTCGTTCTTTACTTTTATGCTTGGTTGTTAAAATATTTTACAAGTTCATGATATTGGTATATTGGTTTCATCAGATTCATTTTCTGTCTCCATACTCTCTGATTTATGTATATTTACGCAGCAGTTTTGAAGTAAATATTCTCATTGCTATTTGAGGTCTTATTGTAAAGCTTACACAAATATATCTAGAAAACTTGTAATTGATGAAATTCAGTGCCTCTTGTTCTTACCACTAACAAACGTATACATAAGAACTGTATGACAAATCCTACATAAATTTTTAGAATTCAACTGAATGCCATTTTACACGGCACATTCACAGCTTTATGGTGTTCAGACGTATATTGACGATGGAATCGTATTATCTTCATTCCTACCTTTATATACGGAAAAATAAAGGATCTGAAAGAAATCAAACACCCTTCTGATAGCTAACAAAAAGGAATCCCAGTTGTATTGATTTCGACAAATTCACTTCATCATATAGGGACCATAAAGCTTTTCACTTTTGAAATTGTCATATAAAAAATTTATTTTTTATTATTTCTTAAAAAATTTCGCCGCTTTATACGTGAAACTTAAATTTTCGAAAACATATAGCGCCCGGTATGTTACCCATTTCTTGACAAATGTTCTAATTTTATTAGAATTGGACTTGGTTTATTCACGTAGACTCAACTTTTAAAAAAACTCGCTTAAAGGAAATAATTTGGTTGTAGGGAGGCAATGGAAAAATATCCCCTGTGCGAGATCTGTTCTGCAGAGGAAACAGTGTCTAAACTACCACGTGCATTTTCAAAAAAGTATAGTATAGTATAGGCCCTTAGAAAAATATAAACGTTTTTGGTTGGGTTTTCTGCACTTTTGTTTGTTGGATTTTTAATGGAGTGGAAGTGGACATCGTTGTAGAACAAAATGTCATTAAAGTTGTTGAAACGCTCGAAGATTTTCTTTGAATTCTTGCACTAACTGTATGTTAAAAAGATGCAGTCCAAAATGCAGATTCAAAGTCCAAAGCAAGCTGATGAGATAGTAGTCTTAAGCGATTCTAGTTATATCAACGAGAGCTTATTCGTAGATTGGTAACATCACTGCATACCTCTCGCTAAGGCAACTACTCCAAATCCAAACCAACTTATTCTTGATGATCCGTAATGTGCTTACCATATAATTTGTCAATGGAATGAAATAATATGGCTAACTGTTACACTACACACATCTTATCGAATTTTGAACTATACAATAGAGTGTGCGATTTAAACGTAGCAGGCCGAGCAGTTTTATAGTATGATGTGGTTGAACTTTTCAAGAAAGCTTTGAATTGCATTAGCAAAACAGGAAAGGGTTTTTGTACTCAAAATCGTCTTATTTGTGATTTACATAATATCGATCCAAATAATGAAGACTAGATAAAATGTTACAAACATAATTTATGGGCTCACGAAAATGTACAATTTGTGAAAATACCTCAAATGGGCTCAATATTGAATTATATTTTATTTAAATTGTATCATAATTACCTCACACACCTGTTTTGAAGTAACTCTGGACTCAAATACTTTGGTTTTTCATTAATATTTAATTCTATATTACTCGTTTATTTAAATAATAACATTCAATTGATTAGTTAGGGTTACAATAATGAAGAGCGTTCATAAGTTACATTGGTTTTGTTTAATTTCAGTTCTTTCCTCAATTTGAGTAATGAGAAAAGTAAATTTCTTCTGTCTGTATGTAAAAATCTGAAATTAGTATTTCATTCGTTAAAGAGTTTGTATTTCAGAATCAGAACAATAAAACAAAGCAAAAAATTAAAGTAGTTATCCAAGCATTTTCTACTTGTGCTTCTGTTAATGTCAAACGATTTTAGAAGCAAAACTTCTTCATAATCTATTTCTTATATTGTAGCTTTGTGAGAAATTCATTTATTACACTAAATTGGAAGAATATATTCAGATCCAGAGCAAATTATATGAAATTACTAAAAATAAGCGTCGCATTCAAAATTGGTAATTTTATTAATATTTTCCCCAATGAAAAGCTTGAACAAATATGAAAACCAGAGGAACTCTTGTGTATAAGGCAAATGAACAGGCTATACCAATCCACATCCATATTTATTAAACAAAGATTAAAGTTATTTCCAGTAATTTTTTCATATACAAATTTTTCACGATTTTTATTCATAAAAAAATTTCTGTTAAATATTTTTTTCAATTGACTTACGTCATTATGAGATAAATTGTTAGTTTTTATTTAGTTTTATTTATACATCCCCATTTATAAATTCCGATGAAATAACTTACCGAATCGATTTAATCCTTTTCCAACTAATTTTGCTTGTTGGTGATACAAAACTTTTGGAAAAACAACTTTTAATCACCATATGTTTTCGTTTAACCAAACCTCAACTATCGCCGTTACAAATAACCTGTTGTCCGCGTACTAAACCGGAGTTTAATTAGCGAAAAACATGCGACGCACTCTAAAAGCGACACGACGCAACTGATATCTTCGTACAGCGTCCGAATCCAGCGTCTGTTCCCACTACTTCTCAAAAGAACGTACTTGGATGATTTTGAAAGGGTCACTACAGATGTAATGTGTGAAATTTACTATTAAAAAAATAGATTCAGATTCTATAGGCTTCTAAAAAGTGAATATATACTAGGTATCAAAGAAAATACCATGAATTATATTAGAAATATAAGAAAAAGTGACAGAAAAATTTAATGAATCTTTAATTTTCTGATGAAGTAGACAGCCACTTGCCCTTTCTGTTCAAATTTCCTTTGTAAAATTCTATATTCGACAGTTACATTTTCCCATTTCCTCCCTTACCTAAATATGAAATGACAAACAAACTTTTCGGAAATGCGTTGATGATTTTCCAAACTTCAGTATAACTGAAAAGAGTTTCGTGAAAACAGGCTTCTGCTTTAGATTTTAGACAACTTTTTGCATTTAGATTGCTTAGTACAATATTGTAAATGCTATAATATCTCAATTCAGAAAAAATAACCTTCCTTCATTAATTTCTCCGAATAATATAAATATGAAACAAACTTCAACACTTACCTGTATTAGATACAAATACGGTATTCGCATTTAATACTTCGATCATTGGATTCTATTATTATTAAAAATATACACAAAGATAATTGGCAAATTTATCTATGAGAAAATTATTTTACTGAAAATATTTTTTTGCTCAATTTCACAATTTCATTGCGATTTCGTCCTCTGATTGCATCACAAACCTCAAATTCCATATTACGTTAAGTGTATCATAAAAATAATTAGGAAGTTCACTTATAAGATCCTTTTGTATGAATAATAGATCCAACTTCGACCTGATCTTTAATACATCCTGCAAGGACAGTTATATTTTTTTAATTTTTTTTTTTTTTAAATAGCGAGAATATACAATTTTGTATACAAAGCGACTAGCATTGAACTACATAAATGATCCAAATAAACCAACCACGTAAAAAACATGTAGGGAGAAAAAATATAAAAAATCAAAAAACACTGTAGTTGTTATTAAAAGAGAAAAAATTATTATGGTTGGCCACAAACTAGTTTCAGTTTTGTGGTATAAAATAAAGCATAAAATTTCTTATCCTCGTCAGCAAAAAAGTGAAACAGGTGTAATTGAAGGACATCGTTATTTATGAAAGTTTGATCATTCAAAAAATTCTACAAACTTTGAAATAAACAGTAATCAGATAGTGCCAGATCAGGATGTATGGGGAATGTGGCATCTCTCCAAGCTACAATAGTTTCCCACGAGTTGCCAAAGATGTCTTGCATTATTGGAACTCTTAACCTTTCCAATTTGACACTTCTGGCCGTTTTTCTTTGATTGCTTCATCCAGTTTCATTAATTGTTGACAGTAAATATCAGAATTGATCGTTTGGTTCTTTGGAAGCAGCTCAAACAACTTTGCAGCTTTCGATGTGGTTTTTGCTGGTTCATCGTGTTTGCTCCACGATCGTTTTCGAACTATGCTACTGTACAGGACCCATTTTTCTTAACTAGCCCAAGACATTTTAAGTGTTTGTGAATTGTTGTGTGCAATATCTCGAACAGTTATATGACGATCCTCTTCGATTATGACTTTAATTTGGTCATCATCAACTTCATTAGACCGACCAGAACGTTGCTCATCTTTAAGGGAAAAATGTCAAAAACGGAATTTTTTATACCAATTCTAATATGTGCGCTCTATTAAGCAATCAGCACTATAAATCTCATATTTATTTGTGAGCCGCAACACCTTTGCTAATAAAAAAGTCAAATATGCCGAAAATGTTTGTTTCTGCACTCTATTAAAAATCAATCCACAACTAATAGCTTTAATAAAAATCAATCACTACTTGATTCTAAAGTTACATCAATGTGAACAGTATCACGTGACAAACGGCAAAGTACTGCACTAACATAAGTTATTAAAAAACTAAAGCAACGCTCTCTATCAGTAAAAAACCAAAGTACTTAGTGGGCAACCTCATACAACACAGTTCGAACACTTTTTTTATAATGCTAACACCTTCCAAATAATAATATAAAAAAGATCCTTCTTTTGTTCGCTGTTACTATGAAGGGTTATTAAATTGGCATCTATTTATTAGTAGAGATATTTTGTAGAGTGGGTTATTTAGTTTTTTATTAAGTTTACATTTGAGTTCTAAAGTGAGTGTGCTTAAGAAAAATCACAAAAATGGTTAAAAAGACTCGTACGCGCCACAGCTGCAAAATTAATGGTAAAGTCATTAAATACCATTTTGTAAAAATTTGAATAAGGCTTATGTATTTTGGTTTCATAATTGGAAATCAAGACAAATAATGAGATCCCCACGTGTACTGTGTCAGATGTAGGGTCATTGATTCAGTGGATAAAAAAGAAGAGATGTAGGATACCTAAGTTGGAATTTTGGAGCCGCTAACTGTTTACACTACCACAACACCAACACTCACAACTACACATTTGTTTGCATAACCAAATCATCGTCTTTAAAGATTAAAGACTGAAAGTAAACAACTCTTTACCTTGGTAGTGTAAACAGTATGTTCAGTTGCAGTTTCGATGGTAGAGCGAGAGCACACCAATCATTTTGATGATTGCAAAGACTCAAGATTATTCCAAAAAACAGAAACGTTTGATCAATTATTCAAATTTACAATCTGCCATGAGATTTGTTCCTCACAATGCAGATTTACCAAAACCGGCAAAACACATTTAATTGTTCAAAAGAAGCTTAATAATTTAGTGCGTGACTTGGGATTGTCGAAGGAACAATTAGAACTTCTTGATTCACGTCTCACTTTTATTTGTAGGACAATCTTGCAGCGAATGAACACGATATGAAGCAAATTTGGTTAGAAAGATCCGTATTTCAACCGGGATCTCAAAATTTTTAGTAGGTGTCTCTTCCCAAAAACACTTTACATTAAACTTGGTCTAATAAAAAACTTTATAAATGCTATGAATAAATTCTAATTTTATAGAAAAGCGAACCATATAAGAATTTACGTCTTGGAACTGATTCGTAAGTGTAGTGAAGGGATTTTTGGTCAACAATATTGATACAAACTAAGAATATGTAGAGGAGTTTTTTCTGAAAATTTTGGAGTTATCAGATACGAACAGTGTTAAATGTTTTTTCAAGATATCAGAATAATGGAAATTCGGTACCGAGGGCCAAGATATTCCAGCCATGGCAGATAACTGATGGTTTTTTCGATGAATCTGTTTGTATAATTCGTAAGCACGCTTCTCTAATTTCAGAAAGGACACTGCTATCCACTTAGGGCACGACCTTTACCTACCTACCCCACGTTCAGAATTAGTTGACGGTTCAATATTTTACAATGCAAAAAAATGCACAATCACTTACCAATTGATATCAAATCGATATCATCTTTTCCCGCATTCAGCAATTGAGGGCATATTTATTGGAAACTGCCTTCTACTCCGTAAACGACTTCTATACCAATAATTTTCATTCCGGGCATGCTGCATACTTGTTTAATTTTTGCTATGTACTAATTATTACGTATTACTATTACCTATAATTTTGTTACTTATTGGGGTTTTCCTCTGTATTTTGAAATTTTATTTTATTTTCTTTATCTTTATTTAGTTTTATGTTTGTTTTTTAGTTTTTACAAGCTTTTGTCTACAAATTGCAATAATAAAAAAATCTTTGTTGCGTCAATTAAACATATATAATCGATCCACAACGTAATAAAAACCTGTAAAGGAACAAAAAACCCTGTATTAGAGGAAGAAATTATCTTTATCTACAAGTGTAATTACATAACATGGAATATTCGATTTTAATTTGATCAAAAAATTTGAAAATAATATATTCATTGCTGCTCTTTGTAAGACCCAAAAGTTCTTTGGGGCATACTATCTAGAGTATTTTCAAAGTTTTATCATCGAGCTTGCTGTTCACATTTCACGTTAAATTATTGTACATTTTTTTGGAATTGTAGATCATTTATCAGTATCAGTATATTTCATTTATGTTCATATTTATATTTGTATATCTATTTACGCTTTATTTTAATTCAACATTCATATTTATGATTACATGTATTTAATGAACATTCCTATTATAGATAGAAATAAGTACTCATGTACTTATCGTTCATATCTTCTTGTGAATGAAATTATTATCACACCTATCACCAGATAACCGATATTTCAACAGTAAGTGGAAGTCTGTTAAATATTTTTGGACGCACATCACGCATTTCAATATTTAAGAAAGATCTATACCAAAGATCATATTAATAAATGAAAATAAAGTATCTGTATGTATATCTGGAAAAATCTAGAATGTATTGAATTTTTTTTATATAAATAGTTAGAATATAATTAGAAAATAAAAATAAATGACGCATTTCAACAGGATAATTTGTATATTTCTATTATAAGCGGGGATTCGTTAAATCAAGTGAAATATTTCTCATTTAGCTTATTTGAGTTGAACGAATGTTGGCTCAAATAATTTATCTTGACATTGTTCAATTTGACACTACTCAACTGAACTAAACCGCCTTTATAAACGCTCGCTAATTATTTTCATTTCTAATACTACATTTTCAGCAATAAAATTGTCTATTTCTTCAAATTTGCAGTGTGTTGTATGAATTTTTTCAAATATTGGAAAGCAATAATTAATGAAATCAGCAAATTTTAGTTCGAATTTCTTTACAGAAATTATCAATAAGAGAAAACTTGCTTTCTTACTTTTCATTTAATTCAAAAAATGTTTACGATTTCTGTATAACCATAAACGTGGAAATGGAAAACTTTAGTTCTTAATCTTATTTTATTTTAGAGATAAAGAGTCAATATATCGTTCTAAGAGCATTAAGCTTAAAACACATTTTTTGTAACATCTCAGCCGTAAACTGATATTACCATCAAGCGTGTACTAAACATTCTGTCAACTCGGAATAGGAAGAAGATAGAATTCTTTTTTATGAAATTTTCCATTAAGAATATCCATTTTCTATACTGTAAATTCCACCAAATTTGATTTGTTACAATATGCCTTAAGCAAGTTTGTGAAATACCGAGTGTTGGAAAATTTTAATATGTATTTTTAATCAGGAAACTTTTTATTTCACAATTTTTATTTGAAAATTGGCAATATTAAGTTTTCTTTTTGGCATGGGGATTGCTATTTTCCACTCTAATTTAGGATTAAGTTGGAATTTCAGGAACCGTCGGTGATATTCAAACGGAACACACCCACAATCACACTGTGACGCGCGTTTCAAAGACTGAAGGAATAAGACCTTTGAAACGACATATAACAAACCTATACTACATTCCCATTTAAAAACTAGTCATTCGAAACCCGTTTAGGGCACCCTCAAGGCGCGCCGTCTCGTTATTTAATAGCCAGACCTCGTATCTTATTTGATTTTCAGTGAATTACTAAACTATGTGTATTTTTTGTTTACACCCAATATCGATCCAAGAACCAGTATTGTAGTCGAATACATTTTACCCCAAGATATTGGTGATTAACTGTCTACTCTTTGCCAATCCAAAAAAAACCCTCATGAAAACAAATATTTTTCTAGATTTATCTGCATTGACATTTGACACTTCTGTGTGATATATTCGGTGTTTCATTTCTCATACATACGGAATTTAATGTATTATTCATGAAAATTGTGCGAGTGATTTTGGATATAAATTATATATATATATATATATATATATATATATATATATATATATATATACAGTGGTGCGAGTTGTTTATTGTTGATAGGAGATTAAAACCACCTGTGCACAAAAATCGATATCAAACCATCAATTACAGTTTTAGCAAGAAATTAGAATAAACTACAAGCAACGAACAATAAGTGTTAGTGTGAAGTAAAAGAAAAAAGATCCACCGAAATTGTGAAAATCGAAAGATTGGAGTATCGAGCCACCATCATGTACCTGTATTTAAAAGGGTTAAGAGGTAAACATATTTTACGAAGATATGTTTAATACCCTTGGTGATCAATGACCTTCGTATGCGACCGTGAAAAATTGGACTGCAAGCTTCAAAAGAGGTAAATTTTCCATTCAAGATGATGACCGATCGGGAAGGTCAGTTTCTGTGTCAGTCCCCGAAAATATCGATGCAGTTCATGACATGCTTTTATCAGACCGTCGAATTAGGCTAAAACGAATATATGAGGAACTAAATATTTCATACGAATGCGTTCATCATATAGTTCATGTCAATTTTGGACATGATAAATACTACAGTGAATGAATTTGTGTTTACTTTGGTTTTGATACTTATGTATTTGTTCATCATGACCATTATGTTTCATCAAATAAAATCAAGTTTTCATATAATATAAGAAAGATTAAGAGGACTATGAGGCGTTCGCAGGTCCTGTGGCAACTAAAGATAATAAATTTTCGAAAGAGATATGAGGATAAACTAAATTTAAGAAACAGCAATGAGGAAAATATCTACACAAAAAAAGGAGAATTTTTAAGATACAGTAATCACACCAACAAAAAAAGAAACATGGTAGGAATTTAGCGGATATCTAGAGATATCAAAAGAAATCAAAAGCTTTTAAGAAAGATTTAAAAAAAATACAAAACAGAATGTAAAATCTAAAGAGTCGTGACATTACTGAATATAATGCTAAAATTATACGATAGAATCTCAGAAAGCTTAAACAAATAACAGTAAACCAGTTAGAGGAGTCACAAAATGGCTTTCGTAGATGGAGAAGTAATGCTAAACCATTTCGTTCCATTACTACTATCCGGAAGCTGTCAATTGTGAACTTATGTTTGGTTGGTACACTACGATTAAAATTATTGGCACTTGTGATACCACGAGAAAATTTCCTTATTCAATCAACCCTGGTTTAAAAAATTTAGACGAAATTGTGTTCAACGTAAATTTCAAAATTCATTCATTGATCTGTATTCATAAGAGGTGCTAGCACAGATTTTAGAATATAAATAATATAATTTTAACTTATCAAAAACTAATAATTTTCAAAGAAGAATTTTATTATGTTGATTGAAATAATTCAAAATATATAAAAGTAAATGTTTATAATTAGTTTCAAGATATGTTTATATTAGTTCAATCATTACAGTGATAGTTAGGATTTCGACAGTGACATTGAAAACTAAACTGACGGTAATAAAATTGCGATGCTCAATGTAGCTTTGTTCGTGACTTCGATGTTTCTCTATTTCCTAGCGTTATTGATATTAGTTCCTCTTTTCTGTTGATTGGTACCCCAATTCACATGTTTCATCCCTTGCGAAAAAAAGTCAAATTCTCGCAAACTACATTATCAATTCGAAAATTTAAAAAATAACTTTCAAGTTTCCATAGCTAAATTTGTGATTTTTCATAGTTAGAATGAATCTCATTGTTGCGAAAAATCGGGTTCAATGTTCTTATCTATAATAACCAAACAAACAAAGAGAATTAATTGAAATTGAACTTTACAAACTCTAACGAAACTTTGAAAGTAATCGACTTTTATTAACTCACTATCTAAGCATTTATGCGATGAACCAACAGTACTTCACTTTTCCTATTTTCATCTCATTATCAGTTGGTTTGAACTTTGTAACTTTCTCATTAAATTCAGCCACCAGATCGAACAGGTCAATGTTTTGCTTTTTCACAGGGAAAATTTTCTACACCTTAACAAATTCATGATATAAAAAAATAAATAGAAACAACAAGTTTCATACGAAAATTATGTGGTTTATAAATTACCTTTATTCACTATTTAAAAATATACTATACATATTATAATCCCTACCTTTTAATTTGTTAATTGGAACACAGGCCTCACTCAGCTTTTTAAATTCTATGTTTTTCGCCATATCCTTTTTTCTTGATTCCGCTTGTTTTTAAGTTATCTGCCTCTCTCTTTTGTATTCGTAGGAGCCACAATTTATAATTATTTTGTTTCATCTTTTATGATACTATGACCAACAAATTTCTAATTTAATTTTGTTATGTCTTCTTTAACGTATCTTACTATTTTTCTGTTCCCATCCACTTATTCCTTTTTCTATTTATCAATTTTATATCTAGAATTTATCTAATCTCTGTTCCTCCATTAATTTGTAAGTATCACCTTTAAGATCCGAGGTACGTCCTATATATAAGAATATATATTTTCTACTAGTCACTTCTGAAATTATTTCGAATTATGATTGTACGCACCCCGTATGTCATCATCAAATTTATTCCATATCATCGGTGACTATGGCTAGATTTCAAATGATGATTATAGACTCCGAACCTGAAATTGTTGCAGTGCTCTAATGAGACGCAATAACATCGAAATAGATCAGCAGTTACGTCTCTCTTCGTTGCGAGACATTTGGGGTATCGACAGAAAGGTCGATCGACGTGACGTTCTTCGGAGTAGATGTAATTCAATATGTGTCGCGGTATTAGCCATAGAAGTTATTGTGTTTCTCCTTTGAGGAGTAACAGACCATGTTTTCAAATTATTCAAAACTAGAAATAATTTTAAAGACGGCTAGCACAAATTATATATTTTGATATTCAGTTTGTTCTATTTTGTTTTCCTTTTCTTTTTCCTTTTCCTTTTCCTTTTCCTTTTCCTTTTCCTTTTTCTTTTCCTTTTCCTTTTCCTCTCCTTTTCCTTTTCCTTTTCCTTTTCTTTTTCCTATATTGAGAGTGATGTCTTATTTTGTATTTGTTATAACTTAAGTTTTTTTGAAGTTTATACTTCTAGTTATAGTATCCTATACAGAATTATTTAATAATTTCAATAAATTGTCTGTTTATGGGGTTCGGAAGCTATAAATTTTGATATGTTAAACTTTTTATTCATAACAATTAATGAATAAATGAATTGGGAAACTCACTCATCGCTCCTAATTAAATCATTTTGATATACGAAATTCCTTAATCCCTCAATGGCGATTCCTTGCTGATAATATGGTTATTTTTACTGAACTTTTCTCTTCGTATAATGATCTACAACTTCTTTGATAACCCGGTAAATACTAGACATATTCAGCTTCATAATTTCGGCAACTCTTCTTATTAGTACATTCTCACTTTTCCGACATTACAGTTTTAAGCCACCATTAAAAGTTTATTTATGTGGTGATACATGAATACAAACAAATACTGAAATGAGGAAGAGTGTGAAAAAGCCAAAAAACAAAAAAACAAAAAAACATGCCAATAATGAGATGCCAACAAATATAGCAAATATAACATGTGAAAGAAAAAAGAACGAATGGAAAGAGTACTTTGAAGATAAATTATACAATGATGACAAAAACATAATAGAGGAAATTTCAGAAATGACAAATAGCGAAGAGAAAGAAGCAAATTGCCCAACGAAAACTGAAATAAAAGATTGCGTGATGGGAAAGCAACTGGTGAAGATGGAATAGAGGCTAAGCTGTTAAAATACGGAGGAAAACAAATTAAAAAACAAATTCATCAACTCTTGGAGACAAAACAAGATCCCAGTGGAATTGAACACTGGTGTAATTACGAGTATGTCGATACACAAAAAAAAACGATAAAGAGGACTGTAAAACCTATAGAGCCATATCACTTCTTAATATAACATAAAATATTCGCCATCTTAATAAATAGAAATCTCAAATCATACGCAGAAAGCATAATGGGAGACTACCAAAATGGGTACAGACCAGAGTGATCTACAGTCAATGCAATCCACACAATAGACCAAAAAATACAATAGAGACCTACACATAATCTTTATAGATTTTAAAAGTGAATTTAACTCAACAAGTAAAAAGATTGAAGATTTAGAACCCACAAAGGTAAATATATTAATAGAAGATATGTTACAAAATACGAAAGCTAAAATAAGATAGCTGCGAACACTAATACCGAGAACTATAGAAATATTAGAATGAGATAGAGGGAGAATATTGAAGGCAAATAAAGAAATAGACGATGCATTGGGGGTTGAACATATAATAAAATAAATAAATCGTAAAGACTAAATTGGACAGGATACATCATGAGAAGGAAGCCTACAGAATGGCTGAGGAGGATAACACAACGGATAACTCTATGCCCTAGAAGCAGACCCAGAAATACCTGGTGAAACCATATTGAAGAAGATACTTTAATCCTAGAAATAGTAGGTTGGAAAGCAAAATGGACAAAACAGAAAAGAATGGTGAAAGCTGATAAACGTAGCCAAGACCAACAAAAAACTATAACAAAATAAACAAGGGCAGAAATCCACCCTAATAAGGGATTTGAAGTTGCACAAAGCGCTAGCAATTATCCAAAAGATTGTACGGCATAATTAAAGAATGAATGTAATGTTGACTTTATTGAAGAAAATACTAGAAATGAAGAATTCTCGTACTTGAGGCTTTTTTCAACTCTAAACAAAGTTAAATAAAATATAACAAATCTTAAATATTCGAAATTATATAAAACGAAGGATTGATTATAGTATTGAAAGTGCACCATCAGTAACAAAGTTGATAACGATATCATCATTGATGGCATGTATTAATATTTATGAGCTGTAGTTCAAATATTTCTATTATTTTTCACTTTTATTGGAGCTAACATATTAACTTGGCTGAAAATTAACTTCCATAAGACGTTTCATTTGCTCAGTTTTTTACCGAGCTGATGATGACCGTAACGTAACTTTCTACTACTTTAGCCACTACCTCTTCATTATTTTTTTCCACTTTTCAAAAATGAATTTTCACTATCAGAATAAAATGTTTTTTGACACATTAAGATAAAATTTATTATTAGATTAGTTCGCAGAGCAGTCAGAAACTATCACAAACTATTCAACGCATGAGCACTCGTCTTTTGGCGTTCACAGAACGAATATTCATAACTGCTGATAGTCAGGCGTTTGCAGAGCAAAATATTGTAGTTAGAGACAGCTTTCTGATGGAAAAATTCACCGACTCGTAGAAAATTTTGAACTGGAGACTTGCGCCTTTGAATTACAGTTAGAAATATTTAGTTTCGAATAATTTAAATTGGTATTCTAATTTTTTGCATTAGTGTAAATACGAGGGCCGTTTTTTTTCAACCTCCGATATGCTATAAATAAAAGACAAGTTCATATAAAACAATTATTTTATTATCATAAGATTGGTTACTTTTCAACATAATCATCGAAGAGATTGAGATAAGCTTCTCAATACCCTCTTCAAACAAAGTTGCCGCCAATGGATTCAAGTAGAATACAAAACAGATTTCGAAACTTCTAGAAATTTCGTAGACAAAGCAGTAATGATGAATCTGCGGTTTTCTTTAACGATTCTTTGAACTCTTTGAACCAGATCGTCTGAAACAACAGATTTGCGTCCTTGGCTCTCTTCATCATTACGGCCATCTTTAAACTTTCGACACCATTCACGCACAACACCATCACTCATGAATTTTTTCCCATATACACGACTTATTCTTCGATGGATTTCTGCTGCAGTATTACCTTCAGCATGAGAATACGAATCATACTTCGCAATTCACACTTGGCGGGAGCATCAATAATAGCTGACATGTTTACGTGGTTGTAGCACAACGCCGACTGACGCCTGAATGTCAACATTGGCGGAGTGTGTAGTGCGAGAACTTAGCAGTCACCTACAGCGCATGCTCGCGTAGCTTCTGCACGGAGCGATCAGAGGTTGGAAAAAAACGGTTCTCTTATTTGATTATTGGTTTGAAGTTGAAGTATGATTTCAATTGCAAATGCTGGGTTAAAATACTTATATAACATCCATTTGAAATTGTATTGAGTACACCGAGAAAGGTTGTGGAGAGAACTAATTACTTTTAATTAGTAGTAAGTAGTCTGGTCAATAACTCAAGAGTAAATGCATATAATGCAACAGTTTTCAGCCAATAGATTAAATTGAGTAAATTTCTTCTTTATTATTGTGATTAAAACTTTTTATTGCTAGAGTTAACCCCTCGCGGTTAAACTGAACTAACAATAATGCTAAATCAGCCACAAAACTCAACTATATACATTAAGGGAACCGTTTTCAGTCGCTTGAACGTCGAAAAAAGCATTCAAGACGAGTATTTACATTAACTATTTTTTCCATATTGGTAATATTTCAAACAACAGAATGAATCATACATTTTAATTACAGATTAATTACATACAGGGCTAAAGCACATCAAAGTCACAAATGTTAGTCATAAGTATTTTAATGTTTTCATTTAAACAATAGTGCACCTGTAGCTCTGTTGTATTCGGCAATAACACATCGACAATATTTACAATATAGTTCAACGACATTGTTTCTTTTCGCTGCAAACGGAAGAAAACATACTGGCCAGCAACTTAACATACATAATGCTTTCAAATAGTTTCTTGATGCCTGGAATCAATCATAATTCAAAAGTTTTATATTCAACCATTAATTTTGCAATAAATAAGCAAATAATTCCATAAATAGAGGCAGCCATAAAGGTTCAAAGATTCCCCACAACAGGAAGCGTTTAATATAACAAGAAAGGCTTCATCGCTCATCGGACCTCATTATATGTGATTAATTTCTTTAGATGACATTAAAGTCTGTCTATTCTACTCCAGTTGATTGCTCAGAAGAATTTTAGAATTATATAAATGACCATCAGCTACTGACTAGAGTAGAACTTAATTTTCGACGAAGAATAAGTTTATGTCTAAGAGAAAAAAATTAATAATTGCCACAAGAGCTGCATCGCAAATTTTCAAAATTGATATATACATTCATAACCAACTCTTGACCTTTTTGTAACTTTATAAATAGTATTGTTGAAAACATGTCTTTGGTTATTCAAATTTCCCTTGAAAATGACAAAGTTTTATGATAAATTACCAAGAGTAAAAAAAGTTTTATTACTCATTGCTTAAAAATCAAATTTCTTAAATCAACTGACAGATGAAAAACTTCGCATTTTACATACGATTACTTAAAACCTTCAATATACCAAAAATCATACAATATACCAAATTTGGTATTTCTGAGTTGAAGTCCAGACAAATTTTAATCAATATTATTTGAAAATGATAATTTATTGTTGTTTTATAAGGAAGAAATTGTTTTACCATATTTTTGTTGCTTCTTATACATGGTTTATCCTGTTTTTGGCATCTTGGACACTCCATTTTCATTTGGGATGGATTCCATGTTTCAACTTGAAAAGAGAGAAAGTGTGATACTTGCAGTTACAAATAACACATGTATCTTAAAGTCTGTTCCGCTAGATCTACCAATGTGCAATAAAATAGACAATTGAAATTACGAAAAATAAATTTATTGTTAAACTTAAATTATATCGCTAAGTTGAGTGGAAAAAATAAATACTACATAATATGCTCCAGTTCTTTATCAGACGTTTTTGTTATGTTTGACTGGACAAGTGTGCCATTCAATAAATTGTAGAGAAATGTTGATTATTTCATTTTATTTTGACAATTTCATCTAGGAAACAGACCTTAGTACCTGTTGTTTTGTAAATTCCATTACTCGCATTCTTGGTTACCTTTAACGAGGATTTTTTACGGCAGCTTAAAACTTTGCTTCTCCCATCTAAAAAAATGCAATTAATTTGAGTATTCTAACTATGAAAATAGATAACGATGAAATAAAAATATTCCAAATATACAGGGAAAACAGAAAAATAGAAACAGGTGTTGTTATAGAAGTATATAAATATATATAATATATATATGAATTTTTGACTGTGTATATTATAACAGTCTACGAATTATTCTCTAAGCCTTTAAATCAACTTCGTTATGGGATCTCTAGAGAAAACGAATTTAGATACGACAAATGATTCATCAGATAGTAACAATAAAAAATAAAGAATTTTATAATCTATTTGTTTAAGAAGATGCGGAGTCATGGATTCTACCAGGAGAGCTGATGGATATGTGGCACTTCCGTAGCATACCCACTAAACACCCATCTTCAGTCATCTACGTCCAACCAGGAACTATTGTGATATTACTTCTGGTTAGGAGTGTGTCTGTCCGTGTATGTTGTTCCATATATTACGCTTCTATGATATCATCATACCAGACCGCCGTCTATATTCTTTTGCATAAGAATTCTTTCTATGTAGGTAGCTGCCACTCTTCTACCTTGTGCAGCATCACCTGGACAATATTATCAGGATTTATGCTGCCGACAGTCTTTTCTACTTCCTCTCTCAAACCCTTCCAGTGGTTACACACGAAAAACATGTGTTCGACATAATCTGAATCCTGTTCACGATACGTATATACGTATACGTATATACGTATCATATATATCACATATATACGTATACTTTCTTTTTGTGAACGTAACGTCGCAAGAAATCGTGTTCCATCGCAAGCTGTGTAATTTAGAAGTTCACATCTCCCAATTTCTATTCGGTCCACAATCAAAGGTCTTTTATTAGTCGTCGCATCCATTTACCTGATTTGTCTTTTATTCACCGTTGTTGCCACATCTGTATTATTCTATTGTGTTCGATGATTGTCGCATCCTGTCGTGCTATTGCTGAGCTGCTTCTGTATATTTTCTTATGCTCGAAAGCCAGAAGATCCACGCGGATTATACACCAAACAGTCCGGTAGAAGCTGGCGATTCTCCGTGCACCTTGTATCAGTACCATCATCACTTTGCAGTATTTATTTATTCTCAGGGCGTCTAACTATATCTCTATCCCATACAGAAGAATTGAGTGAGTCGTCGCCATCAACAGCCTTCGTTTCTCCGGCCGTGGTCCATTAATATTTGCCATTAAGCGGCTCAAAGATGCTGTCCTATCGGCCGCCTTTTGAGCTGCCTTCCGTATGTCGGACCAGAAAGAAATCTTCGTATCTAAAGTCACTCCCAAACAAATGTCCGATATCGATGGGCATATTTTATGGGTTTATAATCATCGCAAAAATCCTCTTTTTTATGAAATTCACCTCGTTTAAACCCAGCTCCCCAATATTTTACCGTTTATAACGGAGGAGCAGTGTCACCCAGAATAGAATCTAGTTCAGCTTTTATATTGGTTGGGCTAATGCCTTTTAAATAAAAGTATTGTAACACATAATCAATTTTTCTCATGTTTACAAATTCAGTGATAACGTTCACTATTCATGGCTGCCGAACATCGCGTTGTTTAGTATTTGTTCGGAAGCCACGTTGCAATGTGGCGCCTTCAAACTTGAAACATATGCTGTACAGATCGTCTACTTTCTAATACAGTGGTATTTTTCGTGCAACTTCCGCCATCTCAGTCAGCCCAGGTACTTTTGGGACCATCCCCGTAGAAGATTTCATCTTAGAACTTAATCCAAGATATCCATTATCAAATTAACTAACAAATAATGGGCAGTTATCATTCTTATTTGAGGAATTAAGAATAACATTTTTTTCCCAACATTATTTGACGTTTTTTGTTTCAGTCAATGACAAATTCATCGACGGAAATGTATCCAATTAAGCAAAGTGTTAGTTTATAAAAGTGTATAGATTTTCATGCTCGTCTAGTTCATTCTGAAGAAAACATGGCTGCTGTTCGCTATAGTGTGGTGCTCAACAACAACTCACGGACATCAATAAAGGCTACTGATCAATTCAAGCGTCGTCAATAAGCCGAATGGTTGGTTGAACAGACAGAATTGACGGCGATTTAAAGCATTTGGCCAAATCAGAATCTACGAGTGATTGTTGAAAAGCCGATGCATCCAAAGGGTAACTGTTTGGTGTTGTTAATGACTTTGTTAATGCATCTAAATGTTCTTGATTTTAGGTCTCTTCTGTTTTAAAATTATTGACGTATTGACGTTTCGACTTTCTTAATATATTTTTGATAATAAGTCGGTCAAACTCTTAACGTGAGGTGGTGGTAATGGACGTTTTGTAGGTAGACATTAATATTATGGAGCTGGACATGTGGTCGACATTTTGTTTCCTACATAACTAAATCTTATATCTTTCTATCGTAAATAAAAATTAAGATTTCTGAGAAAGAAATTTTTTGCTTCATCTACAGATAACAAAGTGTATTATGTTTGAGCCACCCTTCAACTAATCTACTTTTGTAGGAAAGTGGAAACTGTGCTGTATCTTAAAAATATGTTCTATTCCATTGCAATAAATAACACTTTGAATAATAAAATTTATTTACCTCTTTTTTTCTTTGGATAAGATTTCCAATAGGATAGGTCTTCCAAACTAGAATAAAACGTAAGGTCGACATCGGGATGTTGGGCTAAAAGATGTTCACCCAGTGTACATGGACAATCGGGACTAACCCGAAGTTTTTTACCACAAAGTTGACATTTTAAATTACGATCCATTAAAATTTCATACAAAAGTCTCGAAAAGATTTACCTAATCGAGACATTTTCTTGATATATTTTCTGGTGAAGAGATAATGAACAGATACACTTGACAAATTTTAAAATCATTTTGTCGTTTATGCTGTCAAATCAAAACTCCCACTATCGCTAATAGTAAATAAAAACATTCAACAGAAAGCTACCTTTGCAGACCAAAACAAATTTTATCTAATTAATTTTTTTTAATTCCTTATCGTGCTTTCACAGAACTCCAAAAGGAATGGATATTCTATGTTTATTGCCTGAGTTAGGATTGGTTGAAATTACGATATATCAAAAGATCGGAAAATAATCGATATATAACGTTGATATGTTAATTCTGGGGAATCGATATTTCTGATTATAAAAATCAGTCTTTTTTTAAAGCTTCGCCTTCAAAACTTAACATAATTTGAAGCACTTCAGATGGACGGATTGAGCTACTATCTCACAAATTGTCAATTTCGAAAATTGACATTTGGAAGTATGTTGAGTATACGAGGTCTAGCTATTAAATAACGAGACTGCACGCCTAGAGGGCGCCCTAGACGGGTGGAGTAGATATCTTGTCTATACACGTCCCGAAACACCTTTCTCTTGTCGAAAACCATGTGTGACCAAAAACAGGAGGAGCTATCAATCTCAAATTTCTAGTTAAATTGAAAAAAACTCCGACTGAGTGTTATAAATTATTGCAAGAGGCCTATGGGGGCAATTATCTATCTCGTGTGCGTGTTTTTGAATGGTGTAAGCGTTTTAGTTGAGGGCCGAGAGAACACTGAAGATGACCAGTGCCCAGGTCGCCCCGTGATTGTTTTAATTCTAGAAACAGTGAACAAAATCAACCAAATTCTGCGTGCAGATCGTCGAATGAGATATCCGGATAATTGCCGATGCTGTAAACACCGATAAAGAAACGAAAGATAGAAAAATTATACACAAGGAATTACACATGACAAAAGTCTGTGCGAAGTTGGTGCCAAAAAATCTGACTCCTGACCAAAAGCTCTTTCGTCAACGGGTCTGCTCAGATTTCCTTGAAAAGTTAGAAAAAGATCTACTTTAAAAGGGACCCGATTTGAGTCGATGGAACCTGTAAAGCAAAAAACGGCAGAGCTCCTAAAGGCACTCACCAAAGAAGACTTCCAGCACTGCTCCAATCAATGAAAAAACATATGGAAAGGTGTGTGGCGAGGGGAGGGGAGTATGTTTCGACCACCTAAATTATGAATCGATCTTCCTCGCATTATTGTATTAATCCTATTATCCACAGTTTTCTTATTTTATTTTTTTTTATCCGTAGCTTGTAGTTAATTTCTATTTTGCGCCATCCAAAACCTATATCACGTATAACCCCAAGTCTTCCATAACCTTTTACATGGTGTAGGTAAACGTCTAAGTGTAGGCGTGGATGATCTTGAGGTAGACGCTATTTTTTCATATTCGAACGAATAATTCTTCGCAAAACGCGACTGCAACAGGACAGTTCTATATGAGTGTTATATGTACTGATTAATCAATTCGCGTAGTTACGAAACATATCAAAAGAGGCGTGAAGGCATATGAAAAATGTGTATGTTATAAAATTGTCTAATAAACCAGAACGGCATTTGAGATAAAATAATTTATTTTCGAGTGACTAATTCGGAGAAGTGATGGACATAATACGATTACTGTGAAAATTTTTGAAGCTTTGCTACTGAAGATAAATTGTCAGCTGAGATTGATACGCATGATATTTATAATACAAGAAAAAGTTCGTTGTATCACGTTTTAAAACGCAAAAGTCATATTGAGTCTTCTGTAGAGGTTGGTAAAACACGATATTATCTAAGATAAGAAAACAAACCTCTATATGTAATTATTACGATATTAATTCTTCAATGAACTAAAAGTGTTATTGCCAAATTAGTTCTAAAAATAAATAATTTATCAGGCAAATATCTGTTTTTATCAGAAAAGAAACAAAAAGAATGCTTTAGTCAAAACAATTGAACCGGATATTTAAAACAAACACGACAACTTGAGGAATCCAAAGAAACATGAATGCTTTTTCTAGCTTTTCCGTAATATAGGCTAAAAAGGAAACCGACAAAAGTCCTCTGGGGATGCTTGGATTTCAGCACAAAAATAAGATGAGAATAAGTTAAGCAAAATCTGATGAGTATAGATTCCGGGGGGAGGAAGATCAAACTAAGATTTACCTGGTTCTCGGTACCAACAAGTTAAACTTCCCCACTAGGGTTCTTACAAGAAGAACTTGTTAAGAATAAATTCAGCAGAAACTGACGACTATGGATTTCGTGGGGAGGATGATAAAACTACGGTTCACCTAGTTCTAGTATTTCTCGTCATTACAAACATATCCAAAAAATGATACATACTAGATATGAGGACGTAATCTCCTTGAAGGTAGCCCTGATCTGATAGGAATATACAGAAGGTTGAATATCCAAATCATTCACGAAGCTTGTAGCAAGGTATGTTTACAAGTCTGAAAACTTTCTGAGATGCTGAGATGGACGTTGAGACATGTCTCAAACCCATAATGAAGGTTACTCTTAGTTCCGTAACGTCAATTGAATCTATTTAGCAACTTATAAACGTCTCAAGATGTTATTCGATTGCTTTATGCGTTGGGAGTAGATAAAATAGATATCATACTATATTCAGTACAATTAATCTTGTTATTAATGAAAATTCATTGTTCACATCATGTATAAAAATTGGTACTAAATACAATGAAACTGTCTAATGAATATGCTGCTTTCAGTGAAGACTTTTGTTCTCCTCAAGATACCAGATAGGAAATTTCTATTCAACGAAGCAGAGTTAAGTAGAAACGTAAATATATTGGATAGTAACTTTACTTGTCAACAGGACAGATAATAGCAAAAACTTATCAATAATATTTCAAGTTCTTCAACTAAAATCGGTCTTTCAAATTAAACCAAAATGATTATTGTAAACCAAAAGCGTTATATCTTGGATGCCGAGGACTACTGTCAAATGGACATTTAGACACGTAAGGACTTTTCGGAAACTATGATCGGGTAAACCCGATTATGAACTGAATTTTCGTAAACTATCTCGAATCACGTTCTTTGTGTTCGGAAACTGATCGAGTTAATAGAGTTGTAGTCATATGATAAGATCCTTCCAACACTGATAGACATAAGAAAGACCCTGGCAGATTAATGATTTATTTCACAGAAAGATCGCACATGGTTAGCTACTATTAAGTAATTTGTAACCCCAAACAAAGCAGAGAAAATAAGTAAATACCGTACTATTGGAATACGTATATTTATGGCAGAATAATGGAAAAATTTCATCAAATCAATAAATAAATAGCTTTCTTTTAATTTGTACCATGTAAATATGTAAAATTTTATATTTGCACCCCTGTATTTTTAAAGGCGGATCAGTTGCTCAAATGGTCGTACCTTCTGTGCGGTAGGAAATCCTGATTCTAGCAGAAAATTAATTCAATTTAAAAAAAATTACAAGCGATTCGCTTTGTTTTCATTTGGACTAACTAATTTGCACCCTCAGATAAAGCGAAAAAAACAAAAGTAAAGTGCATTCTAAAAGATTATAATCCTAACTGAAAAAAATTAGATTATAATAAGAAAACAATATGGCTTTATTTTCATTTGTACCACTAGAAAAGATCTATTTGCATCTCTAGGAATACATAGAGAAATAGTTTGACCCGTTTCGTATTAGCGACTTATTGAACCGTGCTATAGTGCTAGCAGTAATGACCGACCTATATGCTTAATCAGTAAACAATAAATTATAAATGTTAAGATTTTATTTTATATAGGTCAGCATCCAAATAAAATCACCAGCACTTGTATATAGAAACTACTTTACTTTTATTGAATAAATCCAATAACAATAATTGAAAATTGGTATTTCACCTTTAACTTCAAACATATCTTTTAAAAACTTGCTGTTAGTATATCTTGAGATAAAAACCTACATCTTTTTTAAAATTACAAAAACATTAGTTTTGAATTTAGAGTCTATACCGCTATCTACTATTAGGTTTCACAATTATATCTTCACTATTTATTTTATTTTTATTCAGATTGCTATTTTCTAACAATAAATTTACTTTACACATGTTTTTTATGGCTTTTTAAAATTTACAAATTACAAACGATATTTTTGGCTCTACGAGAAGGATCCTCGTAACCTCGTACAGAGGTCACTCGTTTTCTGGCTAAGCTCTGTTCCATTGTTAACCTTTCCACTTTGTCACCTGTCATAATTTCTAGGTTAGTGGTAATTCCCCCTTTTATACAATATTTAGAGTTTCGCAACTAGCGCGTTTAACTACAAACCCCATCCTATTTCAGTTGGCCCAATTGAAAAAAATTACTAATTATTGCTTTTTCAGCTACTAAAAACCGGCAAATTGTTTCGTTTTGAGCACTTTATATTTTCTATAAATATTTTAGATACTTTTACAGGAGTTACAAGTCTTATTATATGTTATAATTACCAAAAAAGAAACAAAAACTAAATGTAATCAGAAAATCTTAAATATTAAACATACTTTTAAAAGTTACCATTGCGTAACATCCCCTTTATTTTTAATAACAGCCGTAATTCTTTGAGGCATGATGTTTATTAAATTCAGGCAGTATTCGGGAGTAAAATCATCCCAAATTTCTTTTAATTCCATGACATTTCTAGCTGGATTTGCACGCAACTGCTTTTTCATTTCATGCCAAAGTGTTTCTATTGGTGATAAATCTGTACTACTTGAAACCCACTCTAAAAGTGGAATATTGTTGTCTGAGAACCATTTTAAGGCCATTTTTGACTTATGGCATGCTGCTCCAACTTGCTGAAAAATAAAGGCTTTCCCAGCGGTTAAAGATACTTCTCTTGTTGGCAACAATGATTCTTCTGAAATATCCACGTACTTTTCAGTATTGACAATTCCGTTTATGAAAAGCAGTTTTCCCAGATATCGAGCTCCACACCATCCCAGATGCCGGAAATTTTACTTTCCGCTTCAAACAATCATGAAAAGCTTCATTTTGTTGCCGAATAACTCTACTTCGATCGTCACCCACGCAAACTTCAAAACGAGACTCTTCACTCCAATGTATACAGCTCCACTGTTCAGAATTCCAATTTTTATGCTCTTTGGCCCATTTAAGTCTATTTTTCTTTTACTTTGAGTCAATAATGGATTTTCCTTGGCCCATGTAAAGAAAATTTAAAGTTAGAAAAATAAGCATTAAACTAAGGTGTTACTAAATTCACCTTGTATGTCCGAAATCCTAATTTTTGAGCCTCTCTGTGACATGTGGATCTTGAAACCCGCCTACCCACTGCATTACTCCAAAGTACACTTAGTTGACCATAGTTAGCACGTCGGTTTTGTTGAATTATTCTTTTCAACGCTCAACGTTTAGGGACAATCGAACCATTTGCTTTGCTTTATTCAAGCGAAATATATTTCGAACACCCTATTTTGATATTTTTACAACTTTCGCGATTTCTGAGTTCTTTTTCCCCATTTTTCAATAAGTTTATTATGATTTATCGAATTTTTCATCAATAACTTTTCCTCTACCCATTTTAAAAATTATACTCACATTACCTCAAAAATCTATGTCACTTAAAAAAAATATTTTGTGAAAATATGACTTATACAGCCTACTTCATTATTTGCGTATTTTAGACCTAATGAAACTTTGAACACAATTTTGGAAACAATGAACCCTTGTATATACATAAAAAATTATTATCAACAAGACCTATTTATTTCCACCGTATTAAATATCATTCAAAATATTTGACAATATTCATCTGAAACCTATTTTAGACGTAAAACTAAAAATTTCAAACATTTTACTAACAGCTATTTTTTGGCATTTTAAAATAAAGTTTAATAAGTTCGAATTTTTCTAAATGGGCCAACTGAAATGAGACGGGACTCGTGCACTAAACAGTACTAAATCAGGTTAATTGAATAGACAGATAACTGTATCTGCACTAAAATGAATACAGTTGAAATTATGAGAAGAGACAAAATCTGCACAACAAAAATGCAAGAAAATACTTTTCTTTATACCTCTGTCGAAAGTACACAACTTTTGCATTTCGAGACAGAAAGTTAAAAATTCGTGTATGCCATGATGCCCCATCTGTTTCACAAATTTTTTAATTTCTCTCAAAAAAAGTTAAATTTAGTCTTACATGAAATTTCTCCTGTATGCTAGACGTTCGAGATCTTCGCTTACTTCGCCAGGAAAATCTGACTTTTTTGCATGCAATTTCTTGCATGTTGTCTCGCATCATGTCAAGCGGCCTTAATGTCAAAAGACATGCAATATTGAAATAGTTTGACTTTGGAAAAAATTACATGCACTTTCTTGCTCGTTGCCTTACTCTATGTCAAGCTGTCTTAATGCTTAACTAACCTGAACATATTTAGTTGCCTATGATTACTGCCAAATTGATTTCTATTTTCCTTCCATCCAAGGAAAATAAAATATTAAATTTTAGGTAAGTTCTGCTAAGTACGTCAATAAAACTCCAATCTTATAACAGTAATATATTTACCCTGTACTGTATAAAATTAAGAAACCAATACATTCAAACTAATACCATAATAAGAACAATAATGGGATGAGTATTAAAATAAGATTCAAACTCATCTAAAATGTATCACCCATAATTATAAAAACCTAACCATAAGAAAATAATGATCACATTTTTATTGATTATATCTATTATATAGCAAATATCATTTCAAAAATATTTTACATCTATAACAAAAATGTCAAAAATTTGATCCAAACATTAGAGAATTTTGTGAAAATATTATAACTGTCCATATTATATTAATGGGATTAAATCAAAATTGTAAAAAGTACAATAAAGTCAAGATTATTGATGCTTTGAGGTTAATCCTTATCACAGTGAGATGTTTATTATTGTAATTACAACAAATTAATAGTTTATAATTTTAAACCAGGTATTTAAGAATTAAACTAGACAACTTGATGAATAACTTACAGAACTTGATAATTTATTCGCCTTTTCTACTACAATAACAGAACATAATAAATTATGCAATGAAAAATTTGGAAATTAGGAAAAAAGTTGCAATTTGGAAAGTATCAATTCCTCAAAAAAAATAAACAAACAAAATAATATCACCTTTATTTCTGGATACAAGGAATAAAGTTTTTGTTACATTTTAGATTATATTAAATCAAAATGTAAGAAGTTCAGTATATTAAAGTTCAGAAAGTCTAAATAAAGCGCCTTAAATATCTCATAAAACTCAATTGCAGAAGATTTGACACAAGAAAAATAGAAATAGAGAATTTCCACCATTTGTCTCAAATTTTTCTAGAAGCAATATTTATCCCGGAATCAGGTTTTTTGTCCCGGATTATCCTGTGTTCTGATTTTCAATATTTACTTTAAATATATTTCAACTAGAATTATTTTTGCAAAATTTGAACCGAAAAACTTGTGCATATCATAATACGCGACACGGCACGCTTTAAACCATTTGAAGCATACAATGAACTTGGAATACTCTTCCACCTAAAGGCGCATCCACCCTGGAGCAACATTTTCCAACATAATACAACAAAAACTTGTTATAACATAAAATGTTTATATTTGTTGGAATATGTTGTGTTGCGTTGCATAAAGTTGGTGTTGCAATTCAACATTAGTTGTAGTATAAATTGCATAAATCCATTTTTAGCGGTAAAGATCAAAGGATAATATGAAACAAAGTAAAACATTTTCAACATTGCTTCGATATGGATGGATTGTTGCGAGTTGAGACCTGTTGCAATTTGAGTAAGTAGACAGTAGACAGACTACCGCGTGATGGCGTTTAAGTGGACTTCGGAGAATTGTTTAAATTTAATTGAGAATTATAGACAATATCCATGTATTTGGAATCCTAAAAATATTAAATATAAATGCAGAGAAGAATAAATCCGTAACTTGGTGGCTCAGTTTAATAGAGAGCGAAAAAAATATCGTAGCATGGAAAATTCTGGAGCAGGCGGTCACTTTCATTCCAAGTGGTTTGCCTACGATGCAATAGTATTTCTTCGAGACAAAAACAAAGTCCGCCCATGCAAGGAAAGTGAAGTCGAGAACGTGGTAAGTAAACACACAATGTTTTTAGATATTAAATTTTCTATTATTAATTATTCAAACAAATAAATAGGCAATTTCAAGTTATACATGAATTATAATTCAAAAATTATTCTGCCACTGCGCCATCCCCAAAGATGTAACGAAAAAATCAGCAAACTCTTGTCGAATACATTTTGCTTCAGTTGCTGTATTGCGTGCAACTTTTTTGTATGGAGTAAACGTATTACTCTGAGTTTCTCTTCTCCACGATCCTTCCAAGTTCTAATAAAACGTCATCTTTCTTTAAATCCAATAATAATTCCCTTTTCTTCAAATTTGGACGGACCCAGCATTTACGCTTCCGTTTTCGTGAAACACCACACAAAATTAGAAAGCACACGGTAGCAGTTAATCCATCATGTCACAAAACTACAGCAGTGTGGACAGATTGTTGTACTCAACTGAATTTGAGATTCGAGTGCAAACATTCATTAACATTGTTGCACTAGTGAGGACAGTTTGTTTTATGTCAATGGATTTAAGCATTTAGCAACTTGTTGCAACATAAAATTGCTACAAGTTGCCACATGTTGCTCCAGTGTGGACGTACCTTAACGCTCAGAAACAAGATATATAGCGTAGGTACCAGTGTTTCGTTACACATCGTGTATCTGAACGTTCGATGGAAGAGGAAACGCAGACTCGTGGTAGTTTGACATTATGGAGAGATATCCTTAGCCGTCAGGTTTTTTTCAGTTTAAGTTTGTAAGTTTAAGGTTAAGTTAAGATTCAGTTTGTGATTTTTATTTGCTTTTGTTGTGGGGCAAGATATTCAATTGATTTTTTTATTCATAAATAAACTAGTGAATTATTTTTCATGGAAATGAGTTCTAAAAAAAGAAAATGTACATTCAATAAAGAGTTATAAAAAGAATGTCTTTGTATAAAACAAAACGATTAGTGATTCTGATGTCAGGTACAACATATACGTTGTAAATTTTTCAATCAGTCATGGTGGACATAATTAAAGCTCATTTCAACAGTAGGAAACATTGAAAATCAGCTTCTGTTGTTGCATCGACCTCATCTGTAACAAACTTTTTAAAATATGAAAAAATGAGTTCTAAAAAAGAACTGTTAGCCGCAATCGAAGGCACTTTTGTGCACCATACTGTTTGTCACAATCATAATTTTAGATTTATATATTGCACAGCCAAATTGTTATAAACAACTCTAGAATTTAAATTTTCGTGTACAGGCACTAAAGCGGTAGCAATTATAACTAACAGCTATTTCCAGTGTTAGTAAGATATTTTGACTAGAAAACTGGAATTAAAGTAAAAATTTTGGAACTGAACTCATTGCCAAACGAAACGTCCGATACAGTTAGTAATTATGTTGCTGATTGCATAATAAAAAATAATTTAAAAGAAAAAGTTGTTAGATTTGTTGCAGACAATACAAATTCTAATTTTGGCGGAGCGAATAGGAAAGGGAACAATGTTTTTATCAAATTGCAGCAGAAGCTGTACCATAATTTAATAGGAATTGGGTGTGAGGGTCATATTTTCCACAATACTGTTAAAACAGCTGCCGATATTTCACGGAATGACGTTGAATTAATTGTTTCGAAATTATATTTATATTTCAAGTCTTCCACTGTTACGAGTGGAAACTCTAAAACATTTTTAAGGCTTTGTTAAAACAGATTTTTCATTGTTATTGGGCTACTCTCAAACAAGGTGGGTAGCATTACTGCCAGCCATTGAAAGTGTACTACAAATGTTTGCGCCCTTTTAATCTTATTTTAAATCGCATGAAAAATGCCCTGTATTTCTTTCTAAATTTTTTGATAAATCTTTTTCTGAAGCTTGGCTACACTTTGTATATAGTCAAGCGCTCATATAACATGCTGTTCAATAAAATTATATCGTTCAGATACTTGCAGCTTGACTATTTTTTACAAAGCTAAATCAAATGAAAAAGTACTGATTTTCAACTTTATGCATAATTCCTTGGACATTAAGGAAAATAACAGCCATATACTAGAGGCAATTTGTCCATGCAATAGAACAAAATTTGGCGTAAACATATAGAACTAATACCTAGAAATTAAACTGTAAATTCAAGGTATCGATGACCAAAGCAGGGATTTATTAACATTTTGGACTGGGGGTAAATTTATATATTATATACTGAGAAACCACAGGTTAAAAGAAAACAATTTTTATTTCAATTGGCAAAACACTTGCCTCAGAATATAAAAAATAGCTAAAAAAAGATTAGTATTTGTGACATATGTAGAGACAGCTTCACATATACAGAAATTACGCCAAAAATAAAATTAACAAAATATGTAAAAAATATGTATGTGGAAAATGTACATACGAGTACAACAATTTGTATTGGATGCGTTTAGATACAATGAAACATTAATTTAATAATTTTGATCTCAAAAAAGTAATGTCTGTATTTTTTCCCATTTTGAATAATAATTTTGAGTTTTCTCTCTATTTAAAATAGATAATCAGAGAAGTCGGTAGGAATAGTGTTAAAAAGCTATAAACGGGAGTGTTGATAATTTCAGAATTGGAAGTATCTGGTCTAAAGAAAGTGACGAGTCTTCAAATGTGGAAAGAATTGATTTTCAATTTATATAGTTGGTTTAAAATCAGTCACAAATTAGAGAATTCATATTACATACATCACCATCCAAATTTTTGAAAATACTTTTTTCTGGAAGCAAAACATAAGGCTATAAAATTTTGCCATTGATTATAGAAAATTATTATAAACATAAATAAGAGTTGGATGCATATAGGTAACTTTTTAATAATTTAAGATTTTAACAAAAAAAGAAGCAAAATAAAAAGATTTTTAACTGAATTTTTACATTATATACAGAAAAAAATACCAGTCTAATAAGAAAAGTGACAGAAACAAAAAAACAAAAGAATCGAAGAAAAAAAGGATCAAGGAAAATTTAATTAAAACAAAACGGAAAACAATGTAACAAACAAATGAAATTACAAAGGACCAGAAAGAGTGGAAAAAATGGGTGAAAAGAGAGTGAAAACTAAAACCCCAGTACTCTAGGTCTCGAAAAGACATAAAGAGTTATATAGAATTTTATATCAATATAGATATAATGAGATAATTTTGTTTCGCATCATTTCACGTAAAACGCGTTAAACTTTTGGATGGTGTGTACATATACATGTATGAATATAGAAAATGTATGAGTATTAAAATCTATAAAGTAACACTGAACAACAAATACGATCAGGTCTTGTCATAGATTAGTTTTATAAATAGGAGACCTTAACATCCTGCAATCGACGACGTTATTTGAAGATGATTATTAGTATAATTTAAAAGAACTTATTTCAATACTTCAAATATGCTTCAGTCGATTTTGTCTTTAAAACAAATAAGAAAAAAGCATCACAAAAAATTAAAAGATTCAGATGAATGACAAACATTTACGTATCACTTGGTTTACAAAAATATATTGAAACGTTTTTCAGGGCATGAAAAATTGCACAATGTATGAAGAAATAAAAATATATTTAGTTTTATCGGAATATTTAAAAAAAAACAAACAATTTTTAAAGAAAATTCAAAGATAAAGTTTCCAATAAAATATCTTTTGGGGCATTGAATATAAGTTGAAAGGTTTTAAAATTCTTATATACCGGAAAACAGTTTCAATAAATTTTTTCAGACATCACTCAGTATCGAGCTATCGCAAATATTTTTACTACCTTCATCTCTAGTGTTTTCTGTCTGTTTTTTACTTGTGAATTAGTCAATATTATCTAAAATACAAATCGAATCATTACACAAAATCATTTGATAAAAAAACATTTAAATAATTCAAAAGATATACTAATAAAATTAGTGAAATATATACTTTTGGAATAATAGATTTACTTATAAAAACTATCAGTATTTTTCTCTCACAGGTTGATATAGAACAGTATTATGTAAATAAAACTGTACAAATAATAACTTTTTACATACAAAATTGGCACTTTGATATTATCACATAGAATCTACCGAAAATATTCTTGAATATTGGCAGTAGGATCAAATTTGATTTCGACATTTCCCAATTCATTTTTTGCTTCTTGCGCACCTTTCAATACCCTTTGTAGATTCACTTCAACATCATTACTGAATAATGGACATCTATGAACGAAAAAAATATGTTGTTAATGTTATTTGTAAAGGTTGAAGTTATAATACGAAATTACTGTAAAAATATTTTATTTTTCTATAATATTAATGACTTCTGAATCTATTTTCCAAATAATGAATCCTTTGTAAGCAGCATCACAATTATTACAAGAATCCTCATATTTAATATAACTTCTTTTATTTTTTGATTTGTTAGATTCCACGCTACTGAAATATTTTGATAATGTGTTTTATATTTTATTCATTTATTGATTCATTCTAATTTTATGTTTATTAAGATAATCAAGAATGTCCTTGTGAATATAGAAAAGATTTACTTTTTGATAATACAGATCGGTTTTGTTTGTTGATCAATTAAAATTTATATTTATTTTTCTTTTGAATATATTATTTGTCATTTATGGAATAATTGTTCTCCCTTAATACAGTTAAAGGATTGTAACACGTAATTTCAAGTTCTTATAATATTTTAGTCCAGGCTACCAAGGTCGATATGAGGTATTTCCTCCGGTGTCCTTATCTTGAAAATCTACCATATGCCGATACGTGCTTATAACTATAACAATTATTTAGACGTAGCTTAATTATATTAAATTGACTTTTTATTAGTGTTCAACTCAAATATTTTGCATCCCAAATGTTCAACCCTTATAAATCATCCCTCATTTCGAGAAAAATTAAAAAAAAAACATTTATAGACGTATTATTTATTCTTTTTGATGATTCATTTATTTTGAATTAACATCTTTTTATCTGTTTTGACTTGAAAATTTATATTTATAATTTTTGATCCCTATTAATCATCCCTCCCTTATTTCGGAAAAATATTTACAGACGTACTTATACAATTTTTTTAGTTATTTATTTCAAATTGACATTTTTTTACCTTTTAGAGGTGAAAAGTTTCGAAAATGGTATCAGTCATATAGTACAATTGTAAGGTCATATCTCAGTTATTTTAGAAGTTACAAAAAATTCGAAAGGGCAAAATATACTGACTCTTTGTTTTCTATCAATTTTTATGTATATTCTATAGATTTTCAGAATTTTTTAGAAAAAGATTTTTCGAAATTTTTCATTCTAAATCGTTAAAACTTCCAGAAATCATTATTAGTATGTAAATAAAGTAAATCATCACTGGATCATATTTTTATCGCAATTTGGGTACTATTGCTAGGAGTGAAATTGGGGTTTTCTTCTACAAAAAAATTATAAATCGATTTTATTTCGACGACAACATTCTTAGTTTTTATTCTAGAAAGTTCTACTATTTCTCATTTTAAAGCTTCTTAAAAGTACCTTGAAAAAGATTTAATTAATTAAAAATTTTCGTTCAATTAAAAAAATTCAATCTTCAATAAATCACGAGTCGGTTTGTATTATGCCTAGAGCAAATTCAAAATAAACCAATCTCTTTGTTTTTTCATAAGTTTCATTTTTGTTTCTAACCCTTTTTCTGAAAAAATCAAAATTTTCGCGGTTATTTCCAACAAAAAAAACTTCCCCCTTAGTTGGAGAGTAGATTTTGCTTTTTGAGGTATTCCTTACAAGCTGTCAAAATTACATTAAAATCGACAGGTTTATGGAAATCGGAGCTGAAAACCTTGGTAGCCTGAACTATTATCCAAACTGATCTTTTTTAAGAGATGGGAATCAAGGCTCTCTATCTGTAAAAAACTAAAGTTCTTAGTTGCTAACCTTATATTTTGGGATAATATTGCAAGCATCAGATCTTTTTCTATTTTTTGTTGCTGATTCAAACTGGTGCTGCATTCAATATTGCATAAGATATTTATTATAAGGAATTTTTTTGTAGTTAAAAATCTACTTTTTGTGAGCCTAAAATAGACATTCATTTCATATTTTTGATCCATTCTGATTCTGTTTTATTGTATCTCCATTAATAGATTTTTGTTTTATTATTAGGTTACTAGTTTTTATTTTTTTCCTAATTTTTAGAAAAAAATGAAAAAAAAAATGATTCAGTATGTTCTTAGAATTAATTTTTGATTTTTTTTAAATTTGAAATGATGAATTAGTACAGATTTTATTTTGATATTCTTTTAGTATGTGATCAATTAATTCTTAGTCCCGATTGTAGAAGTCAGGGAATATTTTGATCAAGATCAAAACATAAAAAATAATTTCTATAAAAAAATTTCCTATTAAAATTAAGTGAGGATTAAATCCATTTATTCAAGAAAATAAATCTTCTACGTAAGAAAAATGAAATGGATATATATATATATATATATATATATATATATATATATATATAAATGTTGATTTTAGGTCTCTTCTGTTTCAAAATTAGTTTTTTTGATAGTTTTTAAAAGAAAATTCTGACGTTTGGACTTTTCTTTAAGTCTTTATCAAAATATATAAAAACTAATTTTTAAACAGAAGAGACCTAAAATCAAGAACATTTAGATGCATTAATATATCAAAAGGAAATAAGAAATTGAAAATTTGTTAATTAAAAAATATTCTATATCATCACCTTGGATCATTGGGCATTGCTTCATTTTTAAAATGAGAATAATCAATGACAGGTTTACCACATAAGTAACATAGCTTGGCTCCACACACACATGACATCTTGTTACAACCAGTTGATTTTATGAAAGATTTTTTGCACTTGTAGCAAATTCTGTAAAAAATATAGAGCTAGAAAAGAATACCTTATTAATAGAAATATTCATAAATACCGAGTCAATGCTTCAGTCATTTTATTTTCTATATAAGTCCGTCTTCTAACATCCTCATCATATTCAATCTCATTACATCTCAAAGGAATATGCGATTTATGACGACATTGTCTACAAGATTCTATCAAACATTCCTCATTGATACATTTGAATATCTTTTCATGTTCAGGTAAAATCATGGCAAAATCGCAAAACGGGCAGGTTTCTAAGCCGTCAACCTTGGCTTTTTTAATTTCTTCACTAGCGATTCTTTGAGCAAGCCGTTCAAACATTCTTTTTGGCAAAACCATCTAAAAACGGAAATTTGTTATAATTGGAAAATAGATAATATTAATCAATAAAAACACTTAAAGTAAAATACTTTACTTATATGTGTGTAAGTAAAAGATAAAACCAAAACTTGAGTCCTAATTAAGCTGATATCTTCCTTATAAGAATAATATCATAATTCCATTGCCAACACTTTAAAGTTCTTTTTTTCAACTCTGTTAAGTGATTCTATTTTACACCAGAATTAATCGTTCCAGAAATCAATGATTTTAAAGGAAATCGAAGTTATAACTTTTTGTTTAATGTTTTTTCTAAATTCTCATCTGTCAAGTTCTAGCCTAATTACATTGTTCCTAACTTAGGATCATTGCCTTGGAATAGCTATACACCAGACACAAGTTTCCAACCTATTTATTAAACTCATGTATTATTATCTCAAACCGTGTTACTGAGCAACTTTATTTAAAAATAACAATCTAATAACAACAACAACTTGTTCAATTATGTATTCCATACAACAATAATTTTACGTAATTAACGATTAATAAACTTTTCGCTTTCATTGTAAAAACCTAAATCTTATACAAACTACTTAACCCTGAATTTTTGTGGGTGGTTAAGTTAGGTTATTTTTTAAGCATCAACTATTCTTCTCCATTTCTTTCTGTCCTGTATCTATTTGTTCCAGTAACGTACTCCCAAATTCTGCATATCTTGTACAATTTAATCTTCCCATCTATTTTTTGGTCTACCAAGTAATCTTTTCTTGTTCGGTCTCCATTCGGTAATTTTCCTTGTACCTTAGCGTTCCATTCTTTTAATGTGTCAGTACCATTGTATTATTTGTGCTCTAATTGTTTTTACTATATCTTCATTTTCTAATGTATTTTTAATTTCATGATTTCTATATACTCATTATTTCCAACTTCCACTGGTTCATGAATTCTCCTAATTATTCTCCTCTCATATATCCTTAGTTTTTCTTCGTCCATATTTGTTAGTCTCATAGTTTCAGTGACGTATGTAACTACTGGTTTTATCGCATTGTTGTAGGTTCTTAATTTGCTTGCTCGGCTTATTCTCTTGCTTTGCATTATAATTTTGTACTTTTTATATGCCCTATATCCTGCAAGAATTATTTGTCTTGTCTCATTTTTTGTGTCATTTATATTGCTTATCATTGTTCCTAAATACTACTTCGAAGATGAGGTGATTTATCTTTACTGTTTCTTGTTTGTAAACTTCTTTCTTTCAATTTCCATATATATTGTCTTTTTCTGAATTATTTTCAATCCTCTTTTTCCTGCCTCTCTAACAATTTTGTCTAATGTGCTCTCAAGATTCTTTCGGTCCCTCGCTAATAGAATTAAATCATCAACATATGCTATTACTTATATTACCTGAGATAAAAACTTTTTTCTTTCTATTTGCACTTTTTTTGAGTAATCTTCATTAATCCTTATATTGGTACCTTTCAGTTTTTTAGCTTGTTTCATAATTTTTTTTCCATTTTTTATTTTAACTATAATTCTGTTGCATTCTATTAAATCAAATTCCAGATCGACTCTATTTTCCTCATTAAGATTTGGACCTTTTCCTTTATTTTTTTGTTGACTTTCATTTTCCCCATCTTCGATTTCTTGAATTATTATATAATTGCACGTTACTTCTCTTTCTACATTTTCCAGTCTTTCTTTTTGTTCGGCTATTTGATTTGATTCTCTTGTTTCAATTCATCTATAATATATGCATTTCTGTCTATTTTTTCTTTCATGCTCTTCAGACTATCTTTCATCTGTAAAGACATTCCTTTTATTATTTCCATATTGTCCTATATATTTTTATCAGGACGAATTCCACGTCCCGTTCAGTTTCGCTAGGCACCTACTCAGTTCAGATCCCAACACTTACCCAGGCTGGCAAAACTCGTTTAGCTACATAATTGTGGCTTAATTTTTTTATTCCAATTTTTATTGGTTTCAAACCATACTTATTATCACTTTTTTTCCTTAACAGCAATTTTTTATCCCCAACTGGACTATTGGGTTTAAACTGAACACCAAGTTCACAGTAGTCTTATTATATCTACTACCGAACAGGTATCAGGTATCTGATCTTAACTTCATCTTGTTACAAGATTATTATTGATATTTCATTTTACATTTCCGCGTGTACCATAATGTGGATCCTAACAGGGATCTCATAGAAGATCAAGGTGCCCCAAGGTTGAGCTTTAATGGCACATCATGTTTACCAGCCTAATGCCATTCAATTGTTGACATGCATCTCTAAATCTAATCTCTTTTGCGATATTATTAAGATGATTGTAAAGCCTTAGAGTGCCTTTCAAGAATAGATTGGATGTTTCTTCTTTTATTCTTCATTTGGGTGTCTTGGGACAACACTTCGAACAACTTGGAAATGAATTGTCAACCAACTTATAATTATTTGATTGTTCTTGAGCTGGTTGAATTTAGTTGAAATATTGGGGTTGATGTGCCATTTGAATACAGGAATACAAGGCTAGATTTGAAACTTCAAAGATCACTAATTCCATCCAAAAAGCAAAAACTAATTTCAATGGAATACCAATATAAATTACGTAAAAATAATGATAAGTGAAATTTTAATGAAAAATCTAATGAACCTACCTGCAGAGTCTGTAAATCAAACTCAGAATTGCAATTATCCATACAAGGAAATTTTATATGCCCTTTTCCTACTCCGACCTCGACACCTTTTTGGACACAACTTTTACAAAAAACACATCCTTTCATACAGAAGTAACATTCTTCGGGTATTAATTCATCATCAAAACAACATTGGCAGGTTTCTAATAAACCATACTTCCTTGCTTCTTCTTTGGCTTTCAAATATTGTTCATCTTTAGATTTCAGTTCTCTTTTAATCAACTTGCGATGTTGCAGGTAAGCTACCTAAAAATAGAAAAAAAATTTATGAAGATCTCGCAACATTTAATCAGCTTTACCTCGAACAAAGTATGTGATTAATCATTGGAAACTTAATAGGAAAATACTTTTACATCTATAACAGAATCGATGAATATTTTGTAGGTACAATAAATAAGGGAAGGAAGTTATATTGATACAGTTGACATTTGATAATTCGATAACTCGTTGGTCTGTCACACTCAGTAATCCGACGCACGCCAATCGAGTCAAAATTCGGGGTTTTTTGTTTTTTATGTGTGTTTCTTCATTCTAAGTAGTTGTAAATATAACAAATAATTCGAAGAAATGAAACGAAAATAGCGACATATGGACGGTTGTTAGTCTGTTATACCGTTAATTTCTTGTTATGTATTTACAATAGCAAACATTTGCGTTTCATTAGTTTTGAGAAGTGTTTCAGTTCGATAGCTTTTTTTATTTTTTGTAATGTCAGGCAAAAGTGCTATCATAAAATGCAAACATGAAACCTTAACTCTTCGTGAAAATGGGAAATAGTTGAGAGATATGATCATGGTGAAACTCCTGCAGCTATATCTGGAATATATTGCATTGAAAAAGCTATGGTTTACGATTGATTTTGAAAAATAGAGATCTGTTGCAAGCGATTCTAAAAGAAAAACTCTCAAGACAAGCGAAAATCCTCAAGTTGAAGAAGCCTTCTATGCATAGCTCCAACAACAGAGAAAGAGACATGCCCCAATTTCTTGTATTGAATGGTTCGAAAATTTTTTCGAACGCAATGGTTTCATACAGATGAGTGGTAAGAAATTATCTGTTGATTAGTCAGAAGTCTAGAACAAGTGTACAATGCCAATGAACTGGCTTGAATTGGCATAAACGTCAACGAAAACAGTTGTAACATAGTTTGAACCAAACGTTTCTGGTCGAAAAATGAAAAAAGAAAGAAACACGTTTATGGTGTGTGCAAGTGGAGCTGGAAGTCATATACTAAAACTGCTAGTTGTGGATAAATCCAAAAATCCCTGAGCATTCAAAAACACAAAAATTCAAAACCTTCCCGTTGTTTCTAAGAAATAGAGGCGGGCGTGGTTAACACAAAAAGTGTTCAATGACTGGTTTTTCAATCTATTTGTGCAATTGAAAAACAAAAAACTGCCAATAAAAGGCTTTTTACTGCTAGATAACGCTTAACGGCTACTGATAGATATTGTGTGCCAACCAGACGCAGACATAACGTCACTTTCGAAGAAATTGAGCATTAAATATACAGTTATTAATGCTGCATTTGTATGGCAACAATGAAACTGTCAACTCTTATTAAATTCTGGAAAAATATTTGGCTAAAAAGTTAAAAATGACACTCTCACACTTTGTGATTAAAATTAACGCTTCTTTAGAATCTTCAGAAGACCTTAGAAGATGGATTATAGAATATAACTTGGAACTCCGACTTTACACATGAAGAGATAGTAAAAGAAATCACATCTAATGAAGATAAACCATTCGAGGAGCTTCCGAATACTAACATTCTATCAGCTATGACGAAGCTGTACCAGCAGCAAATATTTTAATATGCTGGTGCGAAGACTGGAAAAAAAATCACAGACTTTTTCAATGCTTGAAATAAAAGATATTTTTTATGTTAAAATTAATGCCTAACCTAATTATAGGTGTATGTTTTTCAATTTTTCAGGCTAGGTGTTGATAATGAAAGATAGTAGATTTTTCTACTAAATTATAAATTTGTTATTTATTCAACTCCACAATGACAAAACAAACCTAATCAAACAAAAGTATAAAATTTCAGAATTCAATATCCATAAAAACAAAGATATGAGATCCAAGAAAATATTGTATTCTTAAATTTTATAAAATTTCTTGTTTCTTAATACCTTACACGAAAAACAGACTTCTGGCACAAAATCATTCAACAGATTACAGAAAAACTGCAGTAATGACAGGGGAAGAAGATATGTATGGAAGAAAAAATAATGAAGAGGAAGATCAAGCATAATAAGACCTGTTTTACCACAAAAACTTGCCTATGCCTACCGGAAAAAACGATCTCATAGTTGGTATGGAAGTGTGTTTTTTTATGAAGAATACAGCACCAGCTCATTTTCCAATAACTTTTTCTTGATTGTAAATCTTACAGAGAAGGTATAGAAATAATTTTAGTAGACATATATCTGATTTACAATTTTATTCTGAGATAATTTTATTATAAAACTAACCCTTTTTTCAAAAAATCCAAAAAAACCAATTTTGCAAACATTGCTTTGGCATTTAGTAAAATTATTGGACACACACGGGATCAAAGAGGACTTTTCAGGATTTCCTTAGAGTGGTATTCTTTGCGTGTCTATTTTTTGGGTTAATGTGACCGGGCTATGAACATTTTACACCAAAGTTGAACTGTTATTGATTTGCTGATACTCACCACTTGCAATAATTGAATATTTTTGGAATCTACCTCGTTCACAACAGGTCTTGGAGTTATTAAACTATTACCCAAATTTTCTAATTCATCACATACAGCCACCAAATTTTTCTTTTTCCACTTAAATAATAAATCTATGTATTTTCGTCTTATAAATCTAAATTGATTGTACAAAAATTGCAACGCATATTCTTCATCATTTTGATCGGAATTATCATTCAAAATCAACAATCTATTTGGATCACTAAATTTTTCTATTGGATTGGGAATAGTTTCCAAAAATTTATCTATATCAAAATTTTCTGTGTACTTTGCTACTTCATCATCATGTTTTTTGTTCCTAAAACAGGGGGAGTCAATGTTATCAGGATTATAAAATGCAATTAAATTTATAGGACATTATTATCTCAATTAATGATGTCAGATATTGAGAAAACGATCATTAGTAAACTTAAAATTAATATTATCTTCTTTGAAATTGAAAACCTGCGACATATAACAAGTAACTAATTATAAAAATATGATAATTCTTGTAACAGAATAAAAAGCAGGGAGAGAAATTTTAGAAAAAGTTTAAATGCATAGAAATGGGGTATGTTTGAATGATAAAAATTATCTAAGCAATTTGAGTTTATATTTCTTTTTTATAAATTCTATGCATGTATGTGGGCAACTGTTAATATTTTCTTTTCAACTTCTTAAGATAAAAACACACCTTAAATTGTTCAAGAATGATCTGTTGGCTTTTCTAATCCACTCATTTATTTGAATGTGTTACAAATTATAATAAGCCCAAATTCTGTGTAACTTGAAGTGAATTTGTCTAATAATGTGTAAAACAGGTATTTGCAATGAGTTAATCTACTTTGTTGACATTTAGATGTTTTAAATTCAGCTTTTATTGTTCTACAGAAACCAATTAGAATCAATTTGAACCCCTTATAAAATAGTTTGCTATTGTTATGCTGATTTGTTAGAAATTGTTGTACTGTTCCTATTAATAAATTAACTTTACTGTTATTTCCAAACTTTTTACTTTAGGTACTGTGAATGTTTAAAAGTTCCTTCTATAAGAGAATCCAAAACTATAACCATAGACTGAGGAAGAACATGGAATAATGTAGACGTTGGTGAAGTCGCATAAGTTGATTTATACGCTTATAAATTTGTAACCTTTTTTTGGGAATAAAAGTAATTAGTAGATAGATGTTAAACCTAATAATATCATATTTAAGTGGTCCTAGAGCTACACCATACAAATGTGAGGCCATAAGGGAAAATCTACATGCCTAGCTATGCCACTAACCATAAAGAGGGAATGATTAAGTTATAAGAAGTACATATCAGCAAAAAGCAATTCCTCTTTAATACACCTATTCTTTCCATTTTTTTTTTGGAAAAATTTGTAAAATATAAATACTGTGACTAGTTTTCATTGAAATCCTCTTTTTAATACGAAATGAATACTTACTCAAGATATTCTTGCATTGAAGGGTAGTTATTGTTTTCAATAGCATTTTGTAGAAAAACATTCAGCTCAGTAGTGGGAAGTGAAGCAAATTTATTGGCTTGTTTTTTTAAATAGGAAGGATCAGCATTTGGTAAAACAGACTTGAGTTGTTCCCAAATCCTTGTTGGATCATTCATTTTTTTTGGTAAATTGCCTATCAAATACAAAAAGACTATGAAGCATACACACCAGGTGCTTGATGAAGATGATAAAGTAAAATATGATGGCTAGCTCATGTTGAGAAAACCTAAGTAAAATCAACAACGAGATATTATAATTAAATAGTGAGTTAATGGCTGATTATAAATATTTTACAATAGTGAGATGGAATAATTGGAGAATTAATTAGTATTACAGGGTGCATTTAGAAATGAAATGTTATCAAATTGTTGACTGAAATTGTAATAATGCAACATGTACATACAAAGGGATAGCTCATCAAGTGCATCCTCAATATTGAAATGATCAGGTTTGCCTTCAGCATATCTTCGCAAATAACTTTCATCTACATCTTCATATATAGAAGCCAGATTTGTAAACAACTCACTATGAGGTGTTGATACATTAGGTATTGGTCCTTGAGCTCCTTCAGCAGTCAACATATTTATCATATTTTCAATTTTCTGCTCAAATGAATCTTCCGGACTATTTTCCAGTACTAATTCAATGACATCATTAAGAACATCTTCATTTGTTCTGGGAAACATATCCCTTAGTGTGTGTAGATAATTGACCTGATAAGGTTGAAACATGGTGAATATTAATCTTAATATATTGTCACATATCCAAAGCCTGTGAACTTTTGTAACCTAAAAAAATGGAGTATTTTGAAATGTTTATGGTAGTTTATCAAATTAACATGACAATCAAATTAATGAAAGTAAAGTAGTCAAAATCACGACTTAATCGCTTGGAAATACCAATATTTAGGTATAAATGAATAAAAATTTTTGTCATTTCTTACTAAATTAGTTTCCCTTTTATTATATATATATATTTAGATGATTTACCTGTTATAAAGTAATACTGAATACTAATCTCATCTAAACATAATTAATGATGAAATGTGGGAAACACCGACCAACTACTTTATGCACCTATTTTTGTATTGGTATCAACACAAAACTGAGATAAAGCGACAATTATCACTATCAGATATTTAGAGCATAGTTGCCACAGCTACTATTCTACTGCAATAAATGAAATGCACATTTGGTTGTAAGTGATAGGCAGCACACATTACATTTCATACCATTTAGGACCAGTTTACAACCTAGGGTAAAATTGAAGACAAAATTGAAGTTTCAATATGGTTTGAGCTCTAGTTTAAACCAAGATTGTTCTATTTCAGTGGTCACAGCTAAACATACATTTTTTCTGTCATAGTTGGAATGGTATATATTCATGTCACCTACAACAGGCACTGGAAATATTGGCTCCTTATCTGGTAAGGATCTTCAGATCCTGCTTCGCTCAGGGCTATATTCCCGAACAAGTGAAAGAGGTTAAGGCAGTATTTATTCCAAAATCAGGAAGAAACGACTGCATCGTACCTTCCTGAAAGCAATGGAGAGTCGGAAGTCAGAATTGCGGTATTTTTTGATATTGAAGGGGCATTCGACGGCATTGGAAGTTATCTACTGAGTACTCGAGAAACGTAGCGTCGAACTCTGTCTCGTAATATGGATAAGGGCAATGCTCTCATAACGCCGAGTGTCGGCGGAATTAAACAATGTAATAAGGGCTGAGGATAAACAAAGAGAACCTTCTTTTTACTAGGAGGCGCAACAATGGCACGCCCCCAAATATAACGTTGGGAGACGTAAATCTTACGTACTCTAGAGCCGTAAAGTACCTGGGTGTAACCCTGGATACAAAACTGTTCTAGTACGAACACGTAGACAACTAAATAAAAAGGCCACCTGCACCCCCTGAACATGCGGAAGGGCAATCGGTTGTACATGAGGGTTTTCACCCAAGATCCTCCACGGAATTTATACCTCAATGATCAAATCTCTTCTCACATACGGGGTCATCGTGTGATAGCCCTGTACGGAGAAAGTGAAAACAAAAGTGCGACTGGACAGAGTTCGGCGCCTCGTGTGTCTCATGCGTACGGCCCCAATTAGGGGCCTTAAAGTCCTACTGGGCCTCTCACCCTTGGATCAGTAAACAGTTTACTTTCTGAAGATGATAACTTGGTTATCGTCCAACTTATATTACTTAAAGTTTTCAAATGCATTTTATGATGTAAATATTGAAACAAAAACAAAATAAAATATTTCGACATCGATAACTTCTACATATTACATCAAGCGATTCCTGTCATCAGTATGAGAAACATGCTGAATTTATGTTCACGTGCCTTAATTTTTTGCAATTGCCATTTAAATTATATGATGTGAGATATTATAAAAACGAGTTACTAATGAATTTAATTAATAAGTGTTTACAGTATTTGTGGAAATGTTTTCGAAAATACTGGTAGTTTTCTGTAGATCTATGAAAAAAGGTATTCATTGTTTTATTGTGTCTCAATGGAATTTGGCAACGTTCACCATTCACAAATTGTATGTCCAATCCTTTTTTATAAAAATTATAAACAGAAATAGAAAAACAGATGCTGCAGAGAACAAACACAAACAATATATTTTCATCAAATAACAACTTGTTGATTGTAAACTAACAGAAGGTGTATTCGATGATATCCATTTTATTACCAATAATTAAGAAACCTAATTATAAATTGTAAGGCGATTATTATACTAATCAGCATAATTAGTAATGAATCCAAAGTACTATTTGGAATAATTTAGAAGATTTGTGAAGGGGAATAGGGTAGTTTAGTTTTAAATAGAGTTTTTACGTAATATGAATTTAAATTAATATTTGCTCTATAACAAAAACATTTACTAACTTAAGTCATTGATTTATACAGAAAAATCTTTATAGTGGAATCAAAAAGGTGGACTAAACATTAACATGACATATACTAACAATGTGAAAATAATGCAAGCAGTTAGATAACTTTCATTAGTCTTAGGTGCTTTGATTATTCTGAATACAACAAAATAAACATAATTGGTACATATCGTTATGTAAAATATGAGCCCTTCTCTGAGTAATTTTAATGTATATTGCGAATTCAGGATGTATGGAATTCTTAATTCGAAGATAAAAGTAAATCTGAAGCATCCAGAACTTCCTTATCTCAAAATTTGCATTTATTTGCATTTGGTATTTATCCGTTTAGGCTTTTGGATAAAGAAAACTTACATGCTAGTTAAATGATATGGTTCTATTCTGGATCTTTACACAACTACTATCTACTAGAACAGCAGAAATGAAAGTAGGACAAGACACCATTCAGTCACTGCAAACAGAGGATGCCCACAAGGGGGAGTCGCGTTCTTACTTATAGGGAGCTTAGTAGTAAACAAGCTCTTACGTGGGCTGACTGAGCTTGGCATACCCTGTCAAGGATATACAGACGATATAGCCATCTACGCAAAAGGATGCTTTGAGAATACACTTTGTGACATAGTTCAGAGGACCCAGCTATACAAAAAGGTGGTGTCGATCGGTGGAGCTAAACGTCAATCCGAACCAGACCTACCTAATTTCCTTCACTAGGAAGAAAAAACTCAACCTCAAGCCCATCAAGCTAGACCGGCAAGTAATCACCAAAAGCCACAACAGCTCTGATGGTGTACAGAAACCTTGCAGAGAGATCCTAAGATCCTAAGGTGGATGTACATGGCAATTATGAGACCAATAATCACATATGGGCCAGTGGTTTGCGGTACTAGAACTAGTCTGAATACCACGAGGAACAATATCTCCAAAGTACAAAGATTGGCTTGCTTATGGGCAATTAAAGCTATGAAATCTTGCCCAACAACTGCAATAGTTTTGATTCTAAATCTCCCACCTCTCCACATAGTAATGAAAAACGTATCATTACTTAGAATGTTCAGAGACGGAATCATCAAAGAAAGGCCCTTTCCTAAATAATGACCAGCCCTGGGACATGACTAAAGACATTGCATCGAAAAAGTTTAGGTTTGAGAAAAACTTTACCTCAATAATAAACTGTAAAAGTAAGTGGTACCAAAACACCATACAAGAAATGAACAGAAATGCCATCAAATGGTATTCAGACAGATTAAAAACAACAAACGGAACTGGAAAAGGAGCTTAATAGGGAAGCCTGTGAAACGCTAAGGAACTCCAGAGCACTACACCTGGGAGCACTTGAAATAGAAGACGAACATCTCTGGCAATGACAACCATCCCACATTCTATATGTATTTCGCATGTTCTATACATTTATCACTTAATACTCCTTGTATTCGATAAATTTGGTAATGAACTAAAGATAAAAGGAATTATTAATATTGAGGGTGGATTAACTTCAAAGAGTATGTGTGACATCATTTATTTCACTAATTTTTTTATTTGGAGGCCACTTTGGTTCTTATTTAAACTAACCCTTTCTAATATAATGATTTATGGTATTTATTGACCTCATCCATGTTATTTGACTATCAAAAGGTTGAGAATTAAGATAATAAATAGAAAACAACATATCTGCAAAATAATTTCTTTTAATGTGAATTGGTGACTACAATATTCTTAACTGTATAAAACATACAAATATTAAAATAGATATATCTCAAAAGGATCAATATTTTTATCTTATCTATACTTTTGTATACACTGTAAGTAAATAGCATGTAATTAAATTTAGGTAGATAAAATTATAACATTACTCAACAAAATATTATTAGAAACTAAAAATTACAAATGAATTAAATGACACATTTTTGGTATGTAACATAAACCTGTATTTATTATGTGAACCATAATATCTAGATTGTTCGCAATATAACATACAGAACACTCATAGTGTTTATTAAATAACCAAGGATGAATTGAATATACCTTAAAGTCGTATAAACATGCACTCAAGTTTTGTGTTAATATTTTTTCAATGAAATAAAGTATCCTAATGATGGCAATATAAATATTACACATGTCCAAAAAGATTTATTCAACGTTTTTACTAAAAACTTTATTAGTAGCTTTTGAAAAAGAGTCATGACAGAAGCTATCTTACAAAATTGAATTTTACAAAGAATAGGGAAGGATGCTCAATCAATGTCGTTTATATACTTCCCTAGGAAGACATATAATGAACTAAGAATTTGCTGGTAATACTTATACGTTCAAGGAATCCATGGAATGTTCATAGGGTATTCTTGATGTGAAAAACAAAGGCACTTATAACAAGGTTATTATTTAAAAATAAACCCCTATTAAAATCACAAATTTCTTCAAAATAAAATCACCTAATTGTAATATAATTAACAGATTAATACAAAATCAAGTCTGTAATCTACTCAAGCATTAGTAATAATTCTAGAGTAACTAGAATGTTTTTAGAATCACTACAACGCTTCTTCTTGGAAGTGAAGAACTTTTTTGGTTTAGTAATTACTTAATATCTATTATATAAGTATCGCAAACACAATAGAATTTTTTGAAGGTCTTAGTATAAATAGTTTTAAAGAATAGAATGAAGTTAAATGAAACATGCGACTTTAATCAAAAACCTTCTTAATTTTTTCCTCAATCCCGTATATGGAAATCTGTTAATTTATATGACAAAATAAATTAGTATTTCATTGCATATAGTCTGTTCTAATTAGCTGATCAATTACTTATCATTTTAAGTTAAAATTACTAACAAAAAAATTATTAAGAAATAAAATTTGAGCGACCAAAAATTAAGAAATTGTTTCTTATGAAAATCGCCAAATTTTGGTATATAATTGGTATATAGTACAAATTGATTTAAATACTATAAAGTATACGAAAAAATTATACTGTTTAAGCATAAAATATTGAGGTGAATATTTATTTATATAAATGTATTTTTTATTACAAAACTTTGATAAGCATAAAAACAATCAATTTTAAAATCTCCCTGAAATATTATAGAACGTAACGCCTATGTACATTGGCATTGTAATCTTAAAGCGGAAGTACTATATATTCAAAGTTTTGAATTAAACATAATAAAATTTTTAATTTTCATATTTTCCTATGTATGCTCTACAGTTTGGACAATAATGGGTTTTGGCTTGGCATGAATCCATACAATACGGAATGCAGCAGCATGGCCAACACCTGAAAAAGAAATAATTGTATAATAATCAATAAAATTTAAACATAATCAATCCTGAATTTGAAATAATGATGATACCGAAAATTAATTAAAGATAAAAATATAAGCATAAACGTTGGAATCAACTTATAATTATATAAGTACAGCATTTGTGTCGAAACATCGGCAAACTCGAAGGATGATTTGCATTTACTAAATGCAAAGTGATATCCTGAAATATTTCGAGAATTTTTTTAAAAATTGACAGAGGGAGAACAGGGCAGAAATAATTAAATATAAATTGCAATCATAAAAAGTATTATAGGGGAATTGAGATCTCTTCAATACCACAAATTTTGTACATTATAATTTATTATAGTGGTTTCAATTATTTCATATCTCCTTTTAGAAACTTTTTCATAGAAATACGAGTATCACTTTGTATTAAACACGGCTTCGTTTATATGAAAAGGTATTAAGTAATCGTTCAATAAATGGTCCAGATTTTTAACCATTTTTTCCTTCAAATGCCTGAATCAAATAAATTAAATTATCCTTTTATATTGTTAGGAAATTTATGAGAAATCCGTATTATTAAACAAAATCATTCTAGTAAAAACATAATTACTGTTGAAGTAATTAATATTCTATCGAAACTAAAATATCAGGTGATAAGTATGCTATTGCATACAACTGAATTATTCATTCTAAATTAATTAAATTTAGTGGAAAGAAAAGGTAACAATGTATCTAATTAATCCTGAATATGATATGATATATATCAAGTGTCAAATGTAAAAGGCTTAATATCAAGTCTCAAAAATTTGTGTCTAAAGTGAGTATTCTCAAACCGCCTATTTAGTTTTATCGTAGCTGTTAAAATGTTTTACCCTTAATTCGGCCTTCAGTTTTGCGAACAAAAAATAGTCAGATTAGAGCTATATGTGGGTGCTGCATCTCTGGGAGCCACATTCTTGTGCAGTAGCTTTGGAAAGCGAAGCAGTGTGGACTGGATCATTGTCATGGGCCAAGCGCAAACCTCGGCTGATTTTGCCACGCAATTTTAGATAATTTTTTGGCGCAACTACCTTAGTAAGTCAGAGTAATATATCGCGTTCACGGTTGTATTTGATTTCTTAAAAAGGATACTTTCGCAGTCGAAAAATATTGTAGCCATCAATTTTTTGATGGTCTTCGTGACCTTTCCTTTTTTGGCACAGGATCTCCTTTCCTATGCTACTCCATGGAATCTCTTTTGGATGTCGCATATAGCAAAAGACTGTTACAATAGATTGGATTACACTTTCTTGGTTCTCGCAAAAAAGCTCTAAAAATTTTTCACTATATTCTACTCGATGTTGCTTTGCACTTTTGCCTTAGAACCTTAGAAAACTTGTTTTAGAAATTCTGGTCAGTGCTGACATTTCTTTTGTTTTTGCACCGGTTAATTAGAACGAAACAACTTAAACCAATTATTAATTGTTAACAAGGATGGACATAAGTCACCGTAAATAGCCTCTATTCCGTTTTTGATTTGTGTTGGTGTTAATCCTTCTTAGCCAAAGAAGGCGAAACTTAATTTAAAAAATTTTTCAAAACAACTTGACCTAGTGTTCGTTCGAGCCCTACTATAATGGATCGAAGCAGCATTTTGAAACTTTGTGTAAAGCTTGTTGAGACTTGTTACTAACGCGTACATAAGATTTCTGCGAACGCACTCTACAATATGAGGCAAAAAACTCATGGATCGCACTATATACATCTATTTAAGGTGTTTTAGTTTTAAAAAGATTCGAGGTGTTTATTTCAAATCAAAATTGAGTCGGCAAGATTATGGATTCACTCAAAAACAAACAAATAACGAAACAAAGTGAAGAAAAGAATATAATAAACTAGAACTAAGATAAATTATGTTCTGTTTATCTATACAAAATATGTGATTTAAATAATGTCGTTCCAAGACAAAGTGTATGTATTAGTCGACAATAACGCTGACCACTATCACGTTTTGGAACGGAAATATGATTAATTATCATCACAGCAAACGGCAAGAAGCAATCTTTAAAGAAACGGTGTACCAATATGTTTCCAAACAAACAAAGATACTAGTAGTATATTTTTATATCTAGAAATATTCAAAAACAGTTTTAGGTATAATTATTTTATAAAATATATTATGAATACACTGATATTTGGCAATATTCTTGCTATTTCAAGAAAATTCTATCCAGTGGACTGTGGGTGGGTGCCCCAGTGCTTTTTACTTTGTGAATGTAGCCAAAAATTCATCAAATTCTATAACCCCTTCTCATGATTCGCTTTCATATCTTACTGATGTAAATACTAACTTACACAGTTTCTTCTTTATGCTCGTAGTTTTAGCAGAGCTTCACAATGCAATTAATGACATCAAAAATTCGAGTCTGCACGATTACAAATCAAATCACCTTACCATTTTAATTAAAGTTTCATTTCAAAATGGCATTTTTCCCAATTGCCTTAGACGGCTATAATTTTACCTCTGCAATCTGCATAAAGGAGATAAAAATCAAGGCATCGAATTATCGTCCAATTGCACTTGCCACATTATCTAAGATCATAGAAAGATTGGTCAAAAAGAGGCTTTTATCATTTGTGTTTAAATATAAAATACTTACTACCCATCAATTTGGGTTTTTAAGTAACAAATGCAGAAATCATGCTATAATGTCCCTCTAAATAATGTGTACTCTAGCCTAAGCAGGCATCACTGCAACAAATTTTTGTAATTTTTCTAATGCTTTCGATTGTGTTAATCATAATATTTTAATCAACAAATTGCTGTACTACGGTTTCAAGGGAACACCTCTCGCAAGGTTCAAGTCATACCTTACCAACAAAAGTCAGCTTGTAATGGCTGATACAACGATGTCTTCTTGCAAGCCAATAGAATGCCTCAGGGCTCACTTCTAGGCTCTATTTTGTTTCTTCTGTTTATAAACGACATCGCCTATCTAGACATCAGTGGTAAAAAATGTCTTTTTGCAGACGACACTTGTTTCTCGACCATATCTAGTGACCTAATCACCATTAAATCATGGTGCGATTCTAATCTTCTCTATCTCAACGTTTTTAAAACCAAAGTTTTATCATATAAAAACACATTGGAGCCTTTTTTATCTTTTTTATTAAATAGCCCCACCATTGAGGTCGTTGAATTTGTAAAATTTATAAGACTTGTTATATATTGCAGCCTTATCTAAAAAATTAAACTAAACAGCAGGACTCACTGCAGGGACTTCTTTAAAAGATTAAAAATTCTGAATCTTCCTTCCTTATTCATCTTTTAATCCGTTTGCCTAATTCGTAAGCAAGCTTCTCCAATTTCAGAAAGGTCGTTACATGACTATCCACTTAGGAACGCTGATCTTGACCTTTATCTACCTACTCCACGTTCCGAATTAGTTAAGGACTCCATATTTTACAGTGCAAAAAATGCATAATCACTTGCCAATTGAAATCAAAACGATATCATCTTTTCCTGCATTTCGCGATAATTTGAGGACATATTTGCTGGAAACAGTGGAAAGTGCCTTTTATTCTGTAAGCGACTATTCTAACAATAATATTCAATTCCGGGAACACTGTTCTAATTTTTGCTATGGACTCATATACGATTTATATATTTATTATATATTGATTTAGTTTTTATCAGCTTTTGTCTACAAATTGTAACAATTTTTTGACAATAAAGCATTTCTCTCTTTTTCTGAGGGCGTTCGATGTATACAGTAAGTACGGATATTTAAAACGCTCACGATTCATGATATTACTACGTTCATTTACACTTTAACTGTTTTTTACACATTACAACCATTGTTTAATAGTGTACCTACGTTAGAATTCATGACAATGAATTTCAACTTTACTCAATAGCGGATTTTTGAGCTAGTTATTAGAAAGGAATAATTCATATAAAAGCAACATTCCTGTAGGTACATATATGCTCACAATGATCACTTTTTCAAGCATCAAATCATTATTATCTATCATTTAAATAATTCTTGAAGACCAATTGTAGCAAGAGTGATGCCAAAAATTTTATTTTGTATTTTTTTGTGCTTCTAAATGAGGTGTAGTTTTTTTAAAATCTGTTTGATTTTTTTATTTTTAATAAAAATTATTTAAACTTGAGGTCATTGTTTCTTTTACTACCTATTAAGTTCCTAGTACAAATTTCTTGAGTGTCATTCAACACTCATTTCTTATAATCTTTCGTAACTTGTATAATCATGACCTTAATATTTTATTATTAACGGTTGCGATTGGATTAAAATGAAATTAAGTAATAACGATTGATTTTGTAACTAGATCCGTAAAAATTAGGCTAAAGGAATTTGAATACATAATGTTTATGTCCTTATTTTCATCTTTTTTATGATATTTTTAGAAGTCATTTATTTCCCCGCATACATACATAAGTTTTACAATATCAAAATTGCGTCAAATTCTAAATGTAAAACAATGAATATATGTGGGTATTTGCTATCAAAAATATTTTACTTCAATTCAGACAAATATAAGTACTGTTCATTAGAAGTTGGATGACATTTGGGTGTGCAGTAACAAAAAGAAACGGGGTTTTTATACATTTTTGCTATTTATATCATCCCCAGGTAGCACTGATAGTAAGTAGATATTTAAATTTTACCAAACATACTTTGATACGACATATCAACTCATGGTAGTGAGAAAATATAAATGCGCAGAGGGAGAACATTGAAAAGCATATTGAATTGAAAAAAGAGTTTTATTCTGTCACATTAGTGATTTGATTTTTTGAAAAAGTGATAGTTTTTTGCTTCTTATTTCATTGAATTCCTCTATTAACAATTTTTATTAATTTTTGCAACTAATTCTTCTTCGTTTAAGCGTATTGCTAAGCCAGATAGTCAATTCTACTTTATTTTGTTTTTTAAATAGTTTTACGAAATTTTCAATTTTTTCTGCAGATTCACAATTTTCAAATTATTATCAAAAATTTGATATGCCCAGATGAACAAAATTTTAATCTCAACATATTTAGTTTCAAATTTCTCATAGACTTTCATGTTTTCATATGTTTCCAAATACGTAATGAATGAATAAAATTTAACATTTTTCAATAATAAATTCTTTTAATGTAGGTATGCCAAAATCAATAATAATGATAAAAAACAGGCTTTCAGTAATAGCTACATTAATTTTAATCCTTATTGACTGACTATTGTTCAATTGGTGGAACTTCCTCACAAAATGAAGATTTATATAAAATTAGGCACCCCCCTGAAAATAATCGGGGCGTCCAAGGTTATATTCGCTGAGACGATAAGCTAAACAAATATCTGTTTACGAGGTTACTGAAGAGACTGAATATATTAACAATAATAACCCTGCTACGCGATTAAGTCAAGGCTACTCTATTGTTTCAAAAAAATAGTGCAACCAATGAACGAATTAGCCACACAACTGTAAAGAAATATGAATGTGGAATGTCCAAAAAAAAGGATAATTTTCTTGATACCTCATTACAGACAATTATATTTGATTATCTTGTTTACTAATAATAACCTTGAAATAGTAAGGAAATAGTAATCGTAGTATTATACTATAGATTTTTATAGCTAATAATAATAATAACACATAAAAAGTGGAATTTACAATTTGTATAAAATTCTTTTGGAAACAATTTTTCCAAATGGTTTTTTTTTTAAATTAAAATTGTAATTAAAATTGAATAAAAAAGGCTTGAAAACTAAACTCTATTTGAAAAGCACTATAGGTTTTGGTGTAAATATTGACGCAATTAGTATTCAAAAATAATTTAAATAAGTATATTGTGAACATATAGTTATAGAAATTAGAGCAAAGCTGGTCATATAGGAATTATTACCTTATAATAATCAACTAAAAAATTCGCTATTGAGTAAAGTTAAAATTCATTGTTATATTATATATTAAAAAATCGTTGTAATGTGTGAAAAAATAGAAGTATAAATGAACAATACTAATATAATGAAGTGTGGGCGCTTTAACTTTTTCCATTGCTCCAGAAGTAACTCACATCAAACTCCCACACTTTATGATATTACATGTTCATCAAATCTTCAACTATTTTTTCCTACGAGCGGTTATATCGATCACTGTTGCTAAAGAAGTTAATATTTTCGTTTTAAGGCGAAACTAGAATGTAAAGAGATATTTCTGTGTAACTAGGACTTCTATGTGGAAGCAACAAATTCTATTTTGTGTTGCCTAATCGTGAAAAACTTGTCATAGAACAATAACTTCCTTTCTCCCAAATTCTGCAGCTTCCCCAAACATTGAAGACAATAGTTGACTTCAGTAATTTTATTCCTTGTTTCATAATCTGTCTTCTGACATAATAAATAGTTTCAATAACTCTAAAAATGAAGTTGCTCCAACATCTGAATATAATAATTGTTAAAATACTATTATTTCACACATTACAATCTTTCTTTAATAATTTTAAATTTATCACATTGTACAATAGTGTCTACTAGCTTTTACCCGCGGCTTCGCTCGCATGGAATCCATTAAATAAGTATCAGAAATCATTATAATAGAAAAGAACGAACTCTGTAGTTATATTAGAACCTGAGATATAGATCTTTGAATGTAGAAAAATTGCCAAAAACCTACAAAAATCCATAACTCCACATTGAATGTCCGCGCCTAGCTCAACCGATTTAAGTGTTCAGAAACTCAAAAGAAAGAAGGTGATTCAGCGAGTGTTCTTAAACAAAAACGAAGTCTCTATCTTGAATAGAACCTGAGATATTGAGGATAGAACGTGTGTATGTGAAAAACTCCCATAAGTAATGTACAGGAGGAAATCGCATTTGAGTATAACTTGAGAATGGTGAAAATTAGATGAAATCCGATGGTTGATGGCTGATCTGTGCATCAATACCTTTCATTGAAAAAAAAAAATTAAGCAAATCGGTTGGGTAAAACGCCTGAACGGACTCGGAATGGAAATCATCAATTTTTTTAATATATAAGATGACAATGAATTTTAACTTTACTCAATAGTAAAGTTTTCAGCTAATTATTAGAAAATAATCATTTCTATATAACCAACTTTCCTTTACATTTCTGTACAATATGCTATTTCACTTTATCAGTGTATATTTTTGTGAATATATACAAAATTTTATAAAAAAATTATTCGCCTCCGGAATATAATTCGATTTACCAGCCATAGGCTTGTAAGCCGTGTTCACGAATCATTCAATCAACCAAGATATTTTAAACTTGAAACTCTATTTGGCGACAGGCCATGATTTATTTCACAAATTTCAATTTGGTCCAAAATATCAAAAATATCATTATTGAATGCCAACAATATGAAATTCCAAGAGATTTAGTGAAAATTTGATAAGAAAATCTCATCTAAATAATTCAATATACGAATATAGTCTGGTCAATTTTTCCGGAGTTTCCGGAAAGCCAAATATTAGTGGAGGGCTGGAGTTTACCATTACAAATAAAGTTTTAAAAATCTCCATCGATCTTATGTGTGCTGCAAAAGTTATTCGTTGTCAAAAGTTAAAATTTTAGGTTTTTTGGATTTTTCTCGGTAATGGTAAGTTTTATCAAAATAAAAACCTCATCAAACCAAAGCTGTAGATCTTGAAATTCTGTACAAAAATTGTCTGCATGCTTTTTTCTAAGACTTACCATTCCTGAGATATCGTGATTCTAAGAGCCACATTATACATGATATGCACATATACATATCAGGCACTTATTTGTGCTATTTTATAGCTCGGAAAAATGGCTCAGTTCGTCAGCAATTTACAGAAGTGGGAAAAAGTCAGTATTTAAATTATTCAAAAAAAATATTTGAGTGACTACGCTAAAGTATTTACAGAAATTGATCCAACATTTCAAACAATAATTACGGAAGGAATTTGCTTGCTTCTTGGGATTTATGGAGCTCTAAAAAAATTACTTACTATGATAAATGCCGTAAAAAATACGCGAAAAAAGAAACAAGTACAGCTATCATGTCTTCCTTCAACATCGGCATCTGCTATTCACCACATGTATCGAGTAGACTTTCAAGTTCAAACATGGCTAGGCAATCAACTGAACCCAGGAGACTGGGTTTGGAAATTGGTAGATAATACTCTGGAACCGATTATAACTTTACTCCCACCTTCTACAGAAAAACTCCTCGACAATATTTTTTGCAATTGCAAAAAAGGTTGTAGTGCTAAATGTGGCTGAAAAAAGTCAGGTTGCTGTGTTCTCCAGCGTATACCAATTGTTAAGATCAGTCTTTCCCAAATGTCCAGTTGAGTACAATAGAGACCAATGACCCAGCCACACTTGAATAATTTATGAACATCCAACAAGAAGAAGTAGAAGAAATCAAAGAAGACCTGACTGTTGAAATAGACTTTCCAGAGTATAAATTTAATTGAAATATGTAAAACAATCAAAACAATAGTTAACCCAATGATCAATAGTAATATCAATAATAAGCTAATATCAGAACTTGACGGGTACTATTTCCTTAAATTATCCTAAAATTGTCATGACAATTAGTGAAGCAGACTTACAGGGAAAACCACGGTAAAAAACGCGTCCTTGTCGGGGCATTGTGTATGTTTAGCAGAGTGCAACGTGCAGTTTTGTTACGTAGAGAAAACCTCTAATCAGTATCAGTATTTACTGCGTTATAACACAGTTATTATCAATATACCTACAACATTTCATAGTTGCCCATTGCTGTAATTTAAATAAACAATTTGCTCGAAATTATTTCTAGTAATCTACTCCTCGTTATCGAAAAAACAGTTGGATATTATTTTTATGAAGCTTCTTCAACGAAAACAGAAAACATTCAAAACAAAATTTGGCGTGTATAATGAAAAATCGACGTTTATCACTATAATATGAACTAGGATATTGTGAAAAGTAAGTTCCTTATATACATAGACATATCCGTGGATTTATAATTATAATAAATAACTAATAACTATCGCAACCATTTTATGGATTTTGCGTTTGGTTTAAAACAGAATATGAACTTTAGAACCTATTTGATAACGTACGTTGTCGACGATAAGATGCCTGAATGGTGATGTCAGAGTACTGAGAACTCTACAGTGTTGTTGAGAATTAAATACCATTATAATCATAAATAAAAAATGAAGATAATGAAACATTCAAATTTATGATATTGAGACACTAGAAAAATTCAACAATTCGGCATATTTCGCCTAAAGAATAACAAATGAGTAAGCTATAACGAAAAGCAGTTCGGCATTTATAAATAATCCAAATCGGTGTTAAATTATGACCGTTTCAAAAAGGATGTATTATGTTTACTTATTAACACCTGCAAAATTACAACCTAATCATTTAGTAAAATAGAATTTGGATGAGTACTTGTTTAAATTAAGTTGAATAAACTTTATTATAAAAGATATTTTCATAGTAGCAAATATATATCATTTTAGCTATATCTATGAGATAAAAACTGTTCAGTTACAAGGAAGCTCAATTAAAATATAAGTTTGTCAACTAAGTACTTTCGCTTTTTACTGATGGATAGCGTTGCTTTATTTTTTGTTTGTCACGTGATACTGTTCACATTGACGTTACTTTAGGTTTAGAAGCAAGTAGAGCGTGATTTTTATTAAAACTTTTAGTTGTGGGTTCATTTTAAATAGAGTGAAGAAACAAACATTTTCGGCATATTTTACTTTTTTTATTTCCGTAAAGGAAAGAAAGCTGCTGCGGCTCACAAAGAAATATGTGAAGTTTATGGTGATGATTGCTTAATAGAACGCACGTATCAGAATTAGCATAAAAAATTCCGTTCTGGTTATTTTTCCCTTAAAGATAAGCAACGTTCTGGTCGGTCTAATGAAGTTGATGATGACCAAATCAAAGTCATAATTGAAGAAAATCGTCATATAACTGTTCGAGAGGTTGCACACAACAATTGCAAAACACTTAAAATGTCTTGGGCTAGTTAAGAAGCTTGATATTCGGGTATCTTACGAATTGAAAGAAATTCATTTAACACAAAGAATCAACATTTGCGATATGCACCTTAATCGAAATAAAACCGATCCTTTCTGGTAAAGAATCATCACTGGTGATGAAAAATGGGTCCTGTACAGTAACATAGTTGGAAAACGATCGTGATGATGATGAACCACATCGAAAGCTGAAAAACAAAAAAAAACTCATGCTGTCAGTTTAGTGGGATTACAAAGGTGGTGTGTTTTTGGAGCTGCTTTCAAGGAACCACACGATAAATTTTGATGTTTACTGTCAACAATTGATGAAACTGGATGAAGCAATGAAAGAAAAGTTGTCAAATCGGAAAGGTTAAGTGTTCCACCGTGATAATGCAAGGCCTGAGACATCTTTAGCAACTCGTGGGAAACTGCTTGGCTAGGAAGTGATATCACAGCCCCCATACAGCCCTGTTCTGGCACCATTTGATTACCATTTATTTCGATGTTTGCTTTGAAAGGTCAAACTTTCACAAATGACGATGACCTTCAATCGCACCTGGTTCAGTTTTTTGCTGATAAGGACCAGAAATTTAATGAGCGCGGAATCATGAAGAAATATGGCAAAAGGTCAATGAGCAAAATGGAAAGTATATAATTGATTCAAAACTATTCTTTTTTCAAAAAAAGTGTTTTACTTTATACTGCAAAACCGAAATTACTTTGTCGCCAACCAATAATATATTCATATTTAATGGAAATAGTATTAACTAATATTTTGACGGAATATTGCAAATTAAGGACTAATTACAACAAAATATGAGTAAGGATGTATACAGATAGAGTCCATTTAAATTAATTACTCATGAAGTATTTGGAATTCCTAAAACAGTGCAACAATGCAATGAAATCATTGTAATGCCGGTGAGTTCTAGACTTACCCGAAAAGACATAACAGTAAAGCAAACAAATGTGTTTTTGTAGTCGTTTCAGTTTCAACGGATGTAACTATCTGAGCATGGCAAGATGGACATGTTGTAGAAGTTGGAGATGGTCCAACCGGTACGTGCGCCACTGTGTGAGTCACAATTACTGAAAAATAACAAGAAATCGATAAATAAATAGAGACAAACACATTATAGAATATTTTTAATTGTATTTTTTCTGAAACATTATGATACGCTCGTGATAAAACAAAGTTTTTCCTCATTTTGATACTATATTTCAACAAAGAAAAAGTTATACATTTGTTTTATGGATAATACCATTATAAAGATGTTTTCCTTCACGCTGCTGTATTAATTTGAAACAAAACGAGAAATGTATAATTTTTTCAAGGATTCTCTGTCTTAACTCAATTTTTAGGGATAGTAATTCATAAGTTTTCCACAAGGTAACTTTTAAGAAAAAAATCAAGGGTTCATTCAGGACTTCTGGGCGGCTAGTTGTTACTACCCCATTTAGAGATCATCTAAATGGTGCTGGAGACTTTTATTGGTTTGTAGTATGTAAGGTGGCATCATTCTACCGCAATCAAGTATCTTTTCCAGCAAAATTATTGCGATTTGATTTTAGGTAGTTATTCAACAAGTCCTCTCTATCGAGAAGCAGTAATCGTACATACAGTACTGTTATCATTTTGAAAAAATAAATGGGAAAACATTTATTGCAGCCTATACTAACACTTTGGAAAAGTTCACTTGTCTGTGATGTTTTCCTTCTGGGTTCTCAGAGAATCAGTAACAGCAGTTTTGCTTATTCACAAAGCCGTATAGATAAAAATGCGTCTCATCTCTGAATAAGATACTATCGAAATTTTAAACAGTAATTTATCAGTATATTGTCAACATATACGAGTATAGAATGCATTTTCCTGACGAAATGCGAAAATTCCACGTTACTGCTCAATATTTTCAAGATTTCTCGCAATCCTCGGGCTGGTTGATTGTCGTTTAGAGATATTGAAACAATATCTGATCAACGTTGTTGAAAGTATCTTATTTATGCCTTGAAGGTGATCATAAGCTTAATATAAAGGAAAGAATGAATTTTCTCGTAAACTACTCCATTGTAGAATGATTTCAATGGCGCTGCTTTGACTTTCATTGTACACAGACTCACAGATTCTCAGTATATCGTATAAATATGAGAATATGGGGAAAACCTTTTGGAATAACACAATAAATGTCTATTACGACATGGAGTGGAGACTGAAAAGTCTTCACGTCTTGAACAATTTGTGTCATATCTAACACAGAAACAACAATTCTTTCTTGATGAGTATTATTTGATTTTATTACGCTTCTATTCACAAAAATTAGTGGGCGACATATGTTGATTTTCTTTTAAACCTCAATAGAGGTGAGCAACAAAGCCATAATACGAACTAGTTTTATTTGAAAGTTTAGTCTAAATAGTAAAATAATATATAAAATAACCTAACCACACATCCATAAGGTGCACTTGGAAAACAATAAAAACATGTTAAAAGTTGTAGTGTTACAAATTTAGGTATAGTTCTTCCAATATCCAACAATCAATATTTCATAAATATGCACGGCACTCAGTTCACATCTGGTACTCTTTTAACCAAACTCCCTTACAAGCAGATACATTTTACTCGTCTATTTACGTTTTTTAATTTAATATTCAGTTGTAGCAGCTTAACGAGGTATAATAATGATTTTTTTCCAAGTTTCAAGTAGGACTACAATTGAGTGCATTTTTCTAAATAACGGCGTATAACGCCGTCCAATTTTTAATGATTCGATTCCAGTTAACGAATACTTTCTCGCATAAGATATACATCTTTTAAAAGTATTTATAAAAATAATAAATTTATAAAATGAGATACCTACGCCTATGGTAGATCAAACAAAATAATTATCGGCAAGGGTTTTTATAATCTGCAATTGATATTGAAAGAGCTGTACTAGTTTTTAAAATCCTATTCTAGTGGCCAATGAATCTCTTGTGTACCTTTTTGGTAGTTTCGTGTAGATATTCAAGTCTCTTCCTCCCGTACTTACATGAATAAATGCTTTTCTAATCTTTAACTACTTCAATCATATTAATTATTATCTGAGGAGGCTGGGAAGTTACAGAACTGTTGTCTGAAGACACAAACTTTTTATGGTTTTTGAATATGTTCCTTCTAGGCCATATAATACTATATGTCCCGCTTTAAAAACCGATTCACTTTCTATTAGTGGTGATATTAAAAAGGGTAATTTCAATTTTCGTCATTTTTAGACCAATTTTAAAACACAACTATTTGTTCCCATAAAATAATTAAACAGCAACACCCTTAGAGATTGTATTGTTGTTCACCGCTATAGTAGCCAAATTCAGCGTCCTTCTAGTAATACGTGATTTTCGCCAATAGTTTTTTTATTCGCTTGTTGATGTTCAGTGTCTGTCTACGTCCCATATTTGGCTAACAGTATAAACTCAATTCATCACTTTATGATACACTGAGGCTTGTACAGAAACAATATCATGACTCATAAATTGACTTATTCAGCTTTCCAAATGCGCGAAATCCATTCTTGAACAATCTGGCTGAATGATTAGTCTTTTCTTGCAGCAAACGACCGCTCCAAGATTCGTTTTCTCTTCTTTGGACTTTGAAACACACAAGAACTTTTTTGACATCTTGATTCATCGATTTGCGTTTTTATTTTTGTTTTTGAGGTTTTGTATTATATTCTTCACACATATCAGCATTATTTGCACCATTTTTCTTCAATTTCCGTAATGATTTCCGCCTTTACTTTGGATGCTATACTCATTAAAAAGATTGCTAAACGTAGCTGCTACTAGGAATATCAATTTGAAACTGAACTCTGAAACGTACTCAGGTGCTCACCATCTGATATTTGTATGTATGTAAACAAAAGATGTCTTTGGCTGCTGAATTCGACCGCACATCTGTATGGGATTTGTTATCAAGATAATCGGCACGCAAATATTCTGAGAAACAACAAATAGAACAAAAATCAGAACTTAGAAGTTTCATTGAAAACGAGTTTTCCTCCGCCAAAGGTTTGGAAATTATCAAAGAAAGCTGTATTTCAAAAAACACAAAAAGTTCAACTCGAACGTGTTAATATCGTTAGAGATATCTTCTCGTGGTCGTTCTTTTGCATACATTTGTCCTTCTGGACATTCTATACCCGCCAAAATATACGGAAAAGAGAGAAAAATAACAGCAATGATTTGTTGCTGTTATTTTTTCTTTCGATCTATATATTTTTTCGCATTGTTGTTTGTCTCTCTCAGGACTTAGTATTTTCACAAAATCAATACAATTATAATCATTAACAACATATTTCCATTTCCATATTCATTTTATTGATTTCTTCTGCTTCAACTTGTTTTTATCCTATAAGTAATTGCTGATTGTCTCATCAGTATATCAGTTGAGTTACTCATTTACACGTTTCAAGAGATTTCAGTTTTTTCAGAAATCGCCTTCCATAAATGATTCAAAAGTGAAACACTAGTTCATTCACCGTTATAAATTGGTATTATTCTAAGTTACGAAGTATCTGTATTTTATTAACGAATGCAAGTTTTCATATGCTGTATTCTATAGAACTAATATTGTTATTATCAGTATTCTTTCGTGTAGTGCGTTTTTTCTATAATTCATCATATCTAATTATTCACTATTTATTATCTTCCAGAAGAATAAACTCGATTCCAGAGATTTTTCCAGGCTTTATAGTAATTCTGAAAGTCTTTGACTGAAACATATCCGATAGATCCGAAGATTAGAGTGGCTGTAGTAGCACTGGAATATTTCTGGAAGTTAAAAACTGCGTCACACTTAACAGGGTGCATTGTCGTGATGCAGCAACTAATTACTTGATTCACTATCAATTACTTCGTGATAGAATAATCAATTCGCGATCTGTCCAGTTGGAACAAACTCCTTAATGACCACTCCCCGGCAGATTAGCATAATTTCCACTTTCGTCTTGCTCACGCCAGATATTTATTATCATGAATCATTTGGTTACAGCCACTGCTTTATCATCTTTTACCTGGTGTTTTATTCCGGTTTCCAAATAGTCTCTTATAATTGACAATCGATTTGGTTTTGATCTTCTTAATTGTTTCTTGGAACCATTTTTGTTCTGAACTTTATCATCTTTTTCCTGGCGCTTTTTTCGGGATCTAAACTGTCTTCTATGGCTGACAATCGATTTGGTTTGGCTCTTCTTAATTGTTTCTCGGGATAATTTTTGCACAGAGCTTTCTCATCGTGACATCTTGAGTTACAATTTGCCTGAAGGTACCCGAATGGATCATAGAATCATCACCAAACACTTTAAACACTCTTCCGTAGGTTTCGCCCATTTCGCACAAAATTTTATCGCGACGCTTTTCTCGAGGCTTCCTATTTTTGTGACAAGCACCACTAATACACACGTTTCAAACATGCAGCTGAAAGAGAACTAATGATCGAACCCAGCTAAATCACAAGATTTTACCCAGAATCCTAAAATATCACGTGAATGAACCAAACCACCAACAATATTTTGCTTTTTGGAACTACTCAATGTAACAATTTTCATCTAGATACAAATGCGAAAAGGAAATATTTTTAATATGGAGCATTAATGAGTTAAGAAAAACTTAGGAAAATACAAATGTGCAAGAAATCATCTGTGCAGGAGCCAAAGAGGCAATACGGAGAATCAAAATTAACAAAGCGAGCGTAGCAGTTCTTACGACAGAAGAAAGTAAAACATGGATATGGGAAAGGTCAGAAACAATATCACAAGGATGGGGGAAGAATTGCTAGTTCCAATCCACAAAAAAAATAGAGACCAATATGCTTTAAAATTGATGGAGTTCGTTCATTCTAATAAATTAATATAGGAATGGTATAAAACATAATACTATAAAATTTACTCATTTTTGTAATGATATTTTTAGTTTCATATTCACCTGTTTGTGTATCTTGTTGAGGACGGAATCCACTTTGAGGGGGACCTTGATATCCACCTTGAGGAGGAGGTTGGAAACCAGGTTGAGGTGGAGGAGGCTGGAATCCAGGTTGAGGAGGAGAATAAGGTGGAGGATTTTGGGATTTTTCCATTCTGTAAAAAAAAATCGTGTTATAATAATAACTCATTGCCAACGAATTAAACAAAATAATTTCAAACAATCAGGTTAAACTATTCATATCGTGAAATATTTCAGTATTAGAAACATTTTTTTATGTAGAGGGTTGAATAAATGAGATTAGTGCTATACAATAAAGTATAGTTGAAACTCAATAGAATTGTCACTAACCGATTTAACAAATGTAGACTGAGGCTAACCTTTAAGTACTTCTAAAAATTCATATAAACTACCCTTATGTTAAAAATATTGTCACCACTGTTAAAAAGAATATCTTTTATTTTTGTAACACTAATATAATATTTAAGGTTACATGCTTATTGAGAAACCACTCCCATATGAGTCCGGTAGTGAGTAAAACTATAATTGGATTTTAAGAAAGAAATGATTAAATCTATATAGCTATGGGAAAATACAGAATTAATTATATAGAATATTCTATTTATGTTAAAACATTATAAATATCTGCTTTATTCACATAAGCGAGCAGTTGGACTGGAGACTGTTTTTATTTCCATGTACCAGGTATTATCAACGAAAACAACACATAAATCTAAGAAAAATATTAGTTTCAATTTTCTATTCGTTGTTGGATAATAATAGAGAAAAAGAACTTCGAGTAATGGAATTGAAGAAACCGCGATAAAGTTATATAAATATTAACCTGAAAGTGTTCTATTTATATTTATGGTTCTGTGCTTTTAAAAGTGCAAGCTCTTGTAACACAAATGAATTTGGGTACCCAGAAACCGTTTTTTCAGCCAATAAGGTCATGGTCATAAAGTTTTCTGTCTCAAAGGAATATACTTCTATCTAAATATAATGGTGTACCAATATTGTGCTGATTTTCAGGCACGTTTTGATGCCGAAAAAGCCGCATTTCTTGAAGAACAGAGTTTAATTCCATCAAACGGCTCTCGTATTTTCAAACTCATTACGTTATTTTTAGATGTAGGAGCACCTCTTCATTTGATGCTCAATAAACTGAATTTCTAAAAATATCCATACTTTTTGCAATTAAAGTAATGGATTTAGCAGAACAATAAAATTAATCAGAGTAATGACGTGTATTCCAATTAAAATTATTATCGATAGATACATAAAATAACGATGATTATGTCTTTCTAATAAAGTCTAATCTCTACATTCAAACTTTCCACAAACTAAGTAGAGGAGTCCAAACATGTGACGAAGAAAGTTTATGTTCAAAATTTTGTTTTTGCATGACAGTATCGGATCTCACCAGTCAAACGGCACCTCAGATTCTAATTGGAGTTTATGCATCATTCTCTCTTTAGTCCCAATCTCGAAGCTAGTGATTTTTACTTGTTTCTTCTTCTTCTTGTTTCTTTGATGTTAGCAAAATGCTTGTTTTTCCTCGTATCCTCTGCCGTTTAATTATTAGAGAACTTGTCGCTCCATCTATTGCGGTGTCTTCCATCGCTTCGCCGCCCTAAGGGCCGCTTCTCTCTAGCTATTTTGATAATTTTGTCGTCATTCATTCGATCTATGTGTTCGTTCCCCTCTCTCGTGCTTCTCCCAATATCCATTCGTTCACGTTGTCAATTTTACATGTTCTTATAATGTCCTCACTTCTCTCCCTGTTTTCCTAGCAATCCTACGTACTATTTTAATTCCGGTGGTTTCTAATATTCTCTTTGTGTTCGATGTGTCTGATCTGGTTTCTGCTGTGTATGTTAATATAAGCAGGATGACGGCCTTGTAGATTTGGTCTCGATTCCGATATATTTGTTTCGGAAGATTGTATCGTTCAGGTAAGCTGAGGTTCGTGCTGCTTTTGCCGGTTGGTTTCTCACCTCCACTTCGATATCACCGTATCCTGATATTTCTATGCCTAAATATTTGAATTCCATATTTTGTTGTATAATTTCATCATCTACAACCAGTTTGTATCTGATAGATGTTTTGAGGTAGTGATGCATTTCGTTTTTGCTGCAGATATCTTCATTTTTAAACTTTTTGCAGCTATGTTGATTTTGAATAGAAATCTCTTTACTTGTTTATAAGAATAAATTGAATAACATCACATTGTTTTGAAGAAGAGTAGCTACGGATGGCGGAAATCGTAGTGGGCACAACATTTAGACCAAGCTTGTGATATGTGCCTCAATTTATTTGGTGACTATGCAGAAAAGTAGGATTGTTATCGTTCTAATAGACGTACATAATATTTTTTATTATGTTCTTCTCTTTAATTTCATCAGCTTATTATGTTCGGAGTAGCCCTCATATTTAGAAAATATAATTTAAAGCATACAAATTCATTAAAATCATTTTGACCGAATATAGTGGATTATCAAAATTAACCACAAAAAATTGTGTATTTATCGATATCCATCTTCAGTTCATGTCTGATAATTTCATTTACAGCTTGAAGATAACTAAATAAATTGTTTATGCTAACTCGACTAATGTTTAGACTGGCGCCGTCCATTTCCACTTTAAATGATATGAATTCACATTTTACACATTTTAAAACAAGATTTTTATTACTAACGATGAGTCTGAGAATGCTTGGCTACTCACCAATAACAATAGTCGAGTCTGTTAGATGATTGGATTATGTCCAGAATTCCTCCAAGTACGTATAATTCTGATTATATAAAATTAACCTCAAAATAAGATTGAAACTAAATTAATTTATTTATATAAATTCTTATCAAAATGTTGAAAAAATAACAAACATGGAAATTTATATTGAAACCACACAACGGAATTTATTTACCTTTATGTGTAGGTTTCAATGATAATTAGTCCAGTCAATTTAGATATTAACTTGGAATTCCAGATAATACACTCACCTTTAGTCTACATATTCCTTTTGGTTGTCTTATAAAAGTTATTGAAGGTCAAAGGTAAAAAAACTTTTTGCAATTATTCCACTTTGTATTGCTTCAATTATGTCATAAAAATTATAGAACATGAAATTTGCAACAAGTTTTATTCAAAGTAAGTAATTTTTCATACTATGGTTCTCGAAATTTAAGACTATGTCTGCGTATCTTTCAACCATAAGTATAAGAGTGCGAGAACAACCGTGAATACCTGTCTATACTTATAACTGGGAAGACTAACCCCTATATTTACACCTCAGGTGAGAATTCAAACTCCGTCAGTCAAGATACCAAAGGTCGAAAATGTGAATATTATAATAAAACAAGCGTGAAAGATTGGGTTGATTTTATCATTCAAATAATTGTCAAAGAATACAAATATGGGAAGACTGCTGTCATTAAAGGAGAGATAGATTTACCAGTTATTTTAATGGGGCACATTCAAGTACATGAAGGCGTTTTCTTTTAAAACCTTGGCAAATACGAGGATGTATTGATATCTGGTTAGCCTAGACCAGGTCCATGGTTAACCAAAATATTGCGTTACCAAAGCAACGAACAATAACTTATTAGAAGTGTAAGTGTAAAGTTTGACGCCAAAAAAGTAAACCAGAGTTACGTAATAAATTAAAAGAAGAAAGATTGTGAAAATCGAAAATTGGGAGTATCGAGCCATCATCAAGTATTTAAAAGGGTTAAGAGGTAAGCAGATTTACGAAGTTATGCTTAATACCCTTGCTGATCAATGTCCTTCGTATGCGATCGTAAAAAATTGGACTGCAAGCTTCAAAAGAGGTAAATTTTCCATTGAAGATGATGACCGATCGGGAAGGCCAGTTTCTGTGTCATTCCTCGATGCATTTCGTGACATGATTTTATTGGACCGTCGAATTGGGTTAAAACGGATATCTGAAGCACTGATTATTTCATACGAACGCGTTCATCATATATTTTTCGTCAATTTGGACATGAAAAAAATTGCTGCAAAATGGATCCCCAAATGTTTGAATGTTGACCAAAAGCGTGAAAGGGTAGAAGCATCGCGTTTGATTTGTGCTCGATTTGAAACCGATGTAGACTTCTTAAACCGAATTGTTACTATGGATGAAACACTTGGATACATTTCTATGATCCATAAACAAAGCAACAATCGATGGAATGGCGATACTCTGGTTCTCCAAGACCAAAGAAATTTCGTGTCCAAAAATCTGCTGTAAAAGTTCTTGTTTCAGTTTTTTGAGATTGCCATGGAATAATCATGATTGACTTTTTTGGAAAGAGTATAACAATAACTGGAGATTACTATTCGACATTACTGATCACTCTACGGAAAAAATTAAAGAGAAAAGACGCGGAAGCTATCCAAAGGTGTTTTGTTTTTGCAGAACATTTGCACACAAATCTCATGTTGCCATTCAAAACATTCGTTTAAGTTTAAAAGGTCGTAAATTTTCTTCCGGTTTGCAGAGCAAAAAGAAACATTTTTTTTAAAGGTCTAGAGACGTTGCAGGTTGGCTGTAATAAATGTATCCAATTAAGAGGCGAATATGTTGAGTAATAAAATATTTTGACATTGAAATTTTGTTTGGTTCTATAGTACGCTAAGAATTTTTCAATATATCTTCGTACACATAATTTATTCTTTAAAAAGTAAAGACAAATATCCTTATTTTCACATACAATCATCTCTTTCATCTGAAGTAGCGATTAGCGCTTCTGCTACCTAGCGATAGCGGTAGTGATCGGAAACGTATTGACCGTTCGCTGGCCGGCCGGTTTTTTTATATAGACGCTGAATTAATTACTTTTTGTTTAGTTCATTCAAACGAATACGAGTGTTACATTATGTAGTGGTACTTTGTCTACTTTCTTTTTAAAGAACTACGATGTGTATCCAACACTCACTCACTTTTCTATGTATATATAAACTGACATTATAATTCAAAACGAAATCATGGAAAATCATTCATGGAGCTCCAATTCTTTTTCCTCATCCCCGTGGCCAAATTCATTCATTTTTTTCTAAGAAGTTACAACTTAAAGTTTGATCACAGAACACACTTGATTTAAAAAATTTCTGGTCAGGCTCTGTATCAATTTTTATTTACTTTTATCACATTTTAGTTCCGTTACCTAGCACAAATTAATAGCGTTCCGGAACATGGTGTGCGCTCCAGAACATGTTGTGTTTGTAGCGTATGTGCCAGTGAACGATTCCGCTAGGGTTTACAACAACGGTTTCGTCCATTGAATGCGACCATTCCGTAAATAGGATAAATCTTGAGCGGTGTTTAAATAAAATTTTCATCAAATGAATGAGAAACTGGTAAGTTTTGAGAAACTGCCCAGTTTAACAATGTTAGGATAAAATGATTTGGATCTTACTAGTCTATATGTAATTCTCTAAAATCTGGGAATATATTTAAAGGAGGTATTAATATACATTTTTATTTCAAAAATTAGGATACATTTACGGAAGCTACATTACTAAGAAGAGTAAAAAAGAGTACTGCACTGGTATCCTGTTATACTGACTTCAGCTGGCCCTATCTTATGACCTACGTATCTAAAACGCAGCCAAATCAAGGGAAACCCATTTTCCCACAGGCGTGTTGCGAGGTCCTTTTCGTTTGTTATCGAGCCACTTGTGAAAATTTCTTCTTTTGTTATAATGAATTTTTCATCCCATCCTCCTCTTATAGCGATGTTTAATTTTATACCTTAACTTGGAGCCTGTTTTGTGATCATATAGTACGTGTTCGAAATTATTAGATCATTTCCTACAGTATATTTGTTAAAAATTTTTGTTCTCTCTCTCAATCAGAGGGCGCCTTTTGAGTCTTTTATGAAAAATTTCATAGGCTCCAAGCTTAGGATTGTTTCTATAGCTACTACCTCCAGAGATTCTTTTTGTTTGTTTTAGTAGACTCCTATAGAACCGATTATTTAACCTACCGATTGTAGTATTGGAAATTCGTTTGGGTTGGGTTGAAAAACCAAAATAAATACTAGTTATTGAACGATTCATACATTTTAGTCAACAAATCAAAGTGAAATTTACGTAAAAGGTATCGCATGTGACCTTACCCAAGTTAGATGTGAAGAACGGGATGTGAATAATAACAAATGGCAAAACAAAACGACACATATCTTGACATGGGCCGTCGTGAGCGTAAATCATGACGTCGTTAGTGACATTCTTGTCGCTACCACAAAGATTGTGGTCGCCATGTTGAATACCCAAAAGATTGGGTACTGGTATAGATAATGGAATGCAAGAGACTGCCTCGCGTCAGCTTATTATCACTTTTAATTTTGTTATTTTTGATGCTATTGATTTCAACGCTGATTGGCTATCTAATTAGATTGTTGGTTTTTGTCTCGATATATCACTTTTCCCTCAACAGTCTTGCAGCCCCTATCTAGTGACAGATTTTGGTTCAAATTAAAAGTAGAATAGGAAAAACTGTACTGTTTTATGTTGGGTATTGAAAAGGTATATTTTTATTTCCTGTTTCTTCAATAATAGATGTTTCCTTATATTTACGTTAGATTGTACTACAAAAAAGTATTTTATTGTTTGCATAATCAAATGTGATAATATTAACCTTCATCTTATCTACTTTATCATCAATTAGTGTGTACAGCCGATATGAACGTTATATTTAACCTTATCTTATAAACGGAAAGCACTACATAGTTTTGTAATGTTGTAACATTTACTAATGTTGTACAGGATGTTATTAAAAATCGTTTACCAGGGTTTCTAGACATTTAACCTCTATAATCCGCCACTCTGCCTTTTCTTTATTTTATCATTTTATAAACAAAATAACACTATATATTACAACCCAAAAATAATCAATAAAAAACAACACAGTAATTTATTTCATTAGCTAGCTCAATTGTAAGGCATTTCTTCCAGGGCCAGAATAGCTTATTCAAATGGAAAGTATTTATGATCTTTAGCTTAACCCTCCTTGAAAAAATATTAGATAGACCGCATGGCTTTCTTATTGTGAAATATTTTTCTAACAAAAGCGCAAACTATGTATAGTCAAACTATGTGCAGTAAATAAAACCATGTCGAATGTTTCCTTGTTTACACATAAATTAGTATTGTGAACATTGACCTCATACATAATTTTTCAAAATTTTATCCTTCAAAAATCACTTAGTAGTCTAATCAACAATTATTATGCATTTTATGACATAAAACATTTAACTTTCTATTAATTTGATTTACATTTTTGCATAAATGAAATATATGTAATTCATCTTGGATAAGTATGGTTAGGTAAAAACAACGTTAAAGGTATTTTCTGTAATATAGCGGTAGCTGCAAGGTGTTAGGTGAAAAAATATCCCAATCGGAGCACACCAGATAAAAAACAAAATTGTTTCCAATGATCGTCGTTTACGAGAAACGGGTACGGCAACTTGATAGTAATACTGATCGTCTAAAATACTATAGTATATAGTATAGTAGATAATAGCTGCTTCATTAGATTAGATTATTAATCTATTGTGTCGTCCGACCGCTGTTTACTAGTGAGATAGCAATGATTTTCCAAAGTGAGTTACCTGTCTGGGGACTATGCAGCTTACCTCTTCTTGTTTTAAGAAGCGTGAATATAAGCCTTTAGCAAAACGTAGTTATATCAAATTCGGCTGATGACTGTTGACAAAAATTTCTTGATAGATTCTTCACATTTAGTTCACATTTTGGAATAGGAAAATCAGTTAATTTAAAAATAAGGAATAATAAATCGAGGGATAATAAATGGATTTTGGCTTTCCGAAAATTGTGTAAAAAGTCTCAACATTTCTGGTGTGTAAGTTATTGAAGGTCAAAAGTTAGAAAAATTACCAAGACTAAAAATAGAGCATGATATCTGCAACACTTTTTTATTGTTCTTATTTGTGTTGACTTGATTTATTGAACATTTTTTATATATTTATTAACCATGTGGTTATTAAATATTAGTTATTGTATGTTTTTATATTATCTTAATTGTAAGTAGACTTAAAACAAATTAATGTTTTCTAAATGTATGTCTATTTAACAGCTGTAACATTGGTATTTCATGGTTTGTTAAAATGTCATTTTAATATATTTTGTAAATAACAAGATTTCTGTAATATATAAACAGAATCACAATTGTTAAAAACAACATCATTTATAATGTACATGAGAGTTATAAATATCATGATACGTTATCAAAATATTTCAGCTGTCAAAAATCTAAAATCAAAGAATTAAAAGTAAATTTATATAAAAGTTCATTGTAATAATTTTAATTATAATTATATAGGACAGACATCTCATTATTTAGAAAACAGATTAAGTATTCTTCAATATGATAGAAAAATAAACGGATGTAAAAACTAAGCTTGTTATTGAAAATGGTAAAAAAATTTCAAACAAATTACATTTTTAATTTACACTGCACGTTTATTCAACTGAGAAAACAATCCATTCGGTAACTTAAAGTCTCGCTGTTATTGATTTCGATGACCTATAAATTGTCTCTATGTGTCCTGTGTTTTTTTATAGTATCGCTAAAGTAGGTGTGTAAATTTACCGAAGAATTGCAAAATGGATTCCCTTTTTTGAAAATAGTAAATATTACGAGGATATATTGAAAAATTCTTAGCCTACTATTGAACCAAACAAAATTTCAATGTCAAAATATTTCATTACTCAACATATTCTCTTCTTAATTGGAGACATTTATTACAACGAACCTGCAACGTCTCTAGACCTTTCAAAAAAATGTTTCTTCTTGCTCTGCAAACCAGACCTCCACAGCTTTTATTACTTCCTCGTTGGAAGAAAATTTTAATACCTTTTAAACTTTTTTTCAGTTGAGGAAAGAGATTATAGTCGGTCGGAGCCAAATCTGGTGAATATAGGGGGTGTTCTAGTAATTCAAACCCTAAATCACGAATTTTTTGCATGGCAACATGAGATTTGTGTGCAGGGGCGTTGTCCTGCAAAAACAAACACCTTTGGATAGCTTTCGCGTCTTTTCTCTATTTCCCGTAGAGTGGTCAGTAATGTCGAATAGTTAGTTCTACCCTTATCAAAAAAATCAATCATGATTACTCCATGGAAATTTCAAAAAAATGAAGCAAGAACATTTCCAGCAGATTTTTGGACACGAAATTTCTTTGGTCTTGGAGAACCAGAGTGTTGCCATTCCATCGATTGTTGCTTTCTTTCAAATCGAGCACAGATCTAACGCAATGCTTCTACCCTTGCACGCTTTTGGTGAACTTCAAACATTTGGGGATCCATTTTGCAGCAATTGACGTGAACTATATGATGAACGCGTTCGTATGAAATATTCAGTGCTTCAGATATCCGTTTTGGCCCAATTCGGCGGTCCGATAAAATCATTTTCACAATTTCGGTGGACAACTTTTTTCTTTTCATTTATTGCGTAACTCTGGTTTACTTTTTTGACTTCAAACTTTACACTGACACTTCTAATAAGTTATTGTTCGTTGCTATGGTAACGCAATATTTTGTTTATGCATGGAACTGGTCTAGGCTAACTGGATATTAATACATCCTAGTAATAATCAAGATGAAAGAGTTTTCACTTTGCAATTCAGTTTTTTCATATATCTTTTAGTTACAGAATGAATATAATATATCCAGTAGATTAACGAAAGAAACTGTATATTTCTACTATTAATCAAATTTATTCATATTTCCATTGGAATTATTTATATAAATAAATAGTAAAATAATAAGGTGTCTTGTTTTCAGTGACAATTATATTATCTAAATCATATTTGCAAATACTTTTCTGAATTGCTCAATATTATAAACATGTTTGTAATAAACAGGTCTGATTGATTTGTTATGTGTTATCACAAGTTATCTAAATTTCACATTGAATATAAAAATAGACATTTATTAAAACTTTATGGAGTTTAAATTACACAATGATTAATAATTAACAATTATATTGAGCTCAACGTACAAATAACATAATCGAGTTTTAGAAATATTCTGGTGTATACAATAACTCATAAGTTGTTGAACAAACCTCCAAATATTAATGAAATATAAAAAACCAGTAATAATAAAAGCCTTATAGTGAGTTTTAATTACAATTTAAAGAGAGAATTTGAGAGAAAATATTTATTTTTCAAAATATCTATCATTGTCTCGTGTAATATTTTGCAGTCATATCAATGATTGACTATAATTCAAACTAGATATACAATTAATTCAGTTTCCTCAAAAGGGAAGATTAATGCACTTATTCATTCCGAAATGTACATTTAACATGAAATTAATACGATATTCAGTACTACCTACGAAGATTACTTGAAGTCACGTTAAAGCGACAAAGTAAAGATCGAATAATAAATTTCAACTTTGGTATTATCTTGGTTATCAACTGTCAGGCTTGCAGATTACTGTGGGACATTCATAATCATGTCATTACATGCATAATCCAGCTGGTTATTCAAATAAAAGTAACTCAATTTTTTTTTTCGTGAAAGTTGCATATTTTTTTGCGGGTTTTCTGGAGCCTGGTTGGTAAGGAATAATGCAGTCGCGGCTGTACTCGCCATCCAAACATCTCACCACAATAAGATACGTTCTGTACATGCGAACCACACACGCACAAACATCTACGCACAAGCTCATTTATTCCTAACCAAAAAAACATCAAACTTTTTTCGTTCTCGATCAATGACCAAATGATCAGTGATCTTCTTCCAACAGGTTGTGTGCCATTGTGTAAAAATTGTGATTAATCACTTTCAGATGTGGTTATAAGTATCCAAACATAGTACTTAATGATTTATGAGTTATGTTAGGTTAGGTTAGGTAGGAACAAAACGTGGATGAGGATATCGGAATAAATATAGTTTCGTTTCCACTAAGGGTTAGTCGAAAAGAAATCGATTAAATATACAGGTACCTGAAAAACGGGAAATCCCCTGGACCAGGCGATATTTCTGCCGAACTAATTAAAGCAGGAACAAAGACACTATACGAACATATAATAAAACTGTACCAGAATTGTATGAATGGAAAATCCACAAGAAATGCGAAACATATCGAGCATTGCAGTGCTTAGTGCAATAGCAAAATGTAAGGACCTCGAGGCGGAAAAACAGATTGGTTTCAGGGCCGGCAGATCCACCTATACTGTGTTAACCAAATTATTGAAAAAAAAAATCCAATAGGACAAGAAATCCATTTATTATATTTGGATATTCAGAAGGCATATGACAGTGTACCTCTTAGTAAACTGTAGACAACGCTAGAACAAATTAAAATCAAAAACAGGTTAATAACAGCAATCCAACGAACCTACGAAAATAGTATACAAAAATTAAAGCAAACCGAGATTTATCTGATGGGTTTACAGCAACGAAAATTTAAACAAGGGTGTTGCCTTTCGCTAACGCTATTCAAGATCTACTTGAAGCAGGCCCTCAAGATGTGGAAGCGAACATGCATGGGTATGGGAATACCTCTATGAATGTATGTGCATCGGAGCAACAGTACAATAAATCTACCTGGAGGACGGAACAGAAATAAAACACTGAAAGGAATACAATTACTTATGAATGAAAATAACACAAGATGGAACACTGGAAACAGAAATATACAGTGCCAAAAAGCTATATATGTGATGAATGAAATATTATGGGACCAAACAACGAATATATAACACGATACTTAAAAGTATTATAACAAATATTAGCAAAGTATGCCAGGATAAGAAATGACAGAATAAAGCAGATAGTGAGAGTCTGATACATATTAATCGGTGACATGTACAAAGAACGTAAGAGAACAGAATACCTAAACAGATATTATAGAGGAAACTACAAGTGAAAAGAAGAAAAAGAAGACCACACAAAAGCTGGAGCGAGGGCATAGATAAGGAAATGCAGGAGAGAAAACTAACAGAAGACCTATGGCAGAATAGAGACAGATATGTATATAAGTAGCTCAATATCCTCATTAATAGTAGAACTCACAGATTTCAATAAACAACAATACTGCAACAACCACACTCTCGTTGTAACCACATAAATCGCAAAGAGATAAACAAAAAATCACCAAATGTTTAGTATTATATAACGAGTGAAAACTAATTTGAGCGGTTTTTCTTTTTGCTATGGAGACTACGAACGGCCGACGGAATTAGATCAAATTAGTATTCTGGAATGCAAACTTCGACGGAAAACATATTGTGACAACGGAATTTATGACAGCTTTAGCGCATTTCAATCATTTTAATTAGGAAGAAACGTAGTCCGTAACATTAACGATAAGAGAAATGTCAAGTTCAAAAATAGGCAGTAAAATTTTTAAAACTCCGAGTATCCTAGATTATGTATATTTAATTGGTCTTGTTCGATAATTATGTAGTAAATGTTTTTGAATGTACAATAAAAACGTTAACAGAAAACAGTATCTTATTTGAATTAACAACTTATACATAAAATAATAATATTGAATAATAAAGTAAATCTATGACCTTGAAGAATAATATTTGCAGCCCATTTTCGAAACAATGTAGATAAACGCAGTCAGTAGGTTTTATTCTCGAAAACATAACTTTTTATTCGTCACAACATGGGATTTCCTATTATTTTTAAAATATAAATATTGAATATAATAGATTCGTTCGCGGATCTGATACCGAATAAGTTCAAGGACCCATGCTTACTTTAAAAATTGTCGTTCAGTTAAGAATTTCCAGTAATAATTCTGTATTCGTGGGTCATATCAATAATTCATTTTCTTTATAGATAATTCCAAATGGTTTTAGCAGTTATTGATTCGGTTGCTCATGCGTACAACGTATTAGTTATCCTAAAATATATAAAAGAAGACAGTCGGTGGATAAACTTTTACTAGTCCTTAAATCACTGCAAAATAAAATACTGATCCGGTTTGAAATCTCAAGTATGTATATGTACGCTAACGGCAAACTAAGTAAACTCCAAAATGTTAAATATTCAGTTTTTTTTGACAATAGTTTTTGCTACACCTCTAAAACAATGTCAGTTAGAACATCGATTTCCCGGCATTATATGAATTTTACTAATCATTCTAAGGACAACTTTTATCGAACGAATTATTTTTGATAAAAAACTGGACTCAAAATAATTTTCCTCTAGACTGATGGATTAATATCAAAATAAGTCTATCGGCATGAGAATTATTTTAAAGCAAGAATATGAAACCTGAAATATGTTATTTTACTAAAATAAAAGTAAATAAATTTGTTTTTGGTTTTATTCAAAAGTATTTATTTTATATTGTTTTTCATCTACACACAGACGAGATGTAAGAAAACATACATGAAATTAACTGTCAGAAAATTGGACACATATTTCCAACACAAAATATTTTAATAGTTATTTATACAACAACTTTTATCAATTTCTATTTTTTGTAATAGTAATATTCAAAGTACCTCTGTGAGCATTATTAATTTGAAATGAAGAAGAAGTTATCGTCTATAGTTGTATTAGTACTTATTGGATTGTTGGTAGGATCGTGAACATTTATAATATTGCTTGAAGTCGAACTAGTTGTTCCCGTTAAAATTTTCACTGCGAAATTCATTTTGTTTTTTATTGAGTAGTCTACGTAACTCTCCGACTCTGAGCTGGATTTCTACCCACCGTGCTTCTTTAGTTGAATTATATCACAACCGGAATCTACTAATAGGACGACGAAGAGCGTCGAAATGTATGCCCAGTATGGTTTTTTGTATCAGGGAAATTCAAATATGTTGCGATAAGCGAGAGAATTTCTGAAAAGGTATTGATACCTCCAACTTGAGTTTTGCTGTCATACCTTATGCATGAGATAATGATCATCTGGAGCTTGCAACAGAAACTTTTCTATAGCCAACTGAATTATTTTTCAAATATGCAATGAGTTTCGTTACTGATGTCTACGTCGTTATTTACCATTAGGGTACCTTTCAGTTTTGAATAAGTTTTCAAGACTTCCACATTTTGGATTTAGTTTCAAATTAAGCTAGTAACACTCTTTCTGTGAAGATGTTTATGCCTTTTTTAGTACGCCGCTCCATAAAAGAATTATATTCCTTTAGATACTGTTCCCTGGATCTCTCAGGGAGAAGATTCATAGTCGCTGCAGTTGCCGAATCAATAACATCTTCTGGTGTGCAGTTTAAACTTTTTTCACTATTACGATCCATCACTAATAATAATACTATAATCCTTAGACGCAAAACGGATTTTTTTGAACGAATATCAAGAAATAAAAGTATGACAGTTTATGGGAGAAACGAATGGCAGAAAATATTTTTAACGCAAACGCGTGAAAAAATGAACCGCTACGGCACTTTTTTCACATGAATATTTTAACGGACGTAGAAAAAAAACATTGAAAAAAACTTGACACAATAAATTCTTCTGTCGATTGTACTTCCCGGTGAAAGGGCGAAGTCAGTCTTTGTCGCACACTAACCCTCTCTGTTTATCGTTTGCGCATCTCGGAGGCAAAGCTACGTTGGTCGATCTATACAATACATTGAAGTTTGGTATGTCACTAAAGACAACACCGCTGATCGCTTTCCTTTCCATCATGGCCAAAGGAAGATTTTTTAAAAAATGTGAAACGTTTGCGAATCCCAGAAGAGAAGAGTATAATTTTTTGTAGTATAATTTTTTATAGAAATCGATTTGTTGCTATCTCGTATTAGGTTTAATTTTGGAAAATTAGTTGGAGCATTCCGTTTAGTGTAGTCTTGTCTGGATTTTGGAAAAAACAGTTATTAGACCAAGCTGCAAGTTGCTCAATTTCGTCAGTAGCAGAGGAATTCCCAAATTTCAATAAGCTAGAAGCTACTTTGTTGCAGCCGCGACTAGCTAATTCTGGTACCACATCGTACAAAAATATTTTCGATCTGTTGGAACATGAACTGTAAGTCCGAAGTTTAACCCAGTAAAATATTTTGAGAATTTTATAATTCAGGTGTAGGTAACGATTTCTGTAGATTAATCATAATTAGAGATCCTGCATTGGTTAGAAATCTATTTTAAGTGTGCGGGTTCAGCTAATACCTCTTTTGGGGATGAAATATTAGCGTGATAAACCTAAAATGCGAGTCACGACATTATTAGTAAGTATCCTTCTCGTGTTGAAAATTATTCACTTGGAATTGATACAATCAAATATCTGTGAGCGAAAAATAATTCAGTATTGTTCCTATTCTTATAATTACTTGGAGCAATAAAATATTTATAAAACGAAAAATACAAAAAGTATCCGTTTGGTAACGAATTCTTCACAAATAGGCTTGATTATAACTAGCAAATGAACAAAAACTCTTTTTTTTATTAAGTGGAAACCATTTATGGGATGAAATTGTTTGTGACAGAACAGCTTCTAATATTAAAAGTTTTAAACATAAATTTGAATGTACTGAGTTATAGAAACAAGTATGTAATAATCAATTACCCTATATTCTTAAGATAACACCAAGTATATTTTTGAAAACTATTAAGCAATCTCATTTCTATGAACCATATCATGTAAAGTCATATGTGATTATTAAGTAGTATAATTTGAATTGATAAAATTTATCACATTTAGAAGTATTTTTCTGAAAATTAGCTTAATATAGTCCTCAATATGATAATACATGATATGATCAGGGTTCTAGTTTTATTAACAATTTTCATCATAAATACCTAAAACTACCTAGATAAGGCAATAATCGAACAAAAACGGATGTAGATAATATAGACATAAACAAGTCTGCAACCACTTACGAGGTGGTATACTTGAAAATATCTTATCAATGCAAAGAACAATACTCTTGTTGTTGATTGAATGAGATTATTGATTATCATTAATTCAGGTAAAACAATACTCCAACTGATAATTTTTGATTGAAGTTTTTTTTTCTGTACATATTCTACGAGGGCCGATTCCTTCGCTCTGCTTCAGACCCACTTGCAATAAAAAATCTGTGATCTGTGACCGGATGTGGTATCATGTTTATGATATGATGTTTAGTCATGGTGGTTATCGTATTCTTTCTAAAATAGTTACATATGTTGGAACTTACATACCATCAGGAGAGCCGTGTGTGGATTCACGCAGATTCACTAACGCCAACAATGGCGAAAAAGCAAAAAATCTAGTTATGTACATAGTTCTCTTTCGTAGTACAGGATTAGTGAGCGCAATTAAGCTTGAAATCAACGTACAGTTAGAGCAAACTGGAGTACCACAATATTAATTCAATTAATATTCGCAGCTGAATGTTGTAACACATTACACACTGTACTGCAATTGAATTTCATTGTAAAAATACTGTAAAAGTCATGAACATCCACTTTACAAGCCTAATTTGGCCATGTGTGATTCTAGTTATTATTTAACTAAAGAAACGTTCTTGTGGTCGACGTTTCAAAGACTAAGAATTAGATAGATGAAGCAATTGATCAATTTTTTGAGAGCATTCCAAAAGATTACTGACCTTAAACTTTTCAATTGTGGATTAGTACATACATAAAATCTTGTTGCAAAAAAGACTTGAGATTTTTTTTTATCTCAAAATATGTAGCCTCATTCTCGTATAACTTACATGAATTTCCCTTCTGAAAGTTGAATCTTGATTTTTTTCAGTGGTGGAAAACCTCGATGTTTCCAATATGCATTTTTAAAGCTACGTTACAGTCCAGTAGGCATATTAGGTACCACGAGGTATTAGAGACCACTTCAATCAACTATTTATCCATCTATCACTATTTAATCACCACGTGTTACTCGACACTACTCTTTTCGATAGTGAGATGTGTTTCTCGAATTCCGGCTTCCACTGTGGGCACTCTTCAACAGGTTCAGACTTGACAGTTTCTACCTTGAGTCTATAGATAATAGGTTACAATGTGACATTAAAATAAATAACCATTTTGATTTATAATTGTGTTAGAGATGGATCAAAAGGATTAGCCTTCGAGTACAGGACCAGCTGAAAGTCGCCCGAAACGATCAAAAACGCTAGACAGGTTATATATTTTAGGATGCATACGGTACATTGTCCATCGATTATTTGAAAAAGGTTGAAATTATTAATAGTGAGTATTACTATAAACTATTGGACTAAATTGGGAAGGAATTCACAAAAACGGCTCCATATGCAGCAAAGAAAATTCTCTGTCGTCAATGCAATGACTATATCGGCAAAAACTATGATCAAATTCGATTAATTGGTTCAAAAAAGAACTATCAATCAAGTAGGGAAGAAATCGCTGAAACAGGTTTCTATTGGAGATCAAAAAAACATCGTACTGTATAAAAAGCATGGAAAAGAAGGAAAAGCGAAAATATTTTGATAGAGGGAATGAAATTTGGCTTGTTTTTTGTTTGCTACACCAGGAATTTATTGATCGATGTGTTATTTTTCCTAATATTTTATACCAATTGCAGTTCTACGACCTTACACGATGCGTGTGAGTATTAGTGTTTGGATATCGTGTCTTGAAAATTCGGGTCGACACACTCGTGAGTTTTTTGAATGTTGTTTCTTTTTTTCACATATTAAATCCAACGATTGATTTTGTTTTGTTCTAAACATAATACAACCGACATCTCTTGACAATATTAGGGGATAGATTATCGAAAGATCTGATTTTATTCTTTTTTATTAAATCAACTAAGGAGTCTACTTGATACTTCTTTTTATCATTAACATGTCTAGATGATAATTATCAATGCTTAGTTTGAGTTTGGCTCATAATTATAGCTATATAATTCTTTATATCAAAAATAACTAAATAATTGTTATTAATGTAATGTGAATCAATTGAAACGTAGCAAAAGTTCCTTTCCTTAAGCCAGAAGCTTGCTGTCTCAAATGAACTCAAACAGAATACGATATGAGGAATTTTGGCTAATAAAACCTGAATGTAGAATAAAAAGAGCGAAAAGACGAAAAACTTTGAATTAAAACTTAAAAATATACAATTATATTCTACATACAATGAATACGAATTTTTTTTATATAAATTGATTTCATTTGGGGCTTAAAAAATAGTAAAAAGCTACCTCAAAGGTCACATTTTGAAAAATATTATATTCAACTACAGTTTCCGAAATAATCAACCCTGGTACAAAATGGATGAATTTGGGTTAATTTGTTTATAACGTACACACCTTAAGGGTGTGTGAAAGTGAATAGATCAATATATACCGTGACTGGATATAGTTAAACGCGGAGAACATAGTATGACTGTTTTAACGATTTACACATAAACGTACTATCAACAGCATACATCAAGAAAAGGGTGAAATGTATGTAGATTCGGAGTTCAGAAAAAAATAAAAATAAAGCGCTTTAGTGTTTTGATGAATTTGCACCATAACTTTTGGGGAAATAAACTCAAGACATTCGTTGAAATATTTCATATATAAAAATTTAAAACACTTTCTATAATTTAATTTGTTATATGTAAGACAAACCTCTTCAAAAATGTACTAACAATATTTTATCAACTAACATGATGTACTGATTTTTTGATTGCAAAATATTCTAATTTATTGTTCCTAAAAGCGGGTTTACACGCTACGACTTTTTGGCGGGCATACAAAACGTTTTGTCCAGTGAATACACATTACGTGTTTTCCCTTTCCTCAGTTTCAATTTGATTATAACGAGTTTTTTTTTTTTGTTAGTGTCTCTTTATTTGCAGTTTCTTTGTGTTCCCGCAAAACAATGCTTCTCCCATCAGTTCTTCAATTTGATAGAATATTATTTCGATTCAACAAGACGTACGTTTACTATTTCCGCGCAACGTTTTATTGAATAGGATTTGTCATATCTCACAAAACGTATACTAACACATAACGTCTAATCTAACCTTAAGTAGGCAATATGTTTTTAATTGGATATTGAGTATTGATAGACTTGAATTAACTGGACAACTTTTGATCATATGAATCTAATACAAACATAGAATAACCTAGTATTGTTATATTTAGCAAATAAGAGTCACATGATATACAACCACAATCAATTACTGTATTTCTTGGAAATATTATTTTCTACAAGTGAGAATTTTTTATAAACTAATTGAAATAAGAAAATTCAATAAAGCAAAGACATAATTTAGCCATATTTATGTATATTATTGTGGTAAGAATCAGAGACAAAAAAATGCATACAAGCCCCCATTATATGGAATTTAAAATTTAATAAAAAAATAAAAATTCACTTTTTGTTTTTTATATTTGGGTTTTGGGACGCCCTTTAATTACATATAAAACGAACGGAATTTTGTACTTTCCTCTAGAGTGCGACTCGTGAATTAGTTTAGTGGGCATAAACCAATTCATATGTTGTCCAATTTGAACATCGATTCAGATACACTCAGGACTTCAAAATTTCTACTTAAGACATCCTGCAAATTTATCGTTGGAAAAATGTATCGTTAAATGTTGAAAACAACTGTTAAGCGTCCAGCATGGATCGAGATCATAATACATCGATGTTACGATGTATCGATTAATCAACACGTGTTGCAAGCATTGGGAGAAACATAATCGATATAAAAATTTGATTTAAACAGGTTATAAGGAATAAATTTTCAATCTGTTTCTTATTGTAGAAGCTTCCTTCACTAGAACTTATCTAGAAGTGTGTCTCAACATTTTGACAAGAGTTTTCTCGAGATTTATTTTTTGCTATATATGAGTATTAGCTCTAGCAGAAAGTATGTATGAAGGAAATGAAGTACTTAGAACACCAAGATATTTTTTGCAATTTTGTATGAACTAAAATACGTAAACTTGGTATACGTAAACATTATAAACAGATTTTTTTTAGTCCGGAAAGAGCATTAAACGATACAGTCGACAATTATATTCAATAAGACCGCATTCCTATCTCTTAATTCATTTATTCTTGCTATAGGATTGTTAATAATGCAGCGGCAGCTGTGCCCACCCGCCCCCCAATTACCCACTTCCCTAATTAAAATAAACAGAGAAAACACAAACAAAATTTATGACATTTCACGCGTTATGAAATGTTATATATTCCTATAATCGTTACGGAAAAAAATTTATAGGAAATTTCATGTACTACAAATTTAGTTACCACCATTTTTATATATATTTAGCAAAAACCATAATGTAAAAAGTTTTGAGCGCTATAATTAAGATCCTTTGCATTATAGAAAAACAATTTCAAATAAAAAAGATGGCAAAAATTATTTTCTATAAAAATGATCTCCACTATTTTAGTCGTACCATGCGCACTTGGATTTATATTCAAGAGACACCCCTAAACATATTCCAAAAAAAAAACATTCTCTAGAAATTTGCAAAAAAAAATTACCCGGCGCTTGGCTTACTTTAACGATGTTTTTATTACTGGCGCTTATTGTTGGGACATCGAACTGATTAAAACAAACTTACATCAAGGTTAAATAAACGAAGTTCCAATTAGAGTTCGTAAAAATTTAGGCAAATTTACTGTTATTTTTTAGGCTAACAGCAGATGTTTAGAGTATGTATTAATTGGACTAAATTCTCACTTATGTGAAATACAAGCATATTTATAATTAATGTTTAAATAGTTAGTGTTAGAAATATTGGTGATAATATGAGTACGTATGTTAGTTCTGAACATTAAGGAAATATTAGGACATAAAAAACAAAAATATATTAACTTATAGATTAAGATTTATAGTATTTGCGAGAATAACAAAAGGTGAATAAAAATGATTAGTCAAGTATATAGCAACTATTTACTTGTACAAACAATGGGAAAAAGTCTATTTAATATTTTCGTAATTGTTAAAATGTAGATTAACAAAACAAAAATTGAAAATTTATAAAGAAGTTGCTACAAAACGTGACAATTGTTATTTCTCTCTCACAAATGTTTTTTTATAAAAGACTATTACCACTACGCTGTGCAATTTCATTGTCTTCATTCGCCAATGATCTAAAAAACCATATTTCTATTTATTTAGAGAAATTTGTGAATTAAATAAATCTCACATACCCACGCCACTGCTTTTCGCAGACTGTCTAGCAGGAGTGCTTCAAAAAAATTTTGTACATACGACTTCCGACAGCTTCGGCTAATAGAAATGCACATATATGTTTACGATTCGATGTTTTCAATGGTAAACAGTGGAGATGAGGAGTACACGTGGACTTACGGTTGTTAGAGTATTTTATACGGCGAGTAAACATTTTTCATTTCTTAATTTGGTATGAGTGCCGTGCGTATTTATGAAATATTGATTGTTCCTCTGCAATTGACATTGGAAGAACTATAACCGAAACCGAACTTCTGCAGTTATTGACACTAATTTCCGAAGTAATATTCAATTATTAAATTTCAATTACCATTTGTGATTGATCTTTTGTATTGAGATAAATTTCTATTTACTCTGATTAAATTTTGAAAACATTTTTTCACATCAATCCAAGAGTAACAAAAAAAATAACTAATTTGCGACGTTATATTAAAATTGCTACAATATACCCTTTCTCTTCTTTAGAAACCCAGTAAAATTATTCTTTGTTAGCAGTATTAGTCTAGATCCAATAATCCAAAATGAAAAAAAAGTAACAAATCTACCATTTGTGGTCAAGAACTTTATATCAAAATATAGTGAAAACATGGCAATACTGATAATTGTGGTTGTGTTGGTAAAACGTGGAAAACGTAGAATTCAATTTCTTATAAATGATAATAGATTTTATAAAATATACACTTTGATGTGTTTGTGTATAAAAAGTTTGATTTTACTACTTTGTTTAGCATTTTCAATACATTTCTTCGTAAGTCATTCAATAAAGTATTAAAGTGAAGTGTTTTTAGATTTCGGTACGTGAAGTAACCATATGTTAATACTTTATTGAATCACTTATGAAGAAATACATTGAAAATGCTAAGTAATAAAAACAAAGTTTCTATTCCATTTCTATAAATAATTCAATGTAATTCAATGTTTTTTTCTCCAATATTTTCCTAGCTCTTCTTTGTTGACTCCGATCGATACTGATACCGATCGATACTAATATAACTAAATTGTGAAACTGGCTAAATGAGTTGAATTTGGTAAATAAATATATGATTAGAAGCATTAAACAAATTATAGGGTTTATGAAGAATAACGTTCATAGTTATAATATTGTGCGGTGATAACCGTTGGCAAAAAAGCCTCCTGATAGAAACGTCGTAACACTTAAAACTACCAAAGGCTTATGTCCTTGGAAAATCTAATCAGGTACCTGGGCTTGAACCTTATAACGTCACTGCGTTGGAACCTCGCACGTGTGAGTACTGAGCTGCCTAACAAAGACGGAAATCTCGACTATGTGAACCTTAGGAGAAGACTTCTTAGAGATGTAATTTCTACACCTAGAATAGGCACTATGGCTACTTGAGATTTTGCTAATAGTTATCTGGAGAGGCTCGTTGGTGCCCTAGTTACCCGAATGACCTTGCACCCAATCGAGGTAGACTTCTCAGCCATCACTAACAAAGTCATGTATTCATGCACTCTAGTATAAGCCTACAGTACATGTCTTAAAATATTACATTATGAAAGATAAATAACACTACAGAATTAATATCTGAGGACAGATTCAATTACAATTTTTGATATACGAGTATTGCAATATGTGTTTTAAAGATAACATTCATATAATCTAAATAGTGTCATGTTCTAAAATTGATTGGCCAATTAAAAAAAACAATTAAATTTAGACTCTCGATTTGAAAACGAGTTTTAGTATTATCAATAATAAAATACAGGTTTTCTGTGTGGTCATATTAAATGGCCAAATTTATTTAAATTAATCTATATATTTTATATAAAAATGAATCCCTATTTCTCTAGGTCACACCACCACGCGTGAACGGCTGGACCGATTTCACTATTTAGTGTTGTGTTAGTTATTGTCAGGAGAAGGTTTTTATGAAAGAAAAAATTTAGAATGGAAATTAGAAAATTTAAGAATACTTTTTTAATAATACTAACTTCTAATCTAAGCTTAGCGCTTTGGACAATATAAACTTTTTTAATGTAACATTATAACGTTTGACATAGAATTGACAGAATTGCGTGCTGCAAATATCATCAGAGAGAATTAAAAAAAAGCTGAAGGTCGTTTAAAACAAACGCTTCTATCGGAGTTATTTTATTGATAAAAAATACATGTAAAATAATTAATTTATTATTTCCCACAAAAAGGTTGTAAGAAAATTGAATTTTTTAGTGTACATCACGGTTAGTTCAGACTAATTACGCCTGATGTTAAAAGTTCAATTTAATATGGAGTTTTGGTAAGTTTGGATAGACTACCATGAACGTTACTAACACAACAAGTGATATTCTCGATTATAACAGAGAGTACAATAGTTTTCTTTAATTTACAGTTGAATTTTCGTTTTTGAAAAAGTCTCAGAACTCGCAATGCTGCAAGACAGCGCAGCGTCAACCCGAAACGCGAAATGAAGTCGAACAGAAATGTTGCATTTAACCCCTATCGAGCTGCATTCAATTATAACGTAGAAATTGTAAGACATTTAGGTTTAAAAATGAAGTCATGGATTGTGTTGCGCGAGCGGTTAAGTCAAATTGACGCCACCAGAACCATTACATTTATTGGTTTCCGGATATGGGTTAGATTCTAAATATTTTTTGACTCATATTCAGCAATACAATAATTGTTTTCAAATAACGTCATTGGTGCCACAAAAGTTATTCAAGAAAATTTTATGGCAACTTTCAAGATTCGGGCTTAAATATATCATTTAACAGGTTCATTATTGCCGAATAATGACTACAAATTCTTGCAAATTTATTTAATGGGCGATGCAGCAAGACATGTCGGCAAGTCATTGTGCACATAATAATTCGGTGAAAGACCAATTGGTGGAACAACTCCAAACGTTTTTTCGTCAACGTAACGAATTGGTTACATTATTCACGACCGTTTTAGACCGCATGCCGTCTGATAATCACAAAATTGTCATAAAAGCTGATAAGACGCCAAGCGGAAGACCACACGAGACGTTTTAATGCACCAATAGGTCGCTATCGTCGTCGTGGGTGAAAATTTAGAAAACCGAAAGATTGTTTTATATCGGCGTAGCAATCAAGTGCAATATCCTATATTATTTTGGTGAGGTGAAGATGGATATCGTTTTTCAATGAAGATGCTAAATCCAGTTACAAGTTCCGAAACTAACAAAAAAGTTGGTTCAATGAATCATTATTCATACAGACTAATGGTTCAGGAAAATGAGGACAATCGTATCTTAAAATATCGGGGTCTATTCCACCAATATGCTGCGGATATGTACATGAAAGTTGAAACTGGGCGATTGACTTTTATCCGGTTGAACCAGGCAAAACTGCGTTCTAAAGAATACATTCATCTACCATGAATGCTGATGGAAATGAACAGAATGTATGTAGAACATACGTCGGAAGTCCGCGACAAATGCATGAATACGCTCAGGAAACTAGGTCGTATGTACGTCATTATAGCACACCAGATTTGTTTACAACGAAAGGGCTTGACAAAAATTAGATTTTGAATACAATTTGGACCGATTGAGACCGGTAGATTGTGAGAAATGTCAAAAAAGTACGAAAGAAATTTTTTTAAATGTGCTATTTTTGGAATAACTTTTAAACGGCTTTACCTATCGATTCTAAAAACAATTCGAATTCAAAATTTATAATTTAGTTAATTATCGGGCTTAATCGAATATTATGAAAAACGTTTCTTTTTATGCATTTACCGTAATTTAGTTTACTGTAAAGATATAAGGCCATTTCTGCGATCAAGAACAATAAGGAAGAATCAGTATTTCTGATCGTAAGATTATTTTTTTACTTTTGGTGCAAATAAAAATGTAACGTAGTTGCTAGTTAATAGTAGTTATTAATTATGAAACAAGTCATTCTATTTTGACGGTATTTACATTTACTCTATGCGTCGTGTAGACTTTCCATTCATAGAAAAAATTAGAATAAAATCTTATAGTTGGAGGAGTACGTTCTCTCCACAAGTTTAGCTCATCTAAAAGTGGGTTTAGACGGACCAAAATACTTCACCTTATAGGTAACAATTTATGTATGTTTATAGCTCTAATAATTACAAACATAACAAACTTTTAACTTTAATTTTTATTTAAAAACTGAATTACAAACGTTGGAAGGTTACAATCACCATAGATAACCTTTATATGAGAAGGACAAACGCTGACCTTCGCCACGGCACGTGTCTACGACATACATTATTCATCAAAATAGAAAAAAAATAAAAGGGAAAAAATTTGTTCCAACAGGAGCCGCAAAATGGACGGCATTTACACATGTTTCCCTGATGGTTTTGTAACTGTTCAAAGTGTTTGTGAATCTTTTGCGGTGATGGCAACCGATCAAACATTTTCCTCAAACTCATTCAAATGTGTTTTAATTGTCAATAATGGAATCACAAAACTTTCTTTAAAATACCGTAAATTTTTTTGTTGACAAAATTTCCTTTTAGGGGCAAGTTCTTTCAAGTTGGCTTTACCGATATTTGGCTGGTTAATTGCCACAAGCTTACACAGTGGAAAATCATTTAAATTATATGTAACTTTTTCTGCTCTGTTGCAATAGAAAATTTCTAAAATTTACCATTTAGAAAGGACATTATATATATATATATATATATATATATATATATATATATATATATATATATATGTATCATTTTATAATAAATCCTGTTGAGCAGCTGAAATTCCTGTCAAGTGATCAATAGATTTTACTTCTGTTCAACTGCCCACCTGATTTGAATCAATAAACTTATTTAAGATTTATTTTGCGATGTAATAAATTGTGGGAGTAGACCTGGAAAGGATGCAACCTAGGAAATGTGTTTTCTTTAATATATGTTAGTTAGATCCAACATTCCAACCTCAACCTCATTTATATCAGGAAAACCGTAGGTTACAATAAACACTGATTAGGTCCCACGTTTAAAGATGGACTATAAATAGGGTTCACACCAGCAATGAAAATTTAGTGGTCCAAAAGGACCACCTAAGTTATGATTTAGTGGTCCAAAAATATAACGTGGTAGACAAAAGTAAAAAAATTAACATATGCATGCTACACACACTTTTATACATATTTTTACGGCATATATAAATTCTTTTATGCAAAAACAGCACAGTAAATATAAAACATAGGTTTTTTTAAAAATATTTTGGGCGACAAATTTGTCGTCGATGTGTATGATTTGGGCGACAAATTTGTCGTCGATGTGTATGATTTTGGCGACATTTCTTGATGATTTGGCGACAATTGTCGCTATGTCGCCACGCTGGCGTGAACCCTAGCTATAAAATAGGTGAAATGTTCATCTCTGCAAAACAAAAAAGATACGAAAGAGGGAAACAACGTCAAAAGGTCCAAAACATGATCAACTGTAATGTAGAAAATTTGTAATTATCGTAATTATATCACAGTTCTGGTTAGTACAGTAAAATACTTTTACTGGAAAATTTCTTTTCAAAGACTACTACTGCCCGTACTCTCAACTGTGATTAGGCAGAATTTTATTTAATATTATTTTTTTATAAAAAAAACTTTAGGTTTTACTAGGAAATACTGAAACTCCAAGTACAAGTACCGAAAATTTCCAAGAAGAATTTCCATGTGGATGTACTCAATAAGTAAATTCTGATTATTATTTTGATGAATCAAAATTCTACCGAACACCAAGCATGTTATTAATTGTATCAACAACATTCTGTGACGAACCATCTACGTAATTCCAACGTCAGCATCTTATTATTTCTACGAAAAGAATTTAACTGATGGTGAAAGAGAAACTGAAACCGGTGTATCGTTATTATTAAAAACGATTTTATTTAGCTTGTTTGTTTGTGTATTTATTCATAAATTTTTTATTTATTTCTATAAAATTTAATAGTTTAAATTTTATCTTCTTACTGTTGACACATTGATATTTGGTACACACTTTTAGCACTAGTGAGGAAAGTGTGAATGAGGGACGTAGAAAATCTTTATATACAGTGATTGCATTTCGCCGCGTACTAATGTGAATTTTTTGAGTGTTGAAATCGTATTTCGAAGATGACATGATTTATTGATGTTATAACTAAAATTTTTCTTCGGAAAAAACAGAGGAAAGTTGAATTTTTATATGCACCGTCCCATTGTGGCTCTAAACAAAATTTTAAAAGTCCCCATCGCTACATGTGCAGTTAAAAATGTAATTCTAGATCAAAAGTCACAACGAATGATTTATCGTGATTCAAATAATAGTGGTTATAAAATTTGTAGCTCAAGAAATTGCCAACAAAAATATTTCATCACTTTTTGTGCGTAAAACTATTAGTTTTCTGGAAAATTTTTTTTCACAAGTTGGGATGTTTATGTTTCTCATCAAAAGTGCCTTCTTTAACACCTTTGAGGTAGAGTACACGATGCAGTTTTCAAAGTAGAGTCTCCAGAATGCATAATCTACGTCTATTTGTGATTAATATTCTTAGTTTTTTGAGATTAATAATGAAAAATTATTATTGATATAGAAATTATGAAATTTTATATTTGTTTATTATTTATTTGTAATTCTGGTACTCCATGCGACTCCACATCAATACCCATTTCTTCATTATCTTCTGTTTCCTCTATTTCCATCCCTTCAATTAAGAAATCCGATGGATATACGTCTTCAATAGGACCGTAATCATGAGCGTGAAGAAACGTATCGGGTATACATTTAAAAAATCCTAACCGAAATAATTTCCAAAAAGTGGTGAACAGAATACTCCAACTTTTCTGCAACCTCAAATCAAGTAACGTTCTTTAGCGCATTTAGAAAAAATTGTGTTTTAATAGAATATCAGAAGCAGGTGAAGGGAGAGTCAGAGTACAGAGATTTTTGAATGAGAAGAGCAGTTCACTGATACTCACTTTGGCAGATGGCCTCGTGGATGTCAATTAGCTGGCATCTCGAAGTACTTTTGATGCCAATGCATTGGATTTTCTCATATTTAGTTCCCGGCAGAGGCAGACAAGTCCTTTATGAAGCTTGAACTCTTCTGTGGTATCAACTACAGAAGAATAGAAAAAGCATCGGAGCTATATAGGAGAAAAACCAATTATTGGGACAACCTACAGAAGCTGATACAGGCAAAGTCTATCCTGGGAAACTAGAAGCAGAGAAGATCTGCTGAATGTATCAACATTCAGCAGAGGACATTCTCTTAAAGTGTGAAGCACTATGGAATTTCAGAGCCATACATCTAGGAGCGTATGAAATAGAAGACGAAGTTGTCTGGCAGCTACAACCGTTCTACATTCTCAACCTAAAAGGAGTGGGACTAACAAATCAGCTGTAAACACTGGTTTTCGAGTATTGCAGCAAGAAAGAGGGACACATAATATATGTCACTCCAATATCTACGTACATATTGTACATGAATTTTCAGAGAGCCAGCGTTTCGTAATTATTCATCTGTTCCATTCTGTTCAACACTTGTGCGTTCAACAACGTGCCCAGTCCGCGTTCCACAACAACAGTTTTACCACAACACAGATTTATCACAAATAAAAAGCACTTCTGCTATGTTTAAATAAGACAATTTATGAATAAAAATCAACTTAAAATCTTAAGAAAGCACGCCGGTTCACAAAGAAATATCACTTAATGTTAACGTTTGTTTATTCATATATTGCAAATTGACCAATACATAGAGCAGGTATAAAATAGTTTTACTTCAATAAAAGAAAGGTACGCAGATGTTTGTTAAGGTCGTATGACAATCGAGAAAGTTTGACTGTATATATTTCTTTGTCTAACACAATATGGAATACCTTCAGCACTAGTGTTGAAGTATGTATATGAAATTTTATGAAAAACTGTTAGAAAAAAGTGATACAATATTCTTTGTTGGCAATTTTTTAAGCTAGTAATTTTATAACCACAATTTTTTTAATAATTGTTAACTAGATATTAATCACGAAAATCCATTCGTTGTGACCTTTGACCCAGAGTAATATTTTTAATGGTTTATGTATCAAAGGGCTTTTTCTAAACTTCGGTCTGTTTTTTGTCTTCATTTTCCGTGAAGTAAAAAAATAAATAAGGAGAGATTCTTTGTATCTGAACAAACGAAAATCTATTTTTTAAGAATAATGCGTTAGACTTATTCTGTTTGGTTTATACTTAATTGTACTAAAGTATAGTTTATACCCTCACTGATTAGTACGCAAATATTGACGTACCTTACATAAGATCTGGTTTGTTCTTGTTTAAATAAAATGCTGATAGTGTAGATTGAAACGAACAGATCCACTAACATCCCATTTTACTTTCATCGTTTTTGTTTTGCTTCTCTGTAAATGTCAGGTGTGTTCGTTTGACTAAATATTGAAAATATATATAACGTTGCGAATAAATGACCAAATAGTGTTCTCGCTTTTTATAATTCATCAAGCCACATTTTTGATTTAAGGTTAGTTACAATCGCAAATATTTTCGAAACTCTCGTATAATGTACATATAGGGAGGAAGACAATCTAATCTAAATTCGGCTTTGATCCTAACTCAAAAATTTTTTTGAAGGTTATACTTTACAGCAAAAACAAATAAATACTCAAATCAACAGATCCGAAATTAAAAGTAGATAAACTTCGAACATTAAGAAAACATTAACGTGGGAATGAGATTAATAATATAAAAATTTATAGTTTTTTATACAATTCGCATTACTTTAAACAAATTATTAATTTAATAAATCTGTCAATATTGTTATATAATGAACATCATCTAATTCACTTTATAAAAAGAAAACTTGAACTAACCTTGTATTTTTAAAAAAACTTCACTGAACGCAAAATGAACACACTGCACACACCAATGTCGGAACTAAAAATGTTGGTTGGCTTCGAACTGAGCTTGTTTGTTATTTGGCCTCGATTTTCAAGTGATGAACTCGGCGATGGGTAGAAGTGTAGAGACTCTGGCAAACAATATTTAATGACGCAATGTATATGCATTCAGCTCTTATCTTTAATAAATTTATTGTGAATAATTTTTATCGGAAAATATTAGTTGATAAGTTACTTAGATACAGAGAAATAATAATTATACATAATTTCATAGAATTTACCAGCAAATGATATACAGGGTTATCCATTATAACGGTCCATATGTTTATTATCGTATGTTATTGACTATGGGAAAAAACTTTGAATGAAAGTTGACTGAATCACTTAATAAAATACTCAGTTCTGCGGTAAACGCAATTAATTAATAGGTTTTTTGAATGGTAAACCATATATTTTAAGAATGTTGTTAAAGGCTCCTTTTTTTATTTTATATTTTATACAAAAAATACTTTGACAGGTTGGCTTCGTTATTGGTCCCTGGGAACCTGGGAAAAGAGTGCGGTATATGAAACTTGCAAATGTTTAAGATTTGCGACAAGCGTATTTTCGATAATATTGGTTCGTTTCGAATGCTAAAGATAGCATTAGACGTAACTAAGTATTGAGATCATTTTTAAAAGGATAAAAGTAACGGGCTTTGGGGACCGGTAATACACAGACATTACCATTTGTTAATCTGGTGCGGGAATGGCCCTGGGGGAATCGTCGCTTAGTATTATAGTTTTATTCCAATTGCACGTTTGTGTTTGTTGTGTTTTGTTGCGCTGGAAACGTTAAGTATATGTATTAAAAAAATAATTCAAATAGCCAGTACAAATAACACAAAAAATGTAGATTGTAACGAATCCTGTACTTCAGCTAGAAATAAACAATATAAAGGAGATAATCCAAGTGTGGTAAATGCGTGTCAAGGTCCAACTGAATCATGGGACCATGTATTGGCAGAGATGCCAGATAGTGAAAGAGAAAATGATCTCGAAGATAAATTGGATGATCCTTTTGACTCGACAATTCAGTTATGGACAAAAACTAAGTAATTTCTTCAGGTGAATCGGGTAGTGATTATTATTCGATGATAATATTGAGACAGAAAATAGATTTGAGAGTGAATCAGAATCTGCAAATGATGATGAAAATAAGTGGCATGATATAGATAAGAGTGACAATGAGGCTGATGAGTTGAAACAATATCAAGACTCGCCTATATTAAATTTTAATGTTGAAGACATAAAAAATCTTTTGGATGCTTACAAGTAATTTGTAACAGGTGATCTTTTGCAAATTATAATTTAAGAAACAAATAGGTTTGCTAGGTAAATGTTATTAAATGTACGTCAGTCAAAATCACGTATATGTTCTTGAATTGACTGCGACATAACTGAAATTATTTATAGTTATGGGATTAGCTGATTGTCCCGCAATAAATTTTTATTGTTCAAAAGATTCCATGTTCAGGAATGAGTTTATTACGAATACCATGGGACGAGACAGATTCTTCCTATTGAAGCGCTGTATTCATTTTTGTAATAATGAGCAGTGTAATGAAGATGATCGCCTCTATTAGTTGGGTGAAGTTTTGAATAGAAATTTTCAAACTGCTTTAACTCCCGAACGAATTTTGGTAGTCGATGAAAGTATAGTACATTAACAAGGGAGGCACCAAATAAAACAATATTTTCCCAATAAAACTCGGGCATATGTAATTAATTGTATAAATTATGTACAGTTGATGGATGTACTAACCACAGTGTACTGAGTGAACAGATACCTAGTGTACGATTTATTTGATAGTGTTAAGTTCGGACGTGGCTACTACCGCTTCTTATATGCTGATAATTATTATTCTAGTTTAACTTTAGCCAAATCAGTGTTAAAAAATCAAATAATTTATTGTGGAAACCTATGGTCCAACAGAAGTTGCACTCCCAAAACACTACCTAAAAAAATGAAAAATGGATAAATTTGTGGTACTCAGAACAACATCGTACGTATTATAAAATGGATACAACCATTTTTAAACAAACAGGAAAGGGAAACTGGCAAAAGGAGCCTATACTTAAACCAAAAACATTTATTGATTAGAATAAAGCAAAAAAAGGAGTAGATTTGAACGAACAGATGAGCTCTTATCATTCCGTATTAAGAAAATCTTTGAAATGGTACCGAAATTATGCTTTGAATTTTTGATAGGAACAGCAATTCTTCAAAATAGTCTATAATATAGTTTAAACGAAGATTGGTACGGGAGTTACTTGTTACTCTAGTAGTACAAGAAGAAACAACTACATCCAAAAGAGTTCTGCATACCTTTGCTATGATAAATTAAGAGAAACACATTCCAACCAGGAATGTGTTTATCTTGCTTTAATAGCATTCATAAAAAATAGTTAGTAATTGTTTTTCCTAACAATAGATTTAGTTTACAAATAGCATTCATATTAATAAAGCATTATGAAGTGTTTCATGTTGTTTGATGTTTGATTGTTTGATCTAAAACTGTAAAAAATAGTAAGCTACCTCACATAATAAAAACTCTTTAACACGACAATTGATCACAAAACGGATAATAGTAAGTTCTTACATGTTTTTACTTTTAATAATTGATCTTAAGCCTTTTATAATTTATATCATAGAACTATAAAAATTGGAATTTTAATTACATCTTTATCGGGCCCCGAAGACCGATATCACACCATGTGCGCGTCAAACCACCGGTCCCAGGGGACCGTTAATGCACAGTTGCAGGGCTTATATATTTTAGAAACGCAGTCAACCTGTTGAAAATTCTTAATTTTTTTTTCAACAGAATTTTATCAAATACTTACAAAATTTTTATTTATCAATATAAAGATTAATTATATAATTCAATGTAAAACTAGTTATTTGTAAAATTTTTCTTCTTCTTCTTCCTACTTTATTTTAGACAGATTGCCTGTTCATTCTTCGCAGCATGCCTATTGCCTCAATTGATGGAACATTATCACTCCATCTTTTTCGTAGTCTTCCCATACTTTTTCTTCCCAGTGGTGAGTTGTCTCGTGCTATCCTTACTATTCTGTCCTCGCTCATTCTGTGTTCGTCCCAATAGAGCTTCCTGCTCAGTACCCATTCGTGAATATTTTCCACTCTGCATTTTTGCCTTATGTCGTCGCTACATTTCCTGTCAAGGAGCGTTTTTCCATTAATTTTTCGTAGAACTTTGATTTCGCTTGTTTCCAGGAACCTTTTTGTTTTTGCTGTATCAGGCCGAGTTTCTGCTGTGTACTTCATTATGGGTCTGATTACAGTTTTGTAGGTTCTTGACTTGGTTTCAATACTTATGTATTTGTTTTTCCTTATAGTGTCGTTCAGACATCCGGCTGCTCTTGGTGCTTTTATTTTTTTTTTTTTTATATTTACACAAATCTGGTAATTTTGCTGCTGATTTGCCTGTGGCCTAATAAACGAAAAATCAAAAGAGGTAGAGTAGAGGGTCTAATATAGACCTTAGATTTTGTGTATTATGATTAATTTTAAAGACCAAACTGGCAAATGTTCAAGGGCGGAATAGAAGTAAATGGATATTTATTCAGCTTCAAGTCATTAAAAACGTTGACAACGAATTTCTATAGCTTTGAGGAGTTTGTAAAATAATCATGGATATTATGAACATTTTCGTATTTGAAATAACTAAATGTCATTAAAAGTATGATTACTCGTTTTTATTAACAGTGTTACTAGGATTTGTTCAAATCCTACAAAAATATCCATCAAAATATCTGTTGCTATTTAACAAAATCAACGATGATATCATATTTCTGAATTGGGACACCCAGTTACATTATAATTGTATGTAAAAAATATTAATTGATATACTGAATTCATTCCAAATTACTGCTCTCTCTGCATATTAATGTTATTTTTATATATTTGGAGGACCGGAAAGTAATGCCGGTATTTTATTGTCATTTCTCAGCTAATTTTGTACTTATAAGTCGTGTCAACGACATTTTTAATATACTCACTTCTAAATAATTGAATATCAAACTTTTCTTCCGGTAACTTCAGTCAAAATATATTAGATGATGACAATAAAAGAGATGTTGCAGTTAAATCGGTTTCTAGTAATTAGGGCGATTCATCTTTTCAAGAAAGCACTCCACATGTAATTAATTTAATTAATCAAGCTGAATTGAAAGATATCATTGGGTATTCACAATTATCAAGATCTGATCCAAAAATTCTTGAATCTTGTTTACAACAATGGTCTTTGTTAAAATCAGATACGAAAGATACCTAGTTTAGAAGTAGTAGTAGTAAAGTTTACTCGCAATGTTTCAAAAGAGAAAGGAAATATTATTGTACAAATATCCCAGCACATTTCGAAGCACTAGGAATATATAAATAAGCATGTGATCTAGTGATATCAGAAGAGTATATTTCGCCATTTATGCTTTGGACGTTTATAAATGACAAATATGAATCTCTATGTTCAGACCAACATCATTAGACGCATTAGTGGAAGCAAATCCATGTGAGACAATCGAGAAACTCTGCAATACTCTTAAGCAGAATTGGTCGATCATCCAAGAATATTTGCAGCAAATTGGAAAAAATTGACAGGTGCTTGGGTTCCTTAAATATGACGGAAAAGAACAAATGCAACCGATCCACACAAACCGATTGTTGATGGCTAAAAATGCCTTCCGTCTGGTTGGCGGAGTATATGTGTCGAAACCTGGAAAAAACTTCAATGCAGAACTTTATTGGATCGAGTGAACCAATCTGGCGATTCTCAGAGGAAATACGAAAGTGCAAGACTACACTATGTATAACGAACCTTGGAAAAATTAATGACTTGAGGTGAGAGTGCCCACCCATCATATTCGCACAATATAGTACCCTCGAATTTTCATTTATTCATACAGCGCTATAGTTAGCACAACCCAGGAATATGACCTTCTTATGATGATTATTATAGTGGTTTTGTTCCATCTATCAATTATTTTTTTATAATTTAATCACCAGTTCAATAAAGCTCATCTAGTTAAGGTCAATTAAACATGGTCACGATAGTGTGAATAGATACATTCTATTCATAAAACTAGTTACAGATAGTGTAGTCCGACAATTTATATGTATTACAATATTTACAATTCAATCCATGTCTTGAAGAATAACAATGAAGTGAAAACTTCAGAAAAGTGGTTCGTGTTGGCATTTAATATTAAAATTCCAAATAACTTTTATCAGAAACAAATAATAGAAAATAAACATTGTGAAGCCGGTACTAAACGATTAGCCCAATGCTTCCAACGCTGGTATGATTGAACGAACGCATCGTGTTGTCTAAATGTCTAAATAAAAGCCATGAAAAGTCGGTTTTTTGAACCGCGCCAGCATGGAACCAACACTTGTTGAGCAACTACACACATTTCTTGTTCTCTTGCGCTTCGTGTTTAATACGTGTTTAATATAAAAAACAAAAGTTGCCAGTATCAAGTTTATTTTAAACTAATTCATATCTGTTGCTCATCACTTTTTTACCACGTTTTCATTTCTTTAAGTAAATATAGGTTTCAGCCTTCGTTTAGCCGTACGTTGGAGCTCGAATGTTTGCGCAAACGTTAGTATCATCGTGTAATACCGGCTTTAGTAGATGTCATATACGAGTACGTTCTTGGTACACGTCAGTAAAATTTATAATAAATAGTAAGTAGTTATTCAAATATTAAAATCAGTCTTGTATAAAACTCGTTATTAAAAACTCCTAATGAGACAATGTTAATTAAACAAAATAATCCCAAGTGAATTTCTCAATGTCACAAAACAAAGTCATTTGTATGGTGAAAGTAATAAATTTGGTGATTATATAAAATTACCGGTGATTATACATAATCACCACTGAATTTGGTAAATATGTTAAATTATTTCATATTTATCAAATTTACCGGATAGTAATTAGTAATGGGAAATGTGATAAAAGTCCCTAACTTTACGAAAGTTCGTTCAGTTTGTACAGCTGCTTGGAACGTGACAAGTCAGTGATTTTCGCCATCCTCTCGTAAAAAATAAAACATTGAATAATGGCTGGTATGTTTGAGCGTTTCCATTTCAAATTACTGAATATAATGGATATTAAAAACATCAACAGTATTTAGGTTAGGTTAGGTTAAGTTAGATAGTAACTACTAAAAAAAATCTGCACTCTATTCTACTAGTCCAATAAGCAGGGTTCATTGATTTAAATCTGATCATCCATCAGTGTTGAAAATGATGTTATACCTACTTGAGACGAAAATCCTGAATCACCATTTATTATAACATTCTTCCACTTAATTATTCATTAAATATCACTTAAATGACAATCTCATATCATCTCTCGAATCAAATAGTAATTAAATTTGACTTTCATTAACATACAAATAATTAAATAATAAAATGTATCATTTATTTTTTATTTAAATTGTTTCAAAAATGTAATCTCATTACAGACCTGGAAATACTAACCCCACTATCTGACCTTCCTATTTATAGTTAGTTGTAATATAAACGGGACCCGTTTCGTTCTCAACGGAACAAATATCTATTGACAAGCAATGATACAGCCACAGCTGTACTTTAAAAATAAATTTCACGTGCGATAGTGAGCAAACACACACACACACACGGTGAACGAGTGCCATCGAAACCCTCCAAAAACACCCTAATCCCTGACTTGCAAAGGTAAAGGGTCATTCCTGAAATAAACTACATCCTAGATGAAAATGTCACGATACCACCCAAAAACAATCCAGCTAGTCTTTATCTTCCCAAAGGACACCAGGCATCCAAGGAAAAAAATAGACTCGACCAGTATTGAAGACAAATAGTCCACCTATTAGAAATTCTGCAAATTCGAAGATAGAAAGAAATAGAAGAAGAGTAAAGAGCATGGCACCATCCTGAAGAATATATAAGGATATCCGGGCTGTTTCCACTAAACCCATGGAAGTAGGATCAGTAAAGTATACTGACGATCTTATCGAAGGAAATGTGGGTTCTGGATGGGAATGCAAAGTTCTTTGACGGATGCATTTTGGAAGAAGCGGGTTTGGACTAGGTGTATCTACCTACGCAACAATTTTTTAGTCTTTAAGTGTAGAATAGTGAAGGATTCAGTATTAACCTTTCGCCGAGGTATGTATGACTGTGCGCTCTACATTCTGCACCGGTAATTTAAAAAACGATTCGACGCATAAAGATAAGTCCAAAATGAAATTTGTGACACTCCGTTTACTGCAGCAATCCTTTTAAGCCAGTACCATCTTCAATAAGAAAGCTTCTACAAGCAGACTCGACCAGTATTGAAGACAAATAGTCCACCTATTAGAAATCCTGCAAATCCGAAGATAGAAAGAAACCGAAGAAGAGTGAAGTGTATGACATCATCCTGAAGAATAGATAAGGATATCCGGGCATTTCCACTAAACCCATGGAAGTAGGAGCAGTAAAGTATACTGACGATCTTATCGAAGGAAATGTGGGTTCTGGATGGTAATGCATAGTTCTTTGACGGATGCATTTTGGAAGGAGCGGGTTTAGACTAGGTGTATCTACCTACGCAAAAATTTTTTAGACGATTCTGCGCAATAAAGACTACCGGCAGTTACCGTTATACGAACGATTCTGTTTCGCGTTCCAACCGACTTAGGTATCGTTTGTGAACCGTTTCAGGGACGGTCTTTTCTGTACTTGGTTGATAGCAAGTACTGTTTCAAGAACCGTGCATAGCCGGAGATTGCGCAGAATATATCTACAAACGCTTCCGATAACCGTTCCAAGAACGGTCCCGACTAGGAGGTTGGAATCGCCCGTAATCTCTATTGTGCAGAATCGTCACCGTACCGAGGACGGTTTTTTGAAGGGGTTGGAACGAACCTATAATATTGATTGAAAAAACACGCGAGAAGTGTAAAGATCATACCCACTGCAGGTCTAAGGTGATATTTACCACATTTTGTTAAACTTATTCTGTTAGTTTGAATGCAATTTAATTTTCAGTAACATTCAATTAACCTGTTGAATTACATTTCGCGTACTTCCTCGTTTTTAATGGCAATGGATGATTCACTAAAAATCATGGTAATATATTTAATAGTGTCACGTGAATGATTGACTTAAATTTTTGTTTGAAACAGAATGATTTCGAACTTTTAAATCAAACTTAACCAACATATAGCGCTACAAGAAGCAAAAGGGAATTATAATTTTGCCAAGATATGGATTTATTAATTTCAAAGTAATTCATTAAAACAATGGAGATGATGAGAAACATTATATTAATAACATTGGAACGATTTGAAATTTCTTTGATTGATTGACATTGAATGATCTTGCAGTCAAATGGTCGCAGGCTTAAGTCTGACTGGAAAAATACAATATTGCATTTTCATCATTCATTTTTATTTAATTTAACTTGGTTTTACAAATTTCATGATGCTTTTTTGTAAAATTCAGCATTCAGCCAAATGAGGCTTCTAATGTGAAATAGTTTTGATATTTCAATAATTCATAAATGCTTGGTAGATCGAATGTTACTATGGATTTGAATAAAAAGTTTATTTTTGAAAAAATTTTTACTCTATAACTATTTTTAGTCTTGAACATCGCAACATTTAAAAATTAACTGACGGTTTCATTTTTAAAAGATAAATTTAATCCCGTCAAATGACTAAAAAGTTGATTGTGTAACCTCTAGTTGAGTTGAAATTTCTGGAACCGTTACCAGTGTAATTTTTATTGTAAGTTCTGCTCTATTGGTTGTTAAGAGTGTGTTCAGTATAAACTTAAGTATATGAAAAGGATTATACTGTATGGAAATAAAACTAGCTTTCAATCAACGAATCAAGTGCGGGATTAGGGTATATACTTATTTATGTATATACATATTCATTATTTATATGAATATGCTCCGTTTCATTGATTATTGTTATATTTTAGAAAATAACCATAGGAAAAAATAAGGCTGAGATGGGAATCGTGAAAGCACTTGATGATGAGGTGGTTCAATAGTTCATAAATGCTTGGTAGATCAAATGTTACTATGGATTTGAATGAAAAAGTTTTTTCTTGAAAAAATTTTTACTCCAAAACAACTTTTGGTCTTAAACATCGCAACATTTAAAAATTAACTGATGGTTTCATTTTGCAAAAGATAAATTTGATCTCATCAAATGACTAAAAAGTTGATTGTGTAACCTCTGGTTGAGTTCAAATTTCCGGAACCGTCTGATGCCAATAACTTGGTTTTCGAAACAGTATAATTGTTATTGTGAGTTCTACTCTATTGGTTGCTAAGAGTGTGTTCAGGATAAACTTAAGTCTATGAAAAACATTATACTGTATGGAAATACAACTAGCTTTGAATTAACCAATCAAGTCTCTTTTGTTTTAAAATTAGTTTTTTTTTGATAATCTTTAAAAGAAAGATAAATTTTGACGTTTTGACCTTTTCTTTAATTCTTTATCAAAATATGATATTGTCACTGACAATTTGCTTATTTATAATGATCACTTACAATATGAATATCAAAATAAGGATAAAATCAACTCAGAACTTTGTTTCAATAAGAAAAATTAATTTTTCCTTGGTCCCTACATCTCAAATATATAGCAGTAATCAATTAAATTATTTGTAGGTTTATTAGAATTTGCAAAATAGAATATAATGATTTTAATTAAATCTAACTAAAATCAAGAACATTTAGATGCATTAATAAATCAAGAGGTCTAAGAAATATATATATATATATATATATATATATATATATATATATATATATATATATATAATAATAGTATCGATCGTAGCAATGACTTATATGTATTATTTTAATTTTTCTGTGCATCTATTACGTTAATTTTACTCTCATCGTGAGTTTATTATTAATTTCCAGTGCAATAATTATTTTTTCATATTTTATTAATAACTGATAAAGTCAGTTTTAACTATTAGTTAATTAAATAAACACGTGTTGTGATCTCCCGCCAACAACGGCCATTACCGTACCTGTATATATTGTACTTAACGCTTTTTGAAAATAGTTTTAATAAGCGTGTACGAGTTTAATAAATATATCTTTTTCATTATTGTGAAAGGTAAGTCAAATAATAAACAAATGAATACAATATAATAATAATAATAATAATAATAATAATAATAATAATAATAATAATAATAATTTATTACCAGATATAAATAATAGTTTAAAAAACCTAAAAAAAACACGCTTTAAAGAAAATCCAACTCAAAAATAGAAAATAAATTTTAATAAATTTCAGTACAGTCAGTAATGCGAAAAAGACATAAAGGAGCCAATTTGAGTCGTAGAACAACCAATTCAACAGTCATGCGAGATATACGAGCACGAAGGTCTGGCGAACAAATCCACCAAAGTAATACAGATGTGCGTGCAAGCATGGCGCAGTTACGTGAATCACTATCGCAAGAGGCGCGAGATGAACGAAATCAACAAAGACAATTAGAACGAAAAGAAACGTGCATATTCATAGTAAAAAGACATAGAGGCATTGACCAACAACGCCAACAAGTTCTTCGATCATTTACATCAGATTCATCATTCATAAGTGGCTGGCAGAAAGAGCGATTTTGGCAAGTCAAAATGTGGACGTCAATGGATTAAATTCAAAGATACAATAGTTGTTACCTGGGGACTTGATGTCATATAAATCTATCGATGCAGTTTGTGATACCAACGAGACTGTGAATTATCCAATTGAGTTTTTAAATTCGTTGGATTTGCCAGGCATGCCACCACACAATTTACAATTGTGTGTTGGATCACCGATTATTCTCCTTCGTAACTTAAACCCACCACGGCTATGTAATGGCAGACGATTAGTCATCAAAACATTAATGAAAAACATTATAGAAGTCATCATCTTGATGGCAAGTTTCAAGGCGAAAATGTGTTGCTGCCACGAATCCCTATGATTCCGACAGATGTGCCAATTGAATTCAAACGCACTCAATTTCCAATTAGATTGGCATTCGCTATGACGATCAATAAGTCACAAGGCCAGACATTGTCTGTATGTGGCTTAGATTTGGAAACACCATGCTTTTCCCATGGACAACTATATGTAGCATGTTCTCGCGTGGGAAAACCATCCAGTTTGTTTGTGTTGGCTAAAGACGGACTAACCAAGAATATTGTACACTCTATTGCGCTAAGAGATTAATTTTTTTTTCAACTGCCATAATTGATAGTTACAATATGAATAATTATTTTTGATATTTAGATAACTAGCAAGAATTTTAATTTAAAATATATTCTCTACATTATTAAACATTAATTTATTACCCTACATTCATTATTTATATGAATATGCACCCCTTTATTGATCATTGCTATATTTTAGAACATTACCATAGGAAAGAATAAGGCTGAGATGGGAATCGTGAAAACACTTAATGTGTAAAGCACTTGTTGATGATGTAGTACTATTTTGGTAAAGAACATTTTAGTAGTGTTGTAATAAAATTTTGAAGCATTCTTAGCTACAAATATCAAATAGTTCTTTAACCTTCTTTATTTTATGTTTATTATTCTTGGATTTTGTTTTGTAAATATGGATTCGGTTATATTTTTTCTATTAGTGTACATATATTCACTTATTGTGCGATTTTCATTCTTTGTTTGCACATCTTACTATAAAGTGAAATTAGAGAAGCTGTTCAAAGAAATCTAATTTAATACCACTATGAAAAATGTAACAATTTCTAATATATCAGACATCGTCTCTCTAAATATGATATATATTTTTGAAATTGATATTCTTCAAAACTTTTGTGATGTAAATTATTATATATAAATCATAGTCTTCTCATTGATAATCCTATTGTGTATTTTGTTTTTTGTCAGTTCAAAAGTTGCTTAAGAAGTTGTAGGAACATTAGATAAATATATTTCAGTTGTTTTCAGAGAATGAAAAGATAACTTTGACACTTTGGTATTCCAAACGCACCGAACAAAATAACAGATTGTTCCCCTGGAAGAATATCCCACGGGTGTTATTGTTAATAAGCAAAATCTTTTAATTTTTTAGTATATTTTCTCAACACCCTCGTGCTATTATTAAATTAGCCTTGATCTTCGTGTCTCAGGAACTGGTTTCAAATATTCTTACTAAACCAGTTTTTGTTAATAAATTATATAAAAGCCCGGCCATTTATACATTTGCTATTTTCTACGGTTGGAATTTTTATTGACATTATAATTAGTTATTTCCAAGTTTCCAAATACGTCAAACAACTTTATAATACTTCCGATATAAATTTTAATCTGGAGTCATTGATATCTGAAAAGCCAAAGCTTGGGAATGTTCAGTTTCAGAAAATTATGCCAATTTCTTCTCTTTATAAATAATATGATTTCAGAATTCAATCATTGGTCACAAAAGTTCAATCAAGTCGCCTTTAAAATACAAGGTGTGATAATAAAATACTATGAATTAATATTTATAACAACACTTACTATGCTTCTATTTCAACATCAATTTATCATCAAAGTTGAAGGAATCATTGCCAACAAGTAGTTGACGTAAATAAGAACTGTCCACGGTTGACTCAAATTCAAAAAAATACCATTTAGTAGTGACGCACTAAAACCTGAATTCTATTCAATTGGTGCTTAAACATATTTAAAATGTATATTATGGATGAAATGGTTAGTTTACGTAGCACATCGTTTGCCTTGACTGCCATCGTAGTAATGTATTCAAATACATTTGAATTAACATGGTCGCAGTTTCGCGAAGAATACATCGTTTAGTAAATGATCTAAAACTATTGTTTGAACGTACTGTAATGTGAATGTGGCGTAAAAAGTGAGATCTGAATAAAATGTATCGAGTACGTAATAGAAGAAGAATCTTTATGTGGAAAGTTGACAATGTTTGTGATGAACTAGTTAAACCAGTTATTACACATGTTCTTTATCGCGTCTGATGAAGATTAACCCTTTCAACTCATTATAAATACTACTTGATGCATTACAATAGAATCTTTTTTGAACTAATCAAATTTGAATTATTTTTTTACTATTTTACTAAATCAATGTTTTATTCATTAAATATGCTTTTATTAAAAATCCGTGCTCCGTTCGCATTTCAGTTTTATCATAAAATAAGACGAAATAGAAACAGTCAATTAGTTTCAATGATACAACCGGCCTGAAAACGATGTCGGATTTAAATTTCTAAATGATTGGGCACGCCCTAACATAAATTTTGCAATTTATCGCAAGTCTCTAGCATTCATAATAGTGCTAATATAAATTTTCAAAAGTGTAATATTAATACTCCTCCCTAATTTCTTCTTGAAACGCGCCAATCGCTTGCTTACGTCACCAGCGCCGATCGAGTTTCGCCTGATAAGCAGTGTTGCCAGAGCTAGTACAATTGTACAATTTTAGTACATTTTAGTGTATTTTATACGATAGTACATTTTTCCTTTTTTCTAATACATTTTCCCTGCGTTCGTTTTCTCCCAATTTCTCCCACTGGGAGCATGTACTATACCAGAGGCGTTGATATCCAATAAGTTATTCTATAATAGAATACCATTTTATTTTTGAGTCTGAAATTTTATTTTTTTATTTCATTACTTATCTTTTATCTTTACGGTGATTTCTGCAAATATAAAGTTATCTTATATTTTCGTTTAATAAAATAAACTAGAAATTGTACTAGATTGTAACAATAATTAGAAAACAGAGCCAAGTTGATTTATATTTAGATCGTGAGATTTTTGTACTGCATTGCTAATTTTATCGGCAAACTTTATATAAATTTTTCATCCTTAATATAATAATAAACACAGTCTATAACATTTTTAGAAAAAAAATTTAATTTAAACTTATGTTTATACATCTTTCTATAATTTTATTAAATTTGTTTGAAGTTGGTACAATCTAGTACATTTTCTAGTTCAATTTTTACATTCAGCTTTTAAATTGTGGCAACACTGCTGATAAGCTACAGTAGCATCCACACTACGTTGTTTTGTTTTACCATCGTATCGCGTCGTATTAGTTGTATTTTTTATAAAGATGTCGTAGCCTGGATCGACATTTGGTTCGTTATAAACATTGTATTGTACCAAAATTTACCAACACCACTATTACTACACCATATAGTATTTTGAAGTATTCTTTTAGGGAGAAAAGTTACGGAAAAAATTGTGTGATAAAATGAAAAAGAAGAATAAAAGAAATACAGTTTTATCAAGTACAAGTATTCGGTTTGTTGGGATGATCATTTCGAGATGAATAGGGTCTCTCATTTTTTAATTAGCATATTGAAACCTTAAAACTTACGATACAGGGTAGCTTGACGTATTATTGCAATAATTAATACCATACACTTCTGGTTTTTCGGTAAATTACCAAAAGAGTAACGTTTGAATACTATTCGCGACAATGAGAAGGCTACAACAATGGTCATAATGAAAGAAGCCTTACAGATTTGCTTTAACTAATGAGCAGTCTTTAAATAAGTCGAATTTAAATGTTATATTACTTTTCTACTTTATCTTCAATAAAATAAATCACCGTACTTTTTGACCACACATCGTATTTGTTGAAAATTATACTTAATCTAATCCAAAACTTAGCTCTACTCATTCTGGTGAGTTTTTATAATGAAACTATTATTTACAATACAACAATTTTGTTCAACCCCTGTTAATTTATGAGTTTTATTAATTATTACTACGGCTAGTTCTATTTTATTTAATTCAGTGGCATGAAATTCTGTTTCTATTTGAGTTTCGGCGTTTATGTTGGTTATAACTATAAATTAACTAGATTTGCTAAATAATTTTGTATTACATTTAATGGATGATAATTAAGTAATTTTTAATAAATGTTTTTTAAATATAAAGTGGTACATTACATTATTTTGAAATTAACTTAACCATATAATGCTAATAACAATAAAAACAAAAGAAAATTCATTCAAATTTAACAGGGTTAATTATTTTGATTTAATTTTTTGATGAACATCTCGATACACAAATATAATCGCTCTTTTTTTATTGGTACCAATAGTTAAATTTCACTAACAGCTTTCCTCCATATAATTCAAAACTTGGGAACCAATCGACAATCTTTTTACTTTCCCTCACTTTCCTTTCAATTTTATATATTCGTGTCTTTTTCCCAATTGTAACCATCTAATGTTTTATAGAAACGATAGATATTTATACAATAATAGATTTTCCTGTTTTTTAAAAAATATAAGTATGTTTGGTTCACTTTATTTAATACATACTTTATAATTTTCATTGATTCATAGTATATGATCCTAGTGAATATTACAATCAAACTATAATTTTACAACCTAATTCTAAATTTAACATAACCCTCTTTATTTATATTTTTTTATATTAAACGAAACTTCTTCTCAATAAACTCGTTTTAATTATTTTGTCAAAATTCTTCCATTACTAATTGTGCTATAGCACTTGAAATAGAAACTCCCATAGCTTTATTTGTTTTCATATTTTATTTACTTATTTGAAATATATTGTTGTAAGTGTGAGTTTTATAGCTTTTATAAATTCATTTTGAGGTATTTTTGTATATTCTTCAATTTTCTCCCATTTTTTTATTAATATATTCTTCACAATGGAAATAGGAATATTTGTATATGAAGAAACTGTCACAAGCAAACTTGATATAAATATTACATTACTGACGTACCAACAAATCAAATTGAAAATATAAATAAAAAATTCTTATCATAAAAAACTTCTGTTCACAATCGAAACTAAACAAAATCATAAAATTGATTTTCTTAATGTTACATTATATAAAATTAGCAATAACATAAGAACAGAATGGTATACGAAACCAACTTGGTCCTCAAGATATTTAAACTTCAATTCATATCATCCTATGTCACAAAAAAGATCAGTGGTAATAAGTTTGGCTGATAGATAGATCCATCCAATTATCAGATCCCGAATTTAGATGCTTAGCTATTCAAAAAGCAAAAACTGCATTCAAAGAAAAAATGATAAATAATATATTCACGAAAAGGATAAACAGATACTACAATCAATTAAAAAGAAAAACAGAAACGAAACAACATTTTTCTTTACCATATGTACAAGGACTTTCCCAACACCTATCGAATTATTTGAATAAATATGATATTAGTATAAGTCATAAAAGACATTATACATTATGCAAATATTTCGCTAAATTATAATCTAAAACACTAAAAAACGAATGAAGTAATATTATATATCAAGTGCCTTGTAGTGATTGTGACGCTGTCTTCATAGGGCAGAAAATAGATGAAAATATTTAGAAAATAGACGAAAAGGTCATCAATACGATAAAAAAATAGACTGTAATAACGAACCATAATATAAATATAAATTCTAATAAAACTACAAGGAATTTAATTGATTACTGCTACATATGTGAACTAAGGAAAAATTCATTTTTCTTAGTAAAACAAATGTCTATTTTGATTTTATTCTTATTTTGGTATTCATAATGAAAGTGATCTACTGATTAAAATAAATAAACAAATTGTCAGTGTCACTATCATATTTTGAAAACAGAAGAAATAAAGAAACCTTTATAACCAGTAAGGCACAATATTCTCACAATTGCACTTTTTACCTTCAGTTGTTTACAAGTCAACAGGTTAATTAGGTGAGAATATAAGTGCACACCCGATATATTTATTATATTTATACAAATGTTATGTCATATTATTCACGAGATGAAGTTCACAGACTACAAAATGTTTTTGCTGATTTTTTTTTATTGAGAAATTTTATTACCTTATTAGAAGCACTATTATTTTATAATAACAAATACTCCATACAATATATTATTTATTGTTCATTTAAACATAGTACATAGTTATCGAAAATTTTAATCATCATATAATATCTCCATAATAATCAACACAAAAATCTATGTATTAGTTTGAGAAATATTGGGTATCTAATCTTACAATATGACGGTATTTATTTAAAATTATTAATAGTCCCTGTTGTCAGTTCAAAATTCATATGCCAAATTATATACTTTCCTTTCCTTTTTCTGCAATAAATTTGATTAGGCAACAATTTATAACTTGTTTCATAAACCACGGTACGTTAAGAAACAGTTTTACGTCAAACACATTCCTGTCGTTGACAGCTCGGTGTTATAGTTCTATGCCGTCAAAATGGAGGTTCCTGTATGGAATCTAATCTAAGAAAATTTTTTTTTATTTTTTTTATGTGTACAGAACTAAATTGGAAATATTTAATATCATTTTAAATGATTAATTCATAAATTCATAGATTTTTAGTTAGAAAGCAGCATAATATAGCTAAATCAAGAAAGCATCTGACAGCAGTGATTAATGGTTCATTCGACACCGTGACCTCCAATTTGAAATCATTGAATATTAACATTGAGCTGTCAGCGACATGAATGTGTTTGACGTATATCTGTTGTTAACGTACCGTGGTTTATGAAACAATTTCTAAATTGAAATAGCTTTTGAAACAAAATAAATTTGACTCAACACTGTCAACTGTGTGTTAAAATTTTTTAGAATTTCAATAGTTCATTTGAAATTATGTTTAGTTTAGTAATCAAATAAAGATTGTATTGTATTGTATATATATTGTTATGGTATGATAATGTGTAATGTTTTTAATGTTTTAATATTTAATTTTTTTTTTTAAATAAAATCAGATTTTAAGTTGGGCGCCATTATTAATTATTTGAATTTCTTTATTTTATTATGTTATTATTATTTTTTTTATTCTCAGGGTATTATATTGTGAGGTCAAATTAAAAAATTTTATTGCGATAAATTGTTATGGTTATAAGGTCAGATGATAATAGTCTTAAGACCGGGTCTGTTCTTTATAATGAATAAAATAAACAAAATATACAATTTCTTAACTAGCTATTACAATTATTTTATTTTACAAACATACATTCATTCATTCATACTCGTAATTACACTCATAAAACTAAATTATATGGAAATGTGAACTCGAATATTATATACTAAAAGAAATACTTAAACTTAATAGAACAGAACCTCAAGTGTTTGTTATGTTGTATTTTTAATTTTTTTTTTTTTTTAATTGGAAATTGTTACGGCCTTGCAGAATAAACAGATACTCCGCTGTAGTTCCACTCCTGTTCTTTTCCTTTTCCCAACTTCTTTATCTTGGAAATTGTCCCTTTATGAGTATTCTCACTTATTTCACTTTATTTAATTGTTTTCACTAATTTCTTATTACTACACTTATACAATTATATACAATTACAATTATGAATTATCAATCCTTTGAATATTTTATATAAGGTAAACATATCAAATAATATGCTATAATATAATCGTTACAGTTATTTTTATAAAGTTTTCTCAATTCTAACCGGTCTATCTTTTCATTAATAAAATATTGAAGATATCTACGCTGACTAACGTGCTAGAGGCATGTTAACTATTGTTTTCTAACCTAGATGGCAATAGTATTCACTTTCGTTTAATTTTCGTGAGAATCAAATTAGGGTTAATTTAGACTTTTCTATATTCTAGATACTTTTATTGTTAATTTCGATTCCTATTTCAAGGGATTAATGTATTAATTTCTATTACTCTATCTAATTTGAAAAAATTGTAACTATTAAAATAGAAATCTGTCTTAACCTAATGGCTGGTTAACTCTTTCAAAGCTAGATGGCACTCATATCTATTCTTCAGATTTTATTTCTCAATGTTTTTTTTGCAGTTTTTTAGGCTTAGGACATCTTAAGCCTGATACTAACGAACAATCTAGCTTTAAAACTCTACATAATATAAAATTAAATTATAAAATTGCCTTTGCATGTGTTTTTTCTATATAATAATGGTACGTTATTGAAAATAAAGCTGTTGTATATATACGTAATACCCAGTCTGAGTCACTTTGCAATGAAATTATTATTTTTCCTAGATAAATATAATAATATTTTTCGGGATGATTTATCTTGATTTTAGGACGAATCGTCTAATGTTCACCTATTATTTTTTGAACTTATTTTCTATCAAAAGAAACCAGAAATCATAATGAGAAACATATAAAAAATCCGGGACGTAAAAATTAATAATAAAACATTCCATTATTCATTTGTGTGAATTCCTTTCCTCCAAGATATTTTTTTAAAGTTTTGTAACAGAAAATAATCGGAGGGAGCATTATTGGCTGGTTATCGTTTCTCGTTTTTATCAATTAATAATAAACAACAAAACACTTTAGTCATGTGCTATTGACGGAAAAATAGTCAAGTTTCATCTCTAGCATATTGATGGAAAAATTCACTTGGATTACGTTTAAAGATACCTAAACATTCGTTTGAATTTATAATGATAGCGAGAGCTTTTGCTCAGCATCAAGCAATCGCGGCACCCACCTTAGATGAAACTTTATCATATTCTTTCATATATTGCATACCTTTTCGATTGAAATATTTTCTCATTAGCTATTTCAGCTGAGGGATAGGGAAATAATTTGATTAACAATATAATCACCTTAGCGAAATTGTTGCCCACCTTTAAAAGTCACTCTTCCATCAAACTTCTTTTGTAAATATAAGAGAAGAAGTAGAAAAGGTGAAACCAAAAAATGTAACTTTTTAAATTACCCACAACATACACTAATCAAAGATTAGTAAAAATAAAGGAAGAGCTATTATTGATTATCTATTACATTGGAAAACTTTCCTTTTTTATATAATTGATTTCTTTATACAGGAATAGTAGTAACTGCTGTAGTAATATCCAACAAAACGATAAAAAGTGAAAGAGGTTGAGGAATAAATCGACAGGAATAATAGAAATCATCAAAATTGAACACAATGTAGAAGTTTTTATTGGGTAAAAATCTACATATCCCAATTAAATTGAATGTATGTTACAGCAGGGTTTTTTATATTGTATAAACAAAAAAGGTTCCCAGTGATTATCCCTACCCTTCTCTATTATTTTCACCTGTTTATTTGGGTATTGTGGTGACAAAATTTATAATTTGGCTTATGGCTCAAGGTCACCTTTAATCTTCATTTGGGATCATATGAATACACCGATACATCCAAGACTTGTAACTCATTTGATTCTTTACCTCAGTTTATTTCAAAATACAACTTTTCAGCGAGATAGATCTCAGTTATGTTGGACTACTTACACTAGTCCCACATTCATTTCTTACCTTGGGTCCTCAAAATTCCTACATTGTCACCAAGTGAACATATCAAGGACATCTTCAGTATCAGGTTGAAAATTTTAAAGCGTCCTCCTCATAGATGTGGCATGGAATGAGATATCTCATGATGAAATTGATCATCTGATAATGGGGAATGAATAAGAAACTGTAGAGATACAACAAGCACTTCTGCCAAATATTACCGAACTATGTATAAAATTATCAGTATTTAAAATAATGTCTCTTAAATTTAGTGCCAAATAAATCCAAAGTGTCAAAGAAATTAACTCATCAGCCTATGTTTAATAATAATTGTGGGATTATGTTATGGTTTTAAAAAACATTTTCAATTTTTGGGTTCATTTTGCCTCTAAATTTTCATTGAGAAAACGTACAACTAATGATTTGACCTAAGTGCTCCTCAACATTTTGCAGAAATCGTATAGAAATATGACTATATGATTATAAGATAGGAATCTCTACACTCATTAGTCAATATATGTTTATGTGCGGATATTCAAAGTAGACCCTGTCCTTCACGTAGCTCAGAACGTAGTAGATCCGGTGTTATAAATCAAATTTGTCATAAAATTTTTTAATTACATCAAAAAAATCGTGAGAAAATATGATTTGAATGCGGTGCAAACATTCTCAACCAGATGATTATCTATTTTAGTAAACTATAAAGCAATATACAAAATATACAACTATATCGGGGCAATTTAGAAAAACAATGTTTTTAGGTTTATTTACCTTCAAAATATCTACGCTAATGAATTGAAGGCCTTGACCTAAATTTACAGAAATATCCTTTTTTCCAGGATTTCAACGGGAGGTCGCCTATTAACGAGCATGCGCAATTCCTGTGCGTCGATACCGAACAATGAAATTTATTCCGAACGGTGAAATCATAAAATTTTCACTTTTTCATCTTATACACCCCCTCTAGTTCTAATTGTCTGCGTTCGGTTGAAATTAAAATTTTCTATGACTACTGGGTTTACCTAAGTCGAGAATTTTCTATGAAACTTCTGAAAATTTAAAATTATGCATAACACAGAAACGTAATGCATAAAAGATAAGAATGATGCTTGTCATGCTGGGAAATTTCTGACGAAAAGAAAGCGAAACGGCGATAAAAGAGACTGGATTTCCCAGATAATCAGTCGTGTATCATTTTAGTAAGTATGTATGTGTGAATAAGAAGCATGAACTTCAGATTTGCATAACATTTCATGCAATTCTCGTATATAAAGTGTATGACATAAATTATAGTCTACTTCAGTGTTCTTTTACATCTTCAATATTACGTAAAATAATTATAGATATATGAAATTTAGGTTGTTTTCTTTTGTTAAATTTGAATCTATTAAATAAATATATAAGTTTATCTTTCATTTATCATTCTAAAGTGGTTTATTTACTTTATTTTATTGTGTAGACATTATAAATATATCTGTACCTGAGAGGTAAACAGTCGTAACTACAAAATTCCCCATTTTGGAGTTATTGATGTTACTACATTATCGAGGTGTATATTCTTTAGTGGATAGTTGTCGTATCTGCACAGCTAATGAATGGCGTCATAGCCAATGTGAATTTAATGTATCTGTCATGTTACGATAGACGTAAACTCAAGTAACTTGAGTTACCATTGTATACCCCTATTAAATACTGATTGTGAAGGAGATGCAAGTGTGTTAAGACAGTTTATCCCCCGAGAAAAAAGACAACACTGTCAATAGCTGACATATGTCGAGAAAGTGACAGTTATAGGAGGTATTGCTACTACTTTTCTTGTTTACATGTTTTATGGTGTTTCTGTTTTGTTTTACAAATAGCTTTAAATATTAATAATTATACTCCATTATTTAATCTTTATTTATTATTTGTTTGATATTTGTAACAAAGCAGCTAAGTTATTGTTTTCAAAATAAGTGAAAAAACCACTGCACATCATGCATTTTTAAATGGACACAAGAAAATTTAAGTGCTGAAATAGTGGAACTGACAGTTTAGTCAGATAATTGCGCAGCTCAAAATCGAAATTTTATAACGTCAGCTTACGTGTGGATTTTGAGAACAATGCCTTCATTAAATACAATACAAATATTTATTAAAAGGACATGGAGTTCATTGCGTGATTGAGAGGGCCAAAAAGCCGCTTGATCAGACACAAATCATGGTGCCATGGGACTGGCAACTGTTCTTTCGCCAGTGCCGATTCAAAGATTTGATAGAGGTGTATGACATGACCCTCAAAGACTTATAAAACTCCGAGTCACTTTATGAAAAAAACAAAGCACCTCTTAAAAACAACAAATCTAACACCAATAGAGAGAAGTTTTTAATAAGTGAAGCAGTAGGAATGCAACTTAGATTATCTGAACCAAACAAGCTTTTCTATAAAACCAACTTCCAAGAAGAATATGAAATTATGGACCTAGAGCTTAATCGGCAGAGGAAGGAGTCCCACCAAGAACTACCAGTTATGGCTTATCAACAAAAATAAATTTGAAGATTTACAAAAAATACTGACATGGGTTCCTTCTTATTTTTAGCACTTTTATAAAAACATATATTATTCTGTGGCTGCCCCAGATTGCCCAGATATATGAAAATTATTATTAATGCATTATTATTCTTAACACTAAGGATTTTATATTTTTATGTATGTACAGTTTTCTTATAATTAAATGAGTTTTTATAACCTTCTTCTAATATTTAAGCGCTTAAGACATTTAAAATTTTATTTGCTGTTAGAGGTAAAAACTCGTCACTGCTCTCATCAAATTGGGTGGGAGAAATCATATGGTAATATTCACTACTATTTAGTTAAAATAATAAGAGCAAGGAATATTACAAGTTGATGACCTCTAATTATCATTGAAAACAGTGAACAACAATAAAAAGGAAAATTCAACATTAAAACTGCTCTCTTGTTAAGTTTACAAAATGTCAGTTACGATAGTTTACTATATTTTGATTACAATTTCCAAATCGCATCAAACAATTCACTTCATAGTGACCATATATGTTATATGGTTTACATAACTATCATAATGTACATTAGATTGATGAGAACCCTAATTTTTATCACCGCATTAGACGAAACCATTTTTTACTCACGCGGTTAGTTTGTTGTTATTTATTTATTTAGATCTAATTTCCTAATCAAACTTAAATTAATTTTTAATTAACCTATTGATTATACCCGATTCGATAAATAAATTGGAAATATTTAACATTATCGCTTGAAATATTTAGAAAGAAGTAAATTGATAGTACCACCAAAAGATATTCTTCTTCTTATTTCAGAGTGATATTCATTAGATATCAAATTGAAAACGATAAAACAGAGTAATTATATTAGTATTAATTCTACATTAACGATTTATAACGAAAATGCGTGGTTAGGTCGTCGCCTTTTAGTCAAAAGGTCGCATGTTCGAACCTGATTGGGAAATGTAATAGTTATTTTCCTAACAAGTGCGGAAAGTGATACTTTCCCGCACGTGACTGCAGTTGTCAAGCGGTCAAGTGCGGGAAAGACACTTTACGCATGAGTTAGGAACATTATTTTTTTTACGACCCTATATACAAAAAAGTATACCAACCCATTTTTCCAAAATTATTTTATTCCAACAAACATAATAATATACAAACTTTGTACAAAACTACAAAAATATAACTAAAAACTACTAATTATTATAAATATTAATATTGAAAACACAATTTGTTTCATTCTGTAGACTAGTAAGAATTTCCGGCCCAGTGGAGTTATTTGGTTTCAACTGGAAGGTAAATGACGTTGGTGAGGATGGCATCGGTTGCAGGTCGCATAAAGATGACGATGACGGTGACGGCAACGGTTTTAAGTCATTTGTAGTACAGAGAATTTTATTTGATATTTTTTTCTTCTGATTCTCGGTGTCCTCCAAATAGCCCTCAGCGATAGTAGTAGACTTCCAGCCACCCAGGCGCTTTAGGATGGTTATTTCTTCGCCGGAGTCTGCTAGGAACGTTGTCGAAGAACGTCTGAAACTGTGTCCTGTATAAAATTCCGGATAATGTAGGCGTAAATATGCGGCAATCTCTGCTGGCATCTTACCAAAAGTGTTTACGCCAACACATTGAACTGAGCATTTTCCATTCTTATAATGAATAAAAAATCGGAGGTGTGGAATGGTAGGTGGTCGTAAATCTGCGTACTTTCTGTACAGCGTCAAATAGGTTCCATCATTTATTTCTTCAGATAAAACAAATGATCTTGACGAATGATTTTTGGAATCAGAAATTTTTCCAACAATTAGGTTGCCTTTATCTTGAATGTTGTCGACAGTGATATTTACAAGCTCGGATCTGGGGAGAGCGCCAGCCAGTGCAAAAATGGTACTCACTTTAATCATCAGGTATACCTCATCTGGAGCTAGCATAACCCTGGATATATCTTCTTTGGTATAAACTTGTGCTTTCTGTGCTCGAAAACCAATATTTTTTTGTTTAAGAAACGTCGTTAGCTTATGGAAGTTTCCTATATCCAAATTTTGTTTTATTTTTACTAAACTTTTTACCATCGAATAGCAGGACCATAATGCATTAGATTTCAAAACCTTACTTAGTTCTGAAAAATACGCCAAAAATACCTCTTCCTTATAAGTTTTGGCCCCTTTCTCCTTACACCATGTAACAAAATAGTCGTATTGCTTCTCATACCTTCTGGTATGAGATTTGGCAGGTAACAGCTCGGAATTAGCTTCATTTGCTTCAAAATGGCTTCGGGAAGTTCTTCGACGGATGAATCCATTAATATTATTGTATCGGATCCGGTTTAATGTGGTTTAATTTAGAAGAAGATTGTTGTTATTCGGTCACTTCCGAAACGTTTTGAACAACTTTGACGTTTTAGTAACAATTACACGCTTGGGTTGTCATAGCAACTGATATCAAACCCGGGTGGTTTGATAGTTGTTTCTCCTTTGAAGAATGTCACTTTCCCGCACTAGTGCCGGAAAGTGACACTTTCAAAACTAAAGTGCGTGCGGGAAAGTGGGTTAAAACGCACGGTCGTAGAAAAAATTTTTTTATGGTTTGGTTTTTAGACATTGTAACCTGGCTGTTAACTTTTGTGACTAATGGAATAATAGCACGGTTTTTATATTAAAGGTATAAAAACAATGTGAAGCGAAGAAAAAGTGAATATTGATACCTTGTTATGTTCATATTCACTAGATTTTCTATGACTACTCTATGAAAACTTGAATACATCGGAAATATCAATGGGCATACTGTAAGGAATAATCCACATATATCAGGGTCAGGAAAAATTCTACTCTAATATTGTTACGAACTGGTATAGGCATAGACCGTGGAGTCGGTCCTATACGATTATGATGGAAGAGTCTAAAATTTGGTGAATATCGCGATCTTTGATATTGTTTTGCTTTAAATGTTTTTGTCGCGACGTCGATTTGTCCAACTATATTGTTTTATAGAACCAATTTCTAAGAAGACCTTTTCTTTTCGATATAAATACGTGCTTGTTTAGCATCGAGAAGTCAGAACATAATTCAATGTCATTTGGACAAATAGAAATAGCGAAAATTAACCGGTAAATTTAAATAAATTATATAAGTAGTGAATAGTTAATTGTTATAAATAGTGAGTAAGTTTATTGTGAGTGTGTGAATAAATTAAGTGAATAAGAGACAGTGTCAATAAATTCACCCACCACTTTAAATAAAATAGGAAAAATAAGAAAAAGATTGTAATATCAATATAATGTGAATATTAAGCACCTACCCACATTTATTTTTATAAAAATAGTATACTATTTAGGGTGTTCGGTAGATTGTTGAACGTACCAAAATGGGGGATAGGTGAGTAATCTCCAATCTGTTCAGGCAATAAAAAATCCTGTTTATAAAACGGTTATTATAGGATTTTTTAATTTGGATTCGGAAATACTTTTTTTGGTTAGTATAAAATATCTTAGGGGATGATAAATTCTAGAAAATTGATATTTGTTGCAGGTTATTGCTAGAAATAAAGTTATGGTACACCGAAAGCTAGAAAATATTTGAAATAAATAAGTGTTACAGCTTTTTTTGAGGCTATTTTATCCAGTTATCCAGCTTCATGTTATAGCAGGAGAATTTGTTTTATCTACGACTGTAATTGTATCCTTAATTAAAATATCATGTTTGTCCAGGGAAATTTTTTATATGGAGTAACATAATAGTTGACGAACATATTTAAGTTTAAATATTGTTTCTTCCAACATATATTTTCATGTGAGTCCATAATAGTTCATAGTGGTTTTATATTTTCGTTATTATTGTTTCCATAACTGCAAAAGCTCCTTTTAATTAATCCCTCTTCTCTTACTAATTTTTTTTGGTTAACAGCCAATGGGAAAGTTTTTGTTTTTCACGTTAACTTTAGGTAATGGTTCCTTTAATCTCAAACTATTACAGAATTGGTCGGAAATAAATGTTTAGAAATGTACAAGAACGTCATTTATTATTAAAGTTTCCATATGCACGGTTAAATTACCCTTTATATTCACAAAAGTATAGATAGACGATTATATTTTTATTGTACGAATAATTTAGTTTATTTAGCTTCATATTACCGATTATTTGAGTGTTTTAATCATAAAATACAAATTCATAACTAAAATAATTTACTATCTGTATCACTGACGATTATAAATATTTTTCTTGCTAAAAAAGCTGAGAACTTCTTAAATTGATACAAACTTACTTTTTGTTGATTAAAATGTCTGGAAAACAAGAAGTAGAATGAATTAGTACTTCACTATATTTAAGGAAAAAGCCGAATATTAAATAATGCTAAACATTTTACTTTAGAAATTTTCTGCGACTAATTTGTGATGTGCTATTGGGGTTCACCTAATCATTTTTAAAGTCATTTAAAAAATATTGTACATATAAACATAGGCGTTATTTTATATATTTTTTGAAGGCAATTTTTTTCACAGACCGTGATTTTCTACTTGAGATAATTTATATTTTATACAGATCAAACTTTTAACTCAGAGTTCATTTATACGCACGTTCCAAGATCCTATTATTTTTGGTCAGTATTTCGACCTCTTTGATGTCAGTGAACTTTCTTGTATCTCAACCGTTACCTTCATTGTCACACTTTCACTCCATACTGCGTTCAGTGACTTTTAGTAACGCCACAAAGTGCCGTTGTGTCTTATTCTTGATGGGCTTTCAGTTAGTACATAACATCGAACAAAAGCCCTAATAGGTAGTAGCTAATCAATGAAGAGCACTCGACGTTTTGAAATAAATTATTGAATGTCTTTTACGTTACAGGTGCCATATAAGTCGATTAAATGTTCATTTATAGTATATTTCATCATAGTGTTTAGGAATTAGTTCTAAAAACATGACATCGACCAATAAATATTTTATAGACAATTATATCAGTCGGTAATAAATTATTTTTTTTTAGTTATTCTCTTAACTAGCAGTCATTTTTCAACTACATTAACGCCGTACTCATTTCTTTTGTCTAATATATTCTAGACTTTCTTATTTTGAACACGTTTTCAAATACTAGCAATACTTTCTATATTTCTCTAATTTTATATTATTTTCATCAAAGTTATCAGTTAAATTCATTAACAAACTGTATTTAAAGAAAAATTGGTCAAATTTGGCAAACATTTCCAGGACTTGATAAAAAATTTAGAAGTGAATAGATGTAAAAATAATGCTGTGACATAAAAAAAAATATTCTTGTTATTAACTCGAATTTCATGCCTTCAAAGTTGCTAAATCATATATTTGACTATATCTTTTAAATTATACATCTCCGAAAATAAAAAAAATTTAATGGATCATTACGTATGTCCATGTTGTATGTTTAACAAAATAAATAATTCTACGCTACTATCTGAGGGCCAGAGACAGCTCATGCCCAATAGTTAACAATTCGTAACTTTTACAAGGACAACCTGTACAATTAAGAATAGCGAAAATAAATTTTTCGTTAGATTATTTAACAAACAGGTACAATTTATTTAACTCGACAAAATTTGCCATAAAGGGACATTCTGAAGAAAATTATCATAAATTGTAATTATTTATAGAAAATACTTACAGAAGGTATTAAAACACATAACCTCCACACACCAGTCATTGGTTACAACCGTTGACTTGTAGTAATAGTTCATTAAAAAGTCAGTATGTCCGAGAGTGTGATTTATGGCTAGCATACCACCTTTCTCCAAAAATTACATTCTATTATATTGTAGAAATATTTGGTAAAGCCTTTATAAGGATTAATTCGAAACTTATGCAAGGACAACCTGTACAATTAAGAATAGCGAAAATAAATTTTTCGTTAGATTATTTAACAAACAGGTACAATTTATTTAACTCGACAAAATTAATAGTTTAGGAGATCAGTAGATTTTTAGATACCAAGGAAACCGTTTGCCATAAAGGGACATTCTGAAGAAAATTATCATAAATTGTAATTATTTATAGAAAATACTTACAGGAGGTATTAAAACACATAACCTCCACACACCAGTCATCGATTACAAACGTTGACTTGTAGTAATAGTTCATTAAAAAGTCAGTATGTCCGAGAGTGTGATTTATGGCTAGCATACCACCTTTCTCCAAAAATTACATTCTATTATATTGTAGAAATATTTGGTAAAGCCTTTATAAGGATTAATTCGAAACTTATGCAAGGACAACCTGTACAATTAAGAATAGCGAAAATAAATTTTTCGTTAGATTATTTAACAAACAGGTACAATTTATTTAACTCGACAAAATTAATAGTTTAGGAGATCAGTAGATTTTTAGATACCAAGGAAACCGTTTGCCATAAAGAGACATTCTGAAGAAAATTATCATAAATTGTAATTATTTATTGAAAATACTTACAGGAGGTATTAAAACACATAACCTCCACACACCAGTCATCGATTACAACCGTTGACTTGTAGTAATAGTTCATTAAAAAGTCAGTATGTCCGAGAGTGTGATTTATGGCTAGCATACCACCTTTCTCCAAAAATTACATTCTATTATATTGTAGAAATATTTGGTAAAGCCTTTATAAGGATTAATTCGAAACTTATGCAAGGACAACCTGTACAATTAAGAATAGCGAAAATAAATTTTTCGTTAGATTATTTAACAAACAGGTACAATTTATTTAACTCGACAAAATTAATAGTTTAGGAGATCAGTAGATTTTTAGATACCAAGGAAACCGTTTGCCATAAAGGGACATTCTGAAGAAAATTATCATAAATTGTAATTATTTATAGAAAATACTTACAGGAGGTATTAAAACACATAACCTCCACACACCAGTCATCGATTACAAACGTTGACTTGTAGTAATAGTTCATTAAAAAGTCAGTATGTCCGAGAGTGTGATTTGTGGCTAGCATACCGCCTTTCTCCAAAAATTACATTCTATTATATTGTAGAAATATTTGGTAAAGCCTTTATAAGGATTGCTACTCTAGAGAAGTTATTAAGAAGTTTCAAGTTATTGGAATTAGTCCGTTTGATCCAGATATTTTTCCTGAAGAATATATGCCTTCTCAAGTCACTGAAGTAGCTGAGCCGTCGACAAACCCTCCATTTTGTCAACTGAACCTCAGACAATTATAAATAATTTGATATTTGAAAATGTTGAGAATATAGAGACGACAATAATAAATTTACATTCAAACACAGTCACAACAACAGTTTTTTTATATGATGACCCTCAACTTTCAACAAGTGTCCAAGAGATGAATAATAAAATTAAAAAAAAAACACTATACATGTCAGACTTGCCTACTTCTAGCAACGCCTTAACGGTCACATTTGTCGACGATACTGTCGATTTATCTTCGCACCAAGTCCCTTAAATAGCATCCCAACTTTTACAATTAAACCTGGATAGTCTACAAGTATGACTAAAATTGTGCAGAATAAAAGTCAATAAAACAAAATCGGTACATACAACATTCACCAATTGAAGAGTAAATTGCCCACCCGTGAGTCTAAACGGCAAGGAAATACCACAACGGGAAGACGTAAAATACCCCCCTAATTTACTTGGACCGAAGAATAACATGGAAAATTCTCTTGACCTCAAGCTGCATAATCTCTACTGCATTATCGGACGAAAGTCCAAGCTATCTCTTGAGAACAAGGTCTTTATAAATAAAGTTATTCTCTAACCAATCTGGTCATACGGAGTGCAACTCTGGGGCTCGGCATCATAATAGAAATTATCGAAAGTTTTCGATCAAAAGCAGAGTTGCAGATTATGGGGTAGAAGAAGCCCTGAATTAAAACATCAAAGACCTTGACATTCTCCAAAACTGATAGTTTTGGCGGCAATATGTTAGAAGGAGTTCAATAACTGTTACCTCAGAATATGTAAAAATGCTACGAAATTTATTTTTAACTACACTTACATCATTTGATGGTTAAGGCAATATAACCAAGAAAAATAGTCCAGAAATGGGTAACATACCCCGGTGCTATGTGTTGAAGAGATTTCGAAAATTTAAAGGCCTAGTTTCAGGAATGCCAGCGGCGAGATGGCGACTACTTTGACGATATCATTTATAAGAAATAAATTTCAATTTTATGTTTTTTATTCCAAATGAACATTGGTTCGCATACAATGTGTTTTTTGTTTTCGGAGCAATTTCAAAAAGACAAATATTTGTGATCCATCCCGTAGGTCATATTTGAAAGTAATGTAATAATCTCTTCTGCAATATAGATCAGTGCGGTCCTTCTAAAATAATTGTTCGAAAGTAGTGCCCCTCCCATGAATTACTTCGTTCAGAAGGCGCTTAAAGACCATATTTCAGCTCCAATACTTATTGAAGACTCATTCTTCTTTGTTAAATACATCAATGTCCTTGCCAATATTCTATACAAACATTTAAAAGATTTTAGCATCTACTTACAACAGATTAACACTTGATCTTTCACTAATCTGCAATTATCCTAAAATGCGGAGGACTGGAAAATTAGAAATCTAAGAGACACAAAAATTTAACCTATTTAAAATGAGAACGAATTTATGGCATCAGTAAGCTCTAGAAATAGGTTTTCGTATCCTGCAATCCGCAGCAGAAACGAAATAAATCTTTTAGAGAAACAGGATTGGAGCAGTCATAGTGTGCTCAGATTTTACTTAGAATTGAAAATTAATTTTCTGTTTCTCCATGGTTACTTTACTCTTCAGATAACAGATAATAAAAAAAAATTAGATAGTATAATCCAAACAAATTTATGCAAAGCAAAAAAATATTTAACCACTTTATAAATAACACTTTTTCTGTTATTTTACATTGTGACTTGTTATTGATGATTTTATATTATTAAACAGGATAATTCTGGACGGAATTACTATTCAAGGAATTTTATCTCGTAGTCAAGATAATCAAGTAATAAGTATGCAATAACATATATTCTATATAAAAATTATTAGACTGCTTCGTTAGTAGCAAGTACCTCGAATGGATCAGTACCCCATATAGGATTTTATGAAGGGCCCAGTATAGGCCCGGGCTTGAGTCAAGTATGTACAAATCTGGCCCTAGCTTGGAAGCCATTATTGGCCCAGACTTGGGGTTCTGGAATGCCATGCCAGGCTGGTTGCTTGTGAAAATAAATTTTTAATATATTGTTAATAAAATTAGCTTTATGACTAATTTGTATTAATGCACTCCCCTAATTATTGAACATAAAAATATTAGTTAAATAATTATACATATAAAGAAATGATACTATTTATTGTCTTTATGCACCAAAGAATTTTATTCATAAAAAATTACTTTTAATGTTAAGATATCTATTATGGATAAGATATTAAACAAAACTTTAGGATAGCCAAGGTCGGGTTACCCAGAGTTCAGCCCGGCTTGGCCTAGACTTCAACCAAACTTGGGCCATTATCGGTTTACCAAGGCCGGGTTTCCCAGCGTTGGTACAAGCTAAGCCCCGTCTTTCAAGTCTGGAGGCTCCTACATGGGACCTTCAATATTGATTGTACAATTTGAATTTAATAACAAAGAAAAGTATTTTTGATAGTAATTCAAAATCTAAATCAAAATTGTGTCACGAGATTGTGGATTCAAAACAATCAAATTAAGAAACAACAAAACAACAAAACAACAAAACAAAGTATACAATATCAAGAAATAAATAATGAAACTTTCAGATACAAGTACATGTAAGAGAAAACAATAAGTGAGAGTCGCAATCTCAATACGTTTATAGAGAGAACTAACAAAAATATTTTTTAGATATTTAAATTAATAGTTTTATATGAGCTCGAGAATTTTCTAGTCTCATCTTTTTCTCGTACCTACATTTACGAGGATATATTGAAGAATTCTTAGCCTACTATAGAACCAAACAAAATTTCAATGTCAAAATATTTTATTACTCAATGTATTCTCCTCTTAATTGGATACATTTATTACAGCCAACCTGCAACGTCTCTAGACCTTTCAAAAAAATGTTTCTTCTTCCTCTGCAAACCAGACCTCCAAAGCTTTTATTACCTCTTCGTTGGAAGAAAATTTACGACCTTTTAAACTTTTTTTCAGTTGAGGCAAGAGATGATAATCAGACGGAGCCAAATCTGGTGAATAAGGGGGGTGTTCTAGTAATTCCAACCGTAAATTATGAATTTTTCGCATGGCAAGATTTATGTACAGGGGCGTTGTCCTGCAAAAACAAAACACCTTTGGATAGCTTTCTGCGTCTTTTCTCTTTAATTTTTTCCACGTAGAGTGGTCAGTAATGTCAAATAGTAATCTCCAGTTATTGTTCTACCCTTATCCAAAAAATCAATCATGATTACTCCATGGCAATCCCAAAAAACTGAAGCAAGAACTTTTTCAGCAGATTTTTGGACACAAAACCTATTAGGTCTTGGAGAACCAGAGTGTCGCCATTCCATCGATTGTTGCTTTGTTTCTGGATCGTGGAAATGTAACCAAGTCTCATCCATAGTAACAATTCGGTTTAAGAAGTCTACATCGATTTCAAATCGAGCACAGATCGAACGCGATGCTTCTACCCTTGCACGATTTTGGTCTATATTGCAGTAATGTGGAGCGAAATGAATGGAGAAGGAAAAGGAATTCTGAAATGAAAAGGTTATATGGGGGAAATGTGTATTGGTTGGGGTATATAGCCAGAACGGAAGAGGGCACCCACGTAGAATATGACTTGCTCTATATAAGGAAGACAGATAGCAAATTGGCGTGAACCAAAGGAATTGAAAAAAACCAGTGTAGAGACATCAAGAAACAGGCCTATTAGACCTGCTATGTTGTTGTGGGTGACATGTCTTGTTTAGGCACAATTTAATTTAATTTTAATTTAAGCTACGGATTGAATTCTAGCTTAAGTCAAAACAAGGTTGCTCTATTTTACAGGTTACAAACAGACATTTTTTTTGTCAGATGTAACTCGTCCGGAAATATATTCTAATTGTTTCAAGACAATATAAATGTGAATGAACAATAATGAACAAATAACAAGAACTATGATACTTCTTTAACTATTTGACAACCTTGGATAGAAATATAAAGAAAGAACCGAACCCATGAAAAACTATAGAGATCGGGAGGAGTTAACAAGGAAAATTAATTATGAGCATTAAAAAATCATGATGCCTTCGATTGAAACGCAATAAATTTAAAAAATAAATGGGATAATTTGAAAAACAACTTTCTAAAATGTTTTGATTGGAAAACAATTTTTTTATAAAACTACGATAGATGAGGAGATCCAAGAGGTGATAGGTTCAGTGACAGATGCGAAGTAGTTGTTGCAGGTGAGTCATGTAAATGCTATAATGAATATGATAGAAGAATAAACATTTTCGTAAGCAAATTAAGGCAGCTGCTACAATAAACCTTGTACTAGCCGAAAGCCTCTTCACCTGTTAATACTGTTAATACTGCATAAGTTCATAGACAATTTTTATAGTTTCTTCATCATCATCGTCGATTTCATTAAATATGCAGTGCGTGTCTTCAATCATTTTATCAAAATCAAAATCTTTCATCTATTATTTTACTCGTGAATTCTTAAAATTTCAAAGCAATAATTATTTGTCGTATAGGTGTAGTGAAATAATTTTTATGAGTTTTATGTTAATTCTATGTTTAGTTTTCCTTAACCAACTAAGTTTCTCCCTGAAAAGATTCATAAAATCGTTTTTTGGGAATAATAAACAAGAAAGATTGATAAATAATACAAAAGTTATATTAAACTTGTACCTAACGTCGGTTCTGTACATTGGCGGTATTATTCAGATCGGTGGCCTACTCACAAGAATCGGGCCAAATTCGGGGAAAGGGAATGGCTGCATATACTATTGTGGAGTCAATTTGAAGGGGCGAGTCTCTAAGATCGACCCTGTTCGGCTTCCGTTCATATTTTTTGGTCAAAAAATTTCAGGGACGCATATGTTTCATTTTTGACAAGCATAAAGCAGTAATGGGGGAGGGAAAAAAATAAACATTATATTGAAATGAATTTCGCCATTACCAGATTAAGAGCGCGGTTTATTTCAATTTGGAATTTTTTCTCCAGGGCTTTCTCTGTTTATCTTCTTCAAACTTCTGCTTGACTCACGAGTCAGAGCTAAAAGCTACGACAATCAGCGCTGTAAACGAAAAAAAAAACAAATGGACTGAACAATCCCCATAGTAATGTTAGAGAGATGGAAGAGGTTATTAACACAACCAAAGAACGCTTTTGGCATATATTGATTGAAGAATTATGTATACGTAAGCTATCGGCCCGTCAGGTGCCACTTGGGCTCATCTTTGCACCAGAAGCACATTAGATGATATTGATGAGGTTTAAGCAAAATGACGCGGATTCTTTGCCTCAATTCATAACTGTAGGTGCCGGCCATCTTGTTTACACGGTGTCGGATTAAGTATGTGTGTAAAATAGTGTAAATATTACGCTTCAGATCGTGTAAGTATTGATATTTATTTTGTTAATTGGTGATAAACAATTAATTTATTAAAAGAACAACAATGCATTTATGTGTATGACTAAATATAGATGAAAAACAGCGAATGTTTTTTCTGTTGATCTAAGAGCTTATGTTTATGTTGTACATAGATTTAAATGTTCCTTTTTTGTTTAGGTTTAAGAAGTAAACAATGTCACTCTCCAAAGAAAGTTTTTATGCCCAACATAAAAAAGATGAAGACGTTACGTCAGTGTGGAGTCATTTTTTAGTCGACAAAACGGGTAGCTCAGCACAATGTAAGCGTTGTTTAGCTATTTTAAAAACCTAAGGAGGATCAACCAAATCTACATACTCATCCGTAAAAGTAGATGCTACGGCATCTTCCTCAACAAGCCAAAATAATGAAGGATCACCCTTGAACAGAAAAATGACGATGTTTTGGCCCGTATGACTGCGCTAGTTGGTTTTCCTTTTAGCGCATTTGTGACATCAAACGATTTAAGATCGTTACTATAAGCAAAAGGATACTCAAACTTACCTAAATCTGCTTCAACAATCCGCAACAGATTTCGAGACTACAGCTGAACTATCTACATTGAAAATAGAAGGACAACGATTTAGTCTGAGTTTTGACGAATGGACTTCTACCTCTAATAAGAGATATATGAATTTAAATATTTATTCAGAAAACAAAAAATGGAATTAGGGACTTATTCGAATTTATAAATCGCTGACCGCCGAAACTTATGTTCATACTTCAAAAAAGCGGCATTTGGAGTTTCATAGCTACAGATATTGTGGCAATAGTAACTGATGGTCCAAATGTAATGATATTGATGACTCGGATGATGATAATGATTCAGGATTAGTCATTGAAACTGAAAATGGTCGGGATTTGACTTACGATGATCGAAATATTAATGAATTAGTAAAGAAAGTTCGTAAAGTGGTTCTCATTTTCAAAAAAGCATCCTGGAAAAATGATACAATACTTCAGAAATATGTTAAAAATGGAAGAGAGCTTAATTTAATACTCGACTGTAAAACGGGTTGAAACAGTCTCTTTACAATGCTGGATCGATTTGATCATTTAAAAACTAGCACTTATTGATCTTAATAATCCTGTACCATTTGAAGAGTCAGATTTTCAACTCATTAGTGAGATAATCAAGGTATTGGCGCCAGTTAAATTATCTGTCAGAAGCACTTTGTCGTTGATGCCAATTTGTGCACGGCGGATGTGACACCCAAGTTTCTTTTCCAAATTCTAAATTGAAGACACATTTATTGAACCGCTTGAAAGATCGTCAACGAAATGAGTTAAGTGGAGTATTAAACTATCTACAAAATCCTCATACTGAAAAGACCGAGTTGGAGGTTGATTGTGATGTAAAGGAGTTATTTTCATGTCCAAGCAAGACGACTATAAAAAACAGATTATTCTGTTAACTGGGAAAATTGAAAATAGACAAACTAGTAAAACTGATTTAAAATTAAAAGAATAGCTTCAGAACGAAATAGAAAACAGTATGAAAACTATAAATCCTGAACCACATAAAGAAACTGATGTTTCTAAGATCATTAAGCAAGAAATGAATCTTTATGAGGCTAGTTCCACACGAGGTTATAATTTGGAGAAGGCTTATAAAAATTTATCGACGATTCCGCCAACTTCCATCGAGCCTGAACGCGCGTTTTCCGCTGCTTCATATTTGTGCAACAAATTAAGAAGTATGCTTTCGGATGAGACGTTGGATGCGTTGTTATTTCTTAGATTTTATGTTCGTGGCTTAAATAAGTAAATTATAGTTTCTGGTCTATTTGATTTAACATTGATATCTTTTGACAAATTTTAAGCTGATTTTGATATATTTTACTTTCTTTTTGCTACCACTTTCTATTACCAATACAATCCCAGGACACTCCCGGAATCCCGCTATTAACTGTTGATAATCCCGAAATCCCGGGACTAGAAAAATCGACCGGGATCGAATCCTCTAATTGCGCACCATTGCTTGATGAAAATTGCACTGCGAATTGGTTGACCTGCCACCATATTCACCAGATCTGGCCAACAGTAACTTTTTGCTGTTTCTTAACTTTACTTGCAGAAGAGAGATTTCCATCAGATGAGAGCGTATATAAACGTAAAATAAGACTATGATGAAAAATGTACACATTTTTTTAAGAAGGAAATTTTTCAAACAAAATTCCTACATCGTGTTCTTGATGATTAGCTCATACTACGAAAATAACTATTATTTTTATTATGTACAAAATAAACCAGGAAAAAGTAATTGGTCACATTAGGTGCAATTTTTCGGAAAACTATCCAGAAACGTTAAAGCCGTGACTATCGTAGATTGAGCTCGTTATCTCTTCTACTACCCAGGGTCAAATCAATGTTCTCCGGGAAAAAGTTGTTAATGAACGCTTATTTTTTAGTCCATTCAACAACTAGAAAAGCTTTATAGAGTTTAAATGTATTAAGTACAGGGTGTTATCAGGAAAGCCACATAAAAATCTGACATTTTATAATAAATTCAGTGCATAATTTCTCTAGATTTTTTTTCATAGTAGGGGTTAGTCGGTGTATGATATAGATAAGCATACGTTAATTTCTTACTGTCGGGTCAATTATATGCAAGAACAATTTGCTATTATTCAAAATATATGGGGGAAAAGGAAAAAATTAGATATCTCTGTATTTCAAACTCACTGGTTAGGATTATATAGGAGGGTGCATTGAGCGTAAATAAAGAAAAGAAATTTGAGTTAATACTTTCGTATCAATGCGATTATAGTCATAGTCTCTTAACCTAACCTAATCTAACCTGACCTAACCCAACCCAACCTAACCATTCTTAAATTGAAAAGTATTTTAGTGTAAAATTTAATTCAATTATGGTTTCTAGTTTGTCGTATCATAAATTTGAAGAAAAAAAATATCAAATCATATATCTATGATCTAGCTCAATTTCATTATAGAAAATTCAAAATATACACAAAGATCCAAAAGTAGGTAATATTTCATTGAACAACTATGGGCGCTAGTTTTAGTGTCGAGGGTGGTGGAGAGGTAGCACAATAAACAAAGTTCGATATCTTACTACAACAAAACCATATTTATCGAAAGATTTAACTACGTCGCTCGAGTTAAGTCTCTGAAAACGGCGCAGCTTCGCTAAGATCTCGCCTGGGTTCGTGTATGTATGGAAAAAAGAGGAGGTAGAAGATTTTTTGGTTTTTCCCAAAGTCAGGTTTCCCAAACCACACTGGTTTGCTCTAGATCAAATCCACTTAGACTCTACATGAAACAATTCTCCGACACTGAGATGTATCCATTATCTTTGTATCTATCCCTCTACTCTGTCCTGCATTATGTTCTGTAGCAGTAGGTATTTATCGTTGCGTAAGATGTGTCCTATGTAAAATGTTTTTCTTATCTTAATAATTGTCAACAGTTTTCTTTTGCTACCAATGCGTCTTAGTACTTCGTAGTTGGTGATACTGTCAGTCCGTATCTTCAGGATGCGTCTATAGAGCCACATCTCAAATACCTCAAGTTTTTTGATAATTTCAGCTTTCAAGGTCTACACCGTACAGCAGTACTTACTTTTATTTAATTATCACTAATTAGTGTTGAGCCAGTAGTAATACACCAAGTGTAAATATTTTATTATGATAAAAATTATAGTTGATAATTAATATGTATAAGGTCCTAGATAATATTTCTGAACAACTTTTTTTCATTTTGGAACATAAAAGACATTTTACGCTAGAGAAAAATAGGTTTTTTGATTCTTTAAAAATTTAAATTAATCTTTTGTGGAGCAGAACTTAACATCAAAAAATAAGGAATAAATAAGGAATCGAATAGAAAATTTTATTTTTTACACCAACCGCTTCACCTATCCGGGGATACTTTTATACAGGGTGCGGCAGCATAACTTCCTTTTTTCAAAAGTTAATAAAACTTATTGTATGAATCAGAAAATTTTTATTCGTTTTTTATAATACAGGCACATACATAAAGTTTTGTTTTACTGAGTTTTGAAGATCAAATCAGTTAGGTGACGTCCCCCATTCTCCATATACTGAGTAAACCGATTTCTGGCGTTTGTCATGACTCTTGCCAGCATAGCAGGCGTTATGTTGGCAATTTCTTCCTGGATGTTCGTCTTCAAATCTTGTAGGGTCCTTGGACGGTTCACATACACACGGGATTTCAAAAAACCCCATAGGAAATAATCACAAGGGGTCAAATCGGGAGAGCGGGCTGGCCACTCCAAATCGCCCCTAATTGAGATAAGGCGCTCTGGGAAGTGTTCCCTCAAAACAGCCATCGATGTTCTTGAAGTGTGTGCCGTTGCTCCGTCTTGTTGGAACCAAGTGTCCCCTAAGTCCAACTCATCTAGCCGTGGGAAAAAAAATTCCTGTAACATGTTTACATACCGGTGCGAATTCACTGTCACTGTGACTTCATTTTCCTCAAAGAACCAGGGACCAATAATTCCACGTGAGTAAATTGCACACCACACTGTGACTTTAGGTGAATGCAAAGGCCGTTGATGCAATTGTCGAGGATTGGTATCAGCCCAGTAGCGCATGTTTTGTTTGTTTACGGATCCACACAAATGAAAATGGGCTTCATCACTAAAAAAAACAATAGCGTCCTCAGGAACGACTTCCAGAAAAACCTCACACGCGTTCCTCCGAGAATTGAAGTCACGTTCAGAAAGTTCCTGCACAATTGCCATCTTGTATGGATGAAAATGAAGATCATCATGAAGTATTCTCCTCACAGAACGATCGGAAAGTCCAAGGGCAGACGCATGTTTGCGCGCAGAACGCCGTGGTGATCGCAACACTGAAGTTCTAACTAACTCAATGTTCTCCGGTGATCTAATGGGCCGAGGGACTCCAGTTCTTCGTCTTGTCACACTTGCAGTTTGTCTGAACGTAGTGACCCACGTAACAATTGATTTCCGGTCCGGGACAGGGGCCAAGGGGGCTAAATTAAAGCGATTCCGAAAGGCGCGCTGGGTTGCGATCACAGAACATCCGCTCGAAAAGTAAACCTCAACGGCAAACGCACGCTCCTCACTGTTCCAACGCATGATGGCGACTGAACTGTGCCGGGACAAAACTTTATAGTCCCCCCTCTCGAACGAGACCACTAGCACTCCGTTACGACATCTACCGACTAAATGGCGAACTTTTTAAAAAAGGAAGTTATGCTGCCGCACCCTGTATTATTTCCAAGAAAGAAATATATCGACAGCCCACACAGATCACGTCATTTATTGGAAAGTATCAAAAAGTACCGATTCAGTTTATTTAGAATACGTGCGCTACTAATAAGGATTTAAAACCCAGGTGTACCCATATCAGCATTTAAATCATTCAATCATTTACAACAATAATATTGTGGAATTAGAAAATTAAGTAATTATGAAAAATTCCTTAGGTACTTTGCCCAGATTTATATTTTTCCCTATTTTATAAGTACTTATCTAAGTAGGGCAAACCGTAGTTTAACTCAACCGTGTACAGGAGTGCATGGTAAACTAACCACTAAACTTATTTAAACATTTATACTATTTAGGGTATATTAGTAGTAGTCGCTCAAGAGATTTATTAAATATGTTTCACGATTAGAATATCAAAAATGAGATGTCAAGCTATAATTCATACCAGAGGAGAAAATACTATAAAATTTATTATTAAGTGTTTAATATTTCTTTGAATTTAGTTTTCGTTGAATCTTTGTATTTGACACAATAGTGATTAAAATAAATATTTATATCGCATTTATGAAATATTAAATCCATTTGATATCATAATTTTTTAGTGAAGTTATTACTAATATTGTTCCAGATTAAATCGAAATTATGAATTAATTTTGACAAAAAGTGTGTTGGACATAGCAACATTGAAAATCTGGCAATAAATAAATTAGATGTAAATCATTATCATTAGAAAGTTCGTAAAAATTATGTACGAGGAAAACTACATTTAATAATAATAAATTGGTTTCCTTGAATTCACTGCAACAAAAACTTTAGTTTTATTATATCAGCCATTAATAAGAAGTTTCGTTTTCTAAGAATAAGATAGATAGGCAGGTATAAAAATACCATTTTATAGGACCATACATGGGACGGATTACCTACCTGCTTCTATTTATATTACACCATTGTGCTTGCCTACCACCCTCTGAAAATCTATCATCCCCATTGGTGCATTAAAGATATAACTATGGTCCGTCTCGTTTATGAGAACCAATTGAGATAGGTATACAAGACCACCCTCTCAACTTCCTGCCTTTATAGATCATCTTTGTAGGGATGAATTAATTGTTGACATGATTTGTTGTATATAGGGTGTGACAAATATATACAACAAACGTCAAATCACATATCGTGGAAACAAAACTGTAGAAAAAAGTTGCACCATGGTAGTATTGATGTGATTGTATCTTAAATAAACGTGTTGACAGATTCATACGTCGGTGTTTAAGTTTAGCTACAATAGCTGTTCACTAAATTATTATTAGTTCAAGAGCTGGCTGCAAAAAACCTGGCCTATCGAGTAGTATTCTTTTTTATATTTTCGTTTTAATATCAAGAATTTTCCAGAACACTCAGGATAATATCCAGCATCATTTACCGTTGTTGGAAAATTAATATCGTGATACTTATATTTTCTTTGCTCACGAAACACGTGCATACGTCTAGACTTCTTAATTAATAGGAGATACTGCAGAAAATTTTAAAACGCTTCAACAGAACACGTCTGTACACACTAGAAGTAGTTCAATTACTGAGACGTTCAATTTTCGCATCAAGTTTGGACAGCGTCTCCATGCATCTTTTTTTTTCTAATATTAAATGTCTCTCTCGGTAGTATAGATGAGGCATAGTAAAGTACAGGAAGGTACTTTTAAAAAGGCCTCTCAACGGCTGTTCCCAAACTTACCTGCCCACGGCATACCTGAAAAAGAACCTTAAGATTCAAAGAGACCGATATTAAGTCTATTGAAAATGTACATGAGTCTTTCCCTCTTCACTCCAAAATAGTCAGAGCTTGGCTAACTTTGCTATGTGAATAGTATAAGGCTTGAAGGAATATAAAGTATCGTGCCAGGAAAATACAAGTGGCACTAATGTATTTTCTTAATAAGAAATGTTTAAACTTCAATTTGATTACTCGATAGATACGGTAACACAACAAAAAAACTAAAAAAGTGCCGTGCTATGGGATTAGCACCAGATTTAACGACGCATTTCTTCATAAATATTTTCTACTCACTCGAAACTAATTTTTAAAATCAATTTCAAGCGGTTAGTCGATTGGTACAGTTTATATCCACAAAATGCACCGCAGAAAAAATATAGCAATGATTTTTTCAATAGTTACAGTGAACAGTATCATTTAAAAAATACTTTATCCGGTAACTCGATAGGCCAGGTTTTTTGCAGCCAGCTCTGTCTATATATATTGAGAGTAACTAGTAAAGAGAATCAGAAAATCGTTTATTTATATCAGAATACTATTATTATATGTAATACTTGGGATGAAAACTCCGTAGGGTAGTATAGGAAAATCTTTTATTTATAAAATTCAATACATTATTCAAGATAGTTGCCTTCGATACAACAATTATAGCAGTTATAGATTTCGATACCATTTTTATAGTACGATTTGTGGCGAGCACGCCATGTGCCCTCGCATTTAAATATACATAATATACCTAGATACATATTTCCTCGAACAACTTCCTTCGACCTCTGGCTGACCGATACCTGACCCAGGGATTTGCAAGTGACCTTTTTTTGGGGAATTCCAAGTTACATTTCTTTAATAACCTTCTTAATATCCTAATAGCATGCAATTAACTTAATCCTATCCGAAATACTTGGAACACATTTTAGGAAACACCAACGTACTTATACGAACTCAGGGGACACGTTTTGAATCGAAGAGAAGTTCACTCTATCTCGGTGCATCTAAGCGAGCAAATCTCGAACGCAATCGTAATCGCAATTCTCGATCCTAAGACTAGCGCCCATAAATTTGTCTTTCGCCAGAAAATAGGCTTCAGCTTCGGTGATAATCTCTTCATCGGCGCAAAATTTCTGTCCAACGGGCTCTTGAGGTCTGAGAACAAGAAAGAGTAGCTGGGGGCCAGATCTGAAGACTATGGAATCCTTATCAATATTGACGTTAAAATTATTTACAATTTCTGAATTATTCGCAATTTCTGGAGTGACCTCAATTTTTTGCTCGCCAGTGTATAAGAAGTACTCGTTAAAATAAAAATTCAGTAGATAGAGTTAACGTGTTTGAAAAACTAAATAAAAACACGACAAAAATTTTTTGTACTTATCCATTCTACGTTAATCTAACGCCGCCGTCCGATATTCAACGACGTCGGCGCTCTATAATTAGGCCCCACGAAAAATAGGGTTAGTAGGTCGATCAATGCTCGAGGCGCCCTGGTGCCTGCAATTGCCTCGCATCGTTGCTCCTCTATTCTAAAGCTCCAACCTATCGATCTTGTAGCTACTCTCGACAATAACAAAAAATGTTTATTTTTGTTCTTAGTCACTTTCTTTTCTCTTGCCAAATATTTCATTTCCGTTCTAAATGGACCAGAATTTATTATCAACGATTTGCATTCTTACCTATGTAGATCAAATCATGAATCATATCGGTTTATCTCGAGTTTTTTTCTCATGAATGGAAAAAGATTAATGCTCAAAATTTTACCATAAAATTGTCGCTTGGTTATTTGGAATAACTAGTATTCACATGGGGATTATTTTGAGAAAGAGATAGTTGCATGGAAATTTTAGGGTATCAAGATATTCAATAACAAATATGTGTTTGATGTACTTATATCCTGTGAAACAGACATTATTAGAAGTACACGAGTAACCGGCCCTTTCCGGTAACAAAATACAGAATACATGCCTATGGTTCATGATATGCAAATTATCGGCAGCTAACAGATTTCGAGAGAGGTCGACTGTTTGGTGTTCGGGTCTTTTATTCTGAGAAATTTCCAGAGTTACAAGACGAGTAAGCTGAAATAAAATGGTCCAAGATCGTAGTTTAAGCACTAAGAGATCATTTCTGACCGACAAAAGCAATAACAACACAGTAGTTTGAACAACATTAAAGTTTGTAGACAGATAAGAGCTTATTCACATTGACCTTATTCCAGAGATATGAAATATTGACTTAACCAGTGTCAACATCAACTAGCAAGGAAATAAAAATGGAAAATGCGGATAACTAATTAACTACTTTTTGAATCAAGTTGGTACTGAAGTTGCATAAAAAACTATTATTGTAGGAATTGTTTTTTTTTTTCGTTCATTTTTCCGCATGAACCCTCGAGGTTATTAGTGGTTACGTAGTAAATATTTCTTTATACAAATTTAGATTAGTAGTTGCGTAGTAGATATTATTAAATTTAAGAATTAATTTGCATTTGTGGTACAATCATTTTAAACAACAGAAAAATAATTTTTTAAGTACAGCACTCACATACCCATATATTGTCTAACATATTTACACTTTCCAAAAAAGCGTGATGGGTTCGAAATTTTTCCCTGGCTTTCCTGGAATATTATATTTATTTCGTAGTAGATGATAAATTGCATGCACTTTGTCTTGCATCATCAATCCTTAAACAAAAAAATAAATAAATAACAAAGAGAGATTATTTTTTACTTTGTACACTTCCACAAAACAGTAAGTGGTGGTCGCAACCTTAATACGGTTGTAGAAAAAACCAACCAAAACCCAAACAAACTTCGAAGCAAAGTGAAGAAAAGAATGTGATAAACAATTTATTATTAGTTTTTCATTCATTTTATAATCGTAACGAAAACACTCGAGCAACAGAAAATAATCGATTATCATCTTCGAAACTCTTGTAATATACCTGCGAATTGAGTATTGTCATTCTTTTTTTAGTAAGAACTACCAGGGACGATTTTTCCTGTAAAATTGAAAGCGATCACATCATTCAAAAACATGTGAACGCGACTTACCAGCTGTACACTTCTTTCAATATTCCATTATTATAATTTAATAAACTATGAATTTAATGTGCTTTTTGCGTGGCATAAATATTAGTTTTAATTTTACACCTATTTCTGGTAAACCTAACATTCTGATGCGAAATAGTACGGCTGTACTGATTTGTTTTCAGTAACAGAGGTACGGCATTCGTAATGGCGCACTTCCTCTGCAGTCGCAGAATTACATTGCCCATACCTTGTATATTCGATGTGTTCTAGACATAATTGGGTGATTATCTAGTCACTTCTATTCTTTATATATCAAGGTTCAAAATTACATTTTAAGTGTTGATTCGCATTATGGCAAAAAGATTTTGTAATTGTTTTTCTTTAACTTTCTATTGGACGCTAACATATCATGCCTTTTACATATTGATTTAAAAAAGAATTTGTTTCTCGTTATCCTCGGTTTACCGTTATAATTGGAATAACAGTTTCACGAGGAACCGGAAATCCTGTTTATTAAAGAAAATATTTCATTTTTATTCATTGCCTTATTATAAAGACAGGTTTTTTAAACGTTTGCGAAACAACGATTATTTTGATATTATTGCAATGAAATAATTAATTTGGTATTATTAGTTAACTTGGTGCGGAATGTTTTCTGGATGCAGTTATTTTGAAACTACAAAGTGATACAGTACTGAACTAGCCCAAATGATATAAAAATTGATTTAGGAATGCAATACATATCAGTAAGATTCACTGTTTGTGACTGAATTTCAAATAAACCATGTTAATACATGTAGTGTAATGGATTTTTCTCTATGAATTGATTCTTCAGTTTTGTGTTTTTTCTTTTGCATCATTCTATATCAGATTTCTTTCTTTAAAGATTTTTGCAATTGTTTTGTCCCAGGTAATTCTTGGTCTCCCTTTTTCTAGTTTTAACTTAGCTCTTACTATCTGGTTTCTAATACGATCTTTCATGAATATCTATTTCACTTGTCTTAGGTATTTCATTTCCGTCGCCTGTATCTTACTCTCCTGCCTGTGTGGTATATTTTCATTTTTATTGATCTAGATATTTCCTTTCTGTTGATAAATTTGTTATTTAATGGCTTTATCAATTTGTGTATTAATTTCTAATTCCTGCCTGCCAGTATTGGTAATCATTTACTTGTTTTATCTCCGACTTATTTATACATATGGTTTAGTTCCAGTTGATCTTCTGTAATTGTCATCACATTTGATTTTTTCACGTTGATCTTCATTCCATGCTTCCTGAGCGAATCATTCCATATTTTTTTGCAGGTTTTTCTTGTATTTGCCATTATGACGATATCATCAGCAAATGCACATTCTCCTACTTGTATTCTTTGTATATTGTGGTATCCGACATATAATTTTTCGGTATTTTGGCTACACTCTTGGATGATATCGTCCATAAATATAATAAATAGTGTTGGGCTTAGCCCACCTCAGTTTATGAAACAAAAATCTAGTTAAATATGGCCGGGCTTAATGATGAAAATTGTGTCTTAAATACTCATTGCTTAAGGGTAATTATTCTTCGTGCTGGTAGTAAAGATGATTTATACAAAATGCATTGCTTTTCGAATGCGTACATCGGGCTTACGTGAGTCAAGCCCACAGATTATATAGGAGAGAGCATGGAGCGCACATTTGCGGGTATAAAGACGGTATGTTGATCTCTCTATTTAGCTTGAAATGTTTATTACCCTAAATAAAAAAAATTATAAAAGAGTTAACAACAGAGTAACAAAGAGTTAATACTTTTCATAACCTTAACCTAACCATTCTTAAATTAGAAGGCATTTTTGTGGAAAATTTAAAATACACAATTTTTTAATAATTCTGAACCTAATACCAAAAATTTTCTTAGAAAAAATAATTTTTTCTATAAATTTAGAATTGAATAAGGATAGAAAATTAATTTTTAGTTTGATTTTATTGAAAAAATGGTTTTAATTAAGAAGAAAAAAGACAGTTTGTTAACGTTTAGTATAGCATGGTTTATAATAAAATTGTTGAGTCTATATTATTTTACTACTCATTGAAACATTTAGAAAAGGATTTGGATTGGTTATTATCCTTCTATTGGCGATCAGCCCTCGGATATTCGAAATAAATAGAAAAATAAGTACAAAAAAATAATGTGTACGGTGTTTGCAGGTGTTCATATGTTTTTCTTCTTGTATATATTTCGTTTGGTGCTATAATGCAAAGTACTTCTATTATAATATGAAGCAGTAAAAACTGCGTTCCAAGAAACAGATAACAAAGGATTCTACCGTCTTCAGTGGCGTGTCATCGTTAAAATAACTTAATTGTATTAGGCCTGTTTCATACGTATGCGGTTCCCTTCGGTTCGGTTCGTTTTTGGTTGTTTTTTGGTCGCAACCGACAAATTGTTCAACGATACTTCGGTCTCTGTTCGGCACCTAATAGAAACACAGTACAACACCGAATATCAGATTTAATCTGGTGTCTGGGAAACAGAAACCAATTGTCACGTTCACACATGCACGGTTTGTTTCAGTATCAACGCGATAGCCGTTGGATCTAAAAGTTATTTCTGTTCAAGGTAAGTGCTTATATTGTTATTGCTTTTTTAACCTACATTTAATTTTAAAAAGATTAGTGTTAATAATGCCTTTTAATCTTATTCTTCTTATTATTTTGTTAGGTAGATCCTGATAAAATAAGCAGTTAATAAGATGTGGATCGGCTAATTTATGCAGTACAATCTACACCGGTGCTATGGGACAAAACGTGTCTATTGAAAAATTCATTTTTGCCTACTCTGAGATGAAGGTAGCATTATTTGGTTTTTCCGTACATCTAGACAGCGTCTACTGCATTCATTATAGATATAGGTAAAAAAAATTACCATAACTTGCCTTCTGTCCATGATTATTACTTCACAAATCACCACAATGCACTTAACTTAAATAGAAATAAAAAAAAAACGGAACATAACATAAACTTTGCGAAAACCGTGTATCTGTGACAAGATTTTATTCATTTCAGGTTTCTATCGAGAACCGAATCGAAAGGAAACGCAGTTGTATGAAACAGGCCTTATAATAGACAATATTGTTATAATAAAATTTTTGTTCAATATAATACCTATGTAATAGTGAACATTTGCTGATTTTGGAAAATCTTAAATGTTGTTGATGGTTTTTCGTTTTGTCTTAATGATAATGATTATTCAAAAGTTCGTATGTTTGCCCATCTCTAGGACTCACTTCGGCTGATCAAATTTTCTTGTGCGTTCGTCGAACAATTCTTCGGATTCGACACAGGTAGTAAGCGCTAGATGCACTAGATGCACGAAATGCCTGAATGTGCCTGGGCGCTCGATCCAAGTGCGCTCGTCGCAACCCACCGCTTTTAGCCTATAAAAACAATATCCAATTCTGTGCTAACTACCACGAATATATCATGGGCTTACTGCAAAAACCCGTTATTTACAAAATCTATAGTTTCTATATAATTGAGTTTTAAAGTTTCTATTTACTCCAAAAAATTTGTAAATTAATTCAAAAACTTTCTATTTGGAATTTGAAATATGGTGATACTTCTACTATTGTTCATATCAATATGAATAGAAAAACATTATAATATACATACAAAAATAAGAAAACAAAGAATAGACTTTGAGATTTTTAGCAGTATAAAAAGTCAGTAAAATTGCAAATAAGGATGTCTAGATGCACGAAATGCCTGAATGTGCCTGGGCGCTCGATCCAAGTGCGCTCGTCGCAACCCACCGCTTTTAGCCTATAAAAACAATATCCAATTCTGTGCTAACTACCACGAATATATCATGGGCTTACTGCAAAAACCCGTTATTTACAAAATCTATAGTTTCTATATAATTGAGTTTTAAAGTTTCTATTTACTCCAAAAAATTTGTAAATTAATTCAAAAACTTTCTATTTGGAATTTGAAATATGGTGATACTTCTACTATTGTTCATATCAATATGAATAGAAAAACATTATAATATACATACAAAAATAAGAAAACAAAGAATAGACTTTGAGATTTTTAGCAGTATAAAAAGTCAGTAAAATTGCAAATAAGGATGTCTCCTTTTTTGCACAACTGCAATAAATTATTTTTTTCTTCTGCGTTATAGGAAATGGCTTTTGAATATATATTTTTGAGATTTATTTCTTGTTTGGACGCCCTTTGCCAAAAATATGAATGTCCTTAAAATCTGCAGAATGCTCATACTTTTATTGTATTACTCCTGGCCTGTTTTTTTCGTACCTAAAACATTTCGTTTTTAACCAATTGACTGTTTCTCCTTCAGTATTCTTGTTTCTATTCTTGATTATATTTTGGAAATCTGGAAAATAGTAATTGGAAAACTTTATCAGCAGAACTCTTCTTGTTTCTTAGGCGATTGGCTCTTGCTAGCTTGAAAATATTCAACCAATCTTGAATTGTGTAAACAGGGACAACTTCCATGAATGTATGTCCACTTTCTAGAATCTTGTGTTCAATAGTGTTTAAATTTGTATCCTGAATCAAGTATAAAAAAAGTTCGGCTATATTCTGATTACAATTTTGGCCACCACAAGTATCACAATAAAAACAGAGCTGCTTTATTTAAGGATCTAATTGCATGATATATTTTAGAAGACAACTTCCTATCTCAGAGCTTGTTACTCTGTCCATCCATAATAAAAACTCATTTGTAAAATTGTAAAATTATAATTACAAAGCTTTAGACTGTAATACATTGAGCTAATGTCACGTAAAGGTATGTGGAGAACGCACTGCAAATCTAATGTACTACACATAAATGTCTTATCTCTTTGGGATCTTTGTTTATCAGCGGCTTTGGTATTGCTGCAGTCTTCTTTGGGTAAACTATTGAGAAAATAATTCTGGAAGCATCGCTTTAGTGACTTGAAACGATTTTTGCTGTTTAATTTGCAGTGGCGACATTTTTTATTGCCAAAACTTGGTAAGTTACCTTACAGTGTTCAGCGTTATCTTTAAGTTATTATACCAAAAATATTAAGTTCTATTACAGGATTCTTGCTGCATATATCCGCAATTTTTCCAGTTTGATATGTATAAGCAAAATCCTTTAAAATATTTTATCATTGGATGTGCAAGAACCGGTAAAAATACTTAGATTAATTTGGGCGTTTAAAAATATTTCCTATTGGACTTGAAGGATATGGTATTCTATGAAAACAGCATTAAACAATTTTATGGAATTACAGGGTTTTTTCAGAACATTCAAAATATGTTTTCGTACTTAATTGTATTTTTAGTTGAAAATTTAACATAGCTGGACTTAACGGCTTTTTGCAGTAAGCTCACGATATAACCTCGGAATTTTTTTGAAAATTGGTTCGGTGATTATATCTTACCAATTTCAGTCATTGTTATAGATACGACATATTATCAATCTTGAATATTAAACAAAATTCTGATTTCTGTTCTGAACAGTCCTGCTTTTCTGATTAATAGGTTGATAAGTTTATTTATTATATTTAGAAATGATTTATATAATAAATTAAATGGAAAGAAAAATATACATACAAAACTAATGCGTAATAAATAGATGATGTTCAATGAACGCCTGCAAGGTGGATTCAATAAAAGAAGTGGTAATCTTAAGTTTCTTTATTGATTTTATTAATTGCGTCAAATAAAATGTGAATGCAAAACAATTCTATATCTCCTCGGTAACGAAGGTTGTAGGTGAAAAAACATTTTAAAATACTATTATCCTATAGAAAGTTGTAACAAATCATTCGACTTGTTACGTTTTTCCTCAAACATTTTGAATATTCCTTTGTTCACGTATTGTGGCACAGTAGTCACTTCGAATTTATTTATCAATCAAGTTTTTGAAGAAATTAATTTGTTATCGACCTCCCACTCCGTTCAAGATTCAGTTAATGGGAATTTATTCAATAAATTTATTTGTTGCTGAAACTGTTTATTGTTTTTAGCAATAAATATTAATTTGTATAATCGTATCCGGGGATAGTTTTATATTGTTTAATTTTTATTTTTGATTTAATTCATAAGGTGTTTCCAGGTTTTCCGCCTTTTTTATTAGTTGTAACGTCATTCGTTAAAAAGCTGGTGGCGTCCAATTTAATATAAATTATTTACCCCATCTGAGTACCAGTTATTTATATACTTTAACTATTTATGGCAAAAACGAGTTGTAAGAGAAAAAAAAAATAAATTGAAAAGTAATTGGAAAGCTTTAATAATCTATTTTCATATAATTACGATACAAAAATTTTATTATAACAATATAATATTGTCTATTATAAGGCCTGTTTCATACAACTGCGTTTCCTTTCGATTCGGTTCTCGATAGAAACCTGAAACGAATAAAATCTTGTCACAGATACACGGTTTTCGCAAAGTTTATTTTATGTTCCGTTTTTTTTTTCATTTGTCTATTTAAGCTAAGTGCATTGTGGTAATTTGTGGTGTAATAATCATGGATAGAAGGCAAGTTATGGTAATTTTTTTTACCTATATCTATAATGAATGCAGCAGACGCTGTCTAGATATATGGAAAAACCAAATAATGCTACCTTCATCTCAGAGTAGGCAAAAATGAATTTTTCAATAGGCACGTTTTGTCCCATAGCACAGGGCTTCTTAAACTGTGGGTCGCGACCCCCCTGGGGGTCGCGAGACTACTGAAAAAGGGTCGTAAAGATCTGATACTTTTCAATCATTATAAATAAAATTTTAAAATTAGTATACACACTACGTACAAATATAAATACAAATAAAAATCATACAAAATACTATTGTAGTTTTATTATAACTATTTTTTGAAAAAAGTGGCAATGCAAAACTGTTATGAAGGGCCTATAAATGAAAATATGGAAGTAGCATTTAAAATAATAAATACAACGCGCTCCTCGATTTTCAACTGAAGGTTTATATGGAGGAGGGGGTCGTTTAAAATTTCCTAAGCTTGAAGGGGGTCGCTATATAAAAAAGTTTAAGAAGCCCTGCCATAGCACATAGAATAATAAGATTAAAAGGCATTATTAACACTAATCTTTTTAAAATTAAATGTTAGTTAAAAAAGGAATAACAATATGGGCACTTAATTTGAACAGAAATAACTTTTAGAACCAGGGGCTATCGCGTTGATATTGAAACAAACCGTGCATGTGTGAATGTTACAATTGGTTTCTGTTTCCCAGACACCAGCTTAAATCTGATATTCGGTGTTGTACTGTTTCTATTAGGTGTCGAACAGAGACCGAAGTATCGTTGAACAATTTGTCGGTTGCGACCAAAAAACAAACAAAAACGAACCGAACCGAAGGGAATCGCATACGTATGAAACAGGCCTAATACAATTAAGTTATTCTAACGATGACCCGCTACTGCAGACGGTAGAATCCTTTGTTATCTGTTTCTTTGAACGCAGTTTTTGCTGCTTCATATTATAATAGAAGTACTTTGCATGATAGCACCAAACGAAATATATACAAGAAGAAAAACATATGAACACCTGAAAACACCGTACACATTATTTTTTTGTACTTATTTTTCTATTTATTTCGAATATCCGAGGGCTGATCGCCAATAGAAGCATAATAACCAATCCAAATTTCAAATTGACTACTTTGGCCAATTTTCACGAATAACTTTGAGCGGTGGTTCAAAATATTTGTTCTAATTCTTAAGCAGAATACAGTTGCTTAAAAATTGGATCTGCCTCTCGCAGTATCTTTTCTTAAGATTCAATGAGTAGTAAAATAATATAGGCTCAACAATTTTATTATAAACCATGCAATACTAAACGTTAACCAACTTTCTTCATTTTTCTTCTAAATTAAAACCATTTTTTCAACAAAATCAAACTAAAAATTCATTTTCTATCCTTATTCAATTCCAAATTTTGTTCAAATTAAAACTAAAAACCCATTTTTTGTCAAAATTAAATTTGAAAAACCATAATAGGAAATATGAATTAATTTAAATTCACTTGATTATTTTTCCCAGAGACATTATAGTCCTAATATTATCATAAAATCATTATTTTCCCATTTAATATGTTCTCAATTGTATATAATGATCATTAATGAGTGCAAAATAAGCTGTGATATTCTAATTTAATAAAAGCTTCATCACTGGCCGTCGTGTTGTCGAGTGACACGTCCTGGATTTATTGAGGCCCTAACGGGGTGTTGGTTGGCGTATTTAGATTATGATTATTCTTCTGACATTCTGGCATTCATGTTGAGTGCATATTTTGCATCTAATCAAGATTCTACATTGGCTGAGGTCAAAGGAGTAAAATCATTAAAATCTTTGAACAATACGAACAGTTCATTGTTGTTTTCTCATGTCGCTGAACTCTATCGGGTTTCCTTCTAATAGAGTTTTCACACTCAAGTACAATACAATACCTATAGAACGATTTTCCATTTTTTCCATAACTTTTACTATCAGACTTTAAGTAAACAAATACTAGACGTGGCAATTGACGTCATCTAAAGCCCGCAACAATAACGACGTTCAAAACAAGCCAAATTCAATCGATACTTATTATTTAAAACATTATTTGGTATTTATTGAAAAAATGAAAAAATATATATTTTTAGTGAGTTATAGCTATCTAAAGAGTGAATTCAAAATTTAAAAAAATACATGCATATGCCCTATTGGAAAAGCCATATCTGTCCAAATTAAAAAGCTATTCTTATGTTATACCATTTGGAAAATCGTTGAATTGATATATAAAAACCATTTTGATAATCTGGCTGACTTAAAAAATTTTACACAAAAAGAGGGATAATTTTGTCCATATTGTTCAAAATTTTGATAAAACTGTATTGTCCAAATTAAACTTTTTGATTTTCTAAGCCGAATCAGGGAAAGCTAATTTTGACAGAATTGAATTGCAACTACCAATTTTTGTCCAAATTAAAATTGGAAATTCAGTTTTTATTAAAATTAAATTTGGAAAATGGGAGATCGCCCAAAATAACACGAAAACTTTTTTCTTGCTAAATTAGAATTGGACCTTATTGCAACAAGGAACCATTTTTTATGTAAATTAAATTTTTTCAAATTTAAGATTAAATTTGGAAGTAATTTTTTGTACTTAGAAATGTGCTTAGGCAATGATTGATCATTGCATCAATTAATAATTTTTCCTAATTAAAATACTGCTTTTTGACCAAATCGATATTCAGAATTAAATCTGGAGCATTACGAAAAGACATTTTCCAATTCTGGTATAACCATTTTCCATCTAACCGACCAAATAAACTTCTCATTGCAAAAAAGTAGAGGAATTTTTGAATTTAATTTGAAATAGCTTATTTTGTCTAAATCAAAATTTTATATCTATTTTTCGCGTAAGTTAGTTTTGAAAATGTTTAATGTGAATCCATTTATTTTGGTTTTCTCAAGTTTCTTTCCCCAGCTGTCTAAAACTATGATTCATCCATCAACATCATTGAATAAATTAGAGTCTTGCTCAATTTTCGTAGTATGCTTACAGACCTCTACGCGTTTCAGTTTCGATCTTCTATCAGAAGTGTTGGTAAATTTCATGCCTCAACCTAATTCTTCTCAATATTCTGTCAAACCTTTCTTCTAACAATTTTCACAAACTTTCTGAACCAATTTTTCTCCTCTACGGTTATATTCAAATTGAATAATATTCTCAACATCTGGATGCAACGTCAGATATTCTCTTAATTCAGCTTTCTTGTTTTTATTGTTCTCCTTGTAAAATGAAAATTTCTCTTGAATGAATGTTTGTTAATTAATATATTAATATAATTAATTATATTAAAAAACGAACGATTGCAGTTTCCAATTCAAACTGTACTGAGATTACAAAAAAAAAACTAATATGTTGTATATATTTCATTTTGAACAAAATGTATCGCTTGTCTTTGATATAACTCATGTTCAATTTTATAGAGAGATTTTTCAATCGAACTGTCGGTATTTTCTTAATCTACTCCGTCTCTGGCAAACTGGCAAGCAGAGAGAAGAGCATACACGTGTCAAGAATCTAGGAAGTAGGTCAAATCGAGGAGGCATTACATCACTTTTCATGGGTACGAACCCAGCACCAGGGTCTCAGGCCAAACGTTTTCTACCATTTTCTCTCTGCTATCGAGTAGTAGAGGTGAACCTAACGCGATAATTTAACTGATATGCATCAGAAATATTTACGATGTAAATTATTTTGTTCTAGTTTAGATTTAAACAAATATCCGATAAGGCTAAATAAAAGAAAAAAAATGCCAGTTTTGACATGAATATAAGATATTTGTCGAATATTCGACCAATAAAGTGCATCTAAACTTATGAATCGCCGTTTTAATTTGTTGAAAATCTAAGTTTTTGCAATTTGATGCATATCCAAATCAATCATCGCTTTCTTTAAATATATACTTCAAATGTACACCCGTACTAGGGAGATTATATTTTAGAATTTTCCGCCACATAACTGTAAAAATAACACTTTTTCGGTCAACAGGGCATCTATGGGCGCCTCTACGTCCGAAACAATTCAAAAAATTCTGATTTGGAAGCCATGGGCGTTTAGTATGGCTGAATGGGTCTAGTTCTTGCCCTTCAACCACAAACGTAATCATATAATAACTATTCAGAGTATTTGCTGTTGTTCAACTGTAATATGGAAGAGTTATTAGATTTTTCATATCCATAGATGAAATGTGTATCCACCACAGTATACCAGAGGCAAAACAGCAGTCAATATGCTTCCTTTCGTTTTTTTTAAAGTTTACATGCCAAAAATTCATGAGTTAGATAACGATTGTTCCCCCAACCAGCGTAATCTCGAGATTTAGCTCCGAGTGACTATTTCTCATTTCCAAATCTGAAGAAATAGCTTGGAGGAGAGTGATTTCAACGATCATTTCACAAATACAATTTAATGAATTTGGAAAATCTTTGAATGGTTTCAAATACACTGATTCTCATCGAAAAACCTAATTTTCGTTAAAAAACTGCCACTACTGACTTAAGAAATGTTCGAACATAAACAGAATGAGAAATCTATAGTATCTGTTAAGGTTATTAGAATTAGGGCAAAATATTCAGCAAATTCGAATGCTTAGACATAAATATCTCAATAGTACGAATTTTTTCTATAAAAATTAGTACTATATTTTTGCTTAGTAAATAAATATACGTCAATTTGTTATGAAAGAAATTGTCTGCATCCTAGGTTATTGAAACCGTAGTTATATCCTTTGGCAAAAATAAAGAAAAGCACCAAGCAAAATAAATAAAACCATAAAAAACTAGATATTGATAATAGCGTTTTGCGAAAAATAATCCAAAATTGATATGTACAAAAACAGCTTTTACTCTTAGACACTTGGGGTTAAGCATTGGTAAAGAATACTGGTGTACAATCTTTATATAGGTTTTCGATGACGTAAAATAAAAACTATTACTGATAAAGTGACATAACATTAGATAATTGATGACAACGTTTTTACAAGAAACAGGATCGACTCATTACCTACATAAACGAAATGTCTACCCATTGTTGTTACACTCTACAAAAAGTTTGGTCTTATAATAGTAACAAAGATCTATGAAAAGGAGAAAGGACAACCTTTGGTTCATGCAGGATGAGAAAGTTAAGTCATACCAAATCCTTCAGTTATTTCTTATGATTTATTATTTTTTCAATGACGACTCAATTAAAACAAAAAATTGCTCCAATACAATTTAACCATCCCTTAATATTGTTACTGATAATGTACCGTACCACAATATAGAGTCTGGATAAGCCGAGACAAAAGTGAAAACTCGATGATAGTAAGTTATAGAAATAAAATGAGCTATGCTAGCTTAGGATTTATCCTCAATGTATAAATCATTTTAAGTATGTAAAGGATCCCCTCTTTGTCTTTTGAACTACTAAAGGACAATGTGTTACCGGAAACAAGGATGTAACTTGACATGGCGAGAAGGTTTTCTATATCTTCAAGCCTTCTCAGATTCTTCAGTACAATATGTTTTAAGAAAAAGGCTAAAATCCTTTTATTTCCAAATTTATACTCATTTATACTCAGAATGTTGCTTTGAAAATATCCGAATGGGTCAAATTTCTTCTAATAGTGCGAGCAGACTATAGCATTCACTCATAGCCTAGTATCTGTTCTTTGAGCGCATCTCACAAAAAAAATTAAACAAATTGTATTGTCATCCATGATGTTCGAGCATACTCCGCGTCATCCATATCTCAAAGGCTTAGAATAGTTTTATCTAACGGGTCATGTCATGTAATTTAAGACACATACTTCTTGTCTTTTCCATATTATAGCGAATATAGATTTTAGATCTTTTGTTATACATATAGCATACCTACTTTTGTTTTAAATATAAATTTCTTTAATTTCTTAGACCTTTTGATATATTTATACTTTTAAATATTCTTGATATTAGGTCTTTTCTATTTTAAAATTAGTTTCTTTAAATAATTTTTGAAAGACAGATAGAAATTAACGTTTCGACTTATTTCAGTCTTTCAAAACAAATTAACAAATACAACTCCAACATCAGGGAATCCAGTTGGGGGCTGCCACCATGCCGAAGAAGTCTTATTTTGAATATATATAAATCTCAGTTGTTTTTAATTTATAACTGCTTTTATTCGTGTTGTGTTCGTTTCGATACAGTTGGATACAGTTGTATATGAGCTCGTATCACGATCCATCTTGTTGACTGACGAATCCAGTCGACCATCTGAAATCAATTTTTTGAGACAAACATTGATTAGGAATTGTTACGACAAATCTCAAATTTCTAGAAACATCCACAAATTTTCATCTCGAGCTCCTACATCTTCCTCCATTGGTTTGAAAGATCAACTGAGGGTATCCCTTCCTTACATCAAAATTTGCAGAATCTTCAAACCCCATGGTATTCGCAAAATCTTCAAACCCAATCCGAAACTCTCACACCATAGATTGTATGAAATCCTGTTCCTATATTGGCCAGACAAATCAAGGTATTTCCGTCAGAGCTAAGAAACACTTGTTGTCTGTCACTAATTCCGATATTTCCTCCACTCTTCCCCACATAGTGTCCATACCGGAACATAATCTATTTCAATAGAACCAAAACTATCACCCAGCTCAGCTCCTTCAAGTCCAGGATTATTCGAGTAGCTATCGAAATAGATGAACATCCAAACTGTCTAAATACAAGGGACGATAGCCAGAGATTACCGGCAACTTGGAAACACCTTCGTCATCCATTTCCGATAGCAAGATTTCCTCTAAAACTTAACAAGTTGGTTTCCAAAAAATGGTATTCTAATACAATCCAATTCATTACAATTAGAATTAAATACAAATCATACTCTATAATCCAGAATAATCTTATCCAGTCCAGAATTAATTAATCCATTCCAGTTTAATTTAGGATAACCCAGTCAAGCTCAATTAAAGATAACCTAGTACAGTCGAAAAAAAAAACGAATGTAACTTAACCTTATAATCCTAGTTATGAAGTTATGAAATTTTTTCTATTTTAGTCCAGCACATTCAAAAACACTTCATATAATCTTGGTTTCCAGCATTCTTATTCTACCTAATTTCGTATAATTCCGACAAAGTACAATTGAAAACAATCCTTAATAATCTAATTAAAAAATAATCCAAATCCGCAAATAAGATAATTCTATCTGAATTAGTCCAAGATAATCATACGCTGATGTCAGAATAACTCTACCCATCCTAAAAGACGAACTTAGCTTGGCCTTATAATCATGAGACCTTTTCACCATTATAGTATTATTTTCCTATTTTGCTTATTTTCTCAGTAATAACAAGCTGCTTCAAAAGGTGCAGTATTATAATCCAAACTAATTCTGTACACATCAAATAAAATACAAAGTAATCCAGAGTAATGTAATCCAGAAATACAACACCAAACAATATACTCCACTCTTTTTTGGTCAAGATAACCAGACAGGTTGATAACAAAAAATTTGTCTATGACTTGGAGTTTAATTATATAGGAACCTAACTAATATTAATATCTAAGTTTCGGGCGACAACCATCGATAGGAGATGCTAATTTACCTAATACAGCAGTTAAACAAATTGAGTTTCTGTATTTTCCAGTTTTATTTTGGCTTTAGTGTAATTTGCTAAAATAACATTTGCTTTTCCCATCTCTACGTATCGGAAAACTAGATTTAACACATGGCGCCGCAGTGTTCTAATTTCTAAATAAAATAAGCTTGGTATCTAAAAATATGAGGGCTAGTTCCTGAGATTTATAGAATCATTAATTTTTTGCTCTGTGGGAAACAGACAAGCATTACCTAGAGACATAAACCAGCAGACGTTCTATGAAAATACAATGGCTGTATCTACCATTTTAAAAATTCTCTTGGAATAATAGTTAATTGGAATTGTAACATCTGAATGGATATTTCGAGAAATTAACGTGTATAAAAGAGGAAACAAATTATAAAAATATAATATTTTACCTTATAATTATAATAAAAAAGCCGAATTGAACAAAATAATTATTTTGGCTATTGTACCGGGATTAATTTGACATTCTAATTAATTTTCTGATGAAGATACATAAAATGTTTTAGACAGTATTTTTACGAAATCAACTTTTTTTTCCTAGATAATTTCACATAATAAAATATATACAAAGTGAATAATATATAAAATACAGAAAAATAGAATGTTTCAAATTATAGAAACCCCTTGGCTAGTAGTCGGCCACTGAATTGGTAACAAAATGACAAATTTTTGAGATGCAATTCAATTATTTTTATCGAACTTGCATTACCCAGTAGCTAAACTTATTTCCACTTTATGTGATATATAAAGAATAATAAAAAAACTGCACAGAGAATATATTTTTAAGAGAAAAAAAATAATTTGCTTCTTATGAAACGAAAATAATTTTTTTTCATATTAAAGGTAATGTTTTACGGGGTACAAACAAAAAAAAATAAAATAAAAGAAAACTCTTCCCAACTAAGAGGCAAAGTTTCCCCAACCCTACTTTCCAATTAACATCCAGTAAGGGATTTTTTACATTTTAATTGTTTTTTTTTTCAATTCCCAAACTATTTTTGAGGTTACAATCACAATTTATTATTAACCACACACTAGTAGTGTTTTAGTTTCGAAAAATCTGTAAGCGCGATTACGATTTCAGATGACATAAAACAAAAAGATAAAAATTCTTTTTAATTTTATTTTTTATTTTCTGTATGAGACCAATTGACAGTGAGTGGAGTATATATAAACATATAAACATTACCGTTATTTATTAAAATATATAGGTAGTACAAAATAATTAACATTTCTTAATATCAAATATTTTTATAAACTGTTTTTGATAAAGTTTAAAAACAAATGTTTGAAGTATAGATAATCGTAACGATTTATCAAAATCTTTTGAACTCTTGAGTTACTGAAATTTTGCTAATTAAATAATCCAAGATGACCATTGGTTTTCATTTTTTTCTTTGTTATAAATCGCAAGAGTTGCTGGTAAATAGTGATTAAAGTTTTCTGCACTCAGCATAATATCTTTGAAGAATTCTTGATCCCCACAAACTAATAAAGTTAAGCAGCATCAGTTTCAAAAGACAAACATGTGATACTTATTTTTAATTCTAAAAGAAATCTATTGGATATTAATAACCATTTATTTTTTGTGTATTCTTAAAAGTTTAGTTAAGTTGCATCTTGCAGGGTATCTAACAGTTAATGATAAAACAATATTAAATTGTTTAGAATCATTTACAGACTAAAATTTATGTAAAAGAGTTGATAAAACAGAAGAGAAATCTGACGAGTTTCAAACACCACGTAAAGCTATAGGAAAATCAAAATTTCGAGTAGAAAATAATTTGAAAGAAAGACTTCGAAGGAATGTACATCCGTTGTTCTTTAAAAAAAATTTTCTACAGTAGACAAAGTTCTTGTCACGGTTCGATATCATGAGGATTACCCAGAACTGTGGAAACTTTTAAAATTAATAGTTTTTCTCTGGAGCACGCATTCCGGAAAGTCCATTTTAATAGAAATAGGGGATATTGGAGAGGAAATTAAAGCCAAAGAAAAAATATATTTTATTTAGATGGAATTTGAATCATTAAAACGCATATAGTTTTGTCAAGATGATACTGATACAAGTCGAAGACAGGCTTTTCCAAATAATTTATCCATTAGTTTAAATCCATCATTGGTAAAAGGGGCGCAGACTGATGATAGTACACATTTATATTTCAAACGGTTTTATTGAAGGTGGTTTATTGACTTTTGTATATACTCGTTCCGGTAATTACAATGAAGATATGAATGCTGATGTTCTTGAAGAATAGTTCGAACAAATGTTTTTCCTCAGAACTGTATGACCGTAATGGATAATGTAAGAAACTTTTAGAAAAATTGCTAACAACCAAGTGTTTGAAAAATATTTACAGAATGGGCTAAGCTCGGAGGATATCAAATTCCATCCCGGTTATGTGAGAAAATAACTGTATTCTATGTGTTCCCTTCATAAAGAGAAATTCAAAAAATATAAAATTGCAGAAAATCGTGGAATGACGGTGGTTACTTCTCCACCAAATCATTACGAAAAGTTGATTGATCTGGTATGGGCACAGGTATAAGTAGAAGTTTGAAAAAAAAAATAATTTTTCCAAAATGATGCTATTTTTGGAGGTAATGTGAAGCCTTAAAACTGGAACATGATTAAAGACTATTGGTTGCACAACGGTTCATTTCCCGATTCTGTTGTGGATTTGTAAGATATTACGGACCTGTACCATTTATAATTCACCATTTGGTTTTCCGACACTCTATGTATGTTAAGTAAAAACATTTCTTTCAAATTGATAAAAAATCTGTCATCCTCCTCGAAATGGAAAATAATAAACTATTTTCACTTGTATACATTTTCATTTTAGATTCATGTCGTGAAATCTCCTATCTCCTTTGTAAAATATTCAATATCAAAGGTTACAAAATATTCATCTTCCTGTGGTTTCAAGGCCATTTGCTTTAAATTGAAAAATTATAGTGAATAGTTATTAACAACTATACATTTTGCCTCGCACAAAGTCTATAAATCATTAAAATATATATAGTTATGGATAATTTGCATTGTTTATAAATGAATACATTCTATTTTATGATACTTTTCATTTATCAAATATATATTTGCATTGGCGTAACTAGATTGACTCTATTACCCGCTCATTTCACTTTGACAACATTTTACCTTCATGGGTCGGTTTGTGACTGCAACCTAGGTCAAAATAATATAAGGTTACGAACAAGTCCGCGATATTTTCCCTGGAGCCGGTCGAGTCAGGTTGTAGTGGAATTCTAAAATACGGCACGTTTGATATACCCGGAATTCGTTTGATGTTTGTTTTTATATAAGTTTTTATCATATCAGTCGATTCGTGTACATTGTTCCTTTTGAACTAACTTCTAGGAAGGTCTATTTATTTATTTGTTTTCTAGAATTGCTGAGAACTTCGTTTAGATATATAAACGAGTTTGTTTAACGCAGTTCAGTTAGATTATAATAAATAGTCGTAGTGAAGAGAAGGAAAGAGAAAAGTAAGCATAGAATTTAAATAAATTCAATAAGTCAGTGGAGTCTTAGACTTACTTATTATAAGTAAGTCAAAAACATTACAATAGGGTAACAAATTAAAAATAACATTAGTCAGTTATGTTATCGGTAGATAAAAAGAAGTGAATTCATCAGGCAGAGGAATGGTAACGATTATTTTGTGTTAATAACTTTGACAAATACTGCTTTGTTTAATTTCGAATGTAGTTTTCTAGTGATGTTTTAAGTTTGTTTAAATATTGAACAAACAAGGACAGTTTTATAGAAAGTAAACATAGATGCTTCACTATCCAAATTTTCATTTATTTGATTTTAGTATAAACACCCGGAAACACCTCAAATAGAATAATAGTTCATAAAATGCAAACGAGCAAACATAGTATTACTCAAAACCAATATATTTTGGATACTAGCGTCATATAAACTCATAAATAATTTGAATGTACAGTAACAACATAGATAAGAAAGCATCATCATCAGTTCCATCACTTTCCACAGATATAATTGGTTGTATTATTTCCTCTACCCCTCAACATATTAAGTTTCAAAAATTTCTGTCTAATGTTTCTGTATACTCAGTAATCAGAAGTAATCTATCAATCCAACTCTTTTCAATAAGCTCAAGATATAGGATTGATCTATCTGCCATTGATCTACATTTTCTAGTCCATATTACTTCAAAAAAAAGTTCTCTATGTAGCGGAATTTGCCCATTACATGCTTTTCTAATCCTAGCTACTTCGGTAGTTTATTAATGCGGCAATGCCCTGGCAAGACTTTTGTTAATATTTATAAATTGTTCTTACTTAGGTTTATACTTTCAACGGTTATATGTTATACGTTGCAAGAAATATATTTGCCTGATTTAATCTCTGTAGAATATTTTATTAATTACCTTAGCTACCTAGCTACTTCGTTTTAGGGATTTCTCCATTCTCTTATAGCTTATTTTACAGGGGTTACAGGTCCTACAAAGGTTTAACCGTCCCTTGTTTAGCATGTCTGTCTACTATTTAATTTCCCTTCAATCCAGCAGGTACAATATAATCTCTTGTTTGTGATAATTCCTTTCCCTATGGAGCTGAATGAAAACAAAGTTCATTGTAGCGACAAAAGGTCGTAGGGCTATATATGTGGGTCAACATATTACAATCGATCTTCGAGAATAAGATACTGAGAAAAATTTACCGGACTGTCTAGAGACGTAGACATAACTTTGAGCTTCGCAGCTTACACAGAGGATCAACAATCAGAGACATAATAACAACAATCAAAATTGGCAAGCTTAGATGGAAAGGACATGTAGCACGCATCGACAACAGAGCGCCCACAAAAAAGAACTTTAAGGCAATACCAACGGGTAGTAAAAGCGGAGGGAGACCAGAGCTAAGATGGAAAGACGGGGTCTCGGAAGATACAAAAAATATTGATGCAGCAAGCTGGATGATCCTTGCAAGAGACCGAAAAGGATGGCATTCGAGACCCCCTTGTGATCTAGAACTAGTGATGATTATTGAGCTGGATAAATTTATCAATTTTATATATTTCTGATTGAAAATTACTTGGTATGTAGCACAATCTTGCAGACTATTTAGTTTTGGGCCCGGAATATTCCAGTTCTGTTTGATATTTTGGAACCATCCGTGTTCCATTTTATGATATTAGTTAAGTTCTAAGCGAAATTTTTTATCCTAGGTCATGTTCAAGAGTTTCATTGGCTTATTAGTTTTCTCTCCACTCTATTCAATAATATATACGGAGATTAAAGATTTAGGATCATTTCCAGTACAGCCTTTTGGTGTATTTTTATAACCCCGATTGTACATATACAGGCTACTTCAACAGATTCATTCTCTTCTTCTTCATACATTCTCCAATTCTTCCACGTTCAAAAATACTGCAATTTTTTTGTTCTTCAGAGCATTGTGAATTTTTTTTCAATTGTACCATTACAGTCTAAGTAGATTTGCCTACTTGGACGAGGATGGACTGGTTTCTGTTCTAATATAGCTACCAACAGCTTTTTCCAAGCATTGAGTAGAAATGAAATGAATAATATTCATGCACAAGATCCTCATATAGATTTAGCACTAAGTTTTTGCTATCATACTGCATGAATTCAGTTGATCAAGACTATTCAAATAAAAATAGAAATCTTCCCTAAAATAATTTACCTTTACACTTTCTGCCGATTGTGAATTTTAATTATTTTTCTTAGAAAGTAGAGTCCTATTTATTGAACCTAGAAAATTTAAAAAGAGAATTGAAATAAATTAGTACGTTACTAAATTTTGAGAAGAAAACAAAATATTTTATGACATCGTTATATTGAGAGCATTGAGAGCATCGAGCGCACGTGAGCCGAGCGCACAGATTATATAAGAGGGTGCATCGAGCGCACATTTACAGGTATAAAGACGGTATCTTGAAATGTTCATTACGGTAAATAAAAGAAGAAAAATTATAAAAGAGTTGACAACAGAATAAAAAAGAGTTAATACTTTCTTATCAAAGCGAAAATAGTCATAGTCTCCTAACATAATCTAACCTAACCTAACCTAAGCCACCTTCCTCCTCCTTCCTAATCCTTTGGAAGTGTCGTACGCCTGGAGGACAACAAGTTGTCATTTCATCAGCGCACCTCCCATGTTTCCTTTTTTCCACTAAGTTTTTATCCTTGGGTGATCCTATCCTCTTTCTCCTTTTTGGTCATCACTTCGGTCATAAAAATCGTTACCGCCTTCCAGGTCTCCCTGTCCTTAAGCATTTCACCTATGATCTCTGTTGCCGGTGGTAAGTCTCCTATTTGCTGTTTCAATTTACCTCTCTCCTCACCCCATCTTACACATTCATAAAGGACGTGGGCCGGGTCGACCCTTTGCCCACATGATGCACATGTGTTATCCACGGTCTTACGGATCCTCTTAGTGAAAGAACCGAACGATCCATGTCCCGTCAGAATCTGCTTGATGTAGTAAAAAGTGGTTCTATATTTGCACATGACCCAGCTTCTTATGTCTCTTATTAGAGTTTTCGTCCACTAGGCCTTTGTCTCCAGACCATCCTACCTCTCCTGCCACTTTTTGAATGTTCCCTCTCTTGCCATCCGTCTGTTGCCGCCTAACCTTCCTCCTATTTTATATAGGAAGCAAATCTCAGCTATCATGAAATCAATCGGTGGAAATCCTGCTATAATCTGGATTGCCTCGGCTGATACGGTCCTGTAGGCAGCGGCAACCGTCAATAAGCCTTAACCTAACCTAACCTAACCTATCCTAACCTATCCTAACCTAACCTAACCATTCAAAATAAGCAATTTTCTAATTATTTTGAACCCAATACCAAAAATGCACTAATTCTTAGAAAAAATAATTTTTTCTATCATTTGTTCAATATTTTATATAATGTTCAACAAAAATTTGCTCATTTTGTTCAATCTTTGATGTTGCTGATGGTTTTTCGTTTTGTCTTAATGATAATGATTATTCAAAAGTTTGTATGATTGCCCATTTCTAGGACTCACCTCGACAAATCAAATTTTCTTGTGCGCTCGTCGAACGATTCTTCGGATTCGACACAAAATGTTTTCTAAATGTGCATGTGCGCTGGATACACTTGTGCTCCTCGCACCCCTCCATTTGTGAATACAAATATCCAGTAAAGATGTTTTACGAGTACGTAAATTTATGAATAACTTAATTTATATAGAATTCGAATATAAAAATTCTATTATACGAGGATATATTGAAGAATTCTTAGCCTACTATAGAACCAAACAAAATTTCAATGTCAAAATATTTTATTACTCAACATACTTCTCCTCTTAATTGGATACATTTATTACAGCGAACCTGCAACGTCTCTAAACCTTTCAAAAAAATTGTTTCTTCTTGCTCTGCAAACCAGACCTCCACAGCTTTTATTACCTCCTCGTTGGAAGAAAATTTACGACGTTTCAAACTTTTTTTCAGTTGAGGAAAGAGATGATAGTCAGACGGAGCCAAATCTGGTAAATAAGGGGGGTGTTCTAGTAATTCAAGCCGTAAATCACGAACTTTTTGCATGGTAACATGAGATTTGTGTGAAGGGGCGTTATCCTGCAAAAACAAAACACCTTTGGATAGCTTTCGCGTCTTTTCTTTTTAATTTTTTTCACGTAGAGTAGTCAGTAATGTCGAATAGTAATCACCAGCTATTGTTATACCCTTATCCAAAAAATCAATAATGATTACTCCATGCCAATCCCAAAAAACTGAAGCAAGAACTCTTGGAGAACCAGAGTGTCGTCATTCCATCGATTGCTATTTTGTTTCTGGATCGTAGAAATGTACCCAATCTCATCCATAGTAACAATTCGAATTAAGAAATCTACATCGTTTTTAAATTGCAGCATTTTGCAGCAATTTTTCTCATGTCCAAATTAACGTGAACTATATGATGAAATCATGTCATGAACTGCATCGATATTTTCGGGGACTGACACAGAAACTGGCCTTCCCGATCGGTCATCATCTTCAATGGAAAATTTACCTCTTTTGAAGCTTGCAGTCCAATTTTTCACGGTCGCATACGAAGGACATTAAGCATATCTTCGTAAATCTGTTTAACTCTTAACCCTTTTAAATACTTGATGATGGCTCGATACTCCAATTTTTCGATTTTCACAATTTCGGTGGACATCTTTTTTTCTTTTATTGCGTCAAAATTCGCATTACATCTAAAAGTCAGTGAATACTCGATTGTTATAGATTTAATCTTGTTTGCTGGAAAGTTTTATAAACAGAGAAATCAGAACATGATTTAATGAGGGGCGTGGCTGTGACTGATTAATAATTCCATCCCTATTTTGTCGTTAGAAGAAGACTGTGAAATCACGTCTTATCAAAATATATTTGTTACTATAGTATATTATTTCAGTGGACTGTATACAACTTTACGCAGATTTGCATTTATTATGGGGATGTTTAGCTGCCAGTGCAGAAAAGGCCAATCATAGCTTGCTATCTCCCAGTCGCTTTGCTCAAAAATAAACATATAAGGAAAAACCAAAGAAGCGATTATCAGGAAACGATAATTATATAGAATCATGAAAAAACATAAATGGGAAACATCCGGCGTATGCTTGAATATACCCGTGAAATCCTGAATTGTTTTTGCGAAGATTTATGAATAATACGGTGAGTTTCTATATAAATAATTGCGCCATTGTCGTGGCGACCTTGACTTTTTGTATTAGATAATAGCCATGCTGTTAACATTAAAAAATATGAATGGAACGATTTGAGTCCAAAATATTGCATAAGAATTGTCCCTTTCTTGAATAAAAACGATTCTTGCGAATATATTATTACAAGATGTGAACAAAAAATACTGTGAATTATTTTTCATCTGCTTTGCTGTGGCTTTCTCAATGTTAACAAATTTCTCTTTAGCGAGAATAGCCTGAAGATGTTGGTAGGAGCAAGATGTTGGCTCATGTTGCAAATATCTTATTTCACAAATCGTTTCCCAAAATATTTCCTTAAAATTATGATCAGACTAAGCCCTAACAATCGAGAGAAAACAATGACCAAGAACTTGATATTTGACTTTGATTGATGAACTATAGGTATTCCGTGAGCCACTGGTATTCCATTGAGGTCATAGCCAAAGACCCAATTTCCTCTATAGTTTTGCAGAGTAAATTCTGATCTGCATGAAGACTATCTTCTACTTTCATTCAACTTTAAACATGATAATCATTGTTCTTAGTTATATTGGGAAAATGTAGCGCTCACTCATCTCATATGCAAATAAACTGTTAAAATGTTCGGCAAGGACACGTTCGAGATTTTAAGTTCTATATCACACTTTCGAGTAGTCAATCAGTTGCTTAAACTAATAAACTTGTCCCTATTTTGTAAATTTCCGTCTGTTTTTGTTTTGTTCTTATTCTTAACATCCAATGAGGAGATAAATATAATTGTCATACTTTTATTTCCTGATATTCGTTCAAGAAAATCTGTTATATGTCTAATTAAAAGGAGTGTAGTATTATTATTATTATTATTATTATTATTCGTGGAGAGTTATAGTAAAGAAATTTTAAACTGCACACCAGAAGATGTTGAAACGGCAATTGCAGCGACTATGAATCTTCTCCCTGAGAAATCCAGGGAACAGTATTTAAATGAATATAATTCTTTTATGGAGTGGCGTACTAAAAAAGGCATAAACAGCTTCACAGAAAGAGTGTTACTAGCTTAATTTGAAACTAAATCCAAAATATGGACGTCCTCAACACTTTGGTCCACTTATTCAAAACTGAAAGGTACCCTAATGGTAAATAACGACGTAGACATTAGTAAATAATTGTAACTCATTGCATTTGAAAAATAAATCAGTTGGCTATAGACCCAAAAAATCTAAAATATTTGCCCATGAAGTTTCTGTTGCAAGCTCGAGATGATCAATATCTCATGCATAAGGTATGACAGCAAAAAATTTTAATCTAAGCTTAGATATTATTTGTAACAGTTCCTTCAATATTCGGAATCGCAGGAGCTCTGCAGAGGGAGGGATTATATAAAATTAAGTGTAAAGATCTAGGAAAAGATGGAGTGACAACCTCCGAGGTGACTGAGCAGAGGCAATGACGTGAAGAAAAACAGGCAATGATGCCTATACACAGCAGGAAGGAGAAGGAGAAGTGTAAAGATATTAATAATACCGAAAATGTTTTAATTATCACAGTACCTGATACAAAAACTTATTGTCAACGTCTATTTACTGTTATTGGTGAAATATCTGACAATGGATTATACTTGGTAAACATTTATAAAAAATATAAAAACCAACGACCCACAAATGTCAAAACACATCATTTCTTTTTACAGTATAGAAATGGAAAATGGCAAAACTCAAGTTGTTGGTATCGATACCTTCTGAAAAATTCCCTTGCTTATCGCAACATATTTGAATTTACCTAATCCAAAAAACAACAATGGGTATAGATACATTTCGACGCTCTTGGATGTCTCTATTAGTGGATTCCGGTGGTGATGTAATTCAACTAAAGAAGCCTGTGGGTAGAAATCCAACTTAGAGTCGGAGGGTTACGTAGACGACTCAATAAAAAACAAAATTGATTTCTCAGTGAAAATTTTAACGGGAACAACTAGTACGACTTCAAGCATTATTGTAAATGTTCACGATCCTACCAACAATCTAATAAGTACTAATACGACTATAAATAGATGATGTTATTTCTTTGAACTCGTTAAGTGTTGCCAATTCAAGTACCAATAGTAATGTAACATCTTGTTCACTTCAAATTAATAATGCTCACAGTTGTACTTTTAATATTAGTATTACAAAATAAAAATTGATAAAAGTTTTGTTGAATTTTTTCAAGTCTACGGACGTAGAAAAAGTTTTGTATGAAACTCGTGAGTAAAGTAAATTTTTTCACTCGTAGGAATTGCCGCGACCGTCCTACTCGTGAAAAAACGTATTATTTTACTCACTTGTTTATGGATTTACATTGAAATTGAAATAAAATCATATTAAATATTTGATGTATGTTTAGAGAATTTGTAGTATTGACACTAGAGGGGAATGGATGACGTACGTTTCTCAGTTCCTCTTTCCTCTGTGCTCCTCAGTAAATACTGAAAAAATTTTAATAGTTTCATATGAAGAGTGTTCTGTTCTTTTGCCATGCTATGGTAGATGGATGATTAGCTATTTTTTTGAAACGCGACAATTTTGACAGACAAGACGAAGACATCAAATAACCGTGAGGTTATTTCCTAATCCAAAAACTCAGGGATATGTAAGAAGTATATGAATAAATACTGTGATACTATGTCGTACTAGTGAAATACTTACAAAAATTTATTCGCAGTGCGTATTAAAAGTCACTCCGATGACGGAATATAAATCGCAAGAATAAAATTCGCGCGGTGAAAAATCGCAGTGCAAACTGGGCCTAACTATTTAAAGTAATGAATATAACATCGTCTTTAACGTTGAATCGACGAATAGATTCAAATTATTCATATCGTGATTCTATCCTCACGTATTATTAAGTAAAGTATACGGCAATCAGTATGTATTGGATATGTAAGTTTGAAAGTTGTAATTACTATAAGTAGTAGTATTTATTTTGTCAGATCTTCCACGTTCTTTTTTAACTGATCCATATCAAATTATGTAATTATATTGTTTGCACGTGTAAGTTCAAGTTTCATTTAAACTGTTAGAACAACAAATAAAATGATAAAATTAACAATAAGATAAGACTCGAACATAAATATTTAATTGATACGTGTATAACATACATAGATAATTTTTATGGTAGTGAATATATTTTGTAAACTATATAAACAGATACTAACCAACTAGAACCTTATGACCTCCATCAAACCGACCTTTCCTCTGACGTTATGTCCAACAAACATACAGTGAGAAATCGTTAAAAATTTAAAATGAAGAAGGTAATGGTTACATGTTTGTGTGCGTAAAATTGCAATAAGCTGTTGCAAAATAATTTTATAAACCTTTATAGACGTTACGTGTAACGTAATATTTATATAGTCCAGTCATCTTGGCCAAATTAGGTAAATATCTCGGAAAATCGACGTAGCCAATATATTACCACCTCTAAACTTGGCACCCTAAAACTATTCTCAAAATTCACATAAAATTGGATGGTAGCAAATAGTCGGGGATCAAAAGTTACAAAAATCGAATTTTTTTTCCAAATATCTCGTTTTCTATAGGTTTTACGCTACCACCAATTGGGGTGACTTAGGTTGGTCCAAGTGACACCTAAGGTACTTGCATCAACCTTCCCAGATGTATCGTTGGCACCACTGAGTTTTTGGCGGTCAAGGAATTTCTCATCATTCCAAACAACTGTTTTCTCTACTAAATATTCAAATAATGCTTTATAGTGGTGTTGAACTTTAGTTTGTGGAGCCTCCCTGAACAAAAGGTGAGTTAAATCAACTATATAGTTTATTTAGGTATATAATGAGGATTGACTATAAGTTGTTGTTTTTGTTTAATTCGTTTAATTAAAATTAAAAAACCTTGTGGGCAAAGTCGCACTTCACCAGAAAAACGGGGGTTCTTTGCCCACCCAGTTTTCTTGTTTAATCTTCATTAAATTACCATTTTTCTATCTACATTACAAAGTGTACAAAATGTTTGAATTTAATCTCAAAACTAATTTTAAAATATTTTGTTGTAATAGTTTATTGTAATTATTTTTCTATTTTCTCCCTCGTTTCAGATATCCCCGCCATGGTACGCAACTACAAGGGAAAGCTGGGTACACGACCCTACATGAATTATTCAAAAGAACTTCTGCAGTCGGACCATGAAGAAGAAGACTGCAGACTAACTGTTTCCTCTGGCCAACGTATGGAACCAGACAGGATCACATACAATGTTGGAGATTTCGTTGTTATTAAACTTAAAGGAAAGAAATTAGTGGCACATCACATGGCAAAAATACTAAGCTTTTGTATTGATGGGGACATAGAAGTTTCAGTCTTGCGAACATCTGAAAAGGGAAAAATATTCAGATTCCCTGAAATTTAAGGTGAGGCGACTATGCAAGGCACAGACATTGTTCTCAAAACAGATACTCCTCAAGAAAGAAGAGGAGTTTTCCATTTTCCAAATATTTCTGAACGATCTTTTAATTTTTTTTATGTGTGTATTTGGCCATCCTTTATTTTCATCGCGTATTTCTAAAGTGTGATTTAAATGAGTTTATTGAAGAATTAAGTTTGGTGTAATTTGAGTTTATAAAGATTTTTCTATACAAATATATACTAAATAAAGTAAATCCTGGCCCTTCCAACATGTCAGAGTGTAAAATTGCCAACACGGGGAGTTACCCCTATCATAGCGATGACTTTGCCCGCACACTTTTTAATTTTTGGTGACTAGCTATAATAATGTAATAGAAAAAATATTGATTCAGTAGTTTCAGATCATAATCGCACAAAAAGGGTGTTTTTTTTCTGGAAAATCCAACTACAAATATCCGAAATTTGATTGTAAACTTAAAAAATGGACAAAGTTACCCCCATTTGACGGTATTTGTATTTATTACCAATGTTGTGATAATTAAATTCTCTCTGTCTCTCAATATTAAGATTATAATTTATTGCTGGATGTATAATTTTCATTTTTCATTAACGTTTAGATTAAATCAATTTCTTTTTGGTTACTTATCTATTTTTCATTAAGTGTTAATTTATTTAATAACACTTTCCTGGCCATGTAATTAAGAAATTGTTGAGGAAAATACTTGAATTGTATTTAAATTCTAATCTAATTTATACTAATGACTATTTATGTAAATAAAGAATGAAAGAGAGAAATTTTTAATTTTACTTGTCATTATATGGATTCATTATTGACAAAATAATTAATAAAAATTTCGAGAACAAGTTCTAATGTCAACTCTCTTCTCCTTCTTCTTCTTCATCATCGTCATCGTTCCTATGCTGCAGAATTTCAAGTTCCTTTTTTTAGTGTCCTCAACGACGTTTGTCTCATAATTTCTAGGTCAAAGGTTCTATTATAATTATTATCGATCTGATATGGTACAGCATTGAGACAAGCTTGTCCATTACATTGGCTGCAAGCTAAAGACCACTGTAACCCCGCAACCCTGCATCCACATTTTGAGCTACAGCCACTTTTGCAGTTACAGAATATTGTATTGAGTAATTCAACTTATGCAGATGGTAAAGTAGTCAGGAATTCTTTAAGCACTGTCCAACCCCATTCTTGTGGTTCTAAATCATGCCTTAATCAAGCTTGAGTTTGATAATAAACGCGATAGAGCTGCTCCACTCGTTGGTGGAATATTTGATAACTGCAGAAGGTTATTCGTTTTTGTTGTCTTGACGTATAGTGCATATAATGGAGATCCGATTCCCAGGTATAATTGTTAAAGATATGAAAGACTTTAAGAGTACATGGATTTTAAATAAGATGTACTTAATTATTTTCTACTTTGAATGCTATTAGTATAAATGAGAATATAATTAAAATGTAATTAAAAAACGTCCTTTAGTAATTTGTCAATTATAGGAAGAGATTATGATTGTTATTGAATTGATAAATTTTAGAATTATCAGAAAGAAAGATTGAATTTAATCTAAAAATTAATAAAAATGATAATTTTATAATTAGCAATAAATTATAACTTAACTATTATGAATTCTGGATCGGGACTACCAATTGACCTTAGATAATTCTCTGACCGCGAGCTCTACGCTCTCTATCTCGAAAATATTTTAAGGTATGAAAAATGTTAAATAGAAAAGTTGTAGAGAATCGAATTCTATACAATATTGATAATAGATACGAATAGCGTAAAACCTATAGAAAACGAGATATTTGCAAAAAACGTAAAAAAAATTGATTTTTGTAACCTTTGACTCATGATTTTAAAACTTGCGACCATCCAATTATATGTGAATTTTGAGAATCGTTTTAAGATGCCAAGATACAAGTTATTATGTGGTAATATACTGGTTATGTAGATTTTCCGAAATATTCAACTAATTTGGCCTACGATAACTGGACTATGTAAATATTACGTTACACGTAACGTCTATAAAAGTTTATAAAATTATTTTGCAATAGCTTCTACAGGCTTTATTTTTTTGTATATAAATGTTGTATAAACGTTTTTAGAATGTTTATAATAATATACTGGGTATGTCGATTTTCCAAGGTCAACCCCCTATAATATCACTGGACTAATATAGAAATATTATAAAACAGTTTTAAATAGCCAGAAAATTATTTTATGAGGGGAGTTCAATGTCCTGTTGATAAATATTTTTATTTCTTACTATAGTCAATGGAAAATTATTCTATTCATAAATACTTGGTGCTCTACACGTGGTATACAGGGTTATCCATAACAATAACAAATCCTGGTTCGATTTTTAAGAAATTTTTTTGAAAAACCTTCTTTATTATTGTTTTGCTTCCATTTTCTCATGATGGGGCTTTTAAACCTGTCGATAAACTATCTACGAAATCTTTAAGTTTTCTTCATACATTGAAATCCTGCCAAATTTTTGTCACGATATGTCCTTCATTCAATCCGGTTTCATGAATAGGTGATATATTTTCTACCGTCTCTTTGAAATTCTGCATTTCTTCAAATACCTGTAGTTCATCTCACGAACAGTATGTAACAAAACATGTCTTGATATTTTTGGGAGAATTTCAGTAGATTGAAGAGAAAACAATTCTTGACAGTTTGTATCTTATATATTAAAAAAATTGATGATTTCCATTCCGAGTCCGTTCAGGCGTTCTACCCAACCGATTTGCTTAATTTTTTTTTCAATGAAAGGTATTGATGCACAGATCAGCCATCAACCATCGGATTTCATCTAATTTTCACCATTCTCAAGTTATACTCAAATGCGATTTCCCCCTGGAGTTTTTCACATACACACGTTCTATCCTCAATATCTCAGGCTCTATTCAAGATAGAGACTTCGTTTTGGTTTAAGAACACTCTCTGAAACATCCTATTTCTTTTGAGTTATGTGGAGTTATGGATTTTTGTAGGTTTTTGGCAATTTTTCTACATTCAGAGATCTATATCTCAGGTTCTAATATAGTTACAGAGTTCGTTTTGGTTTAAAAACACTCGCTGAAACACCTTCTTTCTTTTGAGTTTTTGAACACTTAAATCGATTGAGTTGGAGAGGAGCTAGGCGCGGACATTCAATGTGGAGTGATGGATTTTTGTAGGTTTTTGGCAATTTTTCTATATTCAAAGATCTATATCTCAGGTTCTAATATAGCTACAGAGTTCGTTTTGGTTTAAGAACACTCGCTGAAACACCTTCTTTCTTTTGAGTTTTTGGACACTTAAATCGGTTGAGTTGGAGAGGAGCTAGGCGCGGACATTCAATGTGGAGTTATGGATTTTTGTAGGTTTTTGGCAATTTTTCTACATTCAAAGATCTATATCTCAGGTTCTAATATAGCTACAGAGTTCGTTCTTTTCTATTATAATGATTTCTGATACTTATTTAATGGATTCGATGCGAGCGAAGCCGCGGGTAAAAGCTAGTTTATTTTTAATAAAAAAGTCGTGTACTGTAAGACGAATGACCTGTTTGGTTGTACCGTCCAATTTCATTTGTTTTCTTACTCTAGCCACAGCCTTTGAAGCATTAATATCGATTGTTTCATCCCTTACTTCATCACAGTAGCTTCGAATTGTTAAAATACAACATGATATAACTTTTTTATTAATATACATACTTTGCTCTCTGGCTCGAGGTTCTTTAAACACATTTTTGATAATAGTTTCTTCTTCAGGAGTTAAATTATGACGTTTCCTTTTGATATCCGGTTCACCATTACTACTCACCCTCAAAGATGAAGGAAGATATAGAGGCAATATTTATTAAAACTTACGATTCTCGACAATTAAACTGACAGAATTTACTTGACCCATGGTGTTGTCAAAACCATGGGTTTAATTTTCGACATCATTGTTGATCTCGTCTATTATCTAATGTTAGAGATAGATAGAAACTACTGCCAAGCAGGGGTGGTAGTAAATTTGGTCAGGTAGCTCTTAAGGGACATTAATCGACAAGATTTCAGAGCGATAAAACCAAGCAACTGATTTTATGAAATTCAGTTACTTCATCATTTTTAAAGCTTCTCCTATTTTTAATGTTTTGTGTAGTATTCAAACTATCAATTTTTTTCGCAATTTCGTAGTTCTTAAACCTTTTGATATATTAAGTTTCAAATCGTCTTGATTTTATATCTCTTCTGATTGAGATTTAGTTAGGTAAAATTTGGACGTTTAGACCTGTTGCGGTTTTGATGAAAATATTACTTAACATTGACAACTTGCAAAATTATATTGATTGATAGATCAGCTATAAGTTGTATTATAATCTAATAAATTTGAAAAACTACATAGCAATATGGTTATCATGAAATCAGAAGATTATAATAATAAAATGATGAAATTATTTCACCAACAGATGCTAAGAAACTGGAAATTGTTTTGAAAATTATTATTATTGAAAATTGTGAAAGATATAATAATAAAAACAATAGGATAAAATTAAAAAATACACATATCTGTCATTCTATGTCACAAAAAAGACAAATCCAACTATAAGATCTTGAATTGAGATACTTAGCTATTAATAAAACAAAAACTGTTTTTAAAGTAAATAATTATTCTAAAAAAATGATAAATAATATATTAAAAAAGAGGAATAAATAAATACTACAATCAAATAAGAAGCAACACAAAAACTAAGCATCAAAACGTTATACACTTTTCCTCGCCATATAATGCTTGTGACGCTGTTTACATAGGACAGACATCTCATTATCTAGCAAATAAATAAAACGCCATAAATAAAACGCCATCAATACGATAAATAAAATAATAAAATTGCATTAACAAACCAAGGGATACAACAAAAAATATATTCAAGTATAAAACTTCTTTAATTCTAGAGACGGAATCAAATACAAGAATAAGAGTTTTTAGAAATGATTCACATACATAGGAACGAGAAACTTAATTACAAAAATGACCTAAATAATTCAAGTAAAATCTATAATTATATTATAAATTTCAAAGCAACTACAAACATTGATAGCTTTAATTAATTTTTGAGAAATAACAACCGAAAAAAAATAAATTATTGTGTTAAAACAGATTCTATTTTGATTTCATATTGTCGGTGAACTATTAATCAATATAATTTTGCAAATTGCCAATGTCAAATAATATTTTGATAAAGACTGCAACAAGTCGAAACATCAAATGTGTCTAAAACTAATTCTCAATCAAAAGAAACCTTAAATCAGGATTATTTAGAAACATAAACTAACAATTTTATTATATAGTTATGTTTGTTTGTTTTGAAGCACATCCAAAAATTAAAAAATGTATCGATGACTACAATAAAAAGAACTACTAAAATGACAGTGAGGATCAGCATACATTGTGATTTTAGTCAGTCCTATTGCTCAGGTAAGTGGACGAAATAAATCTTCTGAAACATAATTAAATACAAAACCGTCGCAAACTTGTTTACTTTCTAAAAACATCAAAACAATAACGAAGCTACATTTTGATTTTGGAGTTTTTATCGTTTTTATCTGTATTTTTCAACACCAACAACCAATAACCAACAACACAAGATTGAGCAAGATGTAACCTACATTCTGTAGTTTTAACGGCATTATCAATAGTTTTTACAGCATTTTTAATACTTATTTCAAAATTAACATTTCCTTTCGGAAGAAAATTTGATGTATATCTATGACAGATATCCTTAAGAATATTGAAATAATTAGTATATGTCTCTTGAGCTATATGTTTTAACAAAAAATACCAAAGAAAGAGAGTTATAAATCATTTATATATCCGTGCAGCGGGAAAGTTGTGAGAAATATTTCGGACAATATTCAAATGCGCCATCTGCGTAAATAACATCGGTAAAATAAACAACACCCAAATTCGTTTTAGTTCCAAATACAATAATATTCATGTCATTTACAAGCAAAAACTGTTCATTGTTCATTGCTTGATTTCTTGCATTGAAGAAGCACTTCTGCAATTGACCGATGCAGCCGTGATAACATATTTCTTCTGCTGTTGTATATATTGCGTTTGATGCGCTCCAAATCTTGAGTCAGGTCCTCAGTTTCTTCAATTCTCTTTGTACAATTGTGCGTGGGCTTTCACCTATGTCATCAGGAACCTTTCGTTTGCAGGAATGGGAAATTATTTGTGGATTGGCATTAGTATCAATTTCATGCTGTTTTTTTGATTTATCACAGTTCTTCTTAAGGATTCACCAATGGTATAAATCAATGCACTGCAAATGTTTTTTTGTGCACTTTCTCCTAGTTTTTCAAACTTTGGTGGTATTGTATAAAGCAATACATATATTGTTTGTACCACAACAAAGGTTTACCGTGCTTACTAACAATTTCTTTCCATTCCATCCCCATCTTCCGGCCTGGAGAAACAAAATTGCATATACCCCAAAAGTATTAAGAGCTCTAACGATGATTACGATTATTCAAGAATTTTATTCTTATGTTCCCGATATACTGAAGTATTCTCAGTGTTTATCTAATATATAAAAATCGTATTCAGGAATTTTTTTAACTATATTATTGTATTTAAACCTGCACCTGTGACACTTTTTGACCGAATTTACCAGTGAATTTGAAACAGTCTCTATGTAAATGGTTTGTCCAAATTTACATCCTCTGCCATGCTGGTACCATCAAGATGAGTGGTAAACGATTTTTCAGTTTCATTTTGTATCGGACCTTTTATCGCTTAGAAAGAAAGGAATTTGAACTGTTTGATAATCTTTATGAAACTACCTAAACCTAATGTCTTTGTAGACATTTTATTTAAAAAAAAACTACAAGATCAAGATCATTTATCAAACTGCAAGAACATGGTGTTACGATTGATATCTATTAGCCTATAAACAAAGGGATAAACAAAATATTGCGTTACCATAGCAACGAACAGTAACTTATTAGAAGTGTCAGTGTAAAGTTTGACGTCAAAAAAGTAAACCAGAGTTACTCACTACATTAAAAGATAAAAGATGTCCACCGAAATTGTAAAAATCGAAAAATTGGAGTATCGAGCAATCATCGAGTATTTAAAAGGGTTAAGAGTTAAGCAGATTTACGAAGATACGCTTATTACCCTTGGTGATCAATGTCCTTCGTATGCGACCGTGAAAAATTGGACTGCAAGCTTCAAAAGAGGTAAATTTTCCATTGAAGATGATGACCGATCGGGAAGGCCAGTTTCTGTGTCAGTCCCCGGAAATATCGATACAGTTCATGACAAGATTTTATCAGACCGTCGAATTGGGCTAAAACGAATATTTGAAGCACTAAATATTTCATACGAACGCGTTCATCATATAGTTCACGTCAACTTGGAAATGAGAAAAATTGCTGCAAAATGGATCCCCAAATGTTTGAATGTTTACCAAAAGCATGCAACGGTCGAAGCATCGCGTTCGATAAAAAAACGATGTAGACTTCTTAAATCGAATTGTTGGATGAGACTTGGGTACATTTGTACGATTCAGAAACAAAGCAGCAATCGATGGAATGGCGACACTATGGTTCTCCAAGAACTAAGAAGTTTCGTGTGCAATAATCTGCTAGAAAAGTTATTCCCTCAGTTTTTTGGGATTGCCATGGAGTAATCATGATTGATTTTTTGGATAAGGGTAGAACAATAACTGGAGATTACTATTCAACATTACTGACCACTCTAAGGGAAAAAATTAAAGAGAAAAGACGCGGAAAACTATCCAAAGGTGTTTTGTTTTTGCAGCACAACGCCCCTGCACACAAATCTCATGTTACCAAGCAAAAAATTCGTGATTTAGGGTTTGAATTACTAGAACACCCCCCTTATTCACCAGCTTTAGCTCCGTCCGACTATCATCTCTTATCTCAACTGAAAAATAGTTTAAAAGTTCGTAAATTTTCTTTCAACGAGGAGGTAATAAAAGCTGTTTAGTTCTGGTTTGCAGAGCAAGAAGAAACAATTTTTTTGAAAGGTTTAGAGACGTTGCAGGTTCGCTGTAATAAATGTATCCAATTAAGAGGAGAATATGTTGAGTAATAAAATATTTTGACATTGAAATTTTGTTCTATGGTAGGCTAAGAATTTTTCAATATATCCTCGTATATTCATCACTAAAGGCGCTCGTTATGCCAATTTAGTTCTAACATTACATCAATTAAAAGAAAACAAAGGTATTTTCGTGCCTCAAAACTTGACGTAACAAACTATGTTCTTGGGATCTTTCTTTCGAGATGCATCAGAAATATGGTGTGTATAGAGGATAAGTGTGTGTACGAAAAAGTGTCCGTCGAAATGTGTTAAATAAAGGTGGCGCCACATTAGCATAAGGTTACATTTCTTAAGGGTTATATTGCTTTTGGAAAAACGATATTAAATTGTTCAAAACGGCATATTAATTTACATAAAATTGTTACATTCATACCATATCCTTTCAATCCGCCAGCGCCATTTATCCTATACAGCTGGGAACTTTTTAATTTTTCTCCCATGATTAGAAATGCTAGAACATCAATGGAAACATCGATAGAGACTATATTGATAAATAACAACTGTATCTTTATCAATTTTATGTTATAAGTGATTCAGGATTAGAGCAAAGGGATCCGCTTCCGTTTTCAGTTAATAATTAGTTATATTGCGAAGATAACACGTGATACTCACTATACTATTTTATCGCTGTCAAAGTTACAAAACAATCTCAACATCAAAACGCTTTTTTATAATTTTCGATTCAAATAAGATCAATTTCGCTTTTTCATATCAACAAATAATTCAAATGACCCAATAACCACGGAACGTATCCAAATTAAATCACAGTCTGTAATATGGACAAAAATATTCCTCCCGTTTTTATCAACCCCTTGAACTAGAAAATGATCAGACTGTGACTTATTTCTCATCGATCCGGAAAACCCACTACGTTCTAAACGCGAGGGGGTTTTTAATTCGTTGCATGTATAGTTTAGAATGTGATCGAATTAGGTTGCGTGATAGAAAGGCTTTTGAAAACTGAGTCGATCGATTTCGTGGGTACTGCTATGTTGGTTTACAACTTGCAGTTGTGAGAATAGTTGTAAAAGTGAACTTCTAGAGCACTGGGGCCAGGTAAGTTTGATGTATATAGGAAATCAAAAAGGCAGACGAAACACGGTATTCCCAGTTCCTCTTTTGATGTTCTATAAATGTTTCATGTATTTTTTTTAGAATATAACAAAGTTTTGTAATTAATTGCTTAACATATGGACCAAAGTGTTGATTGAAACATTTGTCTCTATTTATATTTGGAATATGTACAGACATATTGCTACTAATGGCGCGGTCAAATACTTTTAAAATATTTCCAAGAAGCTAAATATTTGTATAAATTAAAGGAACATTATTATACATTAATTTTATAAGTCCCCGTTGGTCTCCCCCTGCGAAAAAAGTGTGCAAATATGGGGTTTTCTCATGTTTTAGCTAAACCGCGAGTTTTATTGCAAAAAGTTTTCAAACAAAAATTGTAGATCATTCGATTCTCTACGAACGATGCCCCCATTCTTCTTGGTATAAATGAAGGTCGGAAACTGTTTTATTTAGTCATATGGCCTTAAGACACTTCTGCCTTTTACTCGCGTAGTGATGCTCGAAAAAAATCTTCGATTTAATATTTAGGTATCGATTTAATTGCATACTCGAATATTTTATTTAATGTTTCATCTTTCAAAATTTCATATAAAGCAAATCTTTTTTTCTGTTGGGTTATTATGCAGAAGTGTTGATCAAACGTTATGCACATGGATTACTTATGGTAAATCTATGTGATCTTCATTTACTGAAACTAGGAAATTGAATAAATACGTAATATTTTAATTTAAAGGTTTCTGCAAGGTGGGTGCCGCGATTGCTCATTTCTGATTAAAAACGATGAAACTTCGAACCGATATTTGGATATATTTAAACCAAGTGCATCTTGCTGCATCCATTTTCTATTACTGCAACCCTCAAAATAGTGTAACTGTGATTTAAAAAAAAATTATGGCGTTTCCACATCTGCATAGTTGACAGTTGACTGAATATTCTTAAAAAGTAGATGTCAATTATGACCTTGAGGATATTGACAATCAAACCATCACTTTTGGAGAATATAAAGATCATTAGTGTTTTAAGTTAGGGTTTTCTTTTCTTCAAGCGAGTGAAAGTGAGATTTTTCTAAAATTAACTCATTTTCATTCAATACGTGCACTAACTTTATCTTAAAAGAATAGTTCTAAGTCAAAGACAACTTTGAAATTTTCGAACTTATCATTTAATTAAATTTACACATAAACAAATCATTATTGTGTAATATCTAATACGATCGAGTACGAGTAATGACGTAACAATCATTGTTTTTATACGAGGGCTTCACACAGAATGCCCGTTGTTCTCCCGTGATCCATTGTGATTGAGCTTTCAAGAAACGATAGCACCTACGCTAGAACAGTTATAAAAGTACAATCATTTATAGCCTACACTGTATTGTATCGTTGACAAAAAAATAATCTAGTGAGTGTGATAACTGATTCAGTTATACTTGATTATTATTAATGAGTGTTTGTGAGAAAAAACTGCATAATAATGCACCAAAAACGGATACATTGAATCTCAATAAAGTGTATACCTGATCAACTCCCGGTTTTGATACTAATTGATCAATAATCAATAGTTATTTTAACAACCTACAGATAATTATATTTTGCATCAAATAGAGATGTTATGTTGGGCCCACTTACTTTACGAGGTAAACAGTTCAAATATAATACATACAAATAGCGAGGTACATTCTGTTCTATGTTAAATAATAAAAGTCGTACAATATTGTTAAGATATTTCTTTTATTTGCTTCTCTGTGTATTAGTATATTACATAACGAGTTTGGAAAGTAATACATTTCGCACTAGTTACTGAAACGTAACAAGTACGAAATATACTGTCCAACGAGTTGTGTACATTATTTTTCCTAAGACCACGTAAAAAATTCCTCAAAAAAAGAAATAAATAAGAAAGTCAACTAAACAATATCACACATATGTTGAAAAGTATTTCAACACATGTGTTGAAAAGTATATAAACTCGTGTGCGGAAAAGTTGAAAAATCCTACAAAATATTTTTTATTTTGTAATAGTTGAGATGAAAAAAAAGAAAAGAATGATTATGAAATATTTTATAAATAAAGAACAGAAAAAGAACCAATAAAACAATACATTTTTTGTACTTAATTATATTAGATAACTAGCAAGAACTAAATTATTATTAATACTTACAACTTTACAAAATGACTGCCTGTATGTTTGACAATTAATACTACAGCCTACTTAATATAATTTTTAATCTTTTAACTTACCTGTTAGTAAAATCAAGACAGTCATGAATATGAAGAATAAATTTTTATTCAACTACAACATAAATCGCAATAAAATTTCAATTTTTATTGTAAACACTAATATAACCTCAAAAAATCATATTGTCTACTTTTTCATTCTTATTAAATTTGGCCTTTTGTCTTTCGGCACACAGCCAGATTCATATTGTAATCGTGTATTCCCTCTATCGTTCGAGACCATACATTTCAATAATGTATGTTTTGTTATTTTTTAGTACATGTGTGAAATAAGCTACTTTCTTAGGTAAAAAAGAGTGTGCAATCTATCATTTGCATAAGTGGTCGTAGGAAAATATTTTTAGAGGATCGAATTAGTCACATAGTGACTTTATAGGTCTATGTTAGTAATTAAAGATGTTTTTTAGAGAATTCGACCTGATTTCGGTTATCATCAAAATATCACTCTGTTACTTTGAATTAGTAGATCAATAAAGTAATTTTCAGTAAGTGAAAAAAGCAATTATCAATTTCAGTTGTTTATAAGAGGCGTGACAAAAAAGTTTCGGGTATTTATTCATAAAAACAGAAAATGAAATTTTATTATTTGCCTTCGGAATATTCTGAAATCAACTCTACACAACACTGCTCTTACAAAACATCCTTGGTAATCGTTAACTTCTTTAGAGCCACGATTACAGCTTCTTCGATCTTCTCTACGCCACCAAGATAAGATATAGGAGTCTTAAGCCCACACCTGCAAATAACTGTTATCTGCAACTTGTATCTGCTAAGTGTTTTTTGGGCCGATGAATAATTTGTCACCTGTTCACTTATGCTCCATTTGGAATTTAGAATTTGAAATGTACATGAATTTGAATGAGATATTTGTTTTTCTTCTTCGTTTTCTAATGCAGGCCTTAAACGATTATCAAAATGACATTCAGAACATCGATGACATTCCCTTACTTACTTACTCAACCGCAACCTCTTCTCCATTTGGTTATATCCTTTGTTTCCCGTTTAACCCGTCTCCAACTCCGTCCTCTTTTTTCAAGGTTATTTACTATTTCTGTACTCCATTTCCTTATTTGTATTTTTTCTTCTTTTTATTTGTTTCACTTTCTCACACCTTCATAACTGTCCAGTCTTCCTTTATTCTCATTATGTGTCCAAATCATTTCAACTATTGTTGTTCGATTTCTTGCACTATACTCAGTGCGCTCACTCATTCAGGTCCAATTGTGTCGTTCCTTATTGTATGTAATCTCTTCACCCCAGTTATATTTCCATAATTCATTTCACACGTTATTTTCTGCTTCAATTTGTTGGTTACCTACCAGGATTCACAACCATAGATTAGCACTGGTAGTAGTACTGTTTCTTGTTATTGTACGTTTTATTTCTTTATTGTTATTGTCTTATTTACCCCACTGATTATCTCTTCTTCTAATTTTTCCATCTAGTCTTAAAATTGTCCTTAGATCTTTAGTTTGCTAACGCTCTTCTTTTCATGTTCTTCAATTGGCACAGTTATTTCTTCTGCGTCGTGTAATAAATTTGTTTGTATGTTTATCCGCAGTCCGTTTTATTTCATTTTATTACTCAACTTCTCTATTTTGTTTAGTTCTTCTTTTGTGTTATCGAATTCTTTCTTTCTTTGTTGACATCCTTTCCTATATCGACCACGAATAAAAGGAACGATAACGGGGTAGTCTAAGTCCTTTGTCAATTACAAAACTACTTGTCACATTTCCGCTAACTTCTACCACATTCTCTGTTCTCTAATTTTTGTTGATTAGACATTGACATTTCAAAGACTGGAGGAATGATGAATGGTACGACTGATTTACAAATATTTTCGAATTCGAGCTTCTATCATGTTATAGAAAGAGGAAATTAACTGAATTATGGTGTCGTGACTTTCTTTTCTTCACTTTTGTTGGACAAGTGTTATAAAACTATTACCGTTGTTGCTACAGATGTTTTCGATAAGTTACAAGCAAATGTTGATGATCGCGATTGCCTTTAACGATTTAGAGCACTTTATTAATGTTTTCCGCTGAAAGAGATACTCTCACGAATGAGTATTGAACATCTCTATATACATTTAGGATAAAGGAGTAATTTTCATTTTGACACCTAATGACGGACTCACTCGCCAGACTGGGATCGGCGAATTCACCGATTGATCCAGAATCCATCCTCGATGTAGCTAAAAGCGTTGCTATTGCGTCTCTCAATAGTCTACTCGCAAGGCAGGCTCGACAGAGATGGATAGAGACACCTGGCATGAGACAAGCGAAGACACATATAGATGGACCTAGCATCTCATATCAAACAACTTCTTCAACTAAACAGCCGCTAAATCTGAATAGTGACCGGAATTCTAACCGAATACTGCAATCTAAGACGCCATTTCTACACCATGGGCATCACGGATGATCTGGAGTGTCGTTGGTGCATGGAGGAGGAGGAAACCGCACACGACGTCATCTGTGAGTGCCCTGCACTCATACGAGCGCGGTTTTAATACTCAGGCAAGCCTCCCAACTTGCTTAATGACACCAAAAGGTTCAAGTCAAGACGCCTGTTCGGTTTCTCAAGAGACATCCGCCTTTGGTAACAGCAAGTGGAGATCAACGGCCCACAATTAACAATAAACTATTAACGCCTCTGGAGATTTTAAATTATTTTTTCAAAAATAAATTGATATTAGTGTTACCAAATGTATCTACAGCATTTATGATTTACCTCACATTGCCAGTCACAGTAGCACACAGCGAAAGATCTAAAAACTAAAAATGATTAAAAACTATCTATGGTCTACGTACTCACAAAGTGGATTGACAAATTTATTGTTAGTGAGTACTGAACGTTAATCAAAATTGAAGTCAGCGACATAGTTAAAGATATGGCTATTGCACGAAAAGTTACTTTTTCTTAAATTATTTAGGTATATGTTATAATTTGATGTTCGTTGGTGTGATTAACTGTATTATTTCGTTTTCTAATTAAACTGTTTTTTAAATGACCACAAAGTTGTGTTATGTCAACGATTTCATCCATAAAATTCCCGTGTAAGTACGGGATGGACCTTACATAACTTGCATCTATCTTTCCAAACTAAAACTGTCAAATGTTCCACATTACTACTTAATTTTGACAACTGTAAGTTGTTTTATTTATGGTTAGACAAAAGGTGACCGACATGGGAAATTTGATTCCAGTTTTGATATGTATAGGCACGTACTTACAAGGTGTTTATTTGCTACACAGACAGTTTGTGGTAACTTAAAATGCTTTTGGTACACAGTCCATTTTAACAGTGTTTAAGACGCTTAGGTAGTACTAGAGGGCGTTAGGGTGATGGTAATTGCACCGGGGCACTACGTGAACTAGAGACGCCACTGGCTAGCGACTACCCACCATGATCTCCTTGAAAACTACTTTGCTTTCCCTGAAAATTTCCCCTTCGTCATTTGGTGAAACCCTCTCGAAATTCCCTTTTCGTCGATCGTCGGTGTGGCAGGTTTTCTGTGAATTTCCTGTAACGTAGTCAACCCGTTTACGAGCCAAATGGACGTTGACAGGGAATAATACACCCGCAGCGCTTACTTAATTGAAAAAAAAATACTACACTCTCCGACAAGCTGTTTGTTTCTTTGAGTCTTTTTTTACTTCTTTCATTTCAGTCCATACCATTCTACCCTCCTAAATCTACTACAATTCCAGCCCTGCAGGAGAAATTTTTTCGTATATCACGGCCAAACCTAAAATATTCCTAATTCCACACTAAAAATGATCCTATCCCATTCACAAACCTAACCTAACTTCTTTCTCTTCTATATTAGACTAAGATGGTGGTAACCTACTCTTTTTATGTTCTTGACTATTTTCTCCATGTTAATTATGGTAAAATTCATTTAAACTCAATTGAAATTATGAGGTATTACCATTTACACTGTATAGGTAATACCTAATGTGAATATAAGTACACCTTGTATCTTATATGTACCTACATCGGTAAACAACAAAGCGGTTTTTATATTATTCAAGGTAATATTTGTTAAATTACACAAATACATAATTTATTCTGAGAATAGCCTATTGATAAGTATAATTTCTACTTATTATAATAATAAAATAAACATTGTATATCATCTTATATGAAAAGAAGAAGAAATAACGATCTGTGAATATTAAAAAATATAAAATAACTATCTATACGTAGTTAACACCTATATTTATAAACTTTGAATGACGAATCGCCCACAACATTTTTATTATGAAATATTCTTTATCTACATATGATATAATCGATAAGTTTACAAATCATGAATCAGATAAATTTACAAACTTTTGCAGTAATTGAATGAGAAAAAATAACATTTTACATGAATGTAATGTAATTTATTATAAATATCTCAATATTATCAACACGATTTAAATACATAAAAGTCATTTCATACATAAATAATAAAAAACACCTAACAAGATCATATATTTATTGATTACCCTTGGTATATTTATTTTTTCATGGTCAAAATAAATAGCAGTTCAAATATCGCCTATAATCCGGAACGAAAAATGTTAATAAATTATTGATAAATCAGTCAACGGCAACACTGTCTCTTTGTGTTATCATAGTTAAAAGCATGTAAGCCAAGGCCGAAGTAAAGACACGTGTATCCTTATAGTGACCCACTTTCAAAGCTATCTAATATTACGAGGCTTACCGAACAGAGCTGATCAATACTTGAAAGCGAGTCCAAACTTTGCCCCTCCCGTTCCTAGCGAATTGCGCCGTTCTCTCCCGCTTTGCTCGTTGCTGCTCTTTGTTCTTCCTTTGTTCATTTCGTTCACTGCATAGTTGAAGATCGTTGGTTTTTTGCTCGATGCTATGAGGGTCAATCTCAATTGCAGCTTGAGTTATAAGTTCGGTTGGACGGTTTTATACTTGTGAATTAGTTTTGTGCTTTATGTTTTTATTGATTTTATTTTTGTTTTGCTGGTATTGGTAAGTAGATTTGTTGCGATTTTCGTAATTTATTATTTCATTACCGTAAATATTTACGTTGTTTATTTCTGTTAACCATGATAGGTATGTTTGTTCAGGTTTTATGTGAATTTCAAATTATGTCTATGAACTGAATGGTATAAACAGGATTGAAAATGCAAGAAAAGCGTTTTTATTATCAGTGGCGTACTTGTTTTAATTGTATTTTATTCCATTCAATCCAAATATATATTGAAATAATTCCAAGCAAATTAAACTTTTTTAAAGTTTTTTATTGTTAATTCTTCAATCAAAACATTCATAAATAATATTCTAGTAATTTCCTAGCATCAGTTATTATACTTTCCTAGATAATCGATGGCTTATTGTTGAATAAATACCTATAAAACTGTAGTTACTACTTTTTCAAAATGGATAATAGTGCCAAGGCTCTGTGTCGTAATTAGTATCTATTTGCAATTCACAGATACTTATTTTTTATGTTAGTCATTTTATAGTATTTTTATAAAGTCTTCTATGAGTTTATTAATGGCTTGGATCTTGTTAATCTTTCATAGTTTACCTCTTATTTGATTATCTTTATCCATTCATTTCCGATCCTGAAAATTGATCGTTAACCAATGCTAATACAGTATTCTAAACTGAGACGTATTAGCGCCCATTTTATAAAACATGGACGTTATGATGAGTTGAAAAAACACTTTGCGTTTTGTAAATTCTTACACTGTACAGAAGTGTTAGTTAAGTCTTATAAATATATGGTATTGAATTACAGCTAATGAACTATTCTTTATTTTTGTTAGACTATGGCATCAGCTTGTGAATTGAGAGCTGAAAATAAATTTCTAATTTTTTTATGAACGTTAATTTTTTTCTGTATTACTTCAATTGTTCATTTCTTGACAGTTCAAAATTAAGATATAAATACTACTTGTGTAATATTGGTGTGGTTACATGCAAATTTATTTTATTGGGATTCTTTTAAAATCTAGAAGTATTACTATTTGCTTTTGATTGTGAATGTTCCAATAATTTATTAATTACTTCTGGACGTAGAATTTAAAACTAAAATCGTATCGATCTGATAAAAGTGAAATATTGTGTAAATAATTCTAATGATTTGAATTGGAAAGTAAATATCTATATTCAGAGAACTAAACTACATTATTTATCTAGGTCATTGAATTAAGCAGGTTAACGGTCATATGTGAATGACGTAGGTATTTATTTACACAATAATACCAATAACAATTTATCAAAATTTTTTAATATACTTATTATCGCGTCTTTTCTGTCATGTCTTTCGCCATTATTACGTTATTATTCATTTGCTTTTGTAATATTCATATAATGTAATCATATTAATTTCACTTCCGCTTTATCCAAAAGAAAGTTTTATGAGTTTTTATATATATACTTTTTCAAAAACAAGTATTATTTAGTTTTAAAATAATTAACAGAATTATTTAGAGTGCTTTAAAAATTATTTCTCCTAATTAGGGGGGGGCTCATTAGTTTGAAATATTTATAATACAATTGTCAACATTTTTTATAAGAATATTTTTATATACTTAAGAGTACATCTATTTTCAAAAATGTAATGTGAAATACAAAATTGGGAATTGAACAGCATCTTTGCCGCATTCCAACAAATAGGTGGCATTGCGCAACACTGCAGTTGAAACAAAAGTACCTCCACGTGTAACGAGGTCACTGAACTGCCACGTGTCGCAGAGCAAGTGAGAAAGAACTAGGCCGTAACTCGTTCTCAATTCTAACCCGAATTAAAATCGGCGGATTCGGAGGGGAATAAGGTGCCAAGCTATGCGCATTGCGTCACAGTTTACTGCGCCGGCTAGGAGAAACAGTCTGCCAATCGCATTGCAGCAACGCTTCCCTTCCATTTGTGAAGCCTAGTCTGTGCTTGATATCCCCTCGCTTCTTAATCTTACGCGAGTTGTTGTAGAGACTACTACTGACTTGAAATGATCGCAAGTTTTTTAAATTTTCTATTTACTAAGTGTAATAGTTTAGAAAGTTTTTAGTGATTTAAATACATACTTTCACTAACGTATGGTTTTCGGATTAAAAACTTTCGCGTAGAAGTAACTGTATTAATCAATTAAAACGCGACCTACTTTCGCGACTTCCGCATTAGTCAGCCATTTTGTTTCCTCATTTGCTTTATAGGAGCGCGCTTTCTCATTTCAGTGAGGATGTGATGCGACTAGGATTTCTATTAACTCAAAGCTGCAATCAATTTCGAATGGACTTAGTCACATTAAGAATGGATTTTTCCAGTGATGTCATTACGTAATATTTCGTCTCGTTTACTAGCGGTTTCACGTCTCTGAAGATTTTTACAATCTGGGTGAACAGGGGAAAGATCTAGACTCACTTTTTATTTTATAGTCAGTCTTTTTCTCTCTCCTATTAATCCATTAGTTTCTACAATTTTAATGAAGACAACAATGAAGCTACCAATGGATGTTAACTGTGAATAAAATGAATTTTATGTTAATTTAAATTCAAAATATCTTCCTATTTTGTAGTTTATTAAATTAAGATATTTAGTACTTTAAGAAATGTATACTTGTTTTAAACTATATCAAATTGTTTAGGCATTGTCATACAAGTTATAGTATAGAACAATATTTAATATTCAACTGATAAGTTCAAAATTAAAATATTCTAGACTAAAAGTTGTAGACTATGTGAATAGGGCGGACCTAAAAGACTCCCTACTGTTAAGGGCAGGGCTAAAACCGTTCTGATTCCAATCGAACTCGTTTCTTAAAAAAATTTTTTCATGCATTTCTAAGAATGATTGAAACGTAATTTTTTATGTACATGAGTAATACTGGTTTTTAGCTTTGTCATGAAATCGTTGAGAAGTTCCGGTTGAATGTTTTCACATTGGGTGATATAATAAGTTTCAAGGTTATATGTTGTAATATTCTAGCTAACAGACACACGGCAGGCCACGTTTTATGTTTGTGCACATTTAGGGTAACTGAGATGTACGAGGCAACGTTTGCCACCAATGAGGAACCAGCATTTGCGATTCTGGCACTCCCAAACTTTGCCATGGCAACAGCGATGACACGCACTAGTTACCATGGGCGTACAGATATTTTTTTTAAATAACGTGAGTTTCCTTTGTGTTTGGTAGTTAGGTAACCTTGAATTACTCCTATTCACACAGACACGATAAAATTAGATTTTATGTGTACAAGTATTATCGTAATATCGCATAATTTTTCCAAACACTGTGATTTGTTTTATAAAAAGAAGTTAGTCCCCAATTATCTATTTACAATATACATACTTTGTTTTTATTATTTAGGTATGGTATATTACAGAAGATGTTTAAGTGTGACTATTTTACACAATAATTTCTTCGAACAATTACAAAAAAAATTATTTTTCAATTCGAATAGAATCACATCAACATGAAATAATAAAATGTAAAATTGATTTATGAAGTTAACTTCAATTTTACCAAAATGAGAACGGAATTCTTCAAGAGAATGTGGTTTTTTCTGTTGTCAATGCCTATATATGTATAAAAGATTTAGAAACATAAATAAAATCGCCTTTTCTTGTATCAAGAAAAGGTTAAACAGATTCTTTAATCAATTAAGAAACAAAACAGACACGAAACATCAAAACATAAAATATTTCCCCTTACCATATGTACAAGCACAACTTTCCTAACAACTATCGAATTATTTCAATAAATATGATATTAATATCATTAAGGACATAATATATTATCCAAATATTTCATTAAACTACAATATAAAATACCAAAAGGAAGTAATATTATATATTAAGTGCCTTGTACTGATTGTGACGCTGTCTACATCGGACATACATCATAGTATTTAGAAAATAGACTAAAAGGTAATCAATACGATAAAAAAAATGAAACTGCATTAACGAACCACGAAATATCAATAAACATAGATTCATAAGAACGAAAAAGCTATTAATGATGAAAAAAGACCTAAATAATTTAAGTAAACTTTATAGCTCTATTTTGTAAATTTTGATACAACTATAAATGATTTAATTTATGGCTGCTACATATTATAGTTATTTGTTTAACTCGATGAAATTTATAGTTTAGAAGATATGTAGATTTTTAGATCGTTGTAAATGCCAAGGAGAAACCGTTTGCCATAAAGAGAAATTCTGAAGAAATTTATTTTAAATTGTAATTATTTATTCAAAATACTTAGAGGACAATCAAATATTTCTAATTGAACTGCATACTATCGAAAATCAATATGATACAATTTACCTTTTACTTAATATATTGACATACATTTGATGTATTGGCTTCTGGTAACTACTGGCCAAAAGAACGCTTTCCGGGCAGAATTACACCTGAGTGTAGAACTTTTGTTAGGGTTGGTCGCAGCTTACGGGAAACAAGTTTGTTTTTTTATGAAATGATATTTTAGGAAGTGTACTACTAACAAATGGTGGCTAAACTCAACTACGAACTATACGAACACCAGCTTTAGAGTAAAATACATTAGAGGCAGTTGATGCTGATCCCACAACTAGCAAAATGTCATTACAATTCAACATATCGACAACAACTATACAGAAGATTCTCCAGAATCAACTTCTTTATCCTTTTCACATCCAGGAAGTGGATCCCTTGGAAGTAGGGGATTATTTAGCAAGACTGGTCTACTCTCGTTGTTTTCTAGATAAATAATGAGTTGATAATATATACACCCCACAAAAATAATCGCATGATTCATTATTTTCCAAATATTTCAAATGAGTTGCCTGTTTTTCGAATTTTATTATTATTACGATTTAAAACACCAATAGATACGCCTTTTGCAACATTTATTTTATATCAGTTTAATCTACAAAGGACAAAAAGTTTGATTTACTAAAACATAGAAAATATCTATAAAAAAAATTGTACAAAACATCTACAGCCAATGAATTTCTGATAACGTGTGTTGCCGCCGCTCGCTCTAATTACAGCATTCATTCGTTTTGGAAGGCTTTTAAACAGGTTCTGGACGTATCCTTGCAGCATGTTTTCCAAGAAGTTGAAAAGAACATTTTGAAGATGATCTAGTGTTCTTATTGGTGCCGGATGTTGCTGAATTTGCCAACCTAGTTGGTCCCACACTTGCTCTATTGGGTTAAGGTCCGGGCTACGTGCATGCCAATTCAGGGTGGTTATTTCGACCTCTTCTAAGTACTGCCGAACCACTCTAGCAGCGTGTGGACGAGCATTATCGTCCATTAGCACAGAGTTGTCACCGATATGAGGCATATAGGGCACTACATGGGGTTCTAGGTTATTGGTGTACATGTCAGCATTTAGTCTTCCATCTGTCACTGGTAATAACTCCGTGCGACCTTCCAAAGAAATTCCTCTCCAAACCATGATAGAGCCACCACCAAAGCTTTCAGTTTGACAAAAATTAATCTGATCGTTCACGTTCACCACGTCGCCTATATACTGGTACACGCCTATCTGATGAATATAGAGAAACTCTTGATTCACCCGTGAATAAAATATTGGATCAATCTTGAATATTCCAATTTGCGTGTTCTCGAGCAAATTCCAATCTTGCTACTCTATGTTCTCTGGTAAGACGTGAACCTAAGCTGGCTCAGATACCTGCTTCTCTCAGCCTATTTCAAACTGTTTGTAGGCTTACCCTTCCGCGGCCTTGTCCGGGTCTTCCAGTTAGTTGCCTTGTTTCTTGGTAGCGAATAACAACTCTGGATATGGCGCTTTGTTGAACTCCAATTACCCCGGCGACGTATCTTTGACTGCGGCCATCTTGTATGAGCGCAATGATTCTAGCGGCTTCTTCATTCGTCACATGTCTTGTTAAACTTTTAGGCACATCCGTTACTAACAAAATAAATTTAAATTTTCACTATAAAATAATACAATTTGCTTAGAAAGTTCTTCGATCTAAATGCATTCTCCAAGACAGAAACGATTTACTCCAGCATTTTTACTTCCAAAAAAATTTGTAAGAAATTGTGATATTTTTTTGCCCATGATAAGAAACCAAAAAAATCTATTAAGTTGACACATATATAGATTGTCCCAAAAAACTAAAATCAAGTATTAAAAATATCCTAAAATACCAGTGATGCGATAATTTTTGTGGGTTGATGATTTATTGGAAAAGTACTGTTTACTGATGAAGCTGGTTTCACACGAGATGTTTTATCAATTCCCATAATTTACATTTATGGGCAAATGATAATCCTCACGGTACAAATTGTACAATTTAAACAAATAATCATTATCGATTTTGTATTAATTTTTGGGCAGGAATAGTGAGTAATATTTAGTAGGTTCATATTTTTTTGATAATACCCCGAATGGTCAGCGATACTTATAATTTGTAAAAAATTATTTCTCACCCATGTTCTGTGATATTTCTCTAAACATTCGCAGAGACATGGGGTTCATGCACGATCGAGCCGCTTCCTACTTCCTAAATTATGTGAATAATCATCTTAATAACATTTTTGCTAATAGATGGATTTGTCGGGGAGGTCCATTTGCATGGCCACCACGTTTCCCTGAATTAAATACAATGGATTTTTTTTTTCCGGATGTAATAAAAGCTTGGTATATGCAACACCAGTTAACACAAGAAACGACATAATCGATTAAATAAACTTCCATTGTGATGCTATAAGACAGAATCTTGAAATGCTCTTCCAAGTTCAAAGAAATATCCTCTGTAAACTCTGCAAGTGTGTAGAAGAGCAAGATGTCCACTTCGAACATTAATTGTAGTTTTTTTTTTGATAACTAGTATTTGTTCCCTATGTATGTAACGCGATATTCGATAGTATAGTATACTATAGTTTTATTGTTTTAATACCTCTTGTAAGTATTTTCAAGAAATAATTACAATTTATGATAATTTTCTTCAGAATGTCTTTTTATGGCGAACGGTTTCCTTGGCACGTACAACGATCTAAAAATCTACTGATCTCCTAAACTAAACCATAAATTTCATCGAGTAAAAGTTACGAAACAGTTGAAAAAGAAGCACCCCAATGGTTATAATAAAAACATAGAAAAGTCCAATTATTTGGCTTAACTAACAGTATAGTAATTATGATCGGTACATAATTTAAAAAATTGTATCTATACCTATATAAAAAATGAAAATAATATTAATTAAACGGTTCTACAAAATTTTATAAAATACTAAATTCATATGCTGCAAAAAACATCCTTCAAAAAGACAATAGATATAAATATTTAGTTTGTTAATATTCTTTTGTTTTACATTGAATTCTATCCAATTAAAGGTCAAGTTAGTTTTAGTCGTTACAAATAATGTTGAATTTTCATAGGTTATGTCGGGTTATATCATTACGACTGTTGTTTTTATAGAATTAGTTCTTTCCAAATCTAGATTTGCATATACTTATTACAATGAAGTTATTCAAATCAGTTTTTTTATTAATATACTGATCATCTTGAGCAATATGAGTTGTTTTTAAAAATAGACGTGCATGGAAAGGCTTTCATAAAGAACGTGTTCGTCATTGAACATCTATCAGAGTATAATTGGCCGTTACTTTTGTCAGAGATAATCCGTATTTTTTGTCACAATTTAAACAAGCAATTTCATAAACTATGTTAGGCAATTTATTGTTGGTACTCTATTATTTTACTGGAAACATAATGGGTGGTAAAGTGTTGTTAAAAATTTTTATATTATATCGTTTAAATATTCCGGAAAGTTCAGGAGTAACTGATTTTACATATGGCAAAGAGGCATAAATAAGAAAGCTAGATATAGTGGCTTTTATTTGCTAGAAAACCTAACTTGTTTGGCGTGGAAAAACCCTCGGTTCTAACTGTTGTTTGATCTCTGAAGATCTACGATTAGGAAACTCTTCTATACTGTGGTTGAACACCAAGTAGCCTTTCGAAAGGTTTTTCAATGGGTTTTATTCACAATTCCATTATTCGACCTACTAATAACGTAAGTTTAGTGGTCTAAATGTGCTAGTACGGCCAAAACGAAATTCAGTAACACAATTTTTTATCATTTATGCTAGTTAAAAAATGAAGCATTTGCAATGCGTAGGCGTATTACTTTTTTCAGTAAGTTAATGTATTTTTCTTATTTATACGTCGACTATTTTCATATGAAAATATATATATGGGTATATAAGTGGAATTTTTTCTTCACCTTTTTATTTTTCCACAAAGTATGTTAAGAACATGTATCATTCTGATTAAATAGGTACAAGGGTTTCAAGTCTGACTTTGAAAGAACGTTCATCATCATCTTGGATTATGGCTAGCGCTTTGGGCGTCTACATAAACCTATATTGGGGTAGATTACTCCTCATACTCTTTTGTTATAGTATTTTGTTAGTTCTGGTTTCGTTTTTCAGCTTTCTCCATTATTTTCTTTCCTTGCATATGCCTCTCCAGTCCACTATTGTTTATCCTAGATAATTGAACGGGGATAGTTTCAAATACGTGTTTCTGTAGTCCATTCCTCTTTCGTCTTGTTTTGCTATCTTCTTGTATTTGTTTTTTTCTTGTTTTATTTCATTTTCTGCTTCTGGTTCCAATTTGTTGATTGCCTTTGCATATGCTACTGCTTATGTTTGGTTTGTTATATCCAATATTTTTATTATTCAATTTTGCTTTTCTCATTACGTTCTCTGAAATCATATTAAAAAGGGTTGGAGAGATTGAGTCGCCCTGTTTGACTCCTTTGTTTAATTTTATTTCTTCTGTTAGTGTTCCCAGCTTTCTTACTTTGGCTTTCGTCTTTTGTAATGTAACTTTTATTAATATCTTTTAGAGTTTCTAGATCTTCTATTATTTTTTGTCTATTTATTGAGTCATTTGCACTTTTAAAATCTATAAAGATTATGTGTAGCTCTCTATTGTATTCCCATGTTTTTTGTATTATTTGGTCTATTGTGTAGATTGCGTTGATTGTGGATCGTCTTGGTCTGAATCCATTTTGGAAGTCTCCCAGTATGCTTTCTGCGTATGATAAGTGTTATGGCTCTATAATTTTTACATTCCTCTTTATCGCATTTTTTGTGTTTTGGCATAATTACACCAGTTTTCCATTCCTCTGGGATCTTGTTTTGTTTCGAGATTTTCTGGACAAGTTGATGAATTTGTTTTTTAATTTGTTCTCCGTATTTCAACAGCTCAGCCTCTATTCTGTCTTCTCCAGGGGCTTTTCTATTACTTAGTCTTTTTATTTCTTCTACTTCATTTTTAGTTGGGCATTTTGCTTTTTCCTCTTCTTCTTTTGTAATTTCTGAATTATTATGTTATGTTTTTACCATCTTCGTATTTATTTTCATAGTACTCTATCCATCTTTTCCAATTATTTTAGGATCATTTTGTATTATACCATTCTTATCTTTTATTCCTTTTGGTTTTAAGGTAGTGAGTTGATGTTTTATCCCTTTATAAAATAGACTCATATTTATTTTATATTCCTTTGGCTCAGTGTTCGGCAAACTTATTAGCCAAAGAGCCAAAATATGAACATTACAATAATTTAAAAAGAAATCGAAGCCAAATCTGTTTTGTTGAGTTTATTATAATAAATAAAACTAAATTTCATACTTAATAAATATACAGGGTGTCCCCCGGCGAGCTAAAACTATCTATATATGGCAAAATATTTATAGTAGAATCATGAAAATTTCATTTCATTCATTTTCAACTAAAATATGTTTAAAGAAGTCGACTGTAACTTTTTTATTTTAAATGCAACACCCTGAATATTATTACATTTTTGAAATCTACGTAAAATTTTAGTACACTTTTGTCAAAACTTTTTTCGAAAAATTTTTTTGTAAAAATGCAGACCCTTATAAATTATTTTTTTACGTTGATACTCTTAATTATATGAAAATGGTTTCTGTTCGGTTGCTTTTAGCAAGATCGTATGTTTTTGAATCTATGTTGAAGAATTTTTCATTTTATACAGGGTGTGTATAAAAAGTGTTCAAAGTTGAAAGTCATAAATATCAAATATCTTTATTTTTTTAAATAGAACCACCCGATTTTTTCTATTTTAATGCATTTAGGGGTAAAAAACAAGGCTAAAAACAACTAAAATTTCACGTAGATTTGAAAAATGTATTAATATACAGGGTGTATTATTAAAAATAAAAAAGTTACAATTTCGACCTTACGAAATGGAAAAACCTATAATCTTATTTTCCGTTAATTTTGTTAAGAAGTGATCCTTGAAATTGAAATACAAAAAAATCCAACCTTTATTGGAAAATATATACTTATTGTAAACCATCTATGGTTATGTAATATTTAATACCCAGCGCTTTTGGCCTATCCAAACCTTTATCTATTGTTCTGTGCGGCTTATGGTAGACCGAAAATTGTATTAGCTCAGGTACATTTATGAAAATTTTAGAAAATATTTCGATTATTCTGAAATAATAACGAAAATACCATATTAAGGTTTGCATTTTCCCAATTCCCAAATCATCAAAACGTAATCAGTTGGTTGTAAAATACGAACTAAATGACGAAGCTTGTTCTTGTAGAGCAAGAACAACATGATTGTCAAGTTTCAGTTTAAACTATGTGTAATTAATTGTAAACATAAACTATATCGCTTACTAGTATTAATTAAAATTATGATGTGCTATGATATTTAATTTTCACCATTTGGGAAGATATACAACAAAATGGTGGCGTGCGAGCAGCGCACGTACATCGAGCGCACACTATCTGTGTCGTTCGATAAACGCACAAGAAAATTTGATCTGTCGAAGTGAGTCCTAGAGATGGGCAAACATACGAACTTTTGAATAATTATTATCATCAAGACAAAACGAAAAACCATCAACAACTTCTAAGATTTTCCAAAATGGTCAATTTTTCAATATTATATAAAATATTGAACTAATGATATAAAATAGTTATTTTCCTAACAAGTGCGGAAAGTGATACTTTCCGCATGAGTTAGGAATATTATTTTTTCTACGACCGTATATACAAAAAAGTATACCAACCCATTTTTCTAAAATTATTTGACTCCAACAAACATAATAATATACAAAATTTATACAAAACTACAAAAATATAACTAAAAACTACTAATTATTATAAATATTAATATTGAAAACACAATTTGTTGCATTCTGTAGACTAGTAAGAATTGCCGGTCCAGTGGAGTTATTTGGTTTCAACTGGAAGGTAGATAACATCGATGAGGATGGCATCGGTTGCAGGTCGCATAAAGATGACGATGACGGTGACGGCAACGGTTTTAAGTCATTTGTAGTACAGAGAATTTTATTAGATTTTTTTTCTTCTGAATCTCGGTGTCCTCCAAATAGCACTCAGCGACAGTAGTAGACTTCCAGCCACCCAGGCGCTTTAGGTTGATTATTTCTTCGCCGGAATCTGTTAGGAACGTTGTCGAAGAACGTCTGAAACTGTGTCCTGTATAAAGTTCCGGATAATGTAGGCGTAAATATGCGGCAATCACTGCTGGCATCTTACCAAAAGTGTTTACGCCAACACATTGAACTGAGCATTTTCCATTCTTATAATGAATAAAAAATCGGAGGTGTGGAATGGTAGGTGGTCGTAAATCTGCGTACTTTCAAATAGGTTCCATCATTTATTTTTTCAGATAAAACAAATGGTACTCACTTTAATCATCAGGTATACCTCATCTGGAGCTAGCATAACTCTGGATATATCTTCTTTGGTAAAAACTTGTGCTTTCTGTGCTCGAAAACCAATATTTTTTTGTTTAAGAAACGTCGTTAGCTTATGGAAGTTTCCTATATCCAAATTTTGTTTTATATTTACTAAACTTTTTACCACCGAATAGCGGGACCATAATGCATTAGATTTCAAAACAAAACCTTACTTAGGTGTGAAAAATACGCCAGAAATACCTCTTCCTTATAAGTTTTGGCCCCTTTCTCCTTACACCATGTAACAAAATGGTCGTATTGCTTCTCATACTTTAGTCTGGATTTAGCAGGTAACAGCTCGGAATTAGTTTCATTTGCAGCCTTCAAAATGGCTTCGGGAAGTTCTTGGTCGGATGAATCCATTAATATTATTGTATCGGATTCCGTTTAATGTGGTTTAATTTAGAAGAAGATTGTTGTTATTCGGTCACTTCCAAGACGTTTTGAACAACTTTGACGTTTTAGTAACAATTACACGCTTGGGTTGTCATAGCAACTGATATCAAACCCGGGTGGTTTGATAGTTGTTTCTCCTTTGAAGAATGTCACTTTCCCGCACTAGTGCCGGAAAGTGACACTTTCAAAACTAAAGTGCGTGCGGGAAAGTGGGTTAAAACGCACGGTCGTAGAAAAAATTTTTTTATGGTTTGGTTTTTAGACATTGTAACCTGGCTGTTAACTTTTGTGACTAATGGAATAATACCACGGTTTTTATATTAAAGGTATAAAAACAATGTGAAGCGAAGAAAAAGTGAATATTGATACCTTGTTATGTTCATATTCACTAGTGACACTTTCAAAACTAAAATGCGTGCGGGAAAATGGGTTAAAACGCACGGTCGTAGAAAAAATTATTTTTTCTAACAATGAGTGCATTTTTGGTATTAGGTTCGACATAATTGAGAAATTGCGTATTTTGAATTTTCCACAAAAAAGCCCTTTAATTTAAGAATGGTTAGGTTAGGTTAGATTGCGAGACTATGACTATAATCGCTTTGATATTAAGAAAGTATTAACTCTTTGTTACTCCGTGGTTAACTTAATTTCATAATTTTTCTTCTTTTATTTACAGTAATAAACATTTCAAATACCGTCTTTATACCTGTAAATGTGCGCTCGGCTCACGTGCGTTCGAAGCACGGATTCCAACAAAATACATTTAGTTATTTTAAGTATTTCTTTCCATTCCTCTAATTTACGGTACATCGTATGTTAGTTGGTTTGAATCGAATACTAGTTTTCCTTATCTTTTGACACCATCCTGTTTGTCCCAAAAGTGCTGAATACTCGTTCTACCGACGCTGAAAAAGCATTTCTAAACAGACATTGTTATAATTATTGTCAGCTATTTTGCGATTTCTGATATATTAGCTTCATAAGAATGCAGTATAAGGAACAAAATGCGAAATATTTTTAAAAAAGTCATTTAAATTATCGAATAACCACGGCGATAGAATATAAAGGTTGCATGTAAAATCATTCAACAGATGGCTAATAAAATTGTTTTTCTGCATCTTCCTTGAGTTTTGGTAAAAAAACATGAGACAAACAAAGATATTCAATCTATAAAATTCATAGTTTTCGCTGATATTCCTACTAAAATATAAAGCATCTAATTTTTAACCAATGGAAAACCTTATCCTTATCTCTGAATACATTATTCTCTAGGAAGATGTTGATTTAAATAAACGAGTTATTGCCCAATTGATAAATCATCATATGAATCGTGCATTGGAGATTTGTTATTATTATACGAACTAATAATGCTCTATAGTTTCCAAATATACTGACAAATATTTTCTGTATCTATTTCTCAGTTTGAAACGCCTCTTTAATTATTTATTATCGTGTTCGGTTGGTCATAGACAAGCGATTATATTCCTAGAAGTTCCAAAAACCATAAATTTTAAGTTTGCTCCGCCTCTGGTCGCTTTCGAGGCCAACTGCAAAATTCAGCCATACTTCCTGCTGCCATTGGAACGACTACCCTTATCTAAGAACGCTAAAACCGTTACGAACGATTTTTGGCGGTTAAAATTTGCATTATGAAATTCATAATAAATACTCGCCGTTTTATCAGTGGAATATTTCAATATTTGCAATTGAAAAATGATAATATTGAATGAATATTCTTGTCATATTTTTTATTTATTGTATCATTCACTGTTCTCGACATTTTCTGTACTAATAGCGTACGACACGTGAAAGCAGGTGTACCGACAACAACCCAGCGTGCAATGGCCATATGTTTGAGAATATTACGGTACAAAATTACAGTTTTTAATTAATTCTGATTATATCTTAATAAAATATCTGACAGAATAACATTTTAACCATTTAAAAAAATATCTGCCTCTTTGGTTAATTTAAATTTTACCATTCCAATTTACCCTTAAAATATTCATATGAAAATAACAAAAAAGTTTTGAATCTTTTTTCTTCCAATATATCGGTTAAATAATTTAAGTCAATTCGTTTCAACTTAATATTGATCCTGAACATATGATGCACATCAAGTGTCAGATGTAAAAGGATCAAAAGTATGTATTTGTGCAAAAACAACAAAAGTTTTCATAACTTTTGTTAATCAAACGCATACAGCTACCTACAGAACAAAACAACAAAATGCAAAAGTATTGCATACTACGTTTTCTTTAGTTTTGGTCTTGTATCTTGGTCTTGCTGACATAAAACTGGTCTTGACTTGCAGAAAAAAGAAGAATAAGACCATTCTTACACATCACTGATAATAGTCAATTGCTTGGTTATAAGTATAGCATATTGAAGGTCTTGGAATAAACTGTTTGAAGTGAAAATTGAAATCACAATTCTTAGTAACCATTATAACAAAGACTTTTTTGTTTTTAACATTTTTAGACAAATAGTCGTCCTCTACAAGGTATTGGTCGGCAAAACTAATTAAATAGTGCAAGACTACCTAGTCGAGGAGAAGTTTTTTGTCTCTTCCGTTTGTGAGATTCGTGTCAAAGTTTATTTTTCGTTTTGTAATTCGGAGATAACCTTAAATTCCCCGGCAGGAGACTCTTCCTCAAGAAGTGGTATTAGTCCTCACTCTAAATAACTGGGACTCAGATGGAGTGATCAATTAATATTAAATTGGACGCCACCAGCTGTTTAACGAACGACGTTAAGAATTAATAAAAAAAGGCAGAAAAGCTGGAAACATCGTATTAATTAATTAAGTTAAAAATGAAATTTAAACAAACTTAAACTATTCCTGGACACGATTATCCCAATAAATATTTATTGCTAATAACAATAAAAAATGCTGAATCTTTTGGATGGGGTTGAAGATCGAAACTGGCAGCTGTAGAACTGCGGAAAAAATAAAAAAAGGAAGGAAACGGGAACACAGATGGAAATTATTGAAGAAGGAACAAGTAGAAAGAACAGATTTGAATGGAAGGAGTTTATGCACATATAAACTACTGATTTTATTTTTTTTTAAATATAACAAAACATGAATTTGTTCTATTCTATGCGTTCTGTTCCCCAAATAAATTGGTCACTTGGTCACTAACAAATTAATTTCTTCAAAACATCGAATGTTAGAATCAATAAATTAGAAGTGACTACTGTGCCACAATGCGTGAAAACAAAGGAATATTCAAAATGTTTGAAGAAAAATGTAACAAGTCGAATGGCATGCTACAAACAAATCACATGTTGTTTTATATATTTTTTATGTAATATTTCAACCTTTTTTTTTTAGTTTAATTTATTGCTGATAGTTATACCATATAAATTGAATACGCAAAAATTCTCTCTAATGCGTTAGTGGGCACGAGTACGATTTCCGAGGCGCCTGGATTTTGTTAATCGACTCAAAATAAGTCGAAAATGAAGAATAAAATTAAATATCTCGCTTCGTTTTCGAGATATCATTACTTGAAGTTGGAAAAATTTATTTTTATTCAATATTTGTATATCAACCTAACCCAACCTAACCTTCTCTTGGTGTAAAAAGTTCAAAAATCGTGATTTTTTTACAGCCAAAATTGTCTAAACAAAAATTTTCGTCGCGTGAGGATTATTTTATTTTATTTTATTATTATTTTTTTATGGGCGGCTTCGCCCCCTAGTCCCCACGGAGGCTTCGCTACTCGGTCCCACCAGGGGCTCCGCCCTGGATTCCGCACCCTGGTCTGCCCAAAAGCCACAGGCCGCGAGGAACGGGTGAGTTTGGAGAGGGGAGATTGGGGGCAGATAAATTCGGAGCAGGTAGATTTGGAACGATTTTTTACAGTCATTTTTCTTATTCGGTATTTTGTCGTTAAAAATAGGATGAATGATGCAAAAATAATTGCTAGACAATTTTTTTAGGATAATTGTGGAATACTACAGTAGTCTGGCTTTTCAGTTGTAAAACAAACGAAAAGAAATAACTTTTGAAAGCATTCAGAAAGTACATTTTGCTCGAAAGAGGACAATTCTTTATGAAAAACTATCAAATTATTCATGTATTTATCGTATGTCAAGTTATATTCATCACAGAGTGTTGAAAGTTGTAAAAAATGACTCATTTTGATATAAAAATCTGTTTTTTCAATATAACTTTGGGGTATCAGGGTAAATAATATAAAGATTAAATAAAAAATCTTTTGTTTATTGAATTACAAGAATCATATTGAATTTGAAGTGATATTCATATGAAACGAAGTATTGAACGCTATCTGTTTAATAAAGCGAATTTTGAAGTATCAATATCTCGAAAACGAAGCGAGATATCAAAAAATTTCATTCTCCATTTTCGATTATTTTTGTCTAATTAAGCCAAATTCGCTGTTATATTGCGGCGCTACGTACGTACGTACTCTCCCCCGTTAGTTGAATAAATAAATATAATTATGAATTTGTTCCAAAAATATTCATTTTCATTAATTCTTTTCACGATTCCACTCTGCGTCGTTGTTTGTGAATGGATCCGTAATTTGGCAATACAATTTTTATTTGAATTTAGCTATATTTGAATACCTCAAATCCTATTCAAACTTAAAAAGATTACTTTAGAAATGACGCATTTTTTGTTCACGATAAAACTCACTTTGGCCACAATAATTAATTGAAATAAGCACTATAATATACACGTGGAAATGAATATTTTTTGAACAAATACTTAATTAACTCTAATGTTGAGTTTTTTATATTTGACACCCAATATATATGTATCATATGTACAGGATAATTTTCACTTAGATACTTTTCGTTTCCATTTTCAGTTAATTCTCTTTCGACTAGGAAAAAAGCAATAAAAGTATACCTAAAACTGAGTTTTTTCATATCTGACTGTCACAAATGCAGTGTCAACTTTTACTTTCTATCCAAATTTTGTTGGGTCTTTATTTTTAAATTAAGTTTATAGGAAACAACAATCAAACAATTCCATATTTTTTTGCAAGTAATTATATATAAACGCAAAAATGAAAACAGCTAATTTAGCTTACACGTCTTGTGTCCATATGTACATAGCTTTTTCCAGAAGAAAATTGAAGAAAAAATTTATTTTTGTAAATATGGCCAAAGTTAAAGGCTCTCTATATATTGTTGATAAAAAATCAAGGTCAAGAAATTATTTCTTCTGGACGTAACACACTAATATCATTAGTATAATATGAATAATTAATTTAGGAAAATTTTATTTGAATGACATTTCGTTTGAAAAAAATCAGCCAAGTGCTACAAATTTAATTCATGTTGTTTTTGTTGAAATAAAATAGTAGGCGTAGATCTAACGGTAAAACTAATTGAGTTCATGGAACCAACACGTGTATACGGGGTGATGAAAACATGGTGAAATCTTTTAAGAATGAATAAATAATCAACGAATTTGAAAGTGAGGCAAGCAGTATTGTCCAATATTGAGTAAGAGAAATACTTTATTGTCAAAAAAATTGTTTACAATTTGTAGACAAAAGCTCGTAAAAACTATAAACAAACATACAAATAACTAAATAAAGACACAAATGGAATGAAATATAAATAATAAATAACCACAATGAACAAGAGCAGTTTCTTATTGGGAACGTGGCAATGAAACACCAAAGTGGACTGACTTTAATAAATTTTCCGACGCACATACGAAGATTTCTAGGAATTAGGCGGCCATAAGTCGAAATTCCAATAATCTACTAATGACGACTAATGGAAAAAATTTTTTTCCTGGAATAGTAAACTATCTGACGAACAATAGCCAACCCCACCCACATCCCTAGACTGCGCGAGCGCGCTGCATTACTAGTCAAAACTTAATTGTCGCACTTACTGCACGTGAAAGTTCTTGACGCCCTTTTCATATATCATTTTCTTCGGTGAAGGTAAGCCTTTATTAAATTAATATGAAATTGTATTAAATATATTGTCAATAAATGACTTAATGAGCCGTTAATAATACCCTTTTTTAGAAATGTTTTTTCTTTATTTTTCAATTTCAATCGAAAAAAAACTTTACTTCTGCACCTTTCCGAGTTACATATTTGGTTCTATTATATAGTATAATGTCTTATAAAGAAAACTGCTTAAAATCAGCTCCTAGTTTTTGCTAGTTTTAAAAATAAACGAGTTTGAAATTTTTTTGACAAAAATAGGAAAAAATCGGATTTTATGTTTTTGTGTTAATATTATTTTTTTATTGTTATAGGTCACCTGGCTGCTCGAGGGTGAAAATGTTGACTCGTAAATAACTCTTCGATAAAATGAACGAGCAACATTCATTATCGATAAATGAAAAAATTAAATATTTAGAAAATTATTTACTCGTGTGTTACGGGGACACAGAAGAACATAAAAATGTGATAAAAAAGAAGTTTTCGTATTTTAAATGTGATTTGATAAAGATGCGGTCTCGGGCGCATAGAATACTTGAAAACTTTTTGGCGGCCAATAATTCTTGGTTGGAAGGAACATTTGAGATCCCCGTAGACACGCATCAAAGGTCAGGACGACCTACCAAATCTAGCGAAAGAACAAAGAGAAGAAAAACTGAAGGAGTCCGCGCATCTTACGACGAAGAAGTAATTGTTCACGTGACACAAGTAATTTTACAAACAGAAGGAAAAAGAAACGCGTCTACTGTTTTAAAAGACATTACAAATTCTTCTGCGTCTGCCAGTGATTGTTGCCGATAGGGCAACTTTCGGAAGAAGCTGCTGAGGCCCGCAATAAACATTTTAGGTCTTATCGCCTAAACTTTGCTCGCAAGTTTTCGAGGGAAGAATGCAACTTAGATATTTATCATAGGTTACTATTAACATCCGACCCATTTATTAGTTCCATGAGAAAAACCAAAAAAAAACCGCTTCAAAATTATTTTTGCCTGAGACAATGCAGCTATTAATTCCTGTTGAGCCAAACTGACCAATGGAAATTGATGAAAGCGGCGAATATTTAAATGTAGATGAATAAGTCTCCAATGTATGATTGATTATTTTTAGTAATTATCTATTTAGCTTATGTAACTTTAATATTGTATAACGAATGTAAAGATCCTTTTAATAATATAATATATTTACTTACTTATTAGAACAAAATAAACTTTGTTTTATTTAATAATACATACCTGAAAGTATTACTAAAACGTAGACAGCTGTCCCTCCTTGGGGAAAGCCGTGAGTATGTCACATGTATTTTCAATATAATATTAAAAAACACTTTGAAATCAACTACGATCTCGAATAAAATATTTTTTGATAAAAAATCACAAGTAGGTGCGCCTAACCACCGTACACCAACAAATAATTTCGATAAGTTATTCCAAACACAGAATTCTTTTTAAGTAACTATTTTGTAATATAAATATCACATAAAATAATTTTGGCCGCCTAAATCCTGAAAAACGATCTATGTGCGACGATGAACAGATGAATATATAAGTATTGGAAAGCTCGGAAAATATATTGTTAGTCCAATTTGGTGTTTCATTGCTACGCCACACCATACATTGCCATACATAGCTACATAAACTTATTTATATGCCACAAATATAATTTTACAAAGTTCTATAACAGAAAGAAACACAAGGAATGAATAAACATTCCTAGAAATTATTCAATACAAATACTGTAATTAACCGCCTTCTATAATAAAAAAAACAGATTAAAAGTGCCCCGCGAATTTGCCGAATTTTAAAATTCCATTGTAGCTGTTCAGGGCCGGCCTATGGACTCATTTCGCGACGTTTTTCCTAACATCTGTTATAACCTGTGAATGAATAGCTTAGGAAATATAGAATCAAAACAGCTTGTATTAATAACTGTTGAATTTCGAAAATTTGAAAAGGTTTAAAAAAGTGCAAATGATTTTTGATATACTCAACGTGAACTAGTTTCCAAGTATACAGTTATGGGTACACAACTACTTTCAATATTAGTTCTATATGTATAAAATTTTCCGATACTTTTAAGTCTGAGAAGTCATTTCAAGAAAGGGCTAAATGTTGGTAATAGGAAATAGAATTTAATTTCTTTTCCGGACAAAGCTTAACACGGTTGCTGTAGAATGATACAGTGAATAGTTCTGATACTGTGAATTTATATGACTTAATGAAGTATTTCTAGTGCCAGATCAATTAGTATATCTCACACTAAAGATGATATATTATCGCCACGGAAAGAAATACGAAACGAGAGCAGCGACAAAGAACAAGACAGTTTAAAGACTTTCGGAAGATGTTAGGAGCGCGAAGGATGGGGCAGAAAGAATGGTGAAGTCCTCTGATGAGGATAACTTGTTTAAAGAAACCCGAGTGTTTGTATATGTGCATCAATTGTAAATAGTGTGCTCAGTATGAAACATGGGACATTTCGTTTTTCTTGGAGAGGGAAGAGGAAAAAGAGAAGAACCATCTTAAAGTAAAATTTATATAGGAGTTTTGGGCGAATCTCTTAATAAAAATAAGTTAGTGTTGAACTTGGTAAGCATGTTGTTGTAGTTTTCACATTGTTTTTAATAGAATCTATTTGTTTTTTCCTATCTTTGCCCAAGCAGAAGTTTTTACATCCCGTTGAGAAAATACTCGATATTAGAATTTTTTTCTTTTCAAATATTATTATTGTGAATAAAATCAAAGCCGGTCCTGTTTCAACAGTATTTAATTTTAAGTTACTTCGAGAAACGTGCTCATAGTTCAAATTCAATGTCAGCACTTTTTTTATGACATTTCAGCAAAAATGTGGATTTTTTTAGTGGAACCATAACATAACATTTTACGACTGTAGTTGACAAAAACTGGAAATGGCCGTACGTGGGCAAAACATAAGAGTAATGTTGAATTTATTAGTTTATGTTTTAAACAAAATTATACATCGCATTTTTACTCACACTCGTGTATTGATTGGTTTACGAAAAATTGTAAAATAATGTGAATAATATACCTTAATCAAAACAAAGAGTAAATCAGGTAGATAAATTGAAAAAAAATCACTAAATAATTAAAATAATTGCAATATTGTATGCACATCACACAATTGCTGATTGGTCGATAAAAATTGGCAGTAAAATCGCTTTTCAGTGCGTAGGCTCTGAAGTAACTGATCCGTCATTCTCTTCATGTTCGTCAGCAGTCAACTAGCTTACAACCTTCCAGCTTTACGAGTAGTAATTCAAACTATTACCATTAATATAACTAAATGAAAGAAAAAAAATGAGATAAATAATATTATTCAGCTGTGTACTTAAACGTGGCAGTCATAACGAATTTTCGCAAGTATTTTTTAATTTCGAGGATAATATGTAACGCGGGACTAAAGTCTTCTTTTTGTCATTCATCTTCAAACTCCAGTTTCGTGACAAAAAGTATAACTGGTGCCTTAATACATAAATATTTCCACTACTACATACATTCAATCATTAAAATCGCATATAAAACGTTTCGTCTAGTAGAAGATGAGTATCGTCTGTTGAATAAATCTTGAAATTCTTATAAAAATATTGAATAAATACCATGTTAGGCGTACAAATATACATTAATGTTGATTCTATCGAGTATCCTTAGAAGGACGTACTCCTTAGTTGCATAGTCATTCCTTCAAAATATTAACACGTTAATTGCCGTGTTTACAACATATGAGCGAAGTTGATTTAATATGTGTACAAGCTGCAATTATGTTTAATAGCTTGGACTGGCGTAGGACATAGAAATGTGCTAGAAATATATTTTTTTTGTAAATAATGTACAGAACATGTATTTGTTAAATAAAAGCAATGATTCCTTTGCTTAACAGAATTTAGTTGAAGTATTGAAACTTTATTACCTAAAGTTATGAAAAGTAACGAACAAATTCGACATGTTTGAGAAATGTTTTTATTATTTCTCAGCATATTTACGGCCTTGTTCCTGTTAATTTTTTCTTTACTAGTAGTATCAACACTTATTATTAAAGTTTTCTCTCGATATACATTTTTTTTGGAAGAATTCCCTTGAAAAATTTGTAAAGGCCGCTTGACATAATGCAATATAACGTGCAAATCTCTGTAAACAGTGAAAGTAAAATTCCTAACCTCAAATTTTTACTAATGCTTTGTACATAGCTTAACAATGAAAATAACGAAGCTAAGTTTTACGAAAGTCATTGCATTGCACGTTGCATTGCATCATGTCAAGTGGCCTTAAGCGCAAGATTTTCTTTAAATGTGGTTATTGAAGTGAAACTTCTTGAGGAAGCATTTCTTAATATCGACAGGCGGGCTCGAGAAACGGAAAATTTATAGTGTTGATCGAGAACCAATTATCAGTTTCTTTTGAAAGTGAACATTCTGGCGTAACATAAATCGAGATAATTTCACTCGCCGAAGTCTTGAGATAACAACTCTTTTTGGACATAATATAGATGGAATAAATTACACCTAATAGTTTGGTTTATTGATGATCTTGATATGCTTCTTTGTACTAATATGCCATTGATCTTCAATGATATCCAAATTAAGTTTTTCATTTCACACATCATTTGAACTGGATGCTCTCGATTAACAATATAATGGTTTCCTGTTTCTCCAGTCCATCTTTCAACATTAGAGAATGTATTTTGTGAGGAATTACGGTAATTATCTTCCTATGTTCTTCCACACTTCTACAGATTCATCTTGGCCCATATAGGATTTTACGATGGGCTCTGTATAGGCCCATACTTGGACCAAGTATGTACAGTTCTGGCCATAGCTTGGAAGCCGTTATTGGCCCAGACTTGGTGGGACTGTGGGATGATATTAATGTCCCTCGCTTGGTTTGCAGGCCTGGACCGGGCTTAGTTGCCTAGATAAACCCATGACTGGTCTGCAACCCTGTACCAGGCTGGTTGCTAGTAAAAATAGTTATTATTATAAATATATTGTTAATAAAATTATAGTTTCATGACAAATTTCTCTTAATGCACTCTACTAATTAATGTACATAAAAATATAAGTTAAATAATTAAACATATAAAGAAATGATACTTTTTTTATTGTCTTTCATGCATAAAAGAATTTTATTCATATTAGAACAAAACTTTATATAGTTCTTCATAATTATTCCAAGCCTGGTTGAATGGCCGGGGCTAAGTTACCCAGACTTCAACCAAGCTTGGGTTATTATTGGTTTGCCAAGACCGGGTTGGCCCAAGCTAAGCCCTGTCATTCAAGTCTGGGGGCTCCTACATGGGGGTATCAGAATAAAATTCCTTAAAACAACTGACATAAAAATCTTTTTGATGTTTGAAGATTATGTCACGCCTAATTATTCACTCAGAATGGTTCGATCGCCTTCTACTTATCATTACTGACTTTAATACCTTTAACTGTCTCATACAGCGTACCAAATTTGGTATTTTCAAGAAAAGGAGCTCCCCTATACGTTGTATTGAGTCTTATACGAGATACTCTGTAAATATAATTAGTACATGCAAATGAAACTTCCCTAGTTATAAATTTGGGATAACTCGTAGATTTTTATTGATTTTCATTATAAATAATTTCTATTATAGTTTCAAGTCAATTTTTCTTCACTGTAACGTATTTATTTGTACCCACATATTTGTATATGTTTTCGAAGAACATAAACATTTTCACTTCTGACGCTGTTAGTTTCTAACTGACGTATACATTTTTTAAATATTTTTATTTAATTATTGTACAAAATGTATTTTCTAAAGAAGTGCATGTACATAAATTTAGAGCCAATTTCCTATAAAATTGGCTTTCGTAGTAAGCTCATATATGACTTATTAACAAAGACTTTAGCTCAATTGCAAACGGTTTAGGCCTAGTACCCACCTAATGATGTATTTATTTCAGTTTATTTGTATGTTCTGTGTATAAGAAAAGTCCTATTTTCATAAGCCTTTGCATAACTATATTTCACTTGTTTTTTCAACAATTTCTCTTTTCTGAAGTTTTGCGAAGTCTACAGTTTTTAGCAGGACTTTTCTATTCTTACCAATTGTTTTAACCAGGCGAGTTGATATTTTCTTCAGGACAAAAATCAGTAAAGTGCAAATACAAAGAATACGTTCTATTTACTTGAACCTTTCGTCGTTTATAAATGTCGTTGTGTTCCAAAATTAGGCACAGTTTTTTATCAAAAACGTAAAATTTTTGATTCACTGTTAATTTTAGACAAACATTTTAATTTCAAAACATTATGTGATCAATATTATCCTTGGCAATTATATTAATTGAAAGAAGGTAGTTAACGTGTTAAGCTTTCACGTCAAACCACTTACGTATTATCATCAAAGATCATTAACATAACCATGAATAGTTTGTGTGTATAATACTACATCATCTGCTTGTTAATAAGAGAATTTATATGTCGATATTTTTTAAAACTTCTCAGTACAGAAAGAAGAAATACAGTTTATATTCACTCAGCAATAACTATACAGAGTGAGTTTTATGTATGGAACATCTCAATTATCTCTTGTACGCAGAAAACCTACAACATATGAAGACAAATCTTTAAATGTTTGTGTGATGTTAGAAGTAGATCCACATTTGTAAAGTAGAAATGGTACGAATTTTAGAAAACATACAGTAAACGAGATTACAACAGATGCTCAAAATTTTGTCCATTTACTTCAAAACAACAATCCATGCGATTTTTAAAACAATACATTTTGCAACATTCCTGACTGATCAATTTTTCTCATCTCTTTGGTAATCCTATCGTTTAATTCCTGAATATTGGCAGGTTTTGTTTCATAAACGATGTTTTTTAATTGACCCCACAGGAAACAGTCTAAAGGATTCATGTCGGGTGATTGCGGGGGTCAATCGATAAAACCACGCCTTCATATCCATCTTCTGTGAAACACATTATTTAGGTATTGCCTTACCACACACGAATAGTGAGGTGGGGCACCATCTTGTTGTAGCCAAATATTGTGTGGGATATTGTTTGAAAATGTCTAATAATTGCGATGAAATTCATGTATCCAACGAGGATTGTTTCGTGACTACAATAATGCTGATTTACGTTTCTATTAATACAAAAAGTGTTATCACAAAACATAACATTACTTAAAAAATTTGGTTCGTTTTGATTGTAATATTTTTCAGTGATTCGATCTGGAAACTCTTGACTTCTATCAGAATCGTCATTGACAACGTTTGAACCAACATTATTTTGCATGGATGGAATTTATTATCACGTGAAATTTTCATTACGGATGTTTGCGAAATATCAATTCCCATAGATATTTGTCTAGTACTCAAGTGTAGACCGTCTTCTAACTCGACACAAACATCTAAAGATTTGTTTTCAGTCGATGCAGTTTTTTTGCGCCCTGATTTGGATAAATCTTTTACTGAACCAGTTTCATTATGGGATTTCGGTTAGGATATAAATTATTAAAGATATTACACGTTTCTTATTGACTCCTACGCCTATCACCATATCCTCATATCATTAAAATATCAATTGGTTCGTTTTCAGATAAACGATCCATCGTGACTTTGAATAAACTTTAACAATAATAATTTATCGCAACGTCAAATTTGTTATTGTAGCAGTGATAGATAATGTAGCTATAGCTCCGAAATTATGGCATTTAAGTATAATGAACATTAGATGAAAAATAATAAGTATTTCTTAAAGATTTCGAAAAGCTATAGTATTTAGAGTGATCCACTTGAAATAACAAAGTTCATTATTTTTCTGGAAAAAGCAAAGATTTAACAACAATATAAATACCACCACAATACCGCCCGTATCACACAAAAATTTATAACAAGCCGTTCCCGAGATAATTGAGGCGTTCCATACATAAAACTCACTCTGTATATACATATTACAAATTTCAAATAGATTTATAATAATATATCAACAAATTCAAATTGATTAATATATTATTCTCTAACGATTAAACAAATTTGCACAATTTATTCAGAGAAATTAGTTACAGAGTAAAACCTACAAATAAAAATGCTGGTACAATACTAAAAATCAGTACCTTTTCCAATTCCTTCACTTTCCAAGCATTATCTTCATGTATGTTTAATAAAAAAGATCAAATCCTGTCCCCAGTCCAAATATTTTTATTGGAATATGACTTGCTAAAAGTATTTCGATCGTAAGTGCTATCTTTTATATTATATTCCAAAAACGTTTCTATTACATTAAATTTCATATTCATAAAAGGATTTTTAGGTTATCCTAATCATCGGAATATTTTTTTACAAAAAATTAGATGAAGGCTCCGTATTAAACTATTTATAAGTATGTTGCTCCTGCTTGCCGAGGTCAATGAATCACCATTTCCTTTTTAATTACGGCCCTGGATAATATATGCTGAATGCGTACTTGTGCCTCGTAATATTCAATCTAGTCACATTTAGAGAAAAATATCAAGTTGGTGGTCCGAGTAAGTGATATTAAAAGTATATATACAATGTATTTTAATTTTCATTCCCACAGTTTTAACGGTTAGAGATAAAATGTATTTTAAAATTTTTGGAATATGATTTCAAAGATATGATTAAATAATTCCTATATCTAGAAACTTACAACTACTACAAACTTTTAAACAAACATTGGGTCACAAATAATTGAACTTTAAGAAGTTGTTTGGTTTCTTTTACCAATACGCAAAGATACAGAAGATTTCAAAAAGTAAATAATAAAGAATTTCAAAAAAAACTTGATAATCATGAAGAAGATTATATTAAAAAATCGTCTTGTAACTAGAGTACAAATAACTGATCTTTTAGCTAAAATATATACAGAGATTAATTTCTTCAGCTGTTTAAATTATGTCACTACATCTTGCACATTGTTTTAAATTATTGTTTATTACAAAATAAGCATGAATAAGTGAAAGATGGAGACAAATATGTCAAAATTCGGTATACGAGAATGCAAATATATGCAATTATTAATTCAAAGGTGAAAATATTATCAGTACTTTTCACTAAACGGGAATTCCATACCAATGTAAGGAGGATTTGATTGCTTTTATAGCTGCTAGAATGCAAAGATTGAAGCTTTCAATTTGAAGTAAAGGAAATTTCTTTGAATAATACAAGTGATTTGTTTTTCTTTTTCATAAATTGCAACAATTGTTTTCATATATTCACATAAAGTTATTTGATAGCAACTTTGCTGTTTGATCAACCCTTGGAGTTACTTTAGTGTATAAACTGTGAAATAAAAATCTTTTAGGTTGTCAAAAAACCTCAATTTTGTGTTAATGTAACTATATTCTAAAAGATCCTTCGTTGTTTCAGTTATCCTGATTTAAATCGATAATATATTTTGAATGTACATCCAGGAACTTGTATTTGTATTGAATTGGATCCGACTGGAAAATATTATTGATAAAATAGCCTGGAAAATGGTTTTAACATTTTCGTTGCATGAATCTAAAATCAAATTATTCAAAACAATCTGAAGGATCTAGATTATATAACGCTAAACAAATTATCAAATTCTGACACTTCTCAATGTCAGTACACTATGCAAAAACTAATAAATATGCTTTTTAGTCGAATATATATATATATATATATATATATATATATATATATATATATATATATATATATTGTTATGGTTTGAATATATCCAAAATAAATTATTAAATAATAATAAGATGCAATGAAGCAATAAGTTCAGTTCTGTTATTCGGTTACTTAGAGCAGTTTATCACAATAAAATAAATAACATTCTTTATATTAAACTTTGGCCAACACTATATTCTAAATTATTATTTAATTTTGACAAATCCTGTATAATCAAAGAATTTAATCCATAAATTGACAGATAAAAAACAGGAGAACCAACAGAACAAAAATTTGTGTGACATATCAACATAAATTTTAAGGTTATAAATGATAAAATATAAAAATTTTGACAACTGCAATGATAAAATTAATAACATAGGAATGAAATAAATACAACAAAGAAATTATAGAATAATATTATTTGAATAAAGTCACAATAATTTAAAAATTTAGAAATGACAATTTAGTAACTAACTTTTAAAATAAATATCATTGGTTAAAAAAAAAACAAAACAATTAAGAAGAGAATCAACAACGAAAAAAGAAAGAAATTTTTTTTTGCAAGAGAAAAAAGAAATAATTTTAATTGAAATTTAAAAAATTAAAATCTTGATAAAAAAGGCATAAAATATTCAAAGGATTGATAATTAATAATTGTATAAGTGTAGTAATAAGAAATTAGTGAAAACAATTAAATAAAGTGAAATAAGTGAGAATACTCATAAAGGGACAATTTCCAAGATAAAGAAGTTGTGAAAAGGAAAAGAACAGGAGTGGAACTACAGCGGAGTATCTGTTTATTCCGCAAGACCGTAACAATTTCCAATTTAAAAAAAAAAAAAAATTAAAAATACAACATAACAAACACTTAAGGTACTGTTCTATTAAGTATTTCTTTTAGTATATAATATTTGAGTTCACATTTCCATATAATTTAGTTTTATGAGTGTAATTACGAGTATGAATGTTTGTAAATAAAATAATTGTAATAGCTAGTTAAGAAATTGTATATTTTGAATATTTTATTCATTATAAAGAACAGACCCGGTCTTAAGACTATTATCATCTGACATTATAACCATAACAATTTATCGAAATAAAATTTTTTAATTTGACCTCACAATATAATACCCGGAGAATAAAAAAATAATAATAATAACATAATAAAATTAAGAAATCAAATAATTATTAATGGCACCCAAATTAAAATCTGATTTTATTTAAAAAAAAAATTTATAAAAATAAACATTACACATTATCATACCATAACAATATATATATATATATATATATATATATATATATATATATATATATATATATATATATATATATATATATATATCTGTTTAAGCTACAATTCATTGTCTCTCGAGCAATTGCTATGGGTCCGATTTGGTTCAAAATTAGCATACATGGATTTTTGGCGGGGGATTGATGTTATTAGAGTTTGGTTGAAAACAAATGAATATTTCGAGGGGTCGCAGTGCAAAAAAGTGGTTTTTGACCTTTGCTCGCCTCTGCAGGTCAAACGAAAAGCGACTGAAAAATGAAATTTCACATGTAGGCACAATTTGTTGCGAGATGATTTCCTGTCTAAGGTCGAAACTTTCCATCTCCACCCCTCTTCATTTTATGCTCATTTTTGTTATATTTTCTGTTATATTTTTTGGCCAGAAAAAGTTTAACTAGAGGGTTCGAACTTCGCATGCAAGTAGGGGTGAATTGTCTTTCTCAAGTTCAAAGTTTTCTTCTTCAGTTCTGCTAGCACAAAACGCCCGAAATCATTTTGATCGTTGTGATTGTTGAACTGGACCGCCTCCTATTTAATGAATAATACGAGTATGATCGTTGCTAGGGTGATTTTTTTTTACTTCCCATTTTCGAAATTTCTTGTCATTATGACAATTTTTTCTTTGTTGTCAATTGAAATTGAACAAGAGGGTTCGAGACCACCGGGTCTATTGAAATTATGAATTTTCATTCGAGAGAGAGAGAGAGTTAACTTGTGAAATGAAAAGTTATTGAGGAATAGCAAATTTTCCATATAAAGGAATAAGATTGAGAATTGATATCATTTCCAAGAAATTTATTTTATGGAAAGATTTGTTTGTGTATTAGTTAAATTCTTCATTCGACGAAAAATTCGACTTTCGTGATGGAGCTCTGCTGCTGACGACTTTTATTAAATATAGATATTTTAATATTTTTTTTTCTAAAACAAGGACATGAAGATATTTGACAAACCTCTATCGTTGTTGATTTTTAATAGACTTTTATCTAGGGTTAAGAATTTTGTAAAGAAATATTGAGTAAAATTCAACTTACAGAAGTTTTTACATCTTCAGAAAAATCCAACTGCTTACGACCAAAAATTGTTTTTGGACAACTAAGTGAATCATTGTCTTTCATTTTTTTAAATATATTATACATCCCGCTAGCTGAGGCTCTTATAAAGAATGCATCTATCATCAATCAGTTGCTGATATCGGTGCCTACATAATTTGATTCCAATTTCATGTTCGAAACGAATGCTACAGCTACAAGATTTACAAAAAATGTTTGAAAAGTGCTTCTGAAGTAGCTCACGGATTGAATATATAAATCAGAAAATAATAAAAACAAATAACAATCTATCGAGGATTCCATTTTCCTTACAAATAACATATTAAATTTAAAGAGTTATTTTTTCTAATTAAATCCTAAGCCGTGTAACTTTCGTTTGATTTATTATTCCTTCCCATTTTGTCCCCTTTATCCCAGCTGCTCCAATCACAGTTTTAACCCATGTTTTTCTTATACTTCCTCTATTAATTAATAATCCTAAATAATTGCCAAAATTAATTCGAAGAAAACACTGAAACTACACTAGTTGCATCGTATAAAAATTCGATTTGAAAGCTTCAACAATTAGATTTTATTTTGTGTTATTTACAAAAAATATACATAATTCAAATTTAAAAATAGGAATTTTATATGATAGACTAACGCAATTTGTAGTATATTTTCAATATTGTCCAATAGCCCATCAGATTTCCCTTAATCTGAATTTGGTGATTTGGGAGGAAAGAATTAATTTTATTATTGAAATTATTTTGTTTCCCACGCTTATTAGCAATAGTCTTGTACAAATCTAATAATTTGCCTTTGTACAAGTTCCAAATACTTATTTCCCATTGGGAATATTGAGTCTGTACAGGAATGGTTCGCAATACCAATATTTTACGGTGGATGGATTATAATTACGGTATTATCATGTTTATTGCACGTTTCAGTTTTGTAAAATACCACCAATTTCGTTATTTATTTGTATTTGAAATCAACGGTAAGCACACCATTTCAAAATTTGCCAAGTAGTTCTCGATATACACCTATGGTGGTTTTGATACTGATTGATTACGATTCTTATGAACTCGAAAGATCATTTCATAATCGGATTAACTCCCATCATGATCTGAATGCTCGTGAAGTAATCCGGATTATGTTCATTTTCGTTGGGATGCTGAATCAAGTAATTTGGTCCTAGATAATAGAATCCTTTCTACCCTAGTATATCAGTGGGTAATTGCTATCAGTTGACGGATTATTTCGTTTGTGTTTTAGTATTTTTATATATGATTAATTCTTATTAGCAGCGTAATTGATAGGTTACTGAGGCGTGCAGGGCCGGATTAAGATTTATAAGGCCCGGGGCTGAAGTAATGACGGGGCACCCTTAAGGAATTCGGAAACCCGGAAAAATTCACAAAATAATATCAATACGTTAGATTTGTGGTATCAACACAAAAAATACAGAATGATTTCCAAATGATGGGGCCCGGGGCTATAGCCCCTGGCTTAATCCGGCACTGGAGGCGTGTGGTTTTTCTGCATTTTGGTTTCTCAACATAAAAATATAAAAATAACTGTTGGTATTAAATTTTAGTGAGGGTTAAATCGGGGATAATTGTTCAATAACAATTATAGAATACCTAGAATCAATTATACGAATGAATAATGGTGTATAAACACAGAAAAACTACGTAGGTTTAAGGGTATACCGGTGCTGGGTGACTAATTCTCCATCATTTCAGTGCAATTTAATAGAAAGCACTACAATTTCCATAATTATCGATATTGGATTAGACGTGCTGCGTTTTTAGTTTAAGGGGTCTTTTGCATTTCAATTTTGATTTGCGTTTCCGTCTCAATCGAACTGTCAGTTTGACCTATGTGTAGAAAGAAACTCACGCCGAAAGCCAAGAAATGAAATCACTAAAACGGACAATTGAACGGATCATGTTAAAAGAAACATGAAAAACCGATGAACTGCCATTTCGACTGAGACGGAAATGAAAGTTGAAATGACCGTGTAAAAGGCCCTTGAAGACCTTATTTTATTCAGGCAGTGCATGGTAGAAGCCTGCATGCATCCCATTCAGGCTTTTTTTAGCGTACGGCCTGAATTATAGTTTAGTTTAATACGAAAATACACAAAGTATATGATACGATATATACGATGACGTGTAAATATACGGGATATAACCACTTCTAACCAATGATTTCACTAAAATTCGATCTTTTTATAACCTACAATTTTGAGGTTGTATAAAAAAGGAAATCTAGCAATCAAAAATTTTTAAAATATGATACAAGTGCATTGGTTAGTATATTTTATAAGAAACAGAAATTGCCTAGAGTTGAACGGCTGCAACCTTATCAACCAACAAGTATGTATCTTAGTCAATGCATTTAAGCAGGACTCGACTGGCTCAATGAAATGTGGCGTTCAATGATCATGAATGTGGCCTTAGAGCGGGAATACACGATCCAAGAGAACCTGTTTGGGTTTATTTTCGGAAAAGTTGAAGTACATTGAGAGGTATAAGTGAGGACACATAATGTTTGACCGGGCGTAAAAGTGTCCGGGTGTTCGCGCAGATTTTCTCTACACGCCCGCATCGGAATTTTCTCAAAGATCACTTTAGTTATTGTTATTGTTATCATCCCGCAAAATAATTAGTAGCATGCGCCAAAAAGTTCTCTTCTTTCTAGAACAGAGTGAACCAAAATACATTTGAAGCGTGCTTCTTCCTTCGGTAGCAAATAAACGAAGATTAGCTGCTGTCTTACACAATTCCATATTTACGGACTATTGATATAAAGTCAGCACAATCCGGGCGTTTAACTGGGTCGTGTGTTCAAGACTCCAAATCTCTACCGGATCCGGGCACAACCCGAACCGTACGTTCGTCCGGATCGTATTTCCTCGACCTTACTTGGAATAAGTTTCATATGCACTCTTTGTGTTACCAACGTATAATTCCTTACAATATCATTAGTTATTTGGGTAGAGCTGTTGCAACCACGCCAACTGTCCTCGCATTTAAAAATACAGGTACATTTTCATTTACGGTATTTTTCATCTTTCCAACTGTTTTCCCGTACAACTTTTTCGATAAAACAATGATTCTTCGACCACTGGCTGATATCTGACACGGGGTATTATAAGTTACCTTTTTTGGGAACTTCTAATAACATGGAATTAACTTAATCCTGTTTGATATACCTGGTAGCACGTTTTAAGAAAAACCAACATATCTACGTCCTTCTACCTTTCACGATGTTTCATGAAATCCCCTTCTATTTCTTACTTACACTAACCTAGGTAAGACAATGGATTGATTTTTGTGAATAGTATTTTTTTAGTATATATTTATATATAGTAAGTTTGAGCAGCTATAGAACATTGATTCTGGTTCTACCTATTCTCCATCCTCGGCTTTAGCGCCGATTAAACTATCAAAACAACTATTGTAATACATTCTTATCGTAATTTCACAATTATTTAGTTTTTTTTTTTTTTTGATAATTTTTGAAAGATAAATTTTGACGTTTCGACTTTTCTTCAAGTCCTTATCAAAATATGATATTGACACTGACAATTTGCTTATTTATAGTGATCTATAGATCACCTTCATCATGAATATCAAAATAAGGATGAAATCAACTTAGAACTTTGTTTCAATAAGAAAAATTAATTTTTCCTTGGTCCCTACATCTCAAATACATAGCAGTAATCAATTAAATTATTTCTAGTGTTTAGAATTTCCAAAATTATAGAGTTATAAAGTTTACTTAAATTATTTAGATCTTTTTTATCATTTATAGCTTTTTCGTTTTTATAAATGTGAATCATTCCTAAAATTCCCTTTTTCTTGTATTAGATTCCGTTTCAAGGACTTTTGAATCTTTATAATTGAATTTATGTTTTTTTGATATTTCATAGTTCGTCAATTCAGCTCTATTTTTTTTATCGTATTGATGACCTTTTAGACTATTTTCTAAATAGTGACATGTTTGCCCTATATACACCGTCACAATTAGTACAACGCACTTGATATATAATATTACATGATGAAGGTGATCTATAGATCAATATAAATAGGCAAATTGTCAGTGTCAATATCATATTTTGATAAAGAAAAGTCGAAAAGTCAAAATTTATCTTTCTTTTAAAAATTACCGAAAAAAACTAATTTTAAAACAGAAGAGACCTAAAATCAAGAACATTTAGATGCATTAATAATATTTACTCGTATAATTTCAAGTTTACACAACAAATTCAATAAATTAAATCGTTATTAATGGCAACAAAACATGATTTGTTGACCGGTTTCATGTCAACTAGATCGATTATCTAAGCCAATCGAGAATTCAATATAGATTCCTTGTCACATTTGAATTTACATATTGTTTATAATTCGTACAACGTTTTATAAATTACAATGGGGACGGTTCTGGTTAAAAGGTTGCAGGTGGATTTCAGAATAATTGCATTTATTGTATAAGTATGCAAGCACACCTTAATTGTTTCTTGCGATTTGTCAGATAGCGTGTGCGGTTAGGGCATTTTTTGTTTGTTCTTATTTAGGAAGTCGAGATCTGAATAACTTAATTAAGCTACAAGTAACTTAAACGTTGGGGTGCACGGAGCGCAAATACATCGAGCGCAAATGCACATTTAAAAAACATTTCGTGCATCTAGCGCACACTTGTGGAATCCGTTCGACGAGCGCACAAGAAAATTTGATTTGCCGAGTCCTAGAGATGGGCAATCATACAAACTTTTGAATAATCATTATCATCAAGACAAAAAGAAAAACCATCAGCAATATCTAAGATTTTCCAAAATCAGGAAATGTTCAATATTATATAAAATATTGAACAAAAATTGATAGAAAAAATTATTTTTTCCTAGAATGAGTGCATTTATTTTTTGTATTAAGTTGAAAATAATTAAAAAATTCGTATTTTGAATATTACACAATAAAGCCTTTTAATTTAAGAATGGTTAAGTTAGTTTAGATTAGGCTAAGTTAGGTTAGATTAGGTTAGGTTAGGCTAGGAGACTATGACTCTTTTATAATTTTTGTTCTTTTATTTACAGTAGGTAGTAAACATTTCAAGCTAAATACAGGAATTGAAGATACCGTCTTTATACCTGCAAATGTGGGCGTGATGCACCCTCGTATATAATCTGTGCGCTCGAACCACCGTTCGCTCGAGCCACTGTGCGCTCGAGTTAAACAAACTGGATAATAATGATTTTGGTTTTGATGAGTTTTAATGTAATTAAAATAAATAATGTAACGACGTGAGATTAGTTATTATGATTAATAATAATAAATACTTTTTTGTTAACAACGTACAATGTTAATATCTTTGTCAAGTAGCCAGAGCAAATCTGTATTAAACTAAGACTGCATATTCTGTAGGTTATCAGAGAAAACATTGAAAATATGTACTTAATATCAAGCTAATTCAACCTAACGCAAGTTGAAGTCAACCTAATCTAATTGATGCTTAAGTTAACTTAAGGGCCCTTTCACACCAAACGAATCCGAATCACTCCGAATCAAGTTGAATCTGATTGACCAAGATTCGGCTTCGAGCGCTCCGTTTCAGACCGGACGAATCTGGTTCAATCAGGTTTGATTCGAGGTCGCACTTGATTCAACCTGTCAGATTTCTCGTCCGGTCAGTCTTGAATTAACAATCATACGAGATGAACGTAGAGTTAGTAATTTTAAAAGTTAAAGAGAATAGTGCGATTTATGACGCCAGTGATAAAAATCACAGCAACAGAAATCTCATATCTTCTGTGTGGAGGAAAATTGGCGAAGAATTAAACATTCCAGTTAAGAATTATATTGTACTCAGTAATAATAATCATTATTTCTATGTTAGATTATATGCCCGTATTGATTGTATTGATGATAGCTCAAAAGCAACTAAAAGAAGGAAAACGAAAAGAAGATGAAAGGATTTTTATAGATTCAGATTGATTCAGCTGGTGTGAAAGAGTGGAGATGGCGAATCAGATTCAACTTGATTCGGAGTGATCCAGATTGATTCGGATTCGTTTGGTGTGAAATGGGCCTAACCTTGCCTAACCAAAAAATGGATTCGTTTCTCGGTCTGCTTAATATCAAGAGACATAAATAAAAATGTGAACCGGACAGAGTAGATTATATATAGACGACACCAGTAGGCCTTCTCGAAATCGTTGGTGTTTTAATTTACCTTTGACCGTTTGTCAGAAAAGTAAAATAAATCTTGGAAATTTTCTTTAATTATGAAGGTTTTGTGCATCATGAATAATAAATCTCTAAGATTGAAGTAGTTCAGAAAAAACAGTCACAAAAACAATCGGTAATATGCTACACAATAAAAATGGACCAGGGTATTAATCGTATGGTGACACCCTGTATTTCGAAAAGATAGAAATGTAAAACAAAAAACATCGGAAAACAAATTTTCTTTCCTTAACCAACTTTTTTTTAGATAATATTGTATAATTAGTTATGATTCCATCTAAACCTGTTTTTGAAATGAATCCTCTCAAAAAAATCTTCGGAACAAAAAAGATAAAATTTCGTTGAGTTTTTTATATCCACGATTTATGTTTCCGTTAATGTTCCTACCTGTTTACTAAATCATATAAAATTTTTATTAGTTTGTTTCTAGAGATTGTATACTTAATAAGTTATGAAATATACATATATAATATAGAAAATTCGTTATGGGAAAAGAGAGATTTTTAATTTCAATTCTTAATTCAAAATATGACTTTTGCAAGCCACCATTTTAAGTTTATAATTTATTGTTTGTTAAATTACTCCCATAAAACAATTCTCTTCTCGATTTCTTAGAACACATTTTAAAAATGTCTGTTATGTGGGCGTGGGAAAATATTGTACAAATATCTGATTAAAGCTTTAGAAACGGCAATTTACGTTATAAATTCTACATCTATTAAAAATATTATTAAAAATAATCGGAAATGAGTTGTAATATTTCAAATTAAAGATAATAGCTATTTTTATGCTTATGCCGCGAAATACCTTTTTAACGTACCGAAAGAACAGTTATCTGTATCACAAGACTACTTCAAGTCGATAAATGCTAGGTATACATTTTCGTGTTTGGTTTTTTTTTCTAAGAGTTGTTGAATTGTGTTGACGCCTGCTTCCCGCCTATTTTTCCTTGTTCTTTTTTCTTCAATCTTATTTCTAGGTATCTACCATATATTTTTCTCATTAAAGCCATGACACACATCCCATGATAGTGCTCACATAGTTTGCATTCTCCTTTTTTATAAAACTATGTCATGTTTCCCTGCTTCCATTCTTCCAGTGTGTTTTCTCCGTTTATTACTCTCTGGAGCAGATATTGTAGTATTCTTAGTAGTTTCCCGGTTCCGTATTTGACAATTATTACTGAAAGAATTGTAAATAGTGAAATCACTAAAGATACTAATGTAAAAAGTGCAAGAGAAGATATGACCAGTAATGTAAATGTAAATAATCAGCCTGGCGTTACATTACAGTAATTTTCAGTCGTTTGAAAATTATTCGCAATGATTTTGACGCTAGCACTGATTGTGATAGGTCCGCCGTAGGGACTAGAAACCGTAGTCAACAAAAAATGATGCCGCGTCTGCTCCAATATAACAATACAGTTGTGGAAACCAAAACAACTTTGAATGTTAAAATGCTTTGCTGGAGCTTAGATAACCTGAAATTGTTATTATTAAATGTAGTGACATAGTTACTGGAAAAACTACAAGATGAAAAGCTTGTAGAATCAATTGCAAATCTCTTGTGGGCTAAAATAACTGAAATAAGTAGTGTAACAAAAAATGGCAATTGATTAAGTTTAGTAGTATTAGTTGTCCCAATTATCGCAAAAAAGAGTTGCGATACATCATGGCCCAGTCCCAATCACCAAGTCTGGTGTAGTCGAAATCTGACCTAAATTCGATAACTAGACTTGGCATGAGTTATTGGTGAAATCTAGAGGTTTACTTGGTCTACAGGAGGCTGATTTTCAAAAATTTTCAAAAGCATATCTCTGTTCACTCTCCATTTCACTAAATATATTCTACATCTAAATAAATAAGACGCCATCAAAACTAGATTCATTCGAATTTTCTCCAGTTTCTGACTTATTTATCAACTAATTATACATATTTAGTTTAAATTAGACAAAATCATTTTCGACTCTTGCTTGCCTCCTCAATCACTCTCTGAATCTAGTGTATTATAAATACAACCTGTAACTGCATATATGATGAAATCACATCGATATAACGGTACATTAAATACTCAGGTACATTGCCTGGTAAGTAAGATTATTTCGAATAAAAGATGCCATTCTAACGATCAACGCGTGAAATTAACTTCTGGCTACGGTATTTAGAATGGGTCGAGCAGATCCGGTTTCAAGTTAGTACTGCACTTACATTTCTTTTTGTAGACGTAAATAAACAGAACGTGATCTGTGTGAAGGCATTCTTCATCCGAGAGACTATACATATACCAGATTTGTTATGTTGAAAGACGATTAAGATGAGCGGAAAAATATTTTTCGTTCTTTCAAATTACATTATTTGCTAGTTGGATTTATTTAAATTCCATTCTCAATGTTTTTTTCTTTCGTAGCATAGATTACTGAGATCATTAGTTGAATTATATAGTTACGCCGTAATGTAGGACAGAGTTTCAATTATAGTCTTTCAGTTATTCAAATTATCTAAGAAATTAGGTTCAATTCCACAAGTTGGTATGAATAAGTCAGATTAGACGAATTCTGAGCCTACCAATAATCACCTATTCACGTTTTGACAAATTAAAGGGATGAATCCACTTAATTACTTTCGATTCAATAGATTCAAGCTGGCCATGCTACTACGATCATATCTATTGGTACTCCGTTTGAATTATTTGTTACAAAATACCGTCATCTGTTGGATTCGCACAGGTTAATTCTGCCGCATAGTCAAGTTTTTTATTTCCAGCGATTTGACAATATCCCAATCCACATAAAAACATATAATCTATTTACAGATACTAAGTAAGTAATAATTTGTAATATTCGTTGACTTGTAATATTATGTTTAGACGACGCCATTTGAAAGTTGTTCGTTCTGTATTCTATTATATACCGAAAGTTTCGTTTTGAGTGTTCCATGTAGTGAAAGTGACAGTTCCGTACTGCAACACATATTCGGGACATTCTGGAGTAGAAAACTTTAACTTCCTTAATGTGACTCTTCAATGTTGACAGTTGACAGTTTCACTTCGATGAATTTGCATAAACTTAAATTTTTAATTTTCTGAAATTTATTGTTTTATCCGAAGTTTTGTCTAAATTCATGAATAACAATGAATGATGATGAAAAAGAAAATATCAGCGATAAAGAGTTACTCGAATCCACGCCACCTGATCTCACCGAAGAAAGCAATGCGGCCGTTCTTAATTCGTTGCCGGATAAATCTCGTGCATGGTACGAAAAACAGTACTTATGAAGTGGTGTTACCAGAAAAAATTATAAATAAAATGTTTATAATTCTTTATTATTTATTTTCTGTCCTCAGTGTTGTATGTTGTATATGCCGCGCCTGAAATACTACTTTGTTGGACTCGTCTGCTGCTCGCCTCGGTTCGCTCGTCCTGTAATTTTCAGACTCGTCCAACAAAGTAGCATTTTCAGTCCGTGGCATACAAATAACTATTATTTACAAACATATATGCAATGCTGCCATTACTAAAGTCATTGAAGGTAAGAAAGAAATTATAGACCAACAGTTTCCCATGTTTCAAAATATTTTTTTCTTCAATTTGTAGTGAGATCATAGCTAACCTCAAAGCTTCGCGTCTTAGTTAACTATTTCTCATCTCTTGACAATAATGATTTTCTCAATAAAGTGGTTATCATATAGTATAAAAGAATAAGATTTAGGTAGAGGCAATTGGTATGGCTGATTATTTATATCTATAGCTGTTCCTATTCCCCTTTCACAATTGGTAACATTCTGGTTCTGTGTATGAATAACAATCTATATGTTGGCGAAAGGGAGGACTCTTTTTATCCGCTATGCTACCTTGGTGTTTATTTGTGGCACACAATTTGAAGATGGGGCCAGTAGATCCATAGATCTTTTATAGTATAATAAACGATAATGTTCACTCCCTGCATAAAATTCAGTAACTAACTAACTAACAAACCGTCAGTCCACGTGGACTCATCATCTCCACTGTTTACCAATGAAAACGTCGAATCGTAAACATAAATGCATTTCTATTGGCCGAAGCTGTATGTAGACAATTTCTTCGAAATATTATGAACCAGCAACGATTGATGCCCTTGAAGCTAATATTGAAGCATTTATTCGTGAAATACCGGCCGATATGTTGGAGAGAGTGTGCCAAAATTGGACCTTTCGCATGGGCTATCTAAAGCAGAGCCTCTGCCGACATTTGCATGAAATAATCTTCAAACATTAAATTATAGTGATGGTTCTATTGATTCCAATAAAGATTTCATCAATTTTTTTGTGGTTTTTTTCAATATCAAATCCTATACCTCTTAAAAAATCACTGATTATAAGCTGACCAATTATTAGCGAATCCTTTTCGATTACGCACAGGTGCAATTTTATATTTTTTTTTGCGAATTAGGTGCTAAAATTTTTCATTGACCATATAGATACTCTAATGTTGACCAATTAATCAACTGAATTTTTATAACAAATTTCGGACCTTTAAGATAATATATAATTAGTAAATCGAAATTTCACATGGCTGAGATATTGGGTTCATCAGACCAAAACTTTTATACGACATTAGTGTAGTGAAGGAAGTAGCCGTACCGCCGTAAAATCCTTTTTCATTTTTACTCATTTTTACTGAATACACTGTTGACACCAACACCCACAATTACACTGTCTGTATCACCAACGGTTCCAGAAATTCCAATCTACTAATTTTTATTTGATGGCGTATGTCCAAAGTACAGGAAAAATATGGCAAAAAGATAAGGATAACACAGTAAGGGGAATCAAAAACTCGTCTTCAAAGTTCTTAAAACAATAAGACAGACAGACTGGAACATAATTTACCATTTTACAAATTTGAATAATGATTAAAGAATAACATCGCTAAGCGTGATACTGAAAGTCTACGGGAGTATCTTAGAAAACAGACTAATGAAAATCATTTAAAACCAATTGAAGGAAACTCAAAGTGGCTTTTGCGAAGGAAGAAGTGTACAAGAACACGTATTTGCTTTGAAATAGATAATAGAGAAACAACTGAAAATAAAAAGTATACCTCGGAGGTTTTATAGACAAAAAACATTTGACAATGTTCGAAGCAATCGAATATGGAATAGTTCACAACAAAGAAATGGAGTCAAATTGAGAAATAGTATCAAATGTTTATATAAAATAATACCAATAAATACCAATCAGAGGATTTCACGAAAAATGAGAATTAAGGCAGGGGAAGTACTAAGTCCGGCGCTATGAAAGTAGAAACAAAAGTGAAACTGCTGAAAATAGGTTACATATGCGAATTGGAGCATAAGTTATTAACATGCAAAAGCAGACGTGAATGAAAGAATCAGCTCGGCAATTAATCTTTATTATGCATCAACAGAAATTCTCTGAAAAGAAATAACAAAAAGAGTATGTGAATGAATATTTCGTCCAGTTCTTATACATGATAGTGAAAACTGGGTACTCATAAATTTAAAAGCAAAATTCAAGCAGCAGAAATGAAGTACTTATGCAGAATGAGAGGAGTCGAAACGATGTGAGAAGACTTGAATATAGAACCTTCAAATGAAATAATTGAAAACCAACAGCTTAGATAGTTTGGACATCTTTGTAGAATAGAGAGCAATAGATCGGCAAAAAGTACTTGGCAAGCTATGGAAACGACGAAACGAGGACGACCAAAGAAATTGTGAGAAAACACGATTACCGTAATTTTAGGAGAATGCCGGAAATTTGTACATGAATAAAAAGACACACACATCCGAAACCCGAAAACCCGAAACATATATATCCAATGTACACTAATCATTGCTGTAAATATTTAGATTAATCTTCTGTTGTTTAATTTAACTTCATTGAACTTTACTCAGCATTTTTGAACATAATAATGCGACGTAAAATCCAATTTTCTATCAATGAATTACATCACTAAATATCGGCTATTATGAATGAGTCAGCTCTACCTATATTCACAATTCTTTCAAATTAATTAAAGTTGAAAATAATTTGCAGCTTTCAATTATATGGACCCACACGCCAACGTATTTTTGAGTTATAATTTCAGAAAAAAAACATCACGTGATCAATTATGCAAAATTTTCGGGTGTGTGTTTAATTAATAGTTGTATGATTATAGCTTTCCAGTCAATCGATGTATACGCCAAGCAACAGGAAACAACCAATGAGCTATTTCCAGATAACCCACTGTCCAAAATAAAAAAAAGAAAAATATTACTATAGGTGATGTCCTGTATAAAGTCATAATAATATGTTTAGACGTTATGTAACCTTCATATTAATCGAGGTTACGAACGGTATCATCCATTTTCTTATCTAGCCATATCTAATGGCTAGAAAACTGGTATCCTAAATCAAGGTGGTTGATAACGTCAACTGCATCACATTGTACCTTAGTATCGTTGACAATGAATTTTAACGTTATTCAATAGTGGATTTGTTGAAAAGTACATTTCTGTACCTATATGTTCACAAGATTTATGTAAAAAATTCAAATAAAGTATGTAATTTTTTTTCTCGAGATGCTGCTAGGTTTATAGCGTCAAAAAATTCTAAATTTCCGTATATATTCATTAAGGACAAATTATAGTTTCTTGAATGTCTCCAGCTGGACATACATTTAAGATAGCATGGTAAAAGTAATTTTAATATAAAAATAACCGTCACAATTTTTCAAAAAACTAAATATATTTGTTCTGAGCAACAAAAATCCAAAATCTCTCGACCACTTTTTTGTTTAGTTATAATAACATGAAATTCAATAGCTTAAAAAAATTACATAACGAAGAGCTGAATATAAACAACTTGGCAATGGTGTACGCGAGTTTACTAGGATATTTCAGCGATAAACACAGCTTAGTAAACTAGAACACAAAGATATTAATAATAAACTATAAGAATCTTAATGATGAATAATTGACATATAATGTGACTTAAATAAATTTTCGATTTGACTAGTTAGAATCTGTACAATCACGCCTTGGTCAGATTGCAATAAAGAAAAAGAGTAAAAGCGTCACGGTACAATTTAAGAAAAAAATTTTGGCTCATTTCATTACTATCTCGGCTATTCATATGCTGAATATAATGCACAACTTTTTAATAATATTGTAGCAGACAGCTACCTTAATTTTTTTATTTTATCTTTTCTAGTTTCATAATACTATAATTCTAGAATAAAAATTTACGGGTATTTCAAAAAGAAAAAGACTTTTTTATTCACGTCCCTAATGTCAAACTTCTAACTACAGGATTTTATTTACATAGCCTATTTTACATAATATCGTTAGAAAATTTGTAGAATCAAGTAAATTTAATTAAAGACATTATTGTACTTAGAAAGAAAAAAAATGTACACTGGTTCATTAGACAGTATCCTTAAAGCTTTCCGACCAACTAATTGTCTAAAAATCACGCCATCTACCAAACTCTCATTACTCTTGATACATCAGTCTCTCTCATCTGGCTTCCATCGCACACTGAAATCGCTGGAAATGAATCTGTAGATCGCCATGCCAAAGAAGTCGTAACGAATCCTCCTGAAATCTCAATTCAGCTTGCCAATGATCTGAAGACTAGCTTCAAAAACTTCATTCAAGAATCTTCGCGCGATATATGGAGGGAGCCACATCTTACAGACCTATTAGTTTGCTCCCCATCTTGTCCAAAGTATTTGAAAAATTCTACAAAAAAAAACTAAATAGCATTATAAAAGAAACAAAAATCATCCCACAACACCAATTCAGATTCCAAAATAAGCATGGCGCAATAGAACAGGTACACCGCTAATCAATTAAATAAATAGTGATTTCGAAGCTAAAAGATATTGCTCAGCAGCATTCCTAAACATCTCACAAGCCTTCGTCGTATGGCCCGGAGGATTATACTACAAACTGAAAAAATACCTACCTTATCCTCTCTACGAATTACTAAAATCTTACCTTACCAATAGATCTTTCCTTGTAAAATACAATAAAACACTCACTGATCTCTATCCAATCTTATCTGGAGTCCTTCAAGGAAGCGTCTTAGGATCGGTTTTGTATTTAATCTACACAGCGAACCTACCAATAACTAGCAAAACAGTAGTAGCGACATTCGCTGATGATGCTGCCTTATTATCGTAGTACAGAGGTCCCACAGCTACCACAAGGAACTTGCATCTAAGTGTAAACAAGATCCAGATATGACTCGAATAATCACGTATGTCCTCCTGTAAAAATTAATGAAGCAAAAATCCCACAAGCTAACAGCGGACTTCACTTAGAACGAAAAATGACTTGACAGAAACACATATTCAATAAGCTGAAGCAGTTAGGACTAAAACTAAACCAAATGTATTGGCTCATAGGCAGGAAATCCCAAATATCAACTGAAAACAAAGTGTTAGTCTATAAAAACATCCTGAAGCCAACTCAGTGACAGCTCTGGGGGACAGCCAGCAATTCCACCATAGAGATCTTGCGGAGATTCCAGAACAAGGTCATTTTCAACGCTCCCAGAAATTTGCCCAATAGTGTTTTAGTGCGAGACATCCAAATTAAATCAGTCAAAGAAGTGATTGTACAATTCAGTGACGAATACCGCTACAGAGTGTCAATACATCCAAACGAATTAGCCAAACGGAGGTGTGAAGGAGTAGTGAAAGGCGGCGTCTTAAAAGAAATAAACCTTGTGATCTAACAAATAGACTCATAGCCATAACAATAGCTTCTTGCCCCAGGGCAGATTGCTGAAAAAATGGAGTGTAAAAAAATATATATGGAGCAAAAGTACTGCAGCATTACATAAGATCCACCCATCTACTTCTCACCAGCTCCTAAAGATTTTGAGTAGTTGAGAAGCTGTGACAAAAAGAAGACTTCGCATGAACCACACCAAATTTGATGTCGTCATAGAGTCGTCCTGGCTGCTAAAGTTCCTGTGTCTGTTAAGCACATACTCACTGACTACAGAGAATGATTGTTTTTGTGTGCCAATAATCAGCTCTATCGAGGCACGTTAAACTGTAATAAAATAAAAATAAAAGAAATTAATTAATATCATCAAAAGCGAGAAACTATGTGAAATTGAAAGTTAATGGGTGGATCAAAAATTAGAGAAAATTTGATTAGATAATTTCATTGAAACAGACCAACCTTCAGAGTAAGTTACATAAAGTTTGATAAAAATAATTGATTGGTTGATGTTTTTTCACCTATCTGTTATTTATAAATATATAGTAACTGTATTCCAAACATGCTTTGAGAAAAATTTAATAATTTAAATTTAGTAGTTGTGCCAACTGAAACGGGTCTGGACTTTGTGTAGTTAAAAGTATGATTATCTCTCTCTTCTATTCGTAAAACATTGAAGAATATTCCGGTTAATTTCCCGAGGAGAAACTTACCTTAGGATCCTATCATCCTACAATTGATAAGGAACGATTACGAAATAAGTTGTCTGTTATTTATTCAAAAAATGATTGCAGGGCATTCAATGACGCACTACCGCTTCTAGAATTTTTATTAGAATAACCATCCAGCAGATATACTGGAACTGAATAAAAAATTATAGTTACAACTCCCATGACAACATTAAAGACCGAACGATATTTTCAGCGCAAATCTAATCAAAACTTTTTTTAGAAATTCAATCACCAAAGATAGTTTAACAGTTTTACCAAGTGTAAAAGTGTAAACCCGACATAGACAATGTTACTAACAAAGAGAGTGCATAATTTTCAAAAGTACGTAGATTAAGGCATAATTTATAAGAAATAATTGTAGATTGCAATGAAGTTTATGTCCTAAATCCAAAAACTTACTTTAGTTTAGTAACAATCTCTGAACATAATTAAGTTGCTGGAAGTATTTAATGTGTTTGAGGTGTTTATAAAATTTTTGAAAATGGAAGCATGATTTTTTTACAGACGATAGAAGTAAATACGTCATTTCAGTACGGAAGCATATAAAATCAATACAGCTTTGACATAGAGAACAAAGCTTTTTCGGAAACCATTGCAAACCCGTAAAATTTTTTACCACGAGCCGCCACTGGTGTGATACATATAATTATCTGTTCATCCAACTAGTGTTCCAAAGTTCAAATACCATTTCTTCTCTTTGCCAAGCCTTCTTATCCAACCACATAGTAATCTGTTGTTTTTATATGTTGGTATTAATCAATCGCGATTTGTAATTTCCATTCGTAATTTATATAATGTTCAACCAACCTTGTGAAAATGCCTATTAGTTTCCTAATGAAAATGTACTGAAAGCAACTTCTATACTTGAGATGTATTGAGTGGCTTTGAATATAATGAAATAATTGATTTCTTTTGAACGTAGTTAATACTTTCCCATATGTATAATAAATTTTGTAATTCGTTTAAATGCGAGGGAAGTTGGTTCAAAAAACTATTACGTAATGATTGATTAAAATGTGTGAATTGTAATGACGTCGGTTTCCACATTCTAATTGAACCGCAAAATTACACTTTTTTATTGGTGAGCTCAAGTAAGTCTAGTCTTTGTAATGAAACACACTCTGCATAAAGAAGGAGATAAAAATCAAGCATCGAATTATCGCCCAAATGCACTTCTTTCTATGTTATCTAAGATTATAGGTCATTATTGGTCAAAAGTTCTACACCAGCATTTGTTTGCCAGAAGGGTTCGTAAAAATTAGGGAAACCAATCGCAGAAGACGAATCATTCTCCACGACAATTCTAGCTCTCACACATCAGTTCGAACAAAAACGTTTTTGAACAGACAAAACATCTAATTGGTGGATCATCCACAGTACAGTCCTTGTTTGGAACCCAATGATTCCTTCTTATTCCCACAGATCAAAAATAATTTGTGAGGTCAACGTTTTTCTACACCGGACGAAGCGGTTGATGCGTTCAAATTACATGTTTTGAAAGTACCTCAATCGGAATGAAAACAATACTTAGACAATTGGTTCAAACGCATTCAAAAGTATGTTGATCTGAATGGAGAATATTTTGAAAAATAATAAAGCGATAAGCATTATAAATATTTGTTTTTATTTGCCTATCTCAAAACTTAAGTAGCAGCCCTCGTATTACTTATAAGGTTATATAAACTCCGCAATGTTTCGCAATCAGGCATATTTGAATAAAGTCATTTCAATTTGTTGTTATATCTTTTACTTCTACATATTTATAGATATTATTATTCACATTAAACAACATCAACAACGAACATATGTTTCTCTAACATTTTCATTATTTTTTTTATGAATGTTGATTTAATTATACAGGCTTGCTTTTTATTCTGCCTAAAAAATTCAAGGTCTCCAAATACAATCACGTGCAGGCAAAATGAAGTTTATCTTGTATCGTATTATGAGATTTAACAGACAATAAAGTCTGTTGTATAATTTAGGAAGATTTATCTCCGAAAAAAAAAAAACATCTACATATAGAAGAAAATTCTCACCAAGTTTAAGCTATTAATATCAATTTTAAATACTAAATACTAAGTTTTACCAATTAAAATGCATGTAAAAAAATTTTTTTTTCGAATTTGTAGTACGCACTTTTTACAATAAGGCGAATTAGTTTAATGGACCTTGTGGAGAATTAATCCGCTTTGCTTTTTTGTGAAGTCTTTCACCAATAGGAGTCGTTAAAGCTACAGTTTTTGAAAAAAAAATTTTTTTACTATAAGTGAACCAGTGCGAGTTAACAAAAAAGCCACTTCGAAAAACATAAAATTCCCCTCAAGGCATAAGAAAATGATTTGCATTTTTGTAAAAAGTAAGTAATAGAAATTTGAAAAAAACATTTTAATTGGTAAAACTTTATATTTAAATTGTAATTAGTTTAAATTAATATTAATAGCTCAAATTTGGTGAGATATTTTCTTATATACATAAATTAATATTTTGCTTGGGCACCGAAAAGGTTTTCTCTGTTTAACTCGATAAAATTTATAGTTTAGGAGATCAGTACATTTTTAAATCGTTGTACATGCCAAGGAAACGGTTCGCTGTAAAGACACATTCTAAAAAAACTATCATAAATTGGAATTATTTATTGAAATTACCACAGCAAGTAATAAAACACAATTAAACATTTCTTGGAGAATTAACGAATAAATAAACCTTCAACTTCTTCATCCTTTTCACATCCAGAAAGTGAATGCCACGGGAGTAGAGGATTATCCAGCCTGCGCTCGTTGTTGTCCCTGTAAAAGTTACGGATTGTTAACCATATGCCTTTAAATAGTATTTATTACGTCAATCACACTACATGAACATACGTAATCATCCATTAAAAATGGCCTATAACTCATAAACAAGAAGGTAGGTACACCTACAAATTTGGGTTCTAGAATTTAACTTTTGGGGTATTGTAGGTGTCTAGTAACCAAAAACTAAAAAAAATCATTAATGGAGACTTTTATAGGGCATTTGAGAGAAAAAAATTAAGTCACTTGATTTACATCCTATTTGTAGTAGACGTATCGAGGTCTGAACAGAGTCTCTAGGAGACGCCTCGCAACAGTCTGGAGCAAGCATTGTAGACATGTCTGCATGAGGAAACGCACTCTACCACGCGTCATTTGTTCAGATACGACACAAAGGACACGAGGAGACGATCCAACACAATCAACAACCTTGTTGATTGCTGCATAGTACGAATGCAAATTAAATATGGATATTACATTTTTTTACTTCTAGTGGAGGTGATATAAAGACAAGACTCCAAAATATTTGTACGCACATAAAGTAGTTAAGGCAGTCTTTTCCTTGTTTAAGCTACTCTTACTCCTAAATGTGCTAAGTGTGAGGGCAGATCAATCATATTGTAACTTTTTGAATGAAACACACAAAAACGACTTTTGTTGACAAACACATCTTGCCCTTTATTAGGACAGAAATACTCTAAGCACTATTTTGACTGCCGTGGTCTCTGATATGTAGTAATAGATTTACGTTTCATCCTAGGAAAAGAAACGGTAGAGATTTCGTCAATATTGCAAATGCGAAGTTGTTTGGTAGTAACGCGGTACTCATCTTGCAGAAACCTTTCATTTAAATCTAGATGTCTTTCAAAATAACCGATCGACAATATCATACTGAGAATTGTTCAAATATTTCAAGCGTGAGACCTCAACTGGGTGTTCAGCACCTCATACGGCCACAATGAAATGAACGGTCTAGTCCCTTAGTATTTTTTGTTCAATTTAGCAATGTGTTTGGGATCTAAATTAGATTAGGTCCCTTGTGTTTCTATAGAGAAGAATACTCCTGAAACATAATGAAAATTTCATGTAAAATATGTGATAAAAGCAAAATAACGATCGAATGCTTAAGTAAAGAGTGTAAAAATTTAGAGGCATTAGTTGATTAAGTCAACATTTAGTTTCGTTATTTATACGTAAATTAATGTAATAATGTCAAATAATTTTCAAATCGCTTATTCAAGTTTCGAAATTGTTAGCAAATGTTGGTATTTCCAGATACTAAATTAGCCATTGTGCAATAATATTCATTATATATTACGACTGTTTAATATTTTCCATTCCCTATCGTGTTGTTTTTATTTGAATTAAATTCGTATTTCGAAAATAATATTCGTTACGAATTTCATTTTATAATAATCAACTGTTGACCTGGTCAATGCACTTATTTTCTACTTTAATATTTAGAAGTATATTGTTGCCAGTTTTATTCATATTTCTGTTCTGGCCGGTATTGTGGCTCATCATTACTTCTTATTTCTTCAAATTGTTAATAGTGGCCCTATTCCTTGTTCTAATCAGAGCGTGAAACACAAGGTTGTTTTCTTTTCTGATCGAGTGAATAACCTATGTCATGGATGATTCATTTATAGAACTAACCTCTCCGATTTGAGGGTTAGTACACAGTTTCAGTATAATTGTGATATTTTTCAGTAAAATTTTGCATATATACTGAGTGTATAATTTAATATAAGTTTTAATATTTACTAGCCAAAATTATTATCGAAATTTGTAAGGTGTTTAAATCCGATCTGAAAATTGCCTTTATTCGTAGATTGCCATTAGAGATGATGTTGTAGGTCTTCGAAATGTCATGTTAAATGGTAGGTACATATTTAGAGACTTTAATGCGTGTATACATATATAAAAATTGCAGTTCTGCCTACACATATTTACAAACCATTGAGAAAAGATCAATCTTCTTTCATTATCACCCCGGGTAGTAAAGTTTGCACTGGTCGGTACTTGTAGGGCACAAACTCAAATTTTGTGGGAATTCTCCAAATTGTAGATAAACTTAAATCTTATCCCTGGCCAAATCTCTGGTTGAATTATTGTTAATTCAAAATATGCCAACACATTTACTTCTACTTGTTCACTTGTTATGAATTGTTTCTTAGTTCTCACCTTTATAAAAACAGTTTCGTTATTTCTGAATTTTCTATACAACTTAAGAAAATATCTTCTGCCTGGCTGATCACGTTCGGGATACATTTGACCATATCGTTCCAATGCTTGAAAACTATTTTTTCTACACATGATACACGCTTCTAACATATCGCATTTCTCTAAATGCGTAAACACCATTTTATAAATTTATAGTTTTAAATCTTAATCCACATAGACTAATACAAATTACATGTTCTTTGGCAGCAGTGTAATCCTCTGATGCACGAAATGATGTTTTTTTGTCAAAAGGATAAATATTGACAGCCAACTTGTTAAAAAGATGAATAGGCAAATATCTTGGTTATTTTTAAATTTACCCCAATGTTGTATGGGAGCTTTTATATTCTGCAAATCATTTGGAGAAGGTTGAGTCAAAAATATACAGGGTGTTCTATTAAAAAATATTCTATTTTTCCGATTTATTCAAAAACGGTATAAGTATTTGTTTTTCTGTTTTCACCATCTTAATTCAACCGACTTCCATTCGTATCTAGAATATTAAAAAAGTTTGCAATAGTGCGCACTTAATTTGAAACACCCTGTATTTAACAAAAACAAACCATTTTCACGTTAAGTCGCTTCATAGACAGAAAAATTAGTCTAGAAAGTTGACGATGTTGTCAAATCCACATCACCAAAACATTTTTCATTGTTCATTTATTTATTGTTATTCATTTCGATAAATCGTTCTAGTTTCATTCGGTGATTTTGTATTCATTTGTTTTTTGAATTTATAAAAAACATCCTTGTACCTTGTAACTTGATTCAATTAAAATATTGTTTGTAATAGATCTTTATTTTTCAATTACAGGTATATAATACTTCATGCCGGTTAGTTTTCTGCATTTATTCCTGGAACAGAATTAATATGTTCCTCAAAAACAAGAAATGGGGATTACCATGGCAAGATGGATAGGTGAAACTTTTTGCAGGGTTTGAATATTAACTTTTAATTAACTTAGAGGGAGCTGTAAGAATCATTAAGGATAATGCCAGTTACCATAGTAAGATGGTTAATAAAGTGCCAACAAAAGCTTTCAATCAAGCTGATATACAGAACTGGATATCTGAACAAGGTATTCTTTTTGAAACTACTTTCATCATAACAGAATTATGAAATTTAGTACAGTTGTGAGTTTAAATTCAAAATATTTGAATTTATTATGTTGAAGCTAAAATAATCCATACAATAGTTTACACATTACTCCAGAGAATTTGAAATACCGTAGATTATTAATATATGGAACAAAACAAGAAGGTTCAGACACACAGAACTTCTTCAATTTCTTTATTTCTTAGACCTTTTGATATATTAGTGCATCTAAATGTCCTTGATTTTAGATCTCTTCCGTTTCAAAATTAGTTTTTTTGATAGTTTTTGATAAAGACTGAAAGAAAAGTCGAAACGTGAAAATTTATCGTTCTTTTAAAAACTATAAAAAAAACTAATTTTGAAACAGAAGAAACCTAAAATCAAGAAAATTTAGATGCATTATTATAAAATATATGTTGAAGTCATCTTAGATGATAAATTATTTTCGGAATTATGAAATAGTTTCAAAAACCATGTGATTTGTAGAAATAAACCAACAGAAGTAAATGAAGTTGACATGTTGTCTTAAAACTATGATCATTGAGTATTTCGACCTCCCCTAACCAATATGTATTCAATCCTATTGTAAATATTTGGGGCATCACTAACAAAAATTATTATAGAGGTATTGTGGGCATTGGTGGAATTTTGACAGCAAAACACTATGTGGAAATGCTGTAGCAAAAAAACAACTTCTGGGGTTTGGTTGAAAACAGTACTACACACTGGAAAAATAATACAGGTTTCATGGGAAAGGTAAGTGGGATTGGATAGAGAGGATGTGCATACACATATTATTAATTTTGATAGTGATGGTGATGAAGATAGTGTCGATACTACAATAGCCAATTATAATTATTTTTGTTTATGATAATTTGTATAATAAAGATAAGATCTAGTATAATAATGAGTTTTTTCATATTGAACTTAAATTGTAAATGTGTGTATCAAAAAAAAATAGTACAGAATAGACAGAATGTCTGAAAATTGCAAAATTCTAAAAAATTCTATGATTTTAAAATTTTTACAAGAATTTATACAACTTAAAGCCACCACAAATCTTAATTAATTATTTCCTAGGCAAAGTATTTGAAAGATCGGAAAATATATTAAAATTAATCTACTTTTGTAACTATGAAACACCAAAGTAGACTAACTTTAATATATTTTCCGATGTATATATATAACAGCACAGCAGGCCTTATAGGCATATGCTTTGAAGTCTTTCTGTTACTTTTCTCCTTTTGTTGACTGCTGCTTTGTGTTGATTCGCTATTCCTAGCTTCTGAAAGTCTTCCATAACTTGTTCACTTGATAACTCTCTTTTCACCCAATGTTTTCTTCCATTCTGTCTATATTCCCCAACCAACGCAGTCTTTTCGCCCTTATTATATAGCTGATCTTTGCCTGACCATATAACTTTATCGTTGTTCTTCTTCATTCACCTTGGTCCACTAATATCCCTCTAAAATTTTTTCTCGACACTCTTCTGTCCCATGCATTTAGCCTGTTTTCCTATATTGTTATTCATGACCCAGAATTTACTACCATATAACACCGTAGGTTGTATAGCTGTCCTGTAAATTATTAGCTTCGCTACCCTTTAGATATCTTTGGACCTTATTAGGTTCTTTTCCAGTTTTTTCCATTATTCCGTAGCTGAAACCACAGAAGAGTTCGAAGAGTTTCTCTGCTCCTGATTTAGCGAGTTTATCAGCTATTACTGCAAAGTAACAAAGACTTAATACTTTCTCATTAATGCGATTATGGACATGGTCTTCTAACCTAACCTAACTTAACCTAACCTAACCTAACTTAACCTAACCTAACCTAACCATTCTTAAATTAAAAGGCTTTTTTGTAGAAAGTTCGAAATACGCAATTTTTTAATTATTTTGAATCTAATACCAAAAATGCATTTTTGCATTCATAGAAAAAATAATTTTCTCTGTCAATTTTTGTTCAATATTTTATATAATATTGAACATTTACTCATTTTGGAAAATTTTAGAGTAGATCTTGTGATGGGATTTCGGTTAGGATATAAATTATTGAAGATATTACACATTTCTTGACTTACTACCATATTCTAATATCATTAAAATAACGCAAATTGGGAACATCAGATAAAAAAAATAAGTAGAGATAATTGAGACGTTCCTTACATAAAACTCACTCTGTATTCTTAATAATTGACATGTAAATAGTATGTAATATTTACATTAGATTTGCTCAAATTTTAGGATGAACATAATACTGGTAGATTGATAGTTGTACTAAAGGAGCATATTTATCAAGTCTTATACCACACAATAAGTATACAAACTATTGAATGGAGTTCAAATTTTGACAGCTATCATTCGAAAGATGATAACTTTGTTAAAACTAAACAAGTTGCGCTGCTGTGATACGTGAAAATGGGGTCAAACACAATATTAGCTGCAGTTTTAAAATTCTTTTTCATTAAATTTCTCCTCCTATTGTATAATTTTTCATTAGCACTGTTTTTTTTGGCATTTAATAGTTAAAAAATATATTAACATACCCTATCAACTTTTTTGTTCAAGCTTTCAAAATTGAATTTAATCTATATTCTCAATTTTTGAACAGCTGTTTATCAACTTAATTTCTCGATATAGGTACTCATTTGAAAATAAATATATTGCCTATAATAAAATAACAAAAATTACACTTTTTTCTTAAATTTAAAATTAAATTCAGCCGTTGACGAGATCAAACATTCAAGAAATTTCTTTTTAGTGATCTAATGTTTTTTTATAAATAATTGTCACAGTTCAAATATCTTTAACTGGATATTTTTTATAATAATTCAATTAAGAAGTCTTCGATTCGAATGTACAATTTTCATTAATAATTTTCTTGAAATTAGTCTTATGCTAAGATAGATGCACAGACGAAAGTTATTATGGGGCCCCGTTTTTATTCGAGGTTTCTAAATTTTTAGTTGGCTTCGGTTTAATATTATGTATGTGTGTATGTTTGCTGGCTGTTATTTCCTGCGATAGAACGAGGTCAGTTGCGCAAGTTTTCAACTAAAATTACTTGCCAACTGAGCTAGAAACCGTGTTTCTACCGGACCAGTCGACATGGTTGCCAATACAACTTCAAAATAAGTAATATTGGCTACAAAAAATAGACATTGAAACTCGCTTCGCCTTTGAAGCCGTTCTTAATAGTTTTTTTTTATATCGAGGCGTCAATCTGTCTACTCCCCAATCTCAAAAGACTTATTGAAAGTTGTCGGAGTATCAATATAATTAGTCTCTGATCTTAAAAGGGACGAAACAAAGAAGCTAACACAAGGATTAAGTAGATTGAAGCCACGTTGTTTGTTGAACTGCCTTTTTAAAGTCTATTGGGGGCAACTAATTTAACACCTATCTAGGAATTTGATAGTATGAACTAACTTACTTCAAACTGAAACCGTAATTATATTAAAGGGGAGTTTATTGATAGTGGAATACTCGTATAATGGTCATTCCATTTCCATTTCCATATGCTCTTAGTTTTAATAGACCTCTCCTGTCTTTAAGTTCATTTATAAGAACAAAAAGTATTTTATTTTGTGAATATAACAGAAAATAGAGCACTGTAAATAAACTAAATGACAAGTGACGCTCAAACTTCGTTTCTTGGTATTTTCTTGACTTGATTTAAGCGCACAAATCATGTGTATGCTGCGATGTGATGCCTCAACATTTCGTCGCCCCAAAATTACATGTTACATTTTATGAAAAATTTAGTTAACAATGTAACAAGGTTGTACGTATCATAAGCTTTGTTATTAAATTACAAAGTTGTATGTTTTCAAACATTACGCTTGGGTTAACAGAGTTGTATGTTAAGCATACAACTCTGAAGTTCTTAAGATAGAATTTTATCGAAATTGTTTTGGTGTATGTTATAACAAACAACTATGTAATATTCTCTCAGGTAGTACAAGTTTAAGGGTATGTCAAAACGTTTCACGTGTTGATGTGAGGAAGAAATTGGAAAAATGAACGACAAATGTGAAAGTAGTGGTGATAGTGACGATGTTGAGTACTTCGATGGATATGATTCCGACAAAGATGCAGAATATTTACCTGGAGTCGAAAATAGAAAGTAAGTTATATATAACTTTACCATTTTTCAAGTTCAAATAATTGTGACCAAAGGTTGTGACCAGTCGCCAAATTTGAATAGTTTTGTAGACAACGTAATGACATTAACTAAATATTATTAATGGATATGTTTAAAATATTACGTCAAAATCATTGCACTCAATAATTTCTTACTATTGACGATAGTTAACAAAATTCTTGAGAAGTAAATAATATTTATTACTATTTATTTGTGTTGTTGAAGGAAGAAGAGGCTCGTGATCTACGAAGATGTTCATTCGCAACCGGGAGTATCATCAAATGTACCAGGAAGTTGGTCTGTGGATGATAATTCAAAAAATATAAATCAAACAAGTAGTGACGGAAGCAACTTGAGCGATAAATATGTTAATAGTGACCAATATGATAACAGAGACGAAGCAGAACGTCGGCAAAAACAAAGAAAAGAAAAGAAAGCAGCGACCAAAATTCGTCAAAGACGTGTAGCAGAATGGGCGAGCACTATTCGAAAACAGAATTATGACAGGGGCTTGGAGTATACATCTGTGAGGAAAAAACTTGTACCCGCACGTAATATAACCACTAAGAAAGATTGTATTAATAAGTGTAGTGAAAAAATAAAGGAAACAGATAAACAAATTCTGTTCGATCAACATTACAGTCTCACTTCTTATGAGAAACGCACGTTTTTACTTTCTACGACTGAAATCTATAACCCTGAACGACGAAGTAAAGAGAAGAATGAAACAAATTCTCGAAGACGTACATTGTAGCACTTTGAGTATAAGTCAAAAACCAATATACACATTACATAAGGGAAAATCATCGCGTGGCGCACTTCAAACAAGTGTACACAGGGGAAACATAGGAAACGATTTACAGCCGAAGAAAACGTAGAATTATTGCGAACCCATATTGAGTCTTTTCCTAGAATCGATGCGCAACATTGTAGAGGAACGTCGTCTCGACAATATCTGGAAGCAAAATAGTCAATTAGAAAAATGTACGAATTATATCTGGAATTTATACAGCAGAAAGAAAAAAGTTAAGTTTTGAATACACAGAAATATTTTTTGTAAACAGTACAATTTAGACTTTCATAAACCACGTTAAGATAGCGAAGAAGTTAAAATTAAAGAAAAAGAAGGTACAGTTTCTGAAGATAAGAGAAAAGAATATGAATTCCACATAACAAAAAAAGAGAGCATGAGGAATGAACGAAAAAACGATGGAGAAGGAGAAGCAGCTGTTTTGTGTTTTGATCTACAGAACATCCACACGTGTCCAAAAGCTGATATTAAAAACTTCTTTTATAAAAGTAAAGTTTAAAATATGACGGCCCATTTATCAAAAGGTAAAAAAGTATATTGCGCAGTATGGCCGGAGACTTTACAAGGAAGAACTGGAATTGACATTGCAAGTTCATTTTATAAAATTCTAAATAAAGTCTTCACTGATCATCCTGAAATAACAAAGTTAGTGGTTTGGAGTGATAGTTGCGTACCACAGAATAGAAACAGTTTTATCAGTTACGCAGTTGCTCAGATCATACAAACATTATAATGAAATTTTCTGTCCCCGGTCATACTTGCATACAAGAAGAAGACGCAGTGCACAGCTGCATAGAAAGGAGTTTACGGAAAATGGAATATTTTTCTCCAATTTCACGTGTACGTTGTTTATTGAAAGTAAAGATACGCAGTTTTTATCGTACATGCATCCAGTGGACTTCTTTGACTTCCAAGCAGGTGCACGCCTCTGGAATTATAGCTTAGTACCATATTCTAAAGTTTGCATGCTCCAATTTAACAAAGATCATGCCATAGTAAAATACAAAACTTCTTTCACCCAACAAGATTGGGCCGTTCGACATACCTTGCGTAAAAAGACAGAGTTTGCGCAGCATGATAAAATGAATGCCAGCTGGATTATTTGTTTAACTGCTACAGCAAATGAAGAAAAATAAAAAATAACAATTTCATAGTATTCTGTTGTAACTCAAGTAATTGTCTTATAGGAACCCTGATGTTTTTCCTTATTTACACTAAATGTACTCGTACATAAGCTATTTTTCTAGTTTATAGTTTTTTACATAGATAAAGTAATAAATACTTTTGTTTGTTGTTAAGTAAAGTGTTTTTTGTGTTGTTGTTCAATGGTGTTTGAAACGTTTATAAATATAAAGACACTATACAAGAATATCAAAGTTGTATGTTTTCAACAAAATTATTTATTTCAAGCAACGATAATACTTATAGAAAACTTCTACTTTAGTTCATTATGAAATATTTCAATACTCAAACTAATTAGAGTATAATATAATTTTGACTTCTACAGTTTTGTGGGCTGCTGTATTTTAAAACTGCTTTTCTCTATCTACAATAATGTTACTTAGAACCCTGTAATTTTGGGGCGACGATTTGTTAACCAAAAGTTACTGCAAAATTATCGTGTCTTGTGAGAGATTTACTGATAAAATAAAAAAAGGGTTCATTATCATAATGAGAAATTATGGTTGGAATTAACAGATCAATTGGGACAAATTTGTTTTAAAAATTTTTTTCTTGTACTTTTTACTATAGAGTGAAGAACAAGGTCAACTGTAAATGCAGGGTGTTGCGGGACTTGATGCAGAAAATTCGGGAGTGAGTAGATGACGTGAAAAAATGCTGTAATATAAGAAAATTCCATACGACCCATCGTTTCTGATAGGCATTTAAAGTTGCGAAATCGGAACTTATATTTAAGAACATTTTCTAAATTATACATTCGAACATTATGAATGTTGTAAAATCCGTAACTTTTACAGGGACAACCTGAACAATCTAAAAATAACAAGAATTAATTTTTCAATCGATTTTTTAACAAAAAGTTACTTCTTGTTTAACTTAAAATTCATGGTTTATGAGATATGTAAATTTTTAGATCGTTGTACATGCCAAGGAAACCTTTCGACATTGAGACATTCTGAAGAAAATTATCATGAATTGTAATTGTTTATTGAACATAATTCCAGGGGCCGTGTGAGAAAATTTTTTTATATCACAGCATTATTTTCACGTCATCTACTCATTTTGAATTGAATATTAAATTTTAATAGGTACGCAAAGGATTTTTATTGTGTATGTAACGTAGTATGTTTGTAAATTCTCAATAAAATTTGTAGTATATTGTTTTTTTTTTCACCTTTGACATTGAATAACATACCTACGATAAGTTATGACGCTTAAATGAAGGTGGGAAATTTTCAAATTCAGATTGGTTGTTAATTTAAGAGGACAACTAGAATATATTTCTACTCGATGTACACATAAGAGGTATATTAAAATATGAAGTATTTTCTTACAAATAGCAGCACTACCTACTACCACAACTAATCACTATTCATTTGTTCATTGTCCTCCAATTATCATATTTAGGAGGATATGGGTAGTGTCACATATTTATTTACATTTTTGTCACAATTTACTTTTAAGATGATTACAATTCCAATTATTAATTAGTTGTTTTACTACCTCATAAATATTTTTTGCTTACTTAGACAACTTTGCTTTTACATTTTATCAATTTATCTAGTGTGTACATTGCTGGTAATAAAAAAGTATTTTCATTGAATCAATAGGTATATATACAAAAGGTTATATCATTTCGTTAATTGTAAACTAAGCCATTATAGTACATACAATTTTTTTTGTCCTTATTACTACATGCAATCAGTACCTAATATAATCTAGTATATAGGGTGTTTCTAAATTCATGCGACAAAATTCAGAAGGTGATTGCTCGTATGAAATTAAGATGGGTCTTCCGTATAACAAAAGTTTTTCAGTCCACCCTTTTCTAAGATATCACTCTTAAAAGGTGATGACTAAAATAGAGTTTTTTTCCCAAAATTTCAGTAATGCTAGATACTTGAAATTCTGTCATTACGGGTATTTTTTCAATATTCCTTTTATATTATATGGGGGTACATCTTTACTGTTTTCCAATCAATTCATTAAAAAAATTATAAATTAGGGTGTTTATTTTTGTTAAAAATACGAGTATGGTTCCAGAATTACCAGGCCCAACGAGGAAAACAAAAATTTTGGAAAAAAATATATTTATGTTTCAACGTAATTTCCTTTTAGCTCCACACTTTTCCCAGCAGTGTTCAATAAGTTCCATACTCTTTTTATAATAAGAATCGTCAAACTCCACAAAATAGCCATTAACTGCCGACATCACCTCTTCATTGCTTGAAAATCTTTGACCACTGAGCCATTTTTTCAAGTCTGGAAACAGAAAATAATCCCAGTGAGCGAAATCTGGCGAATAGAGTGCATGAGGTAGTAATTCAAACTTTAATCCATCAATTTTGGCCATTGCAATAACGAATTGTTAGCTGGTGTATGATCTTGATGAAATAATACTTTCTTCTTATCCAAATGCGGTCGTTTATGTTTGATTTCTTCGCTCGAACTTAGCATAATACTCGTCGCTGATAGTTTTTCCTTTTTCAAGATAGTCAATGAAAATTATCCCACGCGCATCCCAAAAAACCGACGCCATGACCTTGCCTACAGATGGAACGGTCTCTGCCTTCTTTGGAGCCGGTTCTCACTTTTCAGTCCATGGTTTTGATTTCGGTTATGAAGTGATAGACCCACGTTTCATCCATGATTATGAAACGACAAAAAAATTCTGATTTATTTCTGTGAAACATTGCCAAACACTCGATAGAAACATCTTCACGACGCTGTTTTTGTTTCATTGTGAGTAAACGAGACAGCCATCTTGCCCACAGCTGTTTCATGTTCAAATTTTCAGTTAATATGCGATGTACCACACTTTTTGAAATGCCTACAATGTCTGTTAGCCCGCGCACTTTCAGTCAACGATGATCCAGTGCCGCTTTGGCTTTTGATTTTTGGAGTCATCACTTTATTTGATCGACCACTGCGAAGCTGGTCTTCACTGGTCGTACGGCCTCTTCTAAACTCTGCTACCCAATATTTTACTGTTGATAACGAAGGAGCAGTCTCATCCAGAGTAGAATCTAGTTCAGGTTTTATATTGCCTTCAAATAAAAGTATGATGATGACAAATTTTTTTCCATGTGTACAAATTCACTGAAAACGTTCACTATTTTGCCAAACAAACACTAAACGACGTGGCGTCTTCAAACTTGAATAATTTGATGTATAGCTTGTGTACTTTCTAATACAGTGAGATTTATCAAGCAACTACCGTCATCTCTAAATCAGGCCAGGTAATTCTGGGACCATCCTCGTATTTTTAAATAAAACAAGGATTTTAAGTTATAATTTTATTTCATAAAAGAAGTCTTGATATGAAATAAAATGAAATTGTAATATTACAGAATTTTAAGTTTCTTGCATCAATGAAATTTTGGAAAACAAAAATTAAAACTCAATTTTAGTCACCACCTTTCAAGGGTGATAACTTCGAAAGGGGTGGGCTGGAGAAATTTTGTTATAGGAAAGACGCATCTAAATTTCATACGAGCAGTCTGCTCCTGAACTGTGTCGCATGAATTTAGAAGCATCCTGTACATAAATATACATTTAAATACGACAAGTCCAATGATTTTATTATTTTAAACCTTTGTATTTGTTCCTTGTTGTCAAATAGATTCACTGCTAGCTCATTTGGCTGTTGTTAAGTCTGTTTAAGTAGCGTTCACTGTAACCACTTATTTCTTCTTCGCTAGAATTCACTTGAAAATCCTGATTTCATTGTTGGCTATAAACCACTGTCCAGCCAACCTATAACCTTTAGCCAATCTTGGATCGACTTCCACTCCTTTCATCAAATTGATCATCAGGGCTCCCAAATACATATAATATCTATTTTTTTGAAATTTTTTATTCTTATGATATGTAATTCCAACTCTTATAATTCTCTATATTTATTTATGTCTACAGTTTCTACTACTACTACCAGTTTATCGATTAATTCCTTCAGTTCTCATCTTTCCCTTTTCTTAGCACAACATTCTGAGTATGTACTAGGCTTTGGTGTCAATTTTCCAAAGCCAAAATGAATAACATAATCGGTAGCAGGCCTTCAGTCCTTGAGATACCTTAAAGTCCAATGTCCATAAAATATTTTTGTCTGTTAAATCACTTTACATAACTGCGGTGTTCTGTTTACTGTGTTGTAGGCAACTTTGAAGTCGATAAATACGATATTTATTGGTTGCATGATAATAATTCGTTAGGATACCTTTGAAATCAAGCCACTCTATAATGTTACATATGGAAAAATCTAATTGTTAGATATAGGTGAAAAAGCTATTTCTAGCATTTCATTTTTATCAAATCAGAAGCTACATATTTGCAATTGTCTGCAGTCGGCGACCCTAAATAGTGAGCAATGTGATTAATTCTAATCAAAACAACAAGTGAATTGGCACCAAATTAAACGGTCTAAAAATGAACTTTGGTGGTATAGGTATTCCAAACATAAACAAAGGCTTTACAGCAAACTCCAGTGAGTATGTTTTGAATGTACCTCCTTTTGCATACCGGAAGTAGTATCGCATATTATCAAATTGAAATATTTAAACCTGGTGTTCACTCCTTTTCCTTAGAATAGCTTCCAGACGGTCTCGCATTCTTCGAAGTGAAAGAAAATTTTTGCAATAAAATAAGTATCGGGATCTGGTTTATTGCCTAGTGCAAATACCTCAAACTTAATAATCATTATTTGCGAAATGCAGTTTTACAGGTACCATATAACCTAGTACCTAGTACATATAACCTAGATAAATCACTGTTCTATCAGCTCATTATCTAATTTCGATGTCCAACGTATATATATATCCTTTTCGATACCTTCTCTCCAACTTAATCTTGGTCTTCCTCTCTTTCTTCTTCCTTGTGGTGCCCAATTTAAAATTTGTTTGGGTATGCGGTCTTCAGGCATTCTTTGGACATGTCCGTACCATCTTAACTGATTCACCCTAATGTCTTCCGTAATCGTGTATTGCACCTTCATGATCTCTCTGATTCTGTCGTTTCTTATTTTTTCCAGTCTTGATATTCCTGCCGCGCGTCTCCAATAATCCATTTCTGTGGCTTCAAGCATTTTGACTGTTTTTTCTTTTAGAGGCCAGACTTCGCTACTATATGTTGTTATACTTTTTATTATGCTATTGTATATTCGATGTTTGTTTTCCTGGATATTTGTTTGTCCCACAATACACTATTTAGTTGTCTTATTGCTTGTCTTCCTTGGTTATTTCTTTGTGCTATTGCTTCATCTAATCTTCCATCATTAGTGATGATCATGTCTAGGTATTTGTATTTTGTACAATGACTTATTTTTTGTTGTATTTCTTCAAGTATTAAATCCTCCAATACACATATATTCCGTTTTACTAAAATTTACTTCTAGACCCCATTTCCTGTATTCCTCTACTACGTCATATATTCTAAGTCTTCGTAGTCCTGTGCCAAGATTATTTGGTCATCTGCAAAACACAGGGTATATAGTGTGGAATCGATTAGTGGAATGCCCATGTTCTTACATTTCCTTTTCAATTGTGCTAGTGCGTGTTCCAGGTATATCTTGAGAGTGACAGTCAGCGACAGCGACAGTCAGCATCCTTGTTTTAACCCCTTATTGATGGAGAATCCTTTTGAGACCTTGTTTCCTATTTTTACTTGTGATTTACTGTTTTCATAAAGCTTTTGTACTGCTTTTATTAGGGCCGCATTTATATTTGTTCTTTCCAAGGCATCCCATAGTTTTGTTTGAGGTACACTGTCATATGTTTTTTTAAGGTCAACATACAAAAGGTGGAGTTCTTGATTTTTGGCGGTTTTCTTATCAATTATTTGCGAAATCGTAAATAAATGATCAATAGTCGACCTCCCCGCTCTAAAGCCTGCCTGTTCTTCTGCCTATGTCCAACATAATTTAGAAAAATCTTGCTATCTACTCATGAGGACATAAGTACGTTTTTGCTTTCGTTTTTTAGATTTTATTGATCTTAGATCTAAATCATTTTTTTAGTGATAGATGTTTAGTGCACACAGTTTCCTTACAACTTTGCAATAACCAACAGTCTTATTTCAATTTAATCGTTTCCCTCCAGTCTTACTTAGTGTTAGGCATCTATCAATTTTTCCTTGGATGATTAAGTTGACCGTTCATTCTGGATTGTTAATGTAAGCCGATTAAAACTTTTCCTATTCCATTCCTTGATGACTAAGTATAAATTTGCACAGAGAAAGTTTCCTGACGACAAGATCAAGCAAAAAAATGGAGATCCACTCAATTACCTTATCGATTCTCAGGAGAGGAGTAGAGACAGAGCTAGTGTTATTAAAATTAACAGGGCCTGTAATTTATTCACAGCTACGTCGGATGCGAAAGAGAAACAGTAGTTGATGGACTCGGATGAAAACAAAATATAAACTGACGTAAGAAGAAACAAAAACAAGTCGAAAGACGTGTTACAACTTCGGTTTTAAGAAATTCATTTCCTGTTATGTCTTGCTTAACTTTCCAAAATGCTTATTTAATTATGTTGAGGTAATTATGAAACATCTGAGGCGACGATAATGTGCTATTTACTGAATTTCCGTATATTGAGCTGCGTAAGGTCTACTTTCGTGGAATAACAAAAACATGTTGAGTTTTAGATTTACCAAGATAGATTTCTTAAGAATATGACGTTAAATATTATTCAGAAAATTGGATGTAACAGCTTGTTACGTTGTACACCAGAAAAATTGATGTCATTTCATTGAGAACATCTGGTTATCGCTTACCAATTTAGAACACATAATGAATTCTGCAACAATATAATCATTTTTATTAACTCAGGCTCATTCTACTACTTTACTGTATGCTTTATTATATAGTCTTTTCCACACAATACCTTTATTGATATAATTTTTAAAATCGCTTTATTCAAGATAATTTTTCCCACATATTTCCATCAATGCTGAAATTGATATACAATTAAAATTTTTTTTGGTAGAAGTAACTCCCTTGCTTTATTAAAATTTATATGGTTATTAGAGTGACACTAGTTAAAGGTTGCGAAAACCATAGTCAAGGCCACAAAGAACAACTGTAGATAGATCCAATAATCCATCAACAAGCAGTTAAAAAATTCCGGAAACTTTTTTTCTCCTACATAGCGCTGGCTAGTGCACGTACTCAAAATACGCAACATCAAACCCATCAATAATTTCATTATCTTCAAAAAACTTGATAATATACCAGTTAAACAAGGAAGATTTCAAAGAGCCACATCGATTACTGTGTTAGAGGCCTGAAAAGAAAACGCCACATAAAAATTGATATTCGTACAACTACTGAAAGGTAAAAACATTGCCAAAAACTAGACGGAAGTCATTAGCACCTAGACCATATCAACACTAACTTAATCTTTTTGAAAATCTCAAATGGCCATCAACGGAATATACTTAAAAACACAATATGTACCATACTAACACATATACATAACGGATTACTCTAACGCAGAGAAGTTTTTGATATCCATCAACTAATGACACCTAAATCTCAAAACTAAGAAAATACATGACGGACTATCTGAAAACTCCACCTAACAAGAGTAAACGCCTCGCTAGACTTAGGTACACAATACTTACTTTTCACTGCCTACAAAGAGAAAATATAATATAAGTATGTGGGAGCAAAGAAGTACACGGATAATATTACGATCAAACACAAGACATAGACTAAGACGTAAATGGCTTCATAAGGATGACTTCTTCCTTAAAACAGAAGGATTCATCTATGCTATTGAAGATAAAGTGATGAAAACAAAAATGTATACCTTTAAATATTCCTCTGTTACAAATAACAAATTCAAAACAAATAATCAGAGGCTACAACACTTTAGCATTAACCAACCCGATAGACATGACCCATTTGCAAAAATTGTTCACAAGCAAATCGCTTACAAACATTTATTCATTGAGAAAACCATATCTCACTATCAATATACAACATTTGGAATTTTAGAGAACCGACATAAATTATGAGGAAGTGTGTTGCTTGGAACGGAAAAACATATATTTAACTTTAATTTTCTTTATCATTTGAATATTGTTTCCAATACTAAACCTTCTTTTTAAGTTATGGTTGAATTTTTCTTTTAAAAATAAATCTCATGAGGGATTATAGAGTTAAAAAATATGTATAATGTCCCAAGATACAGACAATATACAATAGAACAACAGAAATACATGAAATCGTCGTTTCTGCTGCTACAACTTGGAGCGGAGATAGTCCATATTATAACACTTGGCACAAGGCCAACATCCATTGAAAGAGTCTACACTTTTTGCAAATTTTGTAAATGTCAGTTCTGCTTTAACATAATTCTCATAATAACGTGAAATAATTGTTTCAATTTTTTTACGTACTATATCGTTGGTAGTGGACGAATTAATACGTAGATTTTGTCCTCCCCGGTAAAGATTGGGGACAGCACGAAATGCTATCATGTCCGGACGTACCAGAGAAACCCTTCTGTCTGATAAGATGTTCCAGACGATCCCGATGATCGACTAGACTACATGAAAAGCAAATGAGCATCAATCGGCGGCTATTGCAGATGGTTTTTGTGAAAAAATTGAAGATTTTACAAAGTATAGATATTGTATTAGCTGCCAATATTTGAGTGTTACCTATGCGTTAGCCATACTGAATATCGACCTTGAAGACAACCATGTTTCATTGAAAATCATCATTATGTACGTTTCCTTATCTAAAGATTCGTATATTACCAAAATTATCGCTTCTATGGTACTGAAAGAGCTCACCAAGAGCCATGACACCCGCTAAAAGTTATTGTATTCTGCGGATCAAATGAATACTAAGATTGGCCAGCGCTACCGAAGCATGCTTGACTTTATCCTACCGCAATTAATCGCATTGGGACCTCCAGCATTTTTTTCTAGTTGTTTTGGATATATCATTGTACATGTACTAAAATTTGGAAAATTTGTGATTAATTAATTAAAGGAATTTTGTATCGGGGAGGCAGTAATTGTTTGTTTCTCATAGAATAATAGGGATATTTCCACATATGGTAACCAAAAAATCTGTATCTATTGTTCGGAGACATAGATTTCAAACCGACGAGCCTATAGATGAACTTCATGACAAAATTATTCTATATTTCATATTATGTTTGAGATTTTGTTAATCCCAATTTTTAAAATAAATACTTCAAGCACATACTGTGTAATGCAGTATGTAAAATTAGAATAGATCTTCACAAGGATTCATAAATTTTTGCCTTCAAATTAGATATGATGTTGAAGATATATTTTAAATGTGGCTGTTTTCTAGATCAATATTGCAACATGTTTTTTAAATGCATATATCAACACACTGGAAGTTTGGCAACTTTTACTAATTTCCAGCTGTGTAAACAAGAAATATAAATTTCCTTTAATTAAAATGAAAAACGCGAAAATACCTTGGTGTGTAGTAATGTTATCCAATTTGAATTCAAATAGAAGTAGGTTATACAGGGTGTTTCTATATTCGACCGACAACCTTCTACCACAGAGAGATTCCAATAAATGATTGATTTTGATATAGGAATACAAAAATCAAAAATTTGCCATAAATCAAGAACGCTTTTAATTTTTTTTTTCAAATTTGGTGACCAATATGCTACTTAATAAAGTAATATTTTGACATAAGCAAACTTTGGAAAAATTTAACCAGTAGCGCGCTGTCAGGGTTGGTTGTCACTTTTTTACGCCACTGGAGCAAATTCTTTTTTCACTTTTGTTTCAAATTGCCTGATTATTTTTAGCTAAAAAACTAATAACTTTTTATGGAGCTAAAATCACCGGTGTTGTAGAAATTTGCCTCTAAACAAAAGTTTTCGGGTAATTAAGTACTACTCAATATTTCTAAATTATAATCTAGTAGGCACGTGTCATATTTTCGAAAGTTCGTGACACTTTGTGTATTTGATACGTTTTTTCAAAATATGTGTTGTATACCGACGAGGCTAAATTTACTAGGAAAGGAATTTTTAACTCTAGAAATAGTCACGTTTGGTATGAAGAAAATCCGCACTTTGTTCGTGAAATTTATACGCTCTTTCTGGAAGAAACGTTGAATGAATTGTTGGAGAATTTGCCGTTAATATTAGACAACACATGTGGTTTCAACACGATGGGGCATCTGTTCATTTTGCTGCAGCGGCAAGAAATTACTTATACAGACGTTTTAGAGAAAAATGGATTGGTCGGGGTGGACCCAATTGTTGGCCTTCAAGATCACCTGACTTAAATCCTATTGATTTTTTTGTATGGGGCTATACGAAACAATCATCGAATCTGAACAAGATGTAATAGCTAGAATTCAAGCTGCGGCAGAAATCATTCAATCCCATCCAGATTTATTCTCAAAGACACGTCTTTCAATGTCTAACCGGTGTATTGAAAAATGTATTGAAGTAAGCGGCCAACAGTTTGAACAATTGAGATTATGAATAAGTTTTATTTGTTTTGAATTACTTACGCTCAATCATTATTCTAAATTAAATGAATAATTAATCATTTTGTAAATTACTAAGACTTCTGTTTAGAGGCAAATTTCTACAACATTATAACACCGTTCATTTTAGTTCTATAAAAGGTTATTAGTTTTTGAACTAAAAATAATCTGCCAATTTAAAACAGAATTAAAAGAATAATTTGCTCCAGTGGCGTAAAAAATAGGGGATAAAAAACAACTAAATTTTTCCAAAGTTTGTTTATGTCATAATATTACTTAATTAGAGAGTATATTGGTTATCAAATTTGAAAAAAATTTAAAAGCGTTCTAGATTTATGGCAAATTTTTAATTTTGATTTAAAAATTTTACCACCCTATATCTCAGCAACTAGGCCCCGAATAATCGACTAATTATGACATATTTAAAACGTAAAAATGACAAATTTAATAAAAGTTTTATTCAAGTCGATATTTTGTTGACACAATTACGTAATTTATATGAAGGCCAGTAATGTCAATTGATTAATAATATAGTATATGTCGTAATTGTTGTTGATTATTCTTTGACCTATTGCGGAATAAACTAGCATGGTGCGGCGGTTGTTTATTCTTGATAACGCTCTTCCTTATAATAATACTACTTGTTACATGAGAAATATGTCATCACTTATCAGACATCACATCATGTACGATTACTTTGCAAGGTTGCGTTGTTTATTGCCGTTAATAATCCGTATTTCCTTGAAATGCTAAACTGAGTTTTAGTTTTATTATACGGACCGCTAATAAGGAAAAGAAATCATTGCTAGCCTAGTAAAGTAATTAACAAAATTGGTTTTATTTTCGAGATACTATATTCGGCATTTTTTGTTACTTTTTTTCTAACTATGCGTGATCATTGAGAATTTTGAAACGACCTAAATAATCAATACGATTTTTGAAGCATTGTCTTTATAGTCCAGGAGCTGTCAATCTGATAAGTACCCTCATACCGTGCATGTTATTGTTTTTTATGAAAATTGATAGTTCAAAACTATAGGAATTGCGAACGCCAGATTTGCGTGGATTTGCAAAGCAGGAAAAATGTTTAAAAAAATTAATTATCAAAAGAATCGATAAATGTCTCTCTTTCACCATAGAAACTTTCATTCTCTTTCAGAAAAAATTTACGCAAACTAATTTTTTTGGTCGGGAGAGTCAGGCAAGCACTTTAATAAAAGTGTGTGATGAGGAAGGAAATTTCTCCCTCATTGCATACATGATTTTTTAAATTTTGTTCGTTTTAATGTCTACTTTGAGATTATCTCGGTTTGCGGGCTCAGGAACTGCCGGAAATATCCAACAAACCAGCTTAAAATCCTCCGAACTCATTTTCGATAAATAGAATTATAGTCAATGAATATCATCTAAAATAAATGTTTCCCTGTGGAAATCTATTGCTTCATAATGAAGTGGCTGTAGGGGTAAGTTTCTAGAACTGCGATAGTTTCTATACTTTCTGTAATTTTTATAACTATTATAAATATTTCTACTCGATTTTTACAAATTTTTACAAATACAGAATGGAGTGTTTTTATGTGTAATGCAACCACTAAGGAGAAGGTTACTCAGTTTTCTTTAGAAAAAGCGACTTTTATGAAATGACAAACCTTTTTATTCTTTAAACAATTGAAAGACTTCAAATACGCCAATTAAAGATTTAACTTTTACTGATAGTGGGTAACATATTTCGCACTACAAAAAATTTATACCTATTCCTGTTAATCATCGAGAAGAATGTCATGGGCGCAAACCGTAAGTAAAAATTATAATCATTATGGAACAATAGTATTTCCACAGAGAGACATTTATTCTGGATTATATTCATTGATTATAATTCTATTTATCGAAAATGAGTTCGTAGTCAACGGATTTTAAGCTGGTTTGCTGGATATTTCCGGCCGTTTCTGAGCCCTCAAATCAAAATAATCGTAAAGTAGACAATAAAAACGAACAAAATAAAAATGTTACGTAATGAGGGAGAAATTTCTTTCCTCATCACACACATCGCGCAAAAAGGCTTCCGTGACTCTCCCGGCCAAAAAAATTAGTTTGCGTAAATTTTTTCGGGAAGAAAAAGAAATTTTCTATCGAATACACTTCAAAACATTTCATATCATGAGAGAAAAACATTTATCGATTTTTTTTTTAATAATTTCTTTTAAACGTTTTTTCTGCTTTGCAAATCCACGCAAACATCGCGTTTTCAATTCCTATAGTTTTCATTTTCATAACAAAATTACTTGCACGGCATGAGGGGACTTTTTAGATTGATAGCTCCTAGACTATTATAATGTAACTTTGGTACTTCTTAGAGTTGCGTGGGCTTTTGAAGAAATTCTACCATTTAGTTTTTCTTTATTTTTTATGAAGAAGTGAAAAAGGGTGAGGTTAATTAAACACTTAATTCACTCACTTGTAACTATTAAAATTACAAAATCATTTTAAGTTGGCAAGATGATGACAATAAATAGCAATAAGTGTTTAAAACAGTGGCTGCTCGTGGTAAAAAATGTTAGGTATCCTATAATGTTTTCATAAAATCTAACGTAGAAGGTTTGTTGTCTTTGTCAAATTTCTATTGAGATTTTACCAGGTTCCATGCTAAAATAATGGATAGTTGGAATGGCTACATCTTTATCAATGTCTTCATTACAGTTTTTCACATTTATTGCAATGTGCAATGTTTCAATTTTCAAAAATATCATGAACAACTTAAACAGATAAGACACTTCCAGTAACTACCCTCTCCTAAACTAATGCATGCTCATTTAGAGTTATGTCTAATTTGTACAAAATTAGAAATATACTACAAGTATCGCTTTTATCATGTCTGCAAAGAGTTCGTTTAAAAGCCCCACAGAATTTAATATAGTAATAACTTTTTACATTTTCATGTAACTTTAACCAATAGGAAAAATCTAGTTGAACTTAAAAACCCATATTCCATGCAATTCCTAATTTGGAATTTAAGTGTCTTTTTATCTTGTGTAAGTGTAAGTGCTTTATTTAAATCAGTGACCTTTATATCGGTCCAATCTTTATCGTCGCCAATAAGTAGGCAGGGAAATCAATATAATACAACTACAAATCCAATGATTTGTGGTATAAATAACTTGTGTGAATGTTCTTGTACAGCTTTTCTCAATTTAATAATTCTAAATTTTCTTCACATTAATATTTACAAAATTTCTTTGTATTTATATAACTGCATAAAACCACACGTACTCTACTATAATATATTGTTATTCACACAAAAATTTTAATATTTACTTAGCACCTACAACTTATTACGCGTTACTCTGGACACTGTTTTAACTGTTTTATTCCAGATAGGTTTGAAATACATATCTGGATTAGCGAAAGAGTGTGAACTATTTAAAGTTCTGTCAAGAGAAGTTATGAGAAAGTTGAGTCGTATATTTGAGGTCTGAGCTTTTTGAATAGTATGCTTAGTTGACAGGAAAACGTGAAATTCAGCGCATAAAAACAGTCAGTTATGTGACGATTCCGAAACTAAAAATTCTGCAAATTAGATTCACAAGATTATTTATATGTATACAGAAATGTAAATCTCAACTGAAATAATTTATAATCTGAATAGTAATCTGCCGATTAGAAATTTTAATCCTTTTAAGACATTGGAGTCTTGCTTTGTTCTTAAAATTATGAATATTTTCTACTAATAAAAATTAAACTAAAAAAATTAAAAGAAAGAAATAATTGATCTGATACCCTTATATATTTTAAGTAAAAGCCCGAAGATTATATTTTGGAACAAATAATGCTAAACATTTTATTTTAGAAATTCTATGTTTTGATTCATGATATTTATATTTGTAGTATTTATATTAGTTCACTAAAATAAACTATACGTATTTTTCCAACTAAATATATTATTTAACTCCGAGCATTATATGGTATTAAAACATTTTGATGTAAAATATATATAGATCCCCACTAATCCACGTTTTGGTTATATTACTCATTTGAATCGAAATCCCTTAGTATAAAAATAAGCGTGGGGATGTAAACGCCGAGTCCATAGAAATTAATTCTTTATAATATAATTTATTTAATAGGTATTGTGGCAATACAAATCACAAATTATTCATCTTTATTAGGTTGTTTGCTCTATTGGAGAAATCAAGTAGATTCTAAAAAATTAATAAAAAGAAATTCCACTTGAAAATCGTTAAAAAAATGGCAATAAGGATGGAAAACAATGTTTAAAACCCCTTTAGCTGAACAAATCTATTATACGCTGATTTTCTCATTCAACTGTAATTCTATACAGTTGGATTATTTTTCCTACAATTTGTTAGTCATGTCAATTACATTTTGAAGTTGAAGTGATTCTGTTCACTTCTAAATAATCAGATATTAGATTTTTTTGGAATTTGGGGTGAAATTACCAGCCAAATACCCCATAGCATTATATACTTGATACAAACAATTGCGATTTTGATCTTAAAAGCAATAGACATTTGTAAATCACAAAAACGTTTCCCTAAGTTCAGATTCGCTAAGTTTTATCTGTCCACCTCCTATTGATAAAAAAGCCAGCAAATTCATGTCAGTAAATCGAAGATTTATCAATAGATTGCAGTTAATTTGGAAAAATGATCAGACCATGTGTTTATATCTCCCATAATCTGTCCGAAGCGAAAAAAGTCAACCGAGTCATCACATGCAACATATCATTTCAACTGCCCCATATAGAATCGTTTTTTGATGGATTGATGTCTGGAGATGGAAAATTATTCTTGTAACGCGAAAAGTACTTCGAAGCCGAACTTACATCTCAAATATAAGGATTTGTGTGTTTAGTGGAGTATATGCGGAACTGTTCATTTTGAAGTGCAGAAAAGGCGTTATTCAGCAACATGACATAGCAAGACCGCACTATGTAAGACAAACCTTGAGAAAATACTGAATTTAGATTGGAAGTGCTGCCTCACCCACCATACTCGCCCGACATCGCACCTTCGGATTTCCATTTATTCCGATCGCTACATTTCTTTACTCGCAAAAAATTTAGATACCACTTCGAGATATTTTACTCAAAAATCAATTAAATATCGGTGAGGTATTCAAAAATTTCCACACTAAATGACAACATTTCGTTGAAAACGAACATTATTGATAGAAAATTGTTAATAATTTATTCGTTCGAGTTTAAAACAGCGACCCTACTTTCCACTTTTCCTTCGTTTTTTTTTATCAATAATCAGGAAAAAATTTCACCCAAAGATAAATCTGTTTATCTGAGAGGTCACGCAATCACACCACGTGAGCAGAAGACTGTTTAGCAGGAGCCAAATTTCCACAAAGTGATAGAGCTGCAGGAACAATGTTATATTTGTTATATCTTAACAAATAACAAAATGAATTATGTACATTCATTCATATGAACATATAATAATTTATTAAAACTATTGAAATTAACACCAACATAACATTAGATTTACATCGAAAGATAAGTGCAGCTGATAAATTAATATCACATTCTTTCACGATCTATTTTGTGTGTCGACCGAGTTTGTAGCATAAATATGATATACTATATACAATGTATACTTTGTTTTTTTATCTAAATGAATATGCCAAAACAAGCTTTTATTATTATTCATATGGATCCATTGGCCTGAATTTAACCAGCATATTGTTTTGAACTAAAAAATATTTCAGCTCTTGTTACGTAAATGTGAAAACGGACAGATAGCATAGTCAGAGTTTCGGAAGTGGTCACATACAGAGTGAAAGTTAATTTATTTTATCTGTTTATCAAAAAATCCAAAAATTTAGTAATTACGTTTATAAAATATATATATGTGGAAATTTATGTTTAATAATAAATCAATTTCTTTTTGGTCAATTAGTTCTCTTCTTCTAGGTTCAGAAAAAAAACTTTTCCATATTCCATATTTCTATAGATGGAAAAATGTAAGAATCAGAATACTTAGAAGTATGCTTGTTTTATCACACATCACAAATATATAAGTTAATACTTTGATTCACAGAAATACCCGTTTGCAAAACATTGTTCTAACAGATAATAAAACAAGACAGTAAAGGATATTGTTTGAAAGTTCCCAAACTTTTTCCCTCGTAAACCACTTTCAAAATACTTATTACTAGTTTTATTTGACACATTTACACCATATTACCAACTCTTCAAAAAATCACACCTAAATATGGAAATTCAAATACACTCCTGTTGTAGAGCTTCCCGTGACCCCTGCGGGGGCACCTGGACCACTTTGGTCAACCAATATTTTATACCATATAGTATGAATAGAAGTAATGAGTATTGTTGTACGTAGAAAATGATCGTGATTTGATGAGATGAAAGAAACTGTATTAACCAAGGAGTTGTACAATGAATGGGTCAAGGAAGTCAAAGATGTTATACAAACAATAATGAAATGAAGGCTACAGAACATGATAATGGAAGTTATCGTGCAGCGTGAAGTGTTCAAACAACGCCAACGCCTTGCATTGTCGAGCACCAAGAGAAGCTTTGCTTGCGAATGTTATGCGGAGGTAATGTTGTACATTGTTCACTACAAACATAGAAATTGAATATAGCATCCAATTTTTTTTTTCGAAAACCTGAAGTAGGACCACAACTGTCGCATTTAAAAGGCAACAACTTGCTTCATTTGAACATTTGTTGATACGGTATAATGGGGCACTGAGTCGCAAAATACCTCCGTAATTGAAACGCTTCCAATATTATCATTGAAATGCTATAGAACCTGGAAAAAATATATGTACGTTTAATAAAATTTGGATATTTATATTAATGAAAGAAGATAAGGCAGTGAATGTAGAAGAAGAAGAAAATACTGCTTCAAAAAGGAAAAGTACTTATCACCACAAGTACTTGGAAATAATAGAAATAGGAAGATGATAAACTATACTTAGATATATCACGGAAAGCAATTTATAGTATCCCAAGAAACTTAGTTTTCCAAAGCTTGTGAGCAACAAGCACTGGAAATATATGTGTATATAACAACTAGAAATTATGAGAGGAAAGGCAATACGCAATCAGTATAATTTGTAACCAATGAGGGTCTAAAGCAAGAGGGTTAAGCTGATGAACCTAATAAAAAATTAAAGAAAATACCCTTAGAAAAATGAATTTTAAGTTAGTGATTATTCTTGAAACATAGTTTGTGAGCAAGGAAAAAATTCGGAATATGAATAAAAATATAGTCAAGATTAAAGTAATGGTGATAAGAAAAGAGGACAAAAGCTTCAATCTGTGAATAGAAGAAACTGAAATAAAGAGTGTCAAATACCATACTATCACAAAGTAGTAAAAAAGTAATTAAAATTTGAATAAAATGACCTGGATAGAAAAGAGTCATTCTAATTGTTACAAAACGATATAATGTCCAAAAAATACGTGATTTTAAAAATGACACGAAAGCAAATCAAAAATATGGGCAACGGAAAGTACAGAATCAGGAGTGATTAATGATAAATGAAGCCATAAGAAAAGAATCGGAAGTAGAACCCATAATAGAGGAGGTACAAAGGAAATAGTTGAAGTGGATTAGGAATGCTAAAACAAAGAATAGAGAAGATGAAGAGTGGATTGGGATAGAGTCAACAGAAGGATATGACTGTGGCTGCCTTATACCCTGTCGTCGGTCATTTGGATGGTGAAAGACTTCATCAGGTTACTGGGAAACCTTCAACACCGATCTGAGAGATGTGATTTGTGCTTTCTTTTAATAGAAATAGGGTAATTTTCGAGGAAGGCTAGGAAATTGTAGAAACATTGTTGATAGGCTGTGGCTAGTAGCCGAATAAGGAATAAGGAAGTTTCTTCTTGAATCCCGATCTCAAGAAAAAGGGCCGTCTAGAAGTCCAGGGGCTTTTAAGGGTATTTTCCATTGAAGCGTTGCCCGATCTGATAGTAAGAATCACGTATTGGACTTGAATGGTCTTTAGATGGTTTGAAAGGAGATTTATGTCTATATTGACATAAACGAAATGAATGTAGAAAAGAATTGAAGGAGTCTAAAACAAATAAAGACTTTTCAAATGTTAAGAAAAAATCCTTATTCATTTTTTCGCCAACTATAACGAGTAAATTCCGCCCTATTACACAAGCATTTAAAAATAGTTATTTCAATTAGTTTTTATTGCTTTCTACTATACAGATTACAAACATTATATGAAATGTGATACCCGCCTCTGAACTTTCAATGACAAAGCCTACTTACCCATTTAACATTAAATACCGAAAAAAAATTGTTATTTACACTAACCGTGTCGTGTTGTGTAACTTTCTATTTAATAATAAATAATACAAGTATACGTCATCCACTCACTAACCTCTATTTGCTCAACCCAAATACACACGAAATTAAATACCCACGTTCTGTATCTAACGCTTTATGTGTAGGTATATTGAAATGATCATTAAATAAAATGTCTTCAAGTTATATAAACTGTTGTTTAATTCAAGTACAAATAAGCTCTGGAATGAATATACAGAGCAAACTATATTTAAAGACGCCAATTTATATAAAAAAGGAAAATTTCGTCAATAATTGTATAAACGGATATGTTTTGAATGCTAAGTAAGTTAAGTAGTTCTAAAGGATTCATGTCAGGTAATCGCGTAGGCCATTTTATAGAATCTCACCTTCCATTTTATCTTTTGGTAAGGAAGAGAACCATTTTGTTGTTAATGACTTTAAGAGAAGTAAGAAACCAAAAAAGAAATATGTTTTATTGATTAACAAGCAACATACACCAAATAAATTGTGGTAAACTGAAACTGTTACTAGTCGAAGACAGGCTTTTTTTAACAAAGTCATTTATTGTTTTAAATCCATCGTCTGGAATGGCGCAGATTGATAATGATACACGTCGAAAGCTCACCAGTGAACATAAATGCTGATATTTTTAAAGAATGTTTCGAACAAATGATAGATCTTCTTTCTCAATACTATATTAGAGTAACGCATACACGATCTTTTTTGAGCAATTGTCAAATTATGCGGTATCCAACGCCAACAAATCTTTTTGATATCAGTTTACGCACAACATCGATATTCTCTTGCACAACAGCCGATTTTGGACGACCTTCACGAAATTTATCCTGTAGCCTAGTGCGACCACAATTGAATTCGAAAAACCAGCGAAACTAGGTGGCTGGAGATGGTGCTTCAAAGGTCGAATAGAGTTGATCGGCACACAGCTTTTGGTTTAATACACGCCGAAAGTCATAGAAAAGCATCTAATTCCATTTTTTGATGAATGTTCTCAACATAACATGGAAAAATAGAATATTTTAGAAAAAATTGCACTTTCAACTGCTTAGAAGTTATTAGTGTACATTCGATAAATTCATCATATTTATGCAAATGTTATTTCATACGAATATACTCAAATTGTTATATTTTAATTGTCTACTAAAAGAAGTGATACGCCTATGGAGTACGAATGCTTTATTATTTTAATAATATTTAATTCATAAAAATAGACTATAGATCCAGAAACCACGCGACAGCATTTATACGTGCAAGCTTTCTGAATCTATGATACCAAAAAGTATATCCAAGTAAAGTGGAAAGTGAAAATAACATTTACTGTTTTTTTGTGTTATACATCACAAATATGCTCCTACGATCAAGAAATAATATTAAATTGAACTATTGAAGTAAATGCGTAATGCATACAGAAGTAAATCGTGACACTTTTGGACAAGTGTCACTTCAAGACAATGCATCGACGCAATAATCGAACCTTGTACAACAATTTTTGTAAAAACTCCAAGTTTTACAGCTTCGACTTAGACCCTGCGACTTTTACCTCTTTTCGAGATTAAAAAGGTCGCTGAAATGTCACTGCCTCGATAACAAAGAGATGGTTGCAACTAATGCGACGAATGTACTTCTGAAATTCCTAAAAATGACTGCTTCAGGAAGTGGAATCAACCTGGAAACATATTATTCACTTAGGTAGGGATTACTTTGAAAAATGTCATCTACCGGATGATGAAAATTACCATCAACACTGGGATGTGGAAGTAAGCTCGATATTTTTAAGACAAATTTCATAATATTGTTTTTATTCCTGTTTATCAAAATTTTCACCATATTCCATTTTGTTTTGAATGCATTAATTATACAATCCATTCACCCGAAATTTTTCTATCAATTTACAAAATAAAATAAATATTATATCGTCAGGGACATATGCATTATTTAAACTATTCATAGGAACAAATTATAAATAATGAACGGACATTGGAAACTCACACACGTAACCCTGAAAATGTGATTGTATCTTCTCCATATAATAAAATCGATCTGATAATTGGAAAATCGTGAAAGAGCTCAAGGGCAATAGTAAACCTCTAAAACTAAATTAAAAAGTCATTTAATACCTGAAAGGAATGCAATGAGGATCGGCTTCAAGTATATTTATAATATAAGATTTTTAGAAAATATTAGAACATAGAAGTTTCTTTAGAGATACTTTTTTTAATTTTCAATAGCTTACCTCAAAGGGCAACACTCTGTTAGCGGTCATCTATCAATTAAGTCCCGTCAAAATATGAACAAATTGTTTTGTGCTGTTTCGTAACTTCAAACGAAATAGGCCTATAGAAAAAAGCTAGAGACGAAAAGGTTGTCAAAGCAATAGGATTCTCGGGGTGCTAAGCACAATCTTTATCTCTTCTGTACCATTCTCTAATATTAACCCCAAATGAACATTTCTTGTTTCCAAATCTGAAGAAATGATGAGCTGGAAACATATTTTACTCCCAAAATAAAATTATCTCGCACCAAATACCTATTTTGATAACTCCGACGAATCTTATTTTTTAGAAGAGATTGGAGAAATGTGCAAAGTGTATAGAGGTCAAACGGGACTAAGAGCAACTGTAAAACATTTACCTATGTATTTGTATGGGAAATCTCTTCTTCAAGGGTCAAGTGTCAAAATGTGATAGCTCCCAATCCTTACTGTATGACTTAAACATCTTCATTTTAACAAATGAAGATTTCTAGATATGAATTGAACTTTTTTGATTTTCAGTTGAATATATATATTCAACCTTGTTAAAAGGACTCACATCCTAATATTAAAATATATGATTAACACCTAAACAAATTAAGATAACGAATAAGCTCAACGAGCTGAATGCCAAATAATGAAATTGAAATAAGAAATCGTCAAGATGAGTGAGAAAAGTAATGAAGCTGACAATAGTGCAATCGATTTATGCTGAATCGGTTAGTTTATTTAATTTATTCAAATACCCAGTTTGATAAAAATATAAACGAAAAACGTGTTTACCTGAAGCATTGTCAATTTATATTAAATTATGAATACATTTTTATTAGTTTTAATAACTAATTTATTAAATTTTCATTAGTAAAATTCAAAATTCAAGACCCAGCATACCCACGACAAAATTGGTGCATTTATTGCATATTTATCGATTATGAGGCCGGTCCTGTTTGATTATTTCAATAGAATCAAAAAATTGGTGGATCCGAGGATATATGTTTCGTAAAAATAAAGCGGAAACTTTTGATATTGGTTTTCATAACTTACTTACAATAGCGATTTTTTCATATTATTTTTATCAATTTTTATCAATTTCTAAGATGGGCTTTTCATTTGTTTGTTTACTTTCTAGAAGCGAATTATCGAGAAACTATTTTTGTGTAAATAGTCGCTCGTTTATTAGGGAGGAAGTCAATTAATAATTGCATGTCATACTGTACGGATCAAAATAGTTATTGAATAGTCAAAACAATAATATTGTTAGATTATAACATCTTTGACGAAATCTCGATAGAAAACACACACTTCAAATCTTATTATCTTAGTACATAGTAGGTACTGGGGTTGTTTGAAACTTGCTGACCTAACAAAAAAACATACATATACATATACATAGTCCCGCTTTAAATTTGTGAATTTTTTCCTTTTTAATTCTTCTATATAATAGTTGCCGTCTTTCTCTCCAAACTTTGAGGTTCTAAAACAGGAGAAAGTCGCTGGGGATCAAATATGGTGAATACGGTGAATAGTCAACCAAATCAATCACCGAAGTGTGAGAAGGTGCATTGTTCTGATGGAAAAGCACAGATCACCCATAAATTATTTTCTGTTTTTATTTTTATGATATTCTTCTCTTTTTCCAATAGATTTCATCCTACTATTATTTTTATAGTTTCAAAAATTATCGACCCTGGTTTTCATATCGAAAACATGAGTATTATATACTTACGTCAAAATTTTGGTATCCGATGACTATCATGTGTTTTATCATGAAATGAATATCACATATGTCATATTTCAATTTACTTTTAGTGTTTATTTATCTATAAGTGTTATTTAGATGACGTTATACCCTAATAAATACTAATTATTGACGTGGGTGATTCTTTACGTTATTTCAAGAGTATGTCCTGAACGTGACTCCCCTTCTACTTGGAAGATATTTTAGGTGAGGTAATCGATATACATAAATAAATTTGCACGGCTTAACCTTGAAAATACATTCCGGTTTGTTTCCCGCCAAACATAATAGACTCTATTCTCAACTTACTGAAGAGTTTGGTTTGAATTACACTTGCCCACATGTGTTTCAACAACAGATTCGGACTCGACTAATTCGATAAGAAATAAAATATTCTGTTGGTGATATTCGTACAGATCACACTGTTTATACTACCACTATAAGAAAACTCAGAGACCTTTAGTCTCTGAAGACGACAACTTGGTTATCGAAACTCGCACCAAACAGTGTAATTGTGAGTGTTGGTGTAGTGGTGGTGTAAACACTGTGTTCAATTTATACTAATATTAGTCGATAGGAATTGGAAGTGAAATCGCTTTTTAGTGTCCTGGCACTGAAGTAACTGAACTGTCATCCGCTTCATGTTCGACAGCAGTCGATTACATGTCAAGCGGCTTACAACATTTTAAAATTTCAAATTAATCAAACTATTATATTACCATTAATTAAAATAAATGAAAATAAATAAGATTTGCTTGCCGATTTTTAAAAAATATTCATATTTATTCATCTGTGCAACTAAACGCGGCGCTCATAATCTATTCTGCTCGTCTCGATTCCAAATATTTTCACAAGTATATTTGAATCTGTGCGATTTCGAATTGCGACACTGGAGTCTCTTTGGGTCACTAGTCTGGCAACTAATCTCCAGCCTCGTGACAAAAAGTATGAATTCAGTGCCTTGATACATAAATAACTATTATTGGTAATGCCTAGATTTGAAAGATAAAAAAAAGAAATAGATACAATGTGTCGTATTTTCTTTTTCGAATCTAGTTCTTTTTTGTTATTTATAACTGTAACTTATTAAGTATTTTTGAGTATGTTCACCAATTGAAATCTACCGCTTTGACCGTGCTTTCATCTCAGGTATGTAGTAGTAGATAAAAAATCCCCTAGTTATATATCAACGCGAAATTGAGCTTCTTTCTTATATACCTGAAAAGTGTTGGAAATGTTTATATGAATGAGTTTTGATCCAAAGTGAACTAACATATCTACAATTCTTTAGACAATATCTTATCGGGATATAGGTAAATGGTAAATAAATTATAATAATTACCATATTTTCTCCAATACATTATCTTTTTATAAGTTTTCTAGGAGTGTTTCATTATCTCTGACAATAGCGTCACAACAGTTATAAGAATTGTAAGCTTTTACAAATGTAAAGCTTCTTATGATTCCAGGCAGGAGAAGTAAATGAGTTTAGTCGCAAAAATTCGCCTTATATAATCTTGTTTCGAGTTTTAAATCCATGTTGCGAAAAAAGCTTCCGTCACTTATTTACAATAATTAACATCTACAACTAACAAAGTCACGTTGGAAATTGCATACCTTCCACTTAGCTAGAAAAATCAATGTAATAAAGCCAAAGAGCCTGATAAAATGAGATGCATCCCAACCTTATTTACTTGTAGGTACTTTTGATTAACAAAACATCCTGCAATTGTACTATCCAGGAGTAACTTATTGTATTATACAAGAAAAAATTGAGTCATAAATTTATCCATTTATGTTGGATTTGCTTACTATAATGAAATAGTTTTCATTTTGTGTCAGTTTTTGAAATCTCTTACTTCTTCAGTCTTAGAAATCTCACTTTTCTCTGACACATGTGGAGGATTAGACAAAGTATTTAGAATCAGGATACTCACACATAAATGTGATTTCATGTTTTCAGCCATTGTAGCAGCTAAGATTTCTTAAAGGATTGAGACTTAAAGCTGATTCTGGAATGCTAAAATTTACGCAATATTCTGGCTTGCGAAAGGATGGTGGATCTGCTCTTCATAGATGCTTACAGGTCAAAACCATCAAAGACAGAGACAAACCCTTCAGACTGGGCGGCGTATATATTCTAGCTTAGTAGGGAGAAGGCAAAAATTCTGGTAGACAGAGTCACCGATCCGAATGGTGGAGCAAATCTCGATACACATTTACAAGACCTCATGGAGAAAAATCCTGAGATCCTAATGAATGAGTCCATAGGATTCTCCAAGAAGATTGCAAAAAGATTATCCAACCAGTCAGGACCGTTTTTATATCTTTAGACCTTCCATGACAAACTTAGACTTAATAGGGACAGTTATTTACGTGGTTATATTATGTTTCGAAGGATTTTACTACTTTATTTTAGATTGTGACATAATTTGTACTGCAATCTAAAAATTTCGGGGTTCTTAATTTTCATGGATAATTATAATAACAATTTTTTAATAGATTTTCCAATTAATTATCTCTTCAATTATTTCAAGTTGATGATACATCACTCTCCGATTTAGATGTGTGTCTATTAAATAACGAGACTGAACCTTCATTCGTGTTTAATTATTATCACTTTTATTATTCCTACAACACTCCATTTATACCTTTCATTATTTGAAGTCAGCTCCTTCACTCATTCCGTTTTCTCATGTTATTTCACTGGGAAACAGAAACAATTTGAGTCATTTAAATTAACATTATTTCGAGTTTTTGCATGTTAAAATTGTCCTCAGGATTCCTCATCAATTCCAGATTCTTCTGATCTTTTCAGTTATGCCTTGATAGGGCAACCCGAAAGGGAATCAAATACATAGAACGTTTTCTCGGCCATATTGAAACCCTAAAACTGCTCCGAACCCCGTACACACTATATACATTCACTGCCATGCACCTCTTTGAAGAACTTTTTTCCGGCGAAGCAAAAAATAATTACGATGCCAATGAAGACTATGGCCTGTGGTGTAAAGCTGAAATTAGCTGTCCGATAACTGTGAGCAGTGGCAAAACGGAGGAGTTTTGATTTAGATTAAGCATCACAAGAACTAGTAGTAAATTCAGTAGTACTGATCCTCTGGTTACGACTGATTTGTTCACATTAGCGAAAACACTGCATGCGCATCGCCACTCTCGCTATTTCATAACTTCCTATGACCCGTGCGTTTTAAGAAACAATTTCCTCTTTCGTCTACATATGACACAGTTTTGTATGAGTCATTATTTTTTACTTATTACGGCTTCTCTAAAAGTATAAGTACATGAAAAAATAAATGTTAGATATTGTGTACTCTTTCAATAAGACCTGGTAGTCATTTATTGATTGTATATAGTCAACTAAATGATTACAGATTGTTAATAGTTTGAAATATATATAAAGGAAAATATAGCTAGGGCTTTTCGATAAAATACATTTAATGAGAAACGCCTAATAATTTGGGTTCATCCGGTATACATGTGTGTTGATGTGTAGAGTAAATTATTATCTGCTTTATTGTTATTCAAATTTATTATGTAAAAATATTCTTAGTTATCTGTTATCGTCAATAGAATTTCGTTTGAAGATGCTAACTGAAAACTTCTAAACATGTAAATATTTCAATTCTTTACCATGTTTTTTTTGTCAATAACCTTAAACCTTATCTGATACTAATTTAATTAGTTCTATTGGAAATTCTAGCTAAATATATTTTAAATTCAATATGAGTCTCACCGTAAACAAGATACCGTCGCTAATTTATAATTGGAGAAAACAGTAGACCAGTATTACACATTTGAACACTGTTGAAAATATTTAATTCCACGTGTCTACATAATTCGAACAATAACATGAAAAACTCTCCCAAACATTACAATAATGATCTAAAAATCCACCAATCGCAAATTTTTTAGAATGTACCATTTTTTTATTGTTAATTTAGCAAAAGTTACTGTATCTAAAAATTTGTAGCATTTTCATATATCTGTACTTCAGATGTAGGGGAACATATGTCGAATTTTTGTCAAATTATGTATTTCACTAATTCTTGTTTCTCCTGTCAAACTCTATCAAGCCACAACGCAAGCCCTTGAAAAATTGATTTTTGAAAATAACAATTACGAGGCATATTTTTTAAGTAAGTACCGTTTTGCGATTCCGCCGCCGCAACCCCAAGGTCGGCGTTCCGCACATGCGCGCTTGTCACCTACATCTCTTGTCTACGCACTGACGCCATTACAGTATGATTCTTCATTGTGTACTTTTTTAATGAGTGTTTAAGATGCCTCCGACAATCGTGAGTCCCGCCGATTGTGAAGTACGGGCTATTATACGATTTCTTATTGCTAAAGGCGTAAAACCGATCGATATTCATCGTGAGATCTGTGAAGTTTACGGACAAAACATTATGAGTGATCATCGCCCAAAAAAGTTTAAGCAAACAATTTCTGCTCGGGAAATCATGTGCACAGTTTTTTGGGACAGAAAGAAGTATTGCTAGTGGAGTTTCGGCCTCGTAATGAGACAATCAATGCAGCGTCTGAACAATCTGCGTCTTGCAATCCAGAACAAAAGACGTGGAAAGTTGAGTAAGGGTATCGTTTTGCTGCATGACAATGCCCGTCCACATGTGGCTAATCGGACCAAAGTTCTAATTAAATCTTTTCAATGGGAAACTCTAGATCATCCTCCCTATAGCCCTGATCTGGCTCCCAGCCACTACCATTTGTTCCTGCACTTGAAGAAACACCTGGGCGGTTAGCGTCTTCAAGACGATAACGAAGTCAAAACAATTGTGATACAGTGGTTAACAAGTCAGGCGGCAGAATTTTATGAGGAGGGGATTCAAAAACTGGTGCCACGCTATGACAAGGGCCTCAATATTCACGGAAATTATGTAGAAAAGTAGATTAAGGTACAGGCTTTCATGTAAAAATAAAATTATTGCGATATCTTTGCACTTCTTTTTTTAATTCCAAAACGGTACTTACTTAAAAAATATGCCTCGCATTATGAGATCTCAAGTCCTCTACTTTCCAGATCTTCTATCATTGAAATCACCGGACTTCAAACTATTCATGACAAACCAAACAATAAAACGTGGTGCATGCTATGGGACGAGTTGAAAATGGGGAGTGGAGGGAATGAAATGGCATCTTGCCTTTAATGCCTTTACTCATGGGTAGTTGAGTTAATGGTAATAGTAAACAATAAGCTATTGTATGATCGAATAGTTGTAATTTCCAAAACTAGAACATTAATATGATGTTGATGTACATTTGGTTTCTAAAAAGAATTCCTAGCGTCACCAAATTCAATCACAAATATCTCTTTGAATGGTTATACAAATATGGACGGACAACCACAAAATCATGGAAAGGATTTACATGCAACGGATAGGAAAATTTTATAGATAATTGTGAGAAGAAGAAACCATTCATTGTACAAATAATGAATGTGAAGGACTCAAATGATTTTTCTTCTTCTACAAAAACTATAGAATCACCGCTAATTTGATCCCTAATGAATGATATCAACAACTGTGTGTTGCAGAAGACTTCAAATGTATTTTTCTCAACTACCACGCCAAAACACAACTCATAACAATGAAGACAATTAGTAGTAATACGAGGTCTGGCTATTAAATAACGAGACTGCGCACCACAAGGGCGCCCTAGATGGACTGGGTAAAAAACGAGTAGAGCGTTGGGTATCTAGATATCTTGTCTATGCACGTCGCAAAATACGTTTCCGTCACTATTGTATCATTAGTGCATTAGCCGTTTGAAATTAACAAAACAAAAAACAGAACGAAAAACAGAAGTAACGTATCAATCTCAAATTTCTCGTTAAATTGGAAAAAAACTCCGATCGAGTGCTATAAATTGTTGTAATAGCCCTATAGGAACAATTCTCTATCTCGTGCGCGTGTTTTTGAGTGGTATAAACGCTTTAGTGAGTGCCGAGAGAGCACTGGAGATGACCAGGTGGCCCTGTGAATGTTTCAACTCCGGAAATAGTGACCAAAAACAACAAAATTGTGCGTGTAGATCGTCGAATGGGCATCCGGATGATTGCCGAGGCTATAAGCGCCGACCAAAAGTATTTGGCCAGTAAGCGTACTCCAGTGTTCGAACACCCGTCGTACTCACCAGATTTGGCACCGTGCGACTTTTTTTGTGTCCGAAGATAAAATCTGCTTTTAAAGGGACCCGATTTGAGTCGATAGAAGCGGTAAAGCAAAAAACGATAGAGCTCCTAAAGGCGTTGAAGGGGAGCATTCGAATGTATAATTATTTTTATAATAAAACCCTTTTTCGTAACCAGTTATTTAATAGCCATACCTCGTAAATATAAAGATCTCTTTACAGTACTCCAATGGGTACTATACGAGAACAAGCCATTAAGTAAGTAATTATGTAAAATATACTAAGTCAAATATTGAATTCTAATGTCAAGCCACAAAAACATTTGAAAAAAATCGTATTTTTCATAATTGTGGTTTGTGTTCTGACTTTTGTGATTGTTGTAAAGCTGTAAAGTAGAGATACTGTAACGTCGTCAATTGAAAACATCTATTGGTTTAATAACAACCGATAATATTTTCCATATGAAATATCAATTTAATTAAATACTAATAATAGACTAGTTGAGTAGTGAGTTTTTTAATTCAATTACGTATTGTCGTAATAAATTATTAGTAAACATGCAAAATTTCAAACCAAAACATTAACGGCAAGTTAATGTAATATCAATTACGAAATTTGCTCCACACAGAGTTACAGAAAGTGTGGTATTATAGTGAGATGTTACTAATTTCAATGCTTTTGATTTTTTTTGAATCCAGGTAGAAAACATGGGACATAAATAAAGAAACGGCAAAAATGGCAAATAAAAAAACAATATAATATATTACACCATCATTAGGTAACTTTAATTTTTAGAGGTTGTTCAATAAGTATAAGAAAAACGCGGTATGGCTTGAAAGATATTATGACTTGACTTCAATGCATTTGTTCCATTCATGTTCTAATTTTTGGATGGTCAGAAATCAGAAGTAGTGAAGTCTGGCGAATAGGATGGATATTACAACAGTTTATGTTTGAATTAAATAATGTTTGCGACAATTCTTTGAGTAGCGAGGAAATTAGGCTTTTTTCACTAATTTTTAAATTTAAATTCGAAGTATCGGATTCGCATCACTTTCGTTGTTTTTTGGGAATCATTTTGGTAGACCTCAGTATCATCCACTGCTATTCATGAAACTGTATGAAACGACGAACAATGTCCTATATTGTAAAATGCTGCAAATGCTGTTGAGAAAGTCTCATAGGAGTGTGTGATTTTGGTGTTAGCGAAGGTAACATCTATCTTGCAAAGATCTTTCTATAACACAAGACTATCACTCATACTGTGTAATGACATGTCTAGGACGTTCACTGAATCTCACCTTGTGATGAGCACTTCTGGACGTCCTTCACGTGTATTGTCCTCAAGAGTTTATAACTGCTTTTAAATGTATCTGAAGGGTTCCTTATACAATTTATATACAACAATCGTTCGCAAATTTGTTTTGGAGGTTTTATATAATTTTATCATTTCACGAAATTAAAATTTTTTCAATGTTCAAAAATATGTATTGAACAATAAGTTGGTATATAGCTACCAAATCCTTATAGAGAGAGAGAAATGCTTTATAGTCAAAAAAACTAAACACAAACATAAAAATAACTAAATGAAGATAAAAATAAAATATAGGTAGGTAAAGGTCGTGCTCCGCGTTCCTAAGTGGACCAACGATCTTTCTTTAATTGGAGAAGCTTGCTTAGGAATTAGGCAAACGGATTCAAAGGTGAAAAAGGAAGGTAGAGTCAAAATTTTTAATCTTTTAAAGAAGTCCCTGCAGTGAGCCCTGATGTTTAGTCCGAGTAAATATCTAACAGCTCTCTTTTGTAGTTTGAAGATTCGCTCAAATTGAGTCGCACCACACGTACCCAAGAAGGGAAGGGCATATCGGAGATGCGACTCAATAAGGGCACAATAGACTGTTAAGGAAGTGGATAAGTTCAGTTCTTTGGAAACAGATCTCAGCGCAAAACTGGAGGAACGGTTTTAGAATCGTTGAGACAGATATTAGAATCTCACCATGATTTAAGGGTGATTAGGTCACTAGATATGGTCCTATAAAGTGTCGTGGGATCAGGGTCGCCCCGACTAGTTTCGTCTGTAAATAGAGCCTTGGGGCACTACACATTCTATTGGCTTGTAAGAAGACATCGTTGTATCAAACCCTTACAAGCTGACTTCTGTTGGTAAGGTATGACTCAAGCCATGCTGTAGTATTGCAATTTGTTGGTTAAAATATCATGATTAACACACGAAGCAACAGAGAAGAATGGACAAAAAATTGTTTCCAAGAAAATCAGAAAATATTGGAAATTGAAAGAAACCTCAAATAATAAACTGATTTGAGAAACATAAAAACCATGAGAGGACGAGGAAAAGACATAATATTTTTAATAAAATAGACTGGACTAAATATGTATTGGCACCCCTGATATTTGATTAAGCAATAAACAATGCATTCAGGGCAATAGCGAAATGGAAGTATGATCATTCTAAAAGTGGAAATCGAAAATATAAGTGCACGTGACTTCCACAAAACAAACAAGTGACAGAAGAAGGTAAGAATAAAAGATTACCTACCACTTAAAGGTCTAGAAAAGCGCAATGATTTTAGAGGAACACAATAAAAAATCTAATTATGAATAATTATATAAGACCAATAATAATAATAAGGATAATAATTCTCTTAGTCGATTATATACAAACAGGAAAATAGAGGTAGAAAATGAATACAATAGAGTAATAATATTGTTTGAATTATTCTTGATTTGTTCAGATGATTGATTTATCACGCGTACTATATAAGTAGCTAATAAATGATCTAATACAAAATCACAATATACGGCTATCAATCATTATGAGCATGTCATGTTCGACTCTGCACGAATAAAAAGTGCTAACAAGCGCCTTTGTCCATTACGTAATGTTTGCAGGTTGAATTTTCTTTGTCTTCGTTTTATAGTAACATAGCAGGAAGTTCTTATGTAAATCTAAACTTAGTCTGGTATTAATTAATTTGAAAACAAGTTTAGTGTCAAATTGAAAATTCTACTTTATCTTCTTATAAGATTTCTACATAAATCGCAAATCGTTCTATCGGGTTAATGGATTAACTTAACATTTTCAATTCATAAAAAAAAATTGTTATATACCCACGTTTGTTTGTTGTGGACAATATCTCTAATTTCCATAAATTCAAATCGTGCAATAAATCTACTTCTACAACTTTATAAGTTGATTCTGATTATCTAATGGAAGTTTATAAAGTAATCATAAATAAGATTGATTTGACTGAAATTTCAATTAAAAATCACTTTAGTACGGAGTTGACTTTTTACCTTAATGGAATGATTAATCAGTTTTATTTCCTTCATTCCAATGATAAAAATATCCATATTTTGCCGGAATATAATTTCCAATCAACGCAAAAATTGAATGCACTGGCAAGAATTGTTTGGAAAACATTTGAATGGTGATTATCCTGTGAATCTTCCATTGTTAACATCGACAACTTAATCAGATGATATATGATAACCAGAATCAGCTAGTTATTGAAAATAAAACGAAAATGGATTACACGGGCGAATGGTGATATATCAATTCCATATTGAACCCCCCATTGAACCCATTTATAAATCAAAGCAATTATTTACCGTCATATTTCAATCCATTATACATATAGAATCACGAACTATTAAAACTTGCTTATAGTAGAAGCACAAAGTCATATCTTAATATTAAAATATCATTTACTTATATGCAGGTGGAGCACTAACAACTATAGAAACATAAGGTAGATGTAACTGACGCAAATAAATGACTAGACCCTTTAACATCAACCACAGTAATAGCAGAAAAGTGTAGAAAGATCCTGGATATAACTTTCAATCTTGTACTTTGAGCTCTAGGATCAACCCCATCCCATTTTGCTTGCTAGATGTTGTTATTTTTGTTTTTGTTGCTAGCGTTTTTTAACACTTAAATCTTTCATTGAGGGTAAATAAAATTGAAGAATCTATCTTATGATCTAGGACACGAGAAGCGGATAGTATATTAATGAACGATTTCCTAGGTAATGGATGGAAAAATGAAACCTAATTGAATAGCTTGTATACAAAAATACAAATAGAAAATTTGTAAAACCGAGCTCGCTTCTTGAGAAGAACCAAGACGACAATCTTACATGAACACCATTTAATAACTTCTGAAAACGTGATACCAAACAGTAACTCTAGAATTATATGGAAGTATTCAATAACATTAATTTATCATTTTGTTATTGCATTTCTGGCCAGCAATGGACATCTCGTCGATCTGATGCTCTTTTCTCTATGTCTGGGAGGCGATCGCAAACAATTGCGAGTAATCGGCTGATTGAAACCGTGCAACTTGTTTGCCTAAGAAACTTAGTTTCTTAGGCAAACAAGTTGCCGTCGAGAAGAACGTAAGACACGCAAAAACTGGGTGGGCCTTCGATCGCCGATGCTTGCAACTTCCAAAAGTTGAGGTATGTTTTCTTCTTGCCATGGACTCAAACGACGGATTAACTCAACGATCGGTTGGCTTGAAATTAAATCGTCCACTTTGGCACTGTACATCGGGTCTAGTGGGTGAATTTTTCCTGATCGTTCGTTATTTGTATGCGACGAAATTTCGCTCGACGATCGCGAACCAGAGTACCGGTTTCGTGGGTAAAAATTCCGGTAGTCGTAACTAAACGGGACTATTTTTTTGGTTGTCGGACTACCGCACAATTCAAATTCACACTGTATCCCTACGAAAATGTTCACTGTTTTCCCGTCGTTTACTAATCACGTCGGGATCACCAGTTATGGGCGCTGCTAGTCTTAGTAGATGAGAGGTGGCATTATAAACAGAGTTCAATAACAAAATTATATACACAAAAATATATACATCGAAAGATGAAACTACATCGCGCGACCTAAGTCTCCGAAAATGACGCACCTACGCTGAGATCTCGGCGTTCGATATCTTATTGAATCCATTTCTCCACGATTCCAAACGCATCGTCTGGTTTCGTGTAAGTATGGAACAAAGATCGGGTAAGAGGTTTTTGGTTTTTCCCAAAGTCAAGTATATTGGAGATGATTAATTTAATTGTATGTTATTTGGACATTAAGAAGGTTACTTGGACTTTCCCTGGTCAGGTATTGGTCAGTCAGGTGTGGAAGGATTATCGTTTGGAGAAATGTTTACCTATATTGAGTATTTTGAAATGCAAGTTCACGTGGCCAGGTAACCACACATTTTTTTGCATCTACACATTAGCAAACTATAGGCTATATGTTCAATTTTAAGAGGTGCTGGTATTTAAATTAATAAAACTTTTTATTGGGTACATAGGCCGTCGGCCATATCTCAGACGCAAATTATAGTACAGCTTCAGGAAAGAAAAATTATGGCCCCGAGTACCACGTGCAAATTATTTTCAAAATTTTAGGCCCAACACTAGAGAACGTGAAATACTATGCATTTTTCATTGTACAAGCTATAGTCTATGTCTTCAAATAAGACGTCGGTTAGACTGGGAACCTTGTTATGAAAAAATTCCTGTAAGTCCGGTTCTGCCAGGCCGATTTTCATAAACTTGATGTTGTGTCAAAGATCTTTCGTCCAACAATACCAAAATATATAAAAAGTAAATGTTAGAGGGCGTTATTTGAGTAGGTTTATTAAGAGTAAACTAATTAACATTAAAATAGCATAAACCCCTTGTCGATATCTTTTTTTTCTCACCCGAGATATTTGAGGAAAGGGATAAATGGCGTGAAGTAGTGTTCAGATATATCAAAGAAGGTTCACGATGTCTACCATTAATAAACATTTCTATTTTTAAGCCTATTTAGCACTCAACGAGTAAATATTTTTTACATCAAGATGATCATGAAAAATTGAATTCAACATTGCTGATTCAAAATCAAGAGTTGCCTTAATTGCTTGATAGGTGCATCTTCGTTCTTCTTCCATCATACATCACACTCTCTCATTGTTTGTAGCACGTGCCTCATCACCCAGCGATATACGCCCTCTTCTAAATTCGCCATAAAAGCGAAACACATTTATTAATGAAGGATTTTCATCATCAGAACTTTGTTGTTCTCTTTGACCGACCTGGAAATCATCATTTATCATAGCGCCCACGTATTCTCTTGACAAATGCATATTTAGATAGCAAATATATATGTCAGAACCTTCTACTTGAGGATAGTGATATTAAAAATGCAGCGTTGCCAGGTCTATTTGTCTAGTTTTCGCGCATCTCAAAATGTACAGAGTAGATCTTGTTAAAATATAGAAAAAGATCGTAGACGATTCTTAGGTCTGAATATTCCATCTAAATAGTCCACCTGCATACCTTTTCATGATGAATATGGAATGGTATATTTCCTATTTAAAAACGAGGGATTGGGAAAATGGAACAGATAGAAGTTGTTAACGCGAAAACGTTCCTCCTTATAACAAAAATCAACACGTTTCAGCCTTTCCTCAAAATCTAATAAAATCTAATGAATATTGCCACATATCGAAATTATTTCCTGTACTCTAATCTGCATACTTATATACTATAAATAAATTGAAAATAAAAATGTGAACCAGTCTTCTCTTGTTCGAAATTTAGCTAATTTTTAATATTTTGTTAATTAATTTTATATATACATATATAAAAATTCTCATTTATTACTATGTAATAAAAATGAAGTTTCATTACAATATTCGATACGATTTTGTAGTGTTCCTACTGTGAATAAGCATGACCGCTTTTTTCTTATCAAATTTTTATCAACCATTTATTTTCATGAAATATTACACATTCTATTGATTAAATATGACCCAGATTCAAGAATTAGTATTAGAATGTGTGTAATATGAAACGACGGAATGTTCACAGGGCCGAGCTAGATATGAAATGACATTAGTTTTCATCGTGGATCTAAAACATTTTTGATGTACTGTACTCATAGTTTTGATGTAGAGTGACACAATTTTGATTTGATTTTATGGTACTTAAATCCTTCAAATGCTTTTTAAACAACACTTGAAATGAATGTATTTTTGTTCTTATAATTCTATTTTGATTAAAAAAGCTTATTTTAGCTACAATATGATAATGAAGGATGAACTCCAGTTAAAAATCGCTATCTTTATATATTTTTTCTAAAATTAATTTATTTGTTCATAATTCACTTGCCGAACAGGTTTTCGTTTATTGTATAGTTCAAATTTCTCCCAAATGATAAAGGGTTCGATGGAAAATGAAACTGTAGATCAGTGTTGCCACAATTTAAAAGCTGAATGTAAAAATTGAACTAGAAAATGTACTAGATTGTACCAACTTCAAACAAATTTAATAAAATTATAGAAAGATGTATAAACATAAGTTTAAATTAAATTTTTTTTTCCAAAAATGTTATAGACTGTGTTTTATTATTATTATTTTAAGGATGAAAAATTTATATAAAGTTTACCGATAAAATTAGCAATGCAGTACAAAATCACGATCTAAATATAAATCAACTTAGCTCTGTTTTCTAATTATTGTTACAATCTAGTACAATTTCTAGTTTATTTTATTAAACGAAAATATAAAATAACTTTATATTTGCGAACGCAGGGAAAATGTATTAGAAAAAAGGAAAAATGTACTAGCGTATAAAATACACTAAAATTGTATAATTGTACTAGCTCTGGCAACACTGCTGTAGATTCGCCAATCCATCAAAAAACCGTCCTTGGTACGGTGACGATTCTGCGCAATAGAGATTACGTGTTCCAGCCGGGCAGTTACCGTTATACAAACGATTCTGTTTTTTGTTCAAACCGACTCAAGTATCGTTTGTGAACCGTCCCCGGAACGGTCTTTTCGATACTTGGTTGATAGCAAGTTCTGTGACAAGAACCGTGTATAACCGGAGATTGCGCATAACTGTCTTCTGCAACTGATATTGGAAGAACTATAAATACTGATATTTTGTGTCTCCTGTAAACTAAATAACTTGATAGATTATAAAACACTGAAAATAATAATATTTATAAGATATTCTGGAGTGACAGCAGCAAATTGTATTACTTTATAAATACACTGTATAAAAAATCACTGTTTTGTAATCTTGTACACGTGATAGATAATATATTATTATAAAATAGTAAGGTACTAAAAAGTAGGTGTTGACAAAGTAATGATTCAGAAAAGATAAATTATTGGTCAGATCTGTAGGGCATAAAATAAGTTAAAAAGAGATAAACATGTTGACCCAAAAATTTAAGTCCCCCAATCTGAACTTTCTACCTGAACAAACGACAGAACAGTACATTTTCCTTGGGCGTAGCCCAAAGTGGAACAATATTTTCAGGTATAGCATAAATCTCTTTCAGGTAAATATTATTAATATTTTTAATTAAATATTTGTGCCCAATCTAATACACAATTATATACAGTATGTCTGTAAAATGAGCGAAATGTGGGAAATATATTTAATGTCAGAAAAAAAGATATTCTTTATAAAAAGTTCTGTTTGTGATTGTATATCTTTCTTGCACGTATAATATCTACCATGTCTATATCTATTGAATTTGCTTTTGTTTGCTTTATGGGCGCATGTTTGGTCTTTTTATGGGCCATTATATAATGCATGACAACTATATTAAAACATAGTTTTTCTCACCGAACAATTTTTCGTAGTTAAAATTCAGATATTACTCTAAAAAAGATATAGTCAAACATTACATAGCAAATCAGAAGTACCGCCCTTAGGATAAGACCACTGAACGCAATGTCTTACACCTTTTCAAGTAATAAACATATTAGTACATATTAGGTTAGTAATCGATAGTAATAGTCCGGGAGCCTTATTTGGTATCACTAGTAAATGAATGGACCTCCAGCTTGCGTAGTTTCGGGGGTGTATCTGCGGCATCCTCCCACACATGTAAAATAATAATTAAAAAAAACTAATACCGCAAAAACTGAGACTGTTAACATTTACATTATGTCACAAAATAAAGAAAAAACGTATCCAGCCGAATGTAGAGTAGGGGATTATCGCAAAAGCTGAAATTTGGTAATATAAGTTAATAGAAAAAAATATCCAGCTTTCTATTTAGTGCATTCAAAGATACAACGCGCCCGAGCGCATGCCGATACGCAGCGTCTTTGACTGCATCGGCTGGACACTTTTCCCCCACTAAATAGAAAGTTGGATATCTTTTTCTATTAACTTATTTACTTGACTATTATATTACCAAATTTCAGCTCTTGTGGTATAAGATATCGATACTTTTCTCATTAAACACATCGCGCCCATGTAGTTATTTTACTGTCTCACAAGTTTTTGAATTTAAAGACTATTAGTAAATATTTACACATTTGAATATACATAATAAACCGTACAACACATAATATAAACGAAAAATATGTAGACATCAAAATAAGAAAAGTAAAAAAATTAATTTTAATTATTTGAACTTTATACTATTAATTATTTGATTTTTTTTTCGTAATTATTTACAAAAATATATACTAAAAATAAAAATAAACAAAGAGATCATGCTATTACGCACAAAATAACAAAATAATATACGAATTTATAAGAATTCGCCATCATCGAATTCATTTCCATCGGACTCGTTGCCGCTTTCATTATCAATGCAATTAATTTCGACCCTCGAAATATTTTCGTCATCATCTGCAAACATTTATAATAATAATATATTTCAAGGCATAAATAATAATTGTATAAAAATGTGCAGTAATTTGTTGATCATCATCAATCGTTATAACTCCCAAAGAAGAAGGTAGCTGCTCACCCTCACACCATTTGAAGTGGAATTTCGTGTCCTCCTCTTCCCAGCCAAAATCGGTTGGATACAGTTCCGTTGGAACCCGAAGATGCGCGTGTGCCCAAATGTTTGCAATATAAGTTGTCCGCAACAAATGTTGGTGCAACTCAATTTTGCAGGGAGGCAGAGCTGAACCGTCGATTCGTCGGTAAACGGAATATGAAGTCGTTTCGCAAAATATTGTATGTCTTCAAAAATATGGCTACGCGTGCTTAATTGACTTTACTTATTTTTTTGCTCAGTTTGATGAAAGCGTCCAAATATATTTCCGAATTATGTACAATTTTAAGGGGACGACTTTTTCGTTTTTTGAAAAACGACGGATTATAGTCGCAACCCGTTAGGGCATGAAAAGCCGGAAGTGCTGTGCTTAATTTAGGGCCTAACGCTTCATATAATTTGCTAATATTAATAAAACTCTGATTATTGCCGACCCCGGTTTCCACTGAAACTTTTACATTAGCACTACTTAATGCACTCATGTTGGACAGTCTGTATCGTAGCATCTTATTGTGACATGTGCGTCGTAATCTATTTTACAGACGTGGAATACGATTTTCGTATCCTCTTCTTCGTGTGCTCGACAGCTTAATAAAACTTCGTGCGTCCTTTCTACCTGGCCATTATTTACTTTATATTTATAGCATTGATCATAATTTATATAAATTTTTTATTACCAATAAAAGGCACTACATAATCAACTCTCCAGTGCTGTATAAAAAAATTCTCTAACGCCTCTTTGAAATTTGCGTTTTTTAAATCGTTCGTAAAATCAAAAGAATCTGCTCCCTCGATGAAGAATTGCGCGACTTGCATTCCTTTCAAACAATGTTCGTTGTCTTTGATAGACGGAAAAATATACTTATCAAAGGGGATTACAACGATTTCCGCATCATTTCAACAAAACATACATTTTTTTAGATATGCCAATGCGCAGCGTCTTTGACTGCATCGGCTGGACACTTTTCCCCCACTAAATATGAAGCTGGATGTTTTTTTCGTTTAACTTATTATTAACTTTATAAACTTAACTATAAATTTATATAATTTCAGCTTTTGCGGTATCAGTTTATTCAGTGCGCATTTTTCACTTCTTTACGTGAAAAGCTGGGGCATAATCCCCCACCCTACATTCGGCTGGATACGTTTTTTCTTTATTTTGTAACATAATGTGAATGTTAACAAAGTTTCAGCTTTTGGGGTATTAGTTTTTCTTAATTATTATTTTACATGTGTGGGATGCTGCCGCAGTTACACCCCCGTAAGTCCGCGAGCTGGAGGTCCATTCGTTTAATAGTAATACTAAATAAAGCTTAGGACAAGTTTTCAGCTTTTGTGGTTTTGATTATCAAAAATGGTCGCTGGCTCCCGGACTATCAGGGTGAACTACATGCAAATATTTCAAACAGTGTAGTGATCGCTAATATTACATTACTCAATGAGTCGTGTGACTGACACACAGATGGCTCTGCCAATGCCAAATCCATATAACGATTTGTCAAAAAAAGTGACAGCCATTTAAGTGAAGCTAGTTTTGTTGTTTTCAAAACAATTTCTTGTATTATTTTATCAGTTCTTCTTGATGAAAAAAATACCGTACAATCAAAGGAATGGCTTCATAACTCAGCTCCTTCGAAAAGAACCATTTGTTATTGGTTTGTTGAATTTACACGTGCTCGTACAGACACCGATGTTGGTGAATGTTCTGGTCGTTCAGTTGAGCTGGTTATTTCATAAAACATCAAAAAAGTCCACAAATTGGTTATATCTAATCGTAAATTGAAATTGTGTGTTTACAATTATACATGATTATTGACCATGAGAAAGCTTTTTTCAAAGTGGATTTTCTCACAGTCGATCAGAAACAACAACGTTTTGATGATTCAAAGCAATGTTTGGCCATGTTTACACGTAATAAATCTGATTTTTATCTTGATATGTGAGAATGAATGAAACATGTAATTCATCTCAAATGAAGAAGCAATTGCATAAACTGAAGCCTATCTTCAATCCTTCTACAATCACGACATCGAAAAGCTAGAGAAGCGTTGGAATGATTGTTTTGCTCCCGAAGGAGATTACATAAATGAATAAAATCGATTTTTGGCAAACAAATGTATTTTTCTTAGTTAGTCACACGACTTATTGAGTGATGTGTTATATTTATTTTTGAAGTGATTGATAAGTACTATGAACGAGTCTCGACCAGCGTTTTTAAAAAATTATAAATGAGAAACGTGAAGTAGTCGCAGATGCCCCATCTTCTTCAACAAACTTGTTTTTCCAATTTACTTCTTAGCAGTCAATAAATTTGTATCACGTTTTGATTTAACCTTCAAAGTTGAATTAGCAAGATTAATACTGATGATAAATGTTGGATTTACAAACCAGCAGTACACTGTAAACTGAGTCGTACATCACAGTTTGGGCGACATGAAGATTAGATGTTTTATTTAATTATAAAGGTGTTGTGCACCACGACCAACAAAAATATTACGATGAAGTTGTAAATATTACGAAAATATTGCGGGTCGTAGTGAGTCTTCTTACAGTCTACCTGCAACTTTTAACTTCCCATATTAAAAATGTGGCTCATAGGAAATCGATTCAGTAACAATGAATATAATTTAAAAATGCACTAAAGGCAATTTCGAAAATTGACTTCCGACAATTCAGAAAGTGGAAATACCGCTTCGAATATGTTATTCAATCACAGACGAATTGAAAGATGTCACCGGATAATAAAGAAAAATAACAGTATGATGAAATGAATGTAGGACTGATACTTTTGGTATAAACCTCGTATATTATTTAAGAAAATTGTTGGGAGACTGCATTATCTATAAGTTTGAACTTTGTTATTTAATGTTATTTGTATTCCTTGTGTGTTAATATCCATTATTTTTTTTTGTTATATTATATATTATAAAAATTCGATAACTACTTAAACTTATACTATATATATGAATACCAAAATAGACAATATATACAAAATTATATAAAAAACGATAAACTAAGTCATGCGAGTCGAATCTCTGGAAGTTGCGTAGATCCGCTCAGATCTAGACAGAATGAGCTTGAATACATCTCGTCTGATTTCGTGTAAGTGTGTTGGCTCTTCCTAAAATCTGTACCAGGTATATTCGAAAGGAGTAAGTTAATTGCATACTATTAGGATATTAAGAAGGTTATAAAAGAAAGGATTATAGAAGAATACCAAAAGTGGGGTCTACAGGTTAGCACGGAGAAGACACAATACATATGTATAGGATCAGAAGATTCACCTGGGAATTTAGATCTAGAGGGAAAAATAATTAAAAACTGTAAGGAATGCATATACCTAGGTGTAAAACTAACAACAACAGGACGAAACGAGGAAACAATTAGGGACAGAATAACCAAAGGAAGAAAAGTAATAAGAGCCCTGAACTCAGTGCTGTGGCAAAAGAATATTAGACCAGAAACAAAAAAGAGAATATACAACGCCATTTTACAACCAATAATTACATATAGCTCCGAGGTTTGGCAACTTACAGAAAAGCAAAAAAATAACTTAAATGCAGTGGAAATGGATTTCTGGAGGAGAGCAGCAAGAATATCTAGAACGGAACATATAAGAAACGAGGAAATAAGAAGACAATTGAAAGTAGAAAGAACTTTAGTAGAAGATATAGAAAAGAAACAGTTGATTTGGTACGGACACGTTAAGAGAATGGGAAGAGAACGACTACCAAGAATAATATTAGAATGGACCCCCAAAGAAAAAAGAAAGAGGGGAAGACCACCTAGAACATGGCTACAAGGAATCACTAGAGCAATGTCCGAAAGGAACCTAGCAGTCGACGACTGGCAAGATAGACAGGCCTGGAGATTAGGAACCCAAAGGCGTATAACGCTATAAAAGGGGATATATATATATATAAAAGAAAGGAAACTTGGAGTTCTTTGAAGAATTCTCTGGGTCAAGTATCGGTCAGTCAGGAGAGGAAGAATTATTGTTTTATTCAATCCGTTTACTTCTCTATCAAATTTTTAATAATTTGATCTATCTACTAAACGTTTTTATACTTATATTTCATTCTTTAGTAACAATATTCCAACCATAATCTATTTTTGGTTTTTGATTCAGAGTTCTTTACTCATTTTTATGCACCTCTTTCTTCACGTTATGTAACGCCTGTCCATGGTTGTTACGTAGATATTTTCATTAGAAAATGTACTCTAATTAATCAATATAATTATTATATGTTTTCTAATAACGATGTTAATAAATCTGTTTATTCCAATCTATTCACAATTTAATGTTATGTTAATCTGTAACATATATATGTAGATAATTATTGAAAGTCATATCAGCAACCGGAGTAAAACTATTTTCTAACTTGGGATTTTCCTAACGTATTATTATTCTTCTTTATTAATTACTAATTGTTGCCCGCGGCTTTGCTAGCGCAGTTTTGTTTAATACTCAACAAACATAAAAATTACTGATACGTATTCGCAAGCCAAGTTTTTATATTCCCAATTCTGAAACAAATAGCTGTCCAGTTATTTTTGGTAAAGTTTAAGTATTTTAATAAAAAATATAATTTCCAATTGCACCTGTTTTAAAAGGTAATTTCAAAAAAATAGTATGTCTATTTATTCTCACTATAAATAACAGGGCCGGATTAAGATTTATAAGGCCCGGGACTAAAATAATGACGGGGCCCCCTTAATGAATTCTGAAACCCGGAAAAACTCACAAAATAATATCAATACTTTAGATTTGTGGTATCAACATATCAAAAAATACAGAATGATGGGGCCCTCTTGGACCTGGGGCCCGGGGCTATAGCCCCCCCAAGCCTCTAGCTGAATCCGGCCCTGATAAATAAATATTAGTATGAAAGTGAATATAACTACTAATGGTCCGGCTCGGAAGTCGAGAAACCACCCCGAAGGATGTTAGTGGTACTCATATGTGTATTTTCGCCCAAGGAACTGAAATTTCGCGTTGGCCAACCGAAATTTTTTCGGAAAAATTTTGAAAATTGCTTCGTTTATCTCGAAAAAGACGCTGAAATTGAAAAAAACTTTATATTAAAAAATTATACGTGCGTGTTCGTAGAACATAGAGGAAATGACAGTGAGTTTCCACAACGACGTGGTACTACACCCTGTAATTCAGAGGGCAAAGCAGTTGTACATTTTATTGAGACCAGACCAAAAAGTTAAAAGGAGAGTGCAACGTACCATTTCTTGATAAAGTAAAGGAGGAAATTGTAAAAAAGTAACAGCATTTGAAGAAAAAATAATAACGTTTCTATGAATTGAGGGACCACCCACCGTATTCATTAGATCTGGCATCCAGCGATTTTTTCCTGTTTCCTAACCTTAAAGTTTTACTTACAGGAGAGAGATTTTCATCATACGAGGAAGTTATCGCATACATAAACACCTAGTTTGAGAAAGTTAGAGCATCGATGGAAAAAATGAATGGGCTATGTTGAAAAATAAAAATGTCTTGTTTCTTTATTAGGTAGGGAACTTTTCAGACAACCCTCGGATATATATATATATATATATATATATATATATATATATATATATATATATATATATATATATATATAAACTTAATTGTAAGCCTTTTAAGTAAATTACCAGAACGTTCAGATATGAACTTAATTATGGAAAAGTAAATATTGACGACCTACAACTTCCATTTAAAATATGGAGAGTAGAGGTAGGGAGAACCATCTCTGTGCTACAGAAAGTGTCCATCAAATTCTTTACGTTAGGGAGGCGCTACTATCGCATGAGTGTGACGGAAGACTGAACTGAACGATCATATGATATCTCGTCCGACAGGAGCGCCATCTGGTCAAATTTTGAATTATAATTTACCGTCTACAAGCGGAGATGGTACTCCTTACGTCTACCCTCTATAATTTGAAATTTGAATTTTGAAATTCGGCTTCATTTTTCACATAAACACGAAACCAAGAAAATTTTTCAACTTTCTCAGAAAAAAATCTCCTAGTCAATTGAAATTAGAGTTTCTGGGACCAAAGTACACTTATAATGGCGATTGGCAGCATTTGAGGCTATTTTTCGATTACAGAGAGGTTGATTGCACTAAAATAGCGAAAAATTATAGTTTTCGCAGTGTTGGAAAGACTTAAGAATCTCATGAATGGATTTTTAAGATTTTAAATGGTTTTTTGTTAACAATAATCTCGAATTACTATTGTAAACAACTTTTTGCTCAATGAGTATTCCAAAACTTATTGTTCATTTAGAAAGACACATTTTCTGTTAATTTACTATGGCGAAAACTAATTAATGTTCAGTATTCAATAATTTAAAGAAATTTAATAACCTGTGTAGAAATTTTTGAGATCAAACATGTTAAAAAATTTCTAACATGGCTGTAGACATTCTTTAAAGAATTTCTAATTATAATTATGAAAAAATCCCTATCAATGTGAATATTTACATCGATATTTATACCTACCTACCTACTCAAATTAAAAAATTAATCTTCTTGGAATAATCCTAAGGTTTCTTAATTTTTATTACCTAACAACAAGCACCTAACTAAATAGTAAAAAATGACGTTCACGTGTTATTAAAGAATATTTAAACTTAAATAAGTTATAATAATGTTGTTTCTTGGAATTACTGTTTAAAATAGTGATGATCAACTTACAACGTTTTTATGTCCAAGGTATATCTAATTTTAACTTTATAGGAATGACGTCACTTGGATGATATCATTGGTATTGCCTGGTAGTAACAATTATGTTGTAATGCTATGTTGCCAAATGGTTAACAAGAAATTCTGTAGCAATTACAATGTTTTCAACATTTTTCAGGAACAGGCATAGTAGAATTATAATAATATGAAGAGATTTCTGAAAAATATCGAGCTGTTAGAATATATATGACGTTATTCGAAAATTAGAACTGAATTTAATAGAATATAATTTCGTCTACAAATGGCCACATAGCGTAAATACGAGCTATATCTTTTCCTTCGAGAAAGAAAAGTCTTAAGAGATTTGAATGTGGTCATTTAGTAACGGGGTTTCCAAATTTGTAAAACAGCGGAATACCCACGAGAATACCCACGATATACCTACCTTAGAAAGGAACCTGTGTGTGCCAAAATATGCTTTTTCACTTACGAAAGTATTTTGATACTTTGAGCTGTGTAGAAAGAATCACGTTGAAATAATAAAATTTGTCATCAAAGTTTATACATACCATAGAATACGTACAAATTTGGCTAAAGATTTCCAAGAAATTCAAAGAAAAATGTAATAAAATTATTAAATAAGGATGATTCAAAAGCAACATGTTTATTTCTAATCAATGTTTAAGTTTTTCATTTATGATTTTTTCAGTGTTCAAAACTCAAAATTCATTGATTGATCAAGAACCCATAAGCTAAGGTCATATTATTACAAACGAAAATAACATGTGAGAATAGATGAGAGCGACGTTATAAATGTAGTACCCATCATACAGAAGGGTTTCTCCCAAATGAAGCTGCCAAAACAGTGAAAATATTTTGCGAAACTTGGTAGTTTCATCTCGAAAAGTGGTTTTGGAATACTGGGTCTCTTTTTTGGTGACTGTCACATATATGTCAACATTACAAATAAGAACAAAACCGATTAGGTATATTTTAAAATAAAAACACTATTAATGTTAAAAATAGAATAATGTTATTCTTTTATCAATAATCGGTCTATACTTCGATTTACTTTTGACCTGACTTAACATCCAACCTTGAGTTTAATTGTAATAATTTATTTCTAACACACTAACCTTAAACAAATTTTCGAAGATAAACTGAAATGTCTTACATTTGTTAATTTTATATTATACGCATTATATTGTATAAAATAGTATAAAATTTGTCATATTGCAATTTCAAAACAATATATTTATTTGATAATGACTATACTATTAAATACTTGAGCAGAATTCTGGCGACTGTTGTACGGAGCCCAGTTAAGAATTACTGATCTAATGAGCTTCAATGTGGATTTAATCCGTCCAATTTTAACTTTTCACTTGTTTACCATAAAGTGCAGGAGGAACATCATTTTGGGAACAACTCAATCTAATTACTAATTGAACTTGATTGAACACTGTTTGTGGTAAACTGTTATTTAAATTCAACACTGTTAAAAAGAATATTCAAGATCAACTTATTCTACTAATACGAGGTCTGGCTATTAAATAACGAGACTGCGCGCCCTAGACGAGTGGGGTAAAAAACAAGTAGTGCGTCGGGTATCTAAATATCTTGTCTATGCGTTTTCGTCACTATTATAGTATTTGTGCACTAGCGATTTTAAAGGAACCTGTTTTTTATCGCGCCGAAAACCATGTGTGGCTAAAAGCGTTTTTGAGTGGTGTAAGCGCTTTAATGAAGGCCGAGAGAGCACTGAAGATGACCAGCGCTCATGACTGTTTCAACTCTGGAAACAGTGACCGAAATCAACAAAATTGTGCGTGCAGATCGTCGAATGAGCATCCGGATGATTGCCGAGGCTGTACTCGCCGATAAAGAAACTAGAAAAATTTTACCCGAGAAATTACACATGACAAAAGTCTGTACAAAGTTGGTGCCAAAAAATCTGACTCCCGACCATAAATATTTAGCCCCTAAGCGCACTCAAGTGCTCGAACACCCACCATTTGGCACCGTGCGACTTTTTTTTGTTTCCGAAGATAAAATCTGCTTTGAAAGGGTCCGATTTGAGTCGATATAGGCGGTAAAGCAAAAAACGACAGAGCTCCTAAAGGCCTTGAAGGGGAGCATTCGAATGTATAATTATTTTTATAATAAAACTGCTTTAGTAACCAGTCTCGTTATTTAATAGCCAGACCTATATAAATTTCAATGTCTAAATCATTCTAACGCAATCACGTAAAAACTGCTGCTCGAATTCTGCATCCGCATACGGATAGTTTAAAATATGAATCAAGACATAGAATTCTTTTCAACAAAGGATAATTTCATTTCATATTTGGTTTAGGTAGTTGATACTCCCAAGCGATAAAAATATTCAAACTCAGTAACATGTTATTGTACATAGCTCACTTTCGTATATGTAAATAATAATAATGATATGATATAGTATACAAAAGTATATTGAATACGTCAGTAGCATAATTTTGAGTATAAAACGATATAAATTTTGAAACTTAACGTAAAAACCTAACGAGACATCTGTTATAAGCAAACAAGAACTATTTTTTGCCAAAGCGCAACCGTTATGACGTATTAAAATTTGGTTTCTTGCAAAATATTGTTTATTCCGTTCCTCAAATGCTAATGTTAACCGACGTAAATTTTTGAAAAATCTTATATACAAGTTAGTTCCACTTAAGGTACAAGTCTATTGCCCAGTCATTTGATTTTGATTACTCTATTAGAGTTATCACACATTATTTATCGTTCATTATATACTCATACACCTCTTATTAAAATTTATATTATTTTTCCTCTTCTCCCCATACCAGACATCCTGAAAGTTTTTCTGATTTCGCATATTTTACATATTGTCTTGCCAAAAACTTATCTACAGTTTCGAGTTAACAATATAATGGCATTGAATTGATATTTTTACCTAATGTTGTATTTTTTATGCCCCAATGATGTGTTTTATCGATAAATTCTAATTTCTATCAATATCTGTTAACTGAAGCCGATTAATAAAGACACGGCAACGTCGTGGCAATTACCTAGTTCACAGAAATAGTGGTATGAACAGCCGCGTAAGCAAAATAACGTTGCCAAGTCTCATCGCAGAGAAATAATTGAATAGGATTCCACAGTTAGCGATCAGGAAGTTAACGATAAAATAAAAGCGAGCTGGAAAAATATTAAATACGCTACGTCGTAAATAACGTTGAATAGAAATAATTGAATGTTCAATTGAAATGACCATTTGGAAATGATAATTAGTCTTGCGTGAATGTACAGAATCGGCCTTGTTTAGCAAGGTCATACCTATGTACTGAAATTATATTATTTACGCACAGTTTGTGACCGATTTTGACAATGTTGTATCATTTTTAAGGTTTTAAATTATACTGTGTTACCAAAATCACAAATATAAGCAGCAATGTACATTGCCCCACAAAATATTTGCGACAGAAATTTGAGATGTTCATAGTAGTAGTATGAATTAAATTAAAGACTTCTAGCTACCCATATATACACTAGGTCGCAATATCAACTCACATTTTGTAGGGACAATAATAGAAAGTAGACTGGAGTAGGAGATAAACGAAAAATTAAGAAAGCTGGTAAATTATTTAATGCAATGAATCATTATTTATGAAAAAAGAATTTCTAACAATCTAGTGTTGCCTAGGATACTAGACTTTGAAAAATCTCGTCTCGCAAATCTCGCAAAAAAGTGGAACGTCTGATCTGTGGTCTCGTCTCGCTATAAAAATCCTGACAAGAGTCTCGCAGATATCTCGAAAATGCCTCGCAAATTCTAATGTTTACTATCTAAATAAAATATACCAATAATATCAGCTTAAATATTTATTTTAATGAATAAAAACAGAATAATCCAACAAATAAAGAAAAACAAAACGAAAATCAATCATAGATACGTGAAATACCAAAAATAACTATGTATAATAACCTAATCTAACCTAACCTAACTGAGATGTTTGGGTGAATTCATGTAAAATGTAGTCTAACTTATCAAACAATATTTTTATTTTTAACGCAGTCATTTAAAATTATTATGCCGAGTTGCAATTTTCTCGGAGAGCTCTAAAGGCAAACATTGGATAACAGTTATGGCAAAGACAGACTGGCCGCTGTTTCAAAAACATTCGCAATAATTAGATTAATTTATTAATCTTTCCAATTTTTATGTGTAATGCTTCGAGACTTTTGCGAGATACTCTCGTATGGGATTAGAAACAAGACTAGTCTCATCTTGTCTCGCAAGGAAAATTTCGTATCGTTTCGACTCTCGTCACGAAAGCGAGAGGAGTCGAGACTCTCGCAAGAATATCGAAGACAGCAAAAAATAGAAATTGTATAAGTAGTGAGGTCTGCTATGCTATACAGCTCCGAGACATGGACATTATGTCGAAGTCAAATAGCCGGCTTAAAAAAGATAACATAAGAAATTGAACTGAAGATAAAACCAGCTAGAGATAAACAAAAAATTGAGATGGTTTGAACACAAATACCTGTTGCCCGAAAACAGAATACCAGAAGGAACGTTCGATTCCAAAATGGCTAGTAAAAATTACAGAGGAAGATCAAACAAAAAATAAGTTGGAAATGTGAAATAACCAGTTAAGACAAAGGGAATAAACAACAATTTCTGTTTACAGATGTTAGTTTGAATTTTTCTGCTGCTGTTGTAGATGTTATTAAGGGTGATGCAATGTGAAGAATGTACAATAGCGCTTAGGATAATGGTGGGTACACAAATAAAAATGACATGTGATCCAATCTACGATCTCCAGGACACTGGAACGGTTTCGAGAGTATTCATTTAAATATCTAGTGGATTATCTCATGAAGAATAATTTATGAAAAGCGGAATCTAAGGAGGATGAATGGTGGTTGCCAAGTCTAATGGAATGTCTTTCATAAACACTGAATGGAAATTTACAATGGCCAGAATCTAAAACAATTCTTAAAATCAGTGAGTTTTTTATCTTTCATACACTCCATTTAAAATCACTATTATTCTACGTACTAAAATCAACTACTGTTTACAAGATGAAAAATTGATATGTACACTTTATGAAACATCTCACGATTTATAGACGGATACGATCAATTTGAAATATCCAGAGAGATGAAGAGGAAAAGTACGGATATTGACATTGAAAAATTAAAGTGTTTCCAGTTGAACTGAGAGTTTAGAATTTCCACGGTAAATATACTTTCTTCAAGGCACTATAGATTTTCCTTCATATTTACCACAAAAATATATCGATCAAGTATATAATAGTCAGTAGATATATTGAATAGATCAACGTTTTTACTGTCCTTTATCACTTCCTTTTTAGAGAAAATGTTATTTAAAATTGATGTTTCTTTCGATAATTTGTTTTTCTCCAATAGCCTAACCATCATGCACATTTCAAACAGAACAACATTCTTCGAATATTTCAAGTTCTATAAATTCTTATTTAATAAATTAGTCCATTACCATTAGTCCATTTTCACACTTGATTACACTCGTGAGCAAAAACTCGACTCAAGTCACACGTTCGCAGTCAAAAGTCTCTAGCAAAAAAATCCATTTTTTCTCTAATTTTAGCATCTTAGAGCCATTAGTCTTCGGTTTATAATGAGTAGTCTATGATGTTATTGAGTTATTAGTTGGTAAAGAAGAAATATCAAATGTAAAGTAGTATTAAACAATGAAAAAGGGTTATATTAACAAGTTTAAATTCGTCAAAATAATAATGTATTTGAAATTAACCTATAAATATTTAATGGTTCCTTTCGTGGCCCTCATAACAGTTTCCAATCGATGTTTCATGGATCGAATAAGTTTATTTACTCGATCTTGTTCGATGCTATCACATTCTTCAGTGAAGACCACTTTGAGGTCCTATTTCTAGCTAGAACTTACCTATTAAATTCATCCCATATATTCCTAAGTACTGGCTACTGCCGTACGGAACATGCAGTATGTGGACGGTCAATGTTCTTCATTTGGATGAAGTTTTTGCATATGAAACTGGCATATTTGACGACCTGATTTCCTAAAATTCTTCTATGTATCGGTTCACCGTTAATCCCCCGCTCTACCGCCAGTTTCAATAAAAACCAACTCAGTTTTTGCTTCCATTTAAATGCCCGCTCAAACCATCCAGGAACTTCCTCCAAAAGTCAGTAGCTGGCCTTTTGGGCTCAAAGTTATCTGCCTTAAGTCTTCTGTTTACTATCCAGCCCCTCACAACCTCACCCGCGTTTCTCTGAGCGCTTCTTGGACCTGAACATCAATGAGAGCAAGAAACATTACAATATTCCATACAATTTTGGTCTAAGATTTTACTGAGATAAAAACAATTTCATGTTCAGTTATTTATTTCATGAGTGTAGTTTGTTCCAAGATATTGCATCTTGATTACTTCCTTCAAACTATTATTAATCTCTGTAAGCTGTGAAGTGAAAATTGTAAACAGGAACTGGTCTGTTCAGCTGCTGTGACTAAACTTAGTGAACTGTATCATTTCATCGAATGAGGAATATACTCACAATCAACTAATCAAGGAAAGTAGAAACTATTCACATTTGTTATTCAAGTTAAATATTTGAATAATTAAGACCTACAACTTCAATAGCTTCAAAAATGAACAAAACTGTAATACTAGAAATTATATGTGCGAAGTGTATGTCCTATCGGTATCTCAGTTCACTTTCTTGACACTTCTAGTTTACAGTATTCTACCTTAGAACTTTAAATGATTAAGCCGCAATTTTACAACTTATTGTAAAATTGGGAATCAAACTAAAGCTCTTTTTTTTCAGTTGTCACCCTTGCGGAAGTATAACCAAAATTTAATTTACCTGCTAATACATTATAATTAAGTAAATCGACAATGTTGATAATTTTTTGATCACCATCATCGAGTTTATTAAATATGAAGTGCATATCTTCAGTCACTTTAGGACAACCAAAGCCCTTTACTGTAGGTAATATCGTAGAAACGTGAAGAATTTGAAAAAGCTAGATTAGAATTCTGAGTTTGCATATTATACTAAAGATTAAACAACTCCCAGACGACCGATAACGTTTAACCAAAGTTAGTCAGGGAACGCCTTATATAAAACGTGAAAGAGTCGATTTTTATTGTTTAAACTGACGATTGAAGTTCAAATTTCATTTGTAAAAATGTCAATTATTGTAAAAGATTCAAATACCATTTTTGAACCATAAAAGCTCCTAAAAGGCTTTTCGATTCTATTGGAGTTATTTTGATAATAAAATTTAGTGTGAAATATATTTTTCTGTTTTTTATTTATAAATTCCTGTCACACCTCGTATGTATATGTTTGATAGGGTGACAATTTACTGAGGCCTTAAAGATCTTTTGTACCCCCTCCACCACCACCTCCGTTTCCGAGGACTATCACTAAAACTTTCCTGTCCAATATGCCACTAGGTGATATTTTCCGGAGGAGATATTTTCTTGTAGACGTATTCTTCGAATTCTAATATATGGGTACTGTTTCATGCGATTTTATTGACAAATTTTTAAAGGAATGTTTATATACGATATTTTCTTTTCAATTATTAGGGAAATCAATTTTCCCAATCACACACAAAACTTACTTTTGAACAAATAAAACCATTTTTTTCAAATATAGTCTTTTATTTCAAAATCTTCTGAATTTTTCTTACTTAGATATTCAATTATTCTGTCCTCTGGGAAATGAAAGCTATTTATATTTCCTACCAAAAAACTACGATATTAACAGTACCAATAAAGAATCATCTGTAGTATCCGATTAAGTATCCTTTGTGTTTTATCCACAAAATTATTTGTAGGTTAGTGTGTCGAGGCAGTAAAATGAGTTGCCTAGCAACAGGCGCGTTAGCCCGGCCTATTTTTGGGCTTTATTGATCCACGCTTGCTTTTCTTTCTCTTAGCGTTTTACTATATAGAAATGGAACTTTCGACCTTGATTTTCATATTATCTACAAGGTAAATATACTACCTTCAAATCTAGGTTCTGGCTGAATATAAATATATCTCTAAAAAATGTTACAGTTACATGTCCCAAGTTCATTTTAATTATTTTTTATTGAATCTGATTATAATCTAATTAGCCCAATAATTGAGAATGTATTATTTGCCTACTTTTCTTTATGTAACCACATATTTCATATATTCAAATTGTAGGTAGTATAATTTTGAAAATAAGTTATTTATATTTATCTACAATATTATTTAAATTTGAATCGGAAAGCATTCAATAATAGTATAATTACGAGCCACGATAATGGCTATTACTTGAACTTTGAACCGCAAGCGAGTAACTTAATCATCTAAACGAATAATTACCATCGAGTAGGACGTTATACTTTTTCTATGATAATTAAATAATAAAAACGGACTATGCTATAGTTAATTTAATTTATAATAATTGTGAAATTAGAACGGTTTAGAAAAGTAATTTAGGCTTTTTAATTTAAAGCCGTGGTCGAATTTTATTTAATTGAATTGATTTATTAATTTGATGTATCTTTTGTTACTGAGGTTGACCCACCTGTTTTTTCAAAGTCAAATCAATACCACTATTAAGAATTAATGATCTTAATGATCCTATGAAGAATAGTATTTAAAAAAAATTAACTAAAGTTTTTCTATCACTCAAGTTATTAATACTTTTTGAATAGTACTTTCCTTCAATTCAGGATATTTTTTGTAGATTAAAAACTACTGTCACTTCAAACTCAAATTTCTATTATTTTATGTTAAAAATTTCTTAGATAGGATCTTCACAATTTGAGTTTAAACCTATGTCAACTAGAGAATATCATTACAACAATATTTCCAAAAATTATTATATTCTTTAAAATTGTTCGGTAACGACACTATATTTTTTAATGGTTTTTTTCATTTAATGAAAATAAGGTAATGCAATAAGAACTTATCGACAGTAATATCATTAAGTATGGATGTATAATATAAATACTTTCATACTTTCATACTTTCACACATATCCTACAAAACTTTAGGAGAATATGGTTATAATTTGAATGGACAAATGTATATTAAACAATAACAGAAAAGACAAATTTGCAGACATAATAATGAATTAAAACTCAATGGTATAGAGAGTAAATCAAAAAGTGTCCGTCGAAATGTGTTTAACGAAGGTGGCGCCATTAGCTTTGGTGTAAATTTTAAAAGAAGCGCCAATTATTATTTACATCTTGGACAAGTTTTCACATTTCTGTACAACGAAAGTTTTACTTGAAGAAAATCTGGGAAGATATTGAAAAATTTTGGTAGAAACAACAGAAAGTATATCTAAGGATTTTTCGGAAACTATAACGCAAGTTATAGATCATCTATCAGCTGAACCTATCCTAACCCAGATAGAGATTTATGATCTACAAGAACTTTTGATTTTTATAACTTTTTTGAGCATTAATTCTTCTAAAATATTTATTTAGTTCTATAATATATTCTAGATGTTTAATAATTGTTATAGAGCAGTTATCAACGATTCACCCCTCACACGGATTTGCACTGAAGTTTAATACCAATAAACTATTTTTTAATGAAATGAGAATCTTAGTCTATGAGAGTCTATGAGAGAGAATCTATGAGAATTTATAGTTGACAGCCATCTAAGGAAATGGAATTGATATTTTTTAAAGTTCATAAAACCATAGAAACAACCCGTCAGCTGATCGCATTTACCCACAGATCTATCAGGGTAGGAAGGATAAGTTGCAATCCTTTTGCATGAAATCTCAGATAATATGATCTCACAAGTGTAGCTCATTGAACTCTCCTTCCCATTTAATTTTCCTCAAATCCGTTTTATGGGAATGATTCAGTTTTTTAATTTGATGTAAGATTGAAAAATTTGAGTGTATATTTACGTATATTTGATTAGTGCCTAATGAGCTTGGTGATTAACATTGTGGTTAAGATTGTCGAATTTATTTTGACTTGACAAGTGCATTTTGGGTTAGAATACAATGAACTGAATGAATGTCTCAGTTTGTCATTCCATATAAAGTAAGAGCTGATATTATGACCTCAATTTAGAAAAAATCAGATCAATTGCAAAAGGAAAGCTATACATATCATCTGATTAACTCGATCAGTTCCCGAACAACAATGAACGTGATCCGGGTTAGTTTCGGAAAATTCAGATCATGATCGGGTTAACTCAATTATAGTTTCTCTCTATTATTTTGTAATATATCAAGTATAAATAAATAATTGAGGAATTTCAAATGATTATTTATACGCTTATACTAATTAAGTTGACTATATCACTTGTTATTAGTAGAAATTCTTGTTCCCATTTATTGAATTTATAGGAATTGAAAAACATAAAATTTCCAGTGTTGAATTATTACATATAATGTTGTGATTGTTTTTTTCTTAAATTATTCTCAAGTTTCTAGTTTATATATATGATGACCTTACATGTGGTTATTCCAAATTATTATTTTTCAGCTTTTCAATCTATAGATAAATTTAACAATAAAAATTTAATTATGATATGATAGTATGGCGGTGAGTGGATAGTGCAACTAATGAGGTAAATTGGATATATCAAAATTATGTGACAATATGAAAATCTTACATTTCCTTTAACATGTTTATGCAAGTATGGAATATCCAGTTTCTGCACGTGTTATCCACTATACTTTTCCATCCACCTATGTGACACACTGAATTTAATAGTGTAGCTTTCACAGCTCCAATCTCTCATTTAGAGAATATTAATTATTTTATGTATGTTGTTAGAAAACAATGATTTGATTATTTTTATATCTCAACATATTTGAATTATGTCCAGATATTTACCTGTGTTTTAAAAAGTTTTTACTTTAAACTGTTTTCATTTCTTCTTTGATTTAATTAGATAGTAGAAACAACAATGTTGGTTTATTTGATAAATTTGTTTTTGGATATCGAGTTGTTTTTGTTGTTAGTTTCTTCCAACTGCTTTAAATTTGACATATTGTTTTGTTTCCATTCATTTCTCCTTGCTTGTTTTTTATTTGTAACTATATACATAAAACCATCTAAATATTTTATTTTTTTATTCTCATGCTTGAGATGTATTCTCTCCCCCCTTTGTTTTTTATGATTCTATAATTTCACTTCATCAACACTTTTCTCTTTATTTTGTCATATTTGTTATTGCTTTTTCCTTGGCTTGCCTACCTCCATTATTTTCATGGCCATTCTTATTACATCCTATTGTTATGTTTTTCTTCTTTATTTAAACAGTTTTTATTCACAGAACGGACGGGTGAATTTATACACACGGTGTATCTTACTTGTGTATTTTATTTATATACTTCATTAACACTTACATTCAAATTCACTAACACTTATCATCTAATTTATTTAAACACACCGTTTCGTTTACTTGTCATTATCCTGATGTGTTCACTATGACATCAAATTGTTTATTAACCTGCTGCTAGAGATTCGTTTTATATACAGTATCATCACATTCTAGAATTTTCAATATACTGAAATTCCCAATTTTCTAATAGGTCACCAAAATAGGTGAACATAACAAAAAGTACTCACGCGTCCAACAAACTTTAACTTCGACAATGTGTTGGAGCAGGACCGGCTTCATGGTTAATACCAATGGACGAGTTCGTAAACAATAATTTTCCTTATGTATTAATTCTGATCCTGTTCCATTTTTTGTTCCTATTTCATTTTAATTGTGTATCAATTTAGTTCCGCGTACTCTTTAATTTACCCAATTATCTGGTCCACTATCTAAGACCTAGAATTCAATTACCTATTTTGAATCGCAATTACTGTAGGCATTCCAGTCAGTAATACTTGGATATTTTATGTATAAAATGGAAGTTAAAGAACACAAGATTTAAAGAAAATTGCATTTATATATAATTAAAATATAATTATTCATATTATAAGACTAACAAGCTGAAATGGAACACGATTCCACTTTGTCACAAATTTAAAAACTATATACAAAAAGGTAAATTCTATTTTTTAGATTAGATATCTTCTCGGAAATATGTTGAACTTGAGGGGGTCATATTCATAGGATGTCTCCGTTGCATGAACATCCTCAGTCTTGCTGATGGGATAGCCGCTGAACCACTGGCCTGAAAACAACAAAGTAGAGACAAATTCATTTTATGTAAAACTAATGACATATAGCTATCTACCCAAAGGCTACAAAAGTTGAGTTTTTAAAGGGATATAATGTTTTAAATCTTCATGTTTCATTGTAATATAGAATCATTAAACAATATAATCAATTTTGATTGCTCGGGAAACAATAATTCTCAAGTTATCAAATAAATTGTATAATCAAAGTAGTTACCTCTTTGATCCAATTGCATTGAAGACTTTTCTCCATATTCAGGCGTTGTGCAGGCACCAATACTAATAAATTTTTGGTCAGATCCTTGGCTTCTTGAGAAACATTTCCAAAATACTCATCTGGAAAACAAAAATCGCACTTTAAAATATTCGCAGTGGTTTCTTCCACTGAATCGTCGAGAAAGGGAGAAACGCCGCTTAACATAACGTAGAGAAAAACTCCAACAGCCCAACAATCTGTATGAGTTCCAACTGGTTGTCCCAAGACTAGTTCCGGAGAGGCAAATTCCAGACAAGCTGGTGGCAAGATCACATTTTTCGATGTATTAACAGAGTCACCAAAATCTACTAGTTTAAGAAGAGGACTCTGAAGGGATTTATCAACCATAATATTTTCAGGCTAAAAACAAAAGAAATAATTATAGTTATATTGGAATTTAATTATTTAGTTTATTTATTCACAGGATTAATCCAACATCAGATATAAAATGATTAAAAAATTACCTTAACGTCTAGATGTGCAATACTTTTCTGGTGTAACCATTTTAAAGCTGATATTAATTGACAGGTAAAATTACGAACTTCCGATTCACTATAGGTTTCTTTATCGCTAATATATTTAAATAATAATGGCCCTTTTACTCTGTAAAGTACAAAAAACTTTGTTATGATTTTTCAGATGAAAACGGATCAACTTTATCAACATGCCAGTTATTCATTAATTTATGCCAATCTGTCTCTGTCACCTTCTTTAATTTAATGGGTCAATAAATAAGATGACAAAAAAAGTTGAAAGAGCTGCAGAATTTAAAAAAAAACTAAACTTTAGCAAACTACTTAACCTGTAAAGATATAAAACACAGAAATCGAAGAAAAATATAATGAAATTTTCAATCAGTATACCGAGAGGAACATAGAAACGACTTAAGCTCAGTGTCTCAGTAATTGTGCATATTTTATAAGAAAATTCAGTGTCGAAATCAATTTTTGATTACGAAATGAGAATCCCCTTCAAATGACAAGAAAATCAGGGACTAGTGGCACATCATTCTATATTCTCATCTGTTATAGTAAAAAAATTAAATGAAACTACAAGCGCATATGGAAAACAGATGTTCAATACACAACAACTGGAGAACAAATTAAACGCTTGCTACAATTTGTGACTATGTGAACATCATTTTAGAAAAAATATGCTTCAATCCCAATTCTGCATTTACATATTAATACTCAGGGTGGCGTTTTAATATTTAACTTAATAATAAGCATATCCAAAAAGAAGAAAATTAATTTTATTAACAATGACTCATTGGTTGAGAATTTTTCTTTTCAATTTATATTTTATTATCAATAGTTACCAAACAAAACTGATATGCTATACATTATATATACCTACTTACAATTCTAAAATGATGGTATCTATACCAGGCAACGGTGCATTATCAAATAACGCTAATGATCTTATAATATTTGAATGTTGCATTCCAGCTAATAACGAATACTCAGCTTGAGTTACATGATGGGGTTGCTTTCGCCTCGCTACTTGTTTTAAAGCCACCTCTTCTCCAGTTCCTCTATCTCTAGCTAAACGGACTATAGAAAACCTACCACGATCTATTTCTTCCAATTCTATATATCTGAAAATCATGATATTTTTTTAATTTTAGGTTGAATAGAGAACACATTTTGAAATTACTTTAGTTCCTAACAATCTTGGTTTTTCGTAACAACTAGAAGGTAAATTGTAATAATAGAACTATGGATAATTTGAAATTCCGCTTTACTTTTTGATATGTGCTAATAAATAAAATTACTTGATTAATCAGAAAACAAACATGCTTCTTTAAAGTGTTAATCTGTCTTATTTAGTATATTAATTATATATGGGGTTTCTCCCATTAATGTTTTTAACAAAAAGAAATCAATACCACTGTCAGTTGCGATAAATAAATCCCCTCAACTAATATCATCCACCTAACGAATAACTTACCTCTGTTTGAACTGCTCTTGTTGCCACCTCAAATTCTCAGCTACGGGTAAAGTTACAGCAATACTGGGTAAACTAACAATATTATTTTGAGCCGAGACAATTCTAAAGCTATACGTTTCTCCAGGAATCAAATTCTCAACAGTAAAAGACTGAGAATTGACCGGATGGTTGTTATTGGGAGATACCCATTCGCCAGAACCCAATTTACAAAATTCCACAATAAACTGATTATAATGATTACTTTCCCATTCTAAAGAAACGCTGGAGCATGATATCACTTGTATTTTAGGTTCTGGTATTGGAGGATAACTTGTAGTTACGGATAATTTCGCGGTGCATGTTATACTACCGAATTCGTTAGAAACTGCTAGGGAATAAGTACCAGCGTCTGAAGGTTTAACATTCTCAATTACCATTAAAGCTATGCCTCCTTCGTTGTCTCCTAAAAATGTAGTAACAGGTTATATAATGAAAGTAAAATATATTACCACTCAAATCTTAAATTTTTATATATTCAGTTTATTATATTTGTCTTCCTACCTTGCATAAATTTTCCGTTGTGTAGAACTGATGGATTTGGGTCTAGTTTTTTCCAAGTTTGTCGGGTATTACGATTGCAATTCCTGACTCTACACTTGAACACTACCTTTCCTCCACTTTGAACAGTAATGTCTTTCAATTTATCACGAAATTCTGGCACACACCTGTCTGAATTTTCTGCAAGAACACCCTCCAATGATTTCCTAGGTTTTTTTAATCTAAATGACCACAATTTTCTGCTATAGTTGGCTAACACATGAGCTGGGATCCAAAACTCTTCTAAGTTGGTACTGGTTCTAACGAAATATCCCTGAGTAGGATCATAACGAATAATTGTGACTAAGTCGCCTAAATTCAAGTTTGGCCATTCGCAGACTAAACGTGCTTGAGTGCCTGGGGACATTATTAAATGTTCCGTCTGAAACAGTTTGCATTTCACTTTAAGAAAAAACTTTGCAGCCAATTCATTAATAACTTTTATGAAATTAAGCTCAATCCATTAGTTCTAACTGCATTCAATAATAAAAATCTAACTTCGTAGATCAGATAAATAACTAACTGCCTAATGTAAACCTGACATTTTCAGCTATATTATTTAGAAAAAGTTTAGGAAACCAGATTTGCTGGACACATCATGTATTTCTATGGTCTAAAATTTTGAGTCAAATACTATTTGACATCGACTGTAAATATGCACATTAATAGTATATGTAAAGTTCTGACAAAAATACATTATAAAGAACTTAAAATTTAGCTTCCTTATAAATCATGATACATATATATCACATCACTCAATAAGTCGTGTGACTAACTAAGAAAAACACATTTTCGACTTTATTCATCAATGTAATCTCCTTCAACAGCAATCATTCTAACGCTTCTCTAACTTCTCGATGCCGTACTTGTAGAAGGATTTGTTTTTTGGTTCAAACTAGGCTTCAGTTTCAGCATTTGCTTCTTCGGGCTGAATTTCTTACCGGCGAGCATTTTTTTGAGATCAGCGAATAACCAGTATGCCATTGGGGGCCAGATTTGGACTATATGGTTTATGAGGATGCAATTTGGAGTGTAATTCGTTCAAATTTAACTATCGTTGCCAGCGACTTGTAAATCGGTGCATTCTTTTGGTGAAACCGTAGTTTTTTCTTCGGCACGAGGCCGTTTTTTCTTACATTTTGCATTTAAACAATCCAACAACTCTATGTAGTATATTGCTATATTGCTGTTGATTGTCTCTCATTTTTGAAGACAGTTGATGAAAAATATTCCATGCGTATCCCAAAATACTAAAGCCACAACATTTCCAGTTGACTGTTGTGCCTTTGGACGCTTCGGACGTGATTCACCAGCTGCAGCCCACTCAGATGATGATCGTTTTGATTCCGGAGTGAAGTGATGTATCATTGCTCTGAATCATCAACACGTTGTTGTTTTTGATCCATTGTGAGTAAACGCGGTACCTACTTTGAAAAAAGCAGTCTCATGGTGAAATGGTCATGCATAATTGAAAACACTCCACCTTCTGACATCTTTACGGCTTCAGATATCTCAGACAATTTCAATTTACGATTAGATATATTCAATTTGTGGATTTTTTAAATGTTTTCTAGAGTAACCACCTCAATTGGACGACCTGAACGTTCACCATCATCGGCGGGTGTACAACCACGTTTAAATTTAACAAATCAATAACAAATGGTTCTTTTTGATGGAGCTGAGTCCAGATAATACTTTTGAAGCCATTGCTGAGCTTGTACAGTATTTTTTCCCATTAAGAAGCAATGACTAATTAACATACGAAATGTTTTGAATCTATTATTTTGAAAATAACAAAAGTAGCTTCACTTAAATGGCTGTTACTTTTTTCTGACTATTCGAAATATCATGAAATTTTACATATAGTCTTTTAAAAATTGATACTTCATAAACGTCATATGGATTTGACAATAGCAGCGCCATCTGTGTGTCAGTCACACGACTTAATAAGTGATTTAATGAGTCTGTTCAATTAGAGAATTAACATTCCAAATCTCAAAAAAATATATCAAAAATAATTGTTAGAAGTTCTACTGTAGGAAAATCTCAAAGTTCTTGAGTATATCCAACAATACAATCAATAAACCAGGGATCTTTACCTTTTGTAAAGTGATATTATAAAATTAAATAAAAGTTTAAGGTAGTTATCTCAACCATTACATGCTGAATTATAAGCAATACATAATTTATTATTAATCAAATTAGAATAATATTTCCACATACATATAACTAATTAATGGAATTAGTGTTATTTTACTAACCAACATATATATACTCAAGCATGCTATTACGACTAATGCGTTCTGTATCTTTCATGCAATAATATTTTTGATCGAAATCAAAAATTAAGTTTTCAATATAATATTCACTTGTGGAACTAAAGGAAACATTGTAGGGACATGAATTTTTGAGAAAAACTTCATGAGGTCAATTAGTAAATACACTAAAGTGGATTATAAACTTTGATCAAACACTTTTTGGGTCAAACTCACTTTCAAAAATTCATGTCATGACATGGTAAACGTTTTCCCAACCGATTTAATCATACTTTTAGTAGGGGAACAATACGAATTATTTTGATGGCCAATATTGAATAGTAGATAATTCTAGTGCAAATTTAACCGTCATCAATTTCGCCATATCTGAACATTTTAACAAAGAATATGAACATTTCCAGTTTTTCTTGATGTTGTTAACCGATACCATTGACAACGTACGAAGGCTGTTTGACGGAAGAGTGACTTTTTAATGAAAAAGTTACTTTATCGTGAAAAAAATTTAATTTTTTAACATAATCTTCTTTAAACTCTACACATAATGCAGCTAGTTAGTAACGCTGATTGTCTAATTTGTCTGTAACAGTAGCAGGGTAGGCACATTTTCGTGATGGACCAAAATCGTTTCTTCAACAAATGCGTTCATTTTCATCTACTGTAACGTATTAATGGAAAAGTTCACTTGAAATACGTTTGAGAATATGGAAACATTGGGTTACATTTTTCATGCGAAAGAGCTTTTGATCAGCATCAAGTAATCATTGCACCCACCTTGCAGATAGATTATTCATGTAAAATATTGCATACCCGTTCGGATAAAATGCTTACTACGTAAATAATCTTATATGCTTACTGTCCTGGACGTTCAATATCATCCGTGTTCATTTGAAAAGTTTTAAAAGAAGAGAACCATATGCAAATCATTCCATGAGACGAAGCACTTTAAGGATATTTATGAGACTTTTTCGTTTTTTACATGAAGCACTCGAAATTCTGTTTTCTGTATATTTACTAAACTACAGTTTTCTTAATTAAGTATTAAAAGTCATTTCTCAGTCTGATTTATGTAAAACTTTGATAAATAGTAGCGAACGTGTTGTGAATCTATGAAAAGTACTTCCATTAAAGCGCACTTGTAGATTATAATTAAATAAATACTCCAAAAACTTCTTGTTTGTAGCCATCTTTAAATTCTGTTTCATATTAAATAGAAAAATTTGTACTTTATTTTGAAAATTTTGGAAAAAGCATTACTTTATACAATTTTAATGGGTTGGATCACCAGAAATATATCAGTAATCTCAATAATGCCATACTAATAGTTTTATTGAACCAACTTTTGTTCTCTAAATATACAAATATATAGAATATGCCCTTTTTGTAAATACCTCATAGTTATGGTAATTCTTTAATAACAATTAGGTACGAAACATTCGAAATTGTTATAAAACCAGTAACTATCTAATTGTTATAAGTTTCCCACTGAAATAAATTGAAAAATGTTTAATTTATGTGAAAATTTTTGAAGTTGGGGATAATATCGAAAACTGGTACAATAAAATTGGTTAGATGGTGAACTTCCAGATATGTTATTAACAAAACTCTTTTTATGAATTCAATAGGCACTCCACTCTGAATACCATAAGCAACTACGAAGATGAAAAAATTAGTAGGCATTATTATATTTCTATATAGGTGGTCCACGTTGAAACGTTTCATATTATACTGAGTTCAGTAAGTACTATAAGCATATCATGTCACAGTTATTTCTAAACCTCGTATCTGTATCTATAATAATGATTCTATTAGCAGCATCCTGTACCAGTTGGAAGCTTCATCTACGAAATGCTACTTTGGCTATGAATTCTATTTAATTCGGGAAGTTTATACTTCAGCTAAATTTCCATCTTAAATTTCCATTTTAAAGATTCACATTGTCTTAACGCTCCGTTGATCTTTTGTAGATTTATCAAAATATATGTTTTGGACATATGACTCTTAGTTTCCTATCAAAGGTTCCAATCCAATTATCAGTTTAGTAATTCTATTTTGTATCTCAGTATACATAATATTAGGTTCAATTAAAATTTCCAGGCTTTTTAGATGTGTTTTTCAACTTTAATCCAGTGATTGGAAAAAATTTTCATCAATCGACATCATGAAACTATGATTTGTTTATTGCCGTTATAGTAAATACAAAAGGCATCAATTTGAAAACACTTTTCTACTCAAAGCTTACACTATATAATAAAATGAATCAGTTCTATAACCCCTGTATGGTTTATAAGTACTAGTGTAAGCAATCTAGAACAGCAACTAGATATAGATATTAACGGAAAACTGTAATAATGGCATAAAATACTTATCCTTTTTCTACCAAACCAACAAGTGAACTAGAAATATTTTTGTATTTTACTTTAGCACAACTATAAGTTTTATTAAAAATCAATGCAAATTCTCGCAGTACAACTAATATCACACCCAAACCATAGCACAAAAAACCAAAAGCATTCTCAAGTTAATAGAACTTCTACATTTGAATATACTAAAAGAGTCTAATTGGAAATAAATTCAATAGTTCAAATACATTTTTTAATTCTTCGACATGGCTGACGCTAGATGAACCCTGAATCAAAATTTGTTGGATGCACTTCAACCTAACTGCAGAGAAAGCCAACATTTTTTTTGAAGAAACAAAAGCATTGATATTAGATAATATGAAAATATTTATGAGTATTACTTATCACTTACAATAAATGCGCCTAGGTCTCTATAGATAACAGGAACAAATCTGAACCTGCCGTACAGGTCCTTATATAATTTTTTTAGCATTTAGAAATTATCTTTGTAACGCTCATGCTTTATAAGCTTTCTTCGCTTCAGTGGTCGAGTGGTATAAACAAACACTCTTTTTCCCCTTTTCGGCAAATTTATTAATTAAATCATCTATAGCAGAAGACTAGATATTAGAGTGTTTGGTCTCTATAGACTACAGGGATAAATCTGAAAGTCGTTCTTGTCCCGTACAGATCATTAGATAATTTTTTTAGCATTAAAAATATCCTTGTAAAGGGCTTTAGTATCGAGTGGTATTGTGGTTTCATGAATTTTTATCTTTCACGAGGATCGGTGACTCGTATTTTTGATACGGCGGTAGCTACGCCTCTGGCTGCAGCTCGTCGATAATTATTTCCAATGTCGATATTTTACATGCAAAACTAATGTATATAAGATGTCCCTTCAAAGATTTCCCTTCATTTTTGATTCTGTTAAATCGGAATACTGTCACGTTAATGTCTATTTCTATAAGCTATGTAATAGTTTTTAAATACATGCCAAATACCAATTACAAAGTAAAAAAGAAATCAAGTTACGAAACGAGCAATAACAAAACTATTATAATAAGTAATTAAAAACTCATAATGTTGTCCATTGACTATTTGCTTTTCATGTATGTAAATAATTCCGAAGAATTGGATGTTTTGACTCTATTCGGTGCATGAACATGTACAAAGTTAAGAAACCAATTAATTAATTAATTTATTAATTGTGACACTATTTTTGCAAGAATTCCAAATATTATACTCCATTAAATATGAATATGAATTCTTAACTATTAATTGTTGCTTGTTGTTCCTCAATTGGAATCATCTTGTAATTACTTCTACATTATTAGCAACTTGTAATGATGCATTTCACGTTCTTAAACTACCGATGACTGACTAGTTTTGATTAGGTCGAGGCATTTATTAACGGTAGTTTGCTGATAAGTTTCTTTTACATGCTCATTTTCGTTTATTTTGTGTCATTAATATACCATTAATTTAAAAATTTGGATCGTTTTGATTGTAGCATTTTTCAATGATTAGATCTGCAAACTCTTCACGTCTATCAAAATTTTCATTACGGATGTTTGCGAAATATCAAATTCCCTGAATATTTCTCTAGTACTCAAGATTGGATCGTCTTCTAACAGGACACAAACATCTAAAGATTTGTTTTCAATTAATGCAGTTTTTCTGTGCCCTGATTTGGATAAATCAGTTTCGTTAAACTTTTTTACTTATTTTCTGACAGTAGATCTTGATACGGGATTTCGGTTAGGATATAAATTATTAAAGATATTATACTTTTCTTGTTAACTTCTACACCTACAAACCTCAAAAATAATTCTTCGGCAAAGACAGCGTTGTAGCTATAAAAAAGTTTATTATTTTTCCGGAAATAGGAAAGATCTGACAACAATGTAGATACCAACATAATACCGCCCGTATCATAAGACTCTTGCGCACAAAAATTTATAAAAAACGTACAAGCCGTTTCTAAGATAATTGAGGCGTTCCATATATAAAATTCACTCTGTATACGTTAAAATGACATTCAACAAATTCAACGTCACATCTACAAATTGAGGCAACCTGTATACATTATCATGTATTTAATAAACTATTGATTTTATTCTTAATTAAATATTAATATTGTATAATAATTAGTCATACCTATGCAGCATGGATTGAAATTTTTAATAATCTAAGATGTGAAATGTTTTGTTTGCATATACCAGAAGCTTGTTTTTTATTCAGAATATTGTTTGTTATCCTTCAATATTGGTATTCAAAATTTATTTAGAAATAATTCAATTACGTTTTGAAATTTGTCCATATCTACTTATTGAATTGAAAATTAAAGTATCCACTCTGCTTCAATTTTAAATCTAAGACAAACCAAGGTATTGCAAACAACCTGGATGTAAATTCAAAGTTGAATATAAATTTGAAATCAATGTCAATATAAATCATTATACATTTAAAGCATTTTAAATACAATAAATTCAAATTCAGAAAAAAATATTTTCGAAAATTAATAACCAGGTAGTTCATTGGTTTGTATTAGGAAGCTTGAAAACAAAAATTTAAAAAGCTCATTGTCATGCTCACCATTTTTAAAATAGAAAGTTGTGTAGACTGGCAATCCCAAATAGTTCCATATCAACTTGTTAATATAGTTAAAACTAACGGCAATAAATAGTTTTACATGTATTTTATCTTAATATAACATATCACAGCCATCTTGTATGGTTAGTTGGTAGTATTTGAAGCTCTTTATTTACGAAACCTAAAGAGATAAACACAACTAATGTAAAATCATGCGATATTTGTGAGTTAAACTAATATCATAACAGAGAGGGTGCATAAAAGGCCCAATATCGGTATTATGAAATATATCGAAAGCCAAAATTTCAGTTCAAGAACATGAGCCCTCAAATGCAAATACTGGGTAAATGTCAATATGTTTTGTTTGAAAATGTTTTTTTTTTTAATTTTGAAGAACCAGGACGAAAACTTAATTCAAAGTTGTGGAACTTTTAATTTTACTTTGAAGTTTTTAACTAATACTGATATTTCAATTTGAGTATTTTTCAATTGTTTATAACAATTTAATAACAATTAAATTCTCATCTTCACCAGAAAATTACCATTATTTCAAAAAAAATTAGATAAGAAGTTTAAAAAATTCAAAATTTTAATTTTAGAAAAAAATTGCCATCAAAGTTATGATAAATTGTAAATTAATTTTTTTCTATAATTCAGAAAAAAATGTTTTCATTTAACAGTGTATAAAAATGAAGTTTCAAAATTTTAAATTCAGGAAAATGACTTTTTCCACCCTACCTAATTCATAAAGAGTCTTGATAGATATATTTCGAACACTTCAAAGTAATTTACCAAGGAGTCTTATTTGAGGACCCATTTTCTTGGTCTAATCGGTTTACTGCATTCAAATTATTTATTTCCAAAGAAATGCAAGAATTAAATAACTGGTACTAAAAACAAAATTTACGAAAACCTATAGGTAGAATTTTTAGACAATGATTCAGAAGTAGAAACATAAATAGGTTTCATAGAAGTTTCAGTTAGAAGAGTTCAAACCTTGTACAAAATGGCGCTAATTTGCAAATGAATTTGTGATTTACGGTCAGAAATTTTGGAGCAACTTAGTATTCTTTCAAGAGGATACGAAAATACTATGAGCAGAAAGTACTTGTAGCTTCCTATTATTTATTGAAGCTATTTCTTATATGGAAGGTCTTCACAATATTTTTTTATTGCCAGCTTGGCACCATATTTTTTGCTTTATATAATCACGAGGCGTTTTTTTCAACCTCCGATAGGCTATAAATAAAAGACAAGTTCATATAAAGCAATAATTTCATATCCAAAAGATTGGTACACTTACGGTTACGACATAATTACCGAAAGGATTGAGACATTTGTCATATCTGTGAACATGCTTCTTAATACCCTCTTCAAAGAAAGTTGCCGCAAATGAACAGACCTTAGAACTTCTGGAAACTACATAACAAAGCAGTAATGGTGAATTTGCGGTTTTCTTTAACCATTCTGTCACCTCGTTGAACCGGGTCATTTGCAACGACAGATTTGCGTTCTTTACCCTCTTCGTCATGCACATCATTTCGGCCATCTTTAAACATTCGACACCATTCACGTACAACACCATGAAGTTTTCCCCAAATACACGACTCATTATCCGATGGATTTCTACAGCACTATGGCCTTCACTTGGCGGGAGCATCAATAATGGCGGACATGTTAACGTCGCTGTAGCACAACGCCAACTGTCGTCTGAATGTTAGTCTACAGCGCATCTCCGCGTAGCATCTGCACGGAGCGATCGGAGGTTGAAAAAAAAACAGCCCTCGTTATTATATGGAATATACAATTTCAGCATTTCATTCAATTATAGCCAATTTGTTGCAGATGTTTAATTTTCTTTTGTATATTTACAGTTTTATGGCTAAACATTTGATTGTTGTGATAAGGATCCGATAATATTTTAGTTATTTGATTGCACAAAATAGTACTTAAAAAGATATTCATTTTCCCTACACTCTCTCAAGATCCTTCACATTTGAATCGCACCGACTACAAATAACAAATAATATATACTGCGCCACAAAAATAATGCATATTTTGTAAAATGGACAAATTCACTTGAGTAAAATATTGAATGCTTAAAAATGATAGTTTTCAACTGTAACTAACTTTTTGAATGTTGTGTATAAAGACAACAGCTTTTGAATAAAATAATGAAAGAATGGTATAGATACAAATTGACAGTTTACATTGTTCTACTTATATTGTTGATTTTTTATGTTATTAAGAATGATGCAACATATGAAGAGAAATCTTTTAGGTGAAGAATGTTCTGGTACAGTAGCAGTTATGAAAATGGGTGTTAAACGAGTTTAAGTGGCACGACACTATAACGTGACCCAATCTATAATCTCTAGGATACTGGCACGATATTGAGAAACTGGTACGAACGAAAGAAAATGTCTAGGCAAGAACGCCACAAGATCGATTTTCGAGAAAGAAGGTACCACAAAATCGTACAGCACCACAATAAGAAATTGATCATCAGTATAATTTCATTCCTCTCAACAAAGACGTTAGGATCCGTGATTAAAATGTAGGTCACTATCTTTGGTGAATGGAGAGCACAACACAGAGATAAATAAGAGATTATATGAGTCCGATCATGGACATGGCACAAGGAGAAAATAATTATCCCATAAGCAAGATATACTTGTAGAACGCAGTATTATTCGTCCTCTAACCGCAAACTATCGCAGGCAACGTCTTTAGTTTGGTGGCGAACATCAACATTAGGGCAATGTAACAAAAAAATCATGATTCAGTTTGATAACGACGGGGAGGAGAGTGTACAGATGTCCTAGCGAAAGATATCCTTAATGTAACATTTTAGAAATGGTTCTTTTATGGTATGGGGCGCATTAGTACAGAAGCGGATTCTGTTTGACAGCCGACTGCTACATAACAAACATTTTAGAATATCATGTAATGACATATACCCTATTTATAGAAAAATAATTACTATTAATCGACGATACTGCACGTCCAACACTTATCTAGGATGGTGCAAAATTCTACCCAAGAAGTAGATTTCCATACTTTAGATCGGCCAGCTGATTTTAACCTGATTAAATGCTTATTGCAAAATATCAGGTTAGAGCTTTAGAATATCAACCTTGTGTTCAAAATTGAATTCTATTGAGTATAACTGAAGTATTGGATCGAATGGATCAAGTTGCAATCAAACACTATTAATTGTAAGTTTATTAACAAATCATGCAATAAAATGTTCATTTTCTGTCTCGTCTATTTTGCTTTCTATAGTTTATTTTATGTGATACAAAAACGTTCTACGACACAGATAAAAGCTATTGTACAACCATCAAGTTAGATCAATAACAAGCCTAATATATTTTTTTCTCATGTATATTTTTTCATTTTACAAAATATGTGTTAATTTTCCAGCGTGATTCACAAAAAAACCCGTGTTTTGAAAACGAAGTAAAGTATGAAACCATTTTTTTTTATTAAATAAAAATAACTACTACACAAACATGACCCAGTGAAATCTACGATAAAACTAATCCAGGCTATACCTTGATAAAGGCTCAAATAACTTATTTGAACGCTTCCAACGTCTTTGGCTTTCCGTACAAAGTACATGCTTTTCACTGGATATAATATAGTGTGATTTAGGGAATATGTTACATCGAACTGTCGGTTGAACCATCTCGCCTACATTTTTTTTTATCATAAAGCATACACTTAACACTAAGAAGCACAACCAAGCCGAAAAGATTTGCAAGTATGTAAAGCTATACTTTGGTGATGTATTCTTCTTATGAAAAATGAACACCTATAGGTCGTCTCTATTAGTCTAATGGATAACTATTAGTGATAACTGGCCGCCATGGACTAGTGTTTGCACTTTTAATCGTTTTACGTCCTTACAATAAATAATTAAAGCTCAATATATGGCACTTAAATGGTTTAGTAAGATCTTTCCGTCGTTAAACTGTAGATCCCTATCTGTGATGAATGGAGAGCATACACAGAAAAATAAGAAATCATCTACGTTCAATCATGGAGATGGCACTAGAAGAAGATAATTATCGTATAGATGTACTGTATCGAAGGCTGGTAGAAAGCAGTTTGATCGCGAATATCAAAATTGGGGCAATGTCATGTTTATAGACGAATCATGACTCTATCTGTTTGATAAATATTGGCGTAGGAGAGTATATAGATGCCTTTGTGAACGATATATTCAATGTTATATTACAAAAAATGTCTAGGTGGGTCTAATACGGCATGGGGTGTATCAGAGGCGGATTTTATTTGACATCTGACCGTTACATATCAGACATTTTAGAAACTCGTGTAATGTCATATACCCCATTTATAGGAAAATGAGTGCTTTTAATGGATAATAATGCTACTTATCTAAGATGGTGCGAAATTACTTCCAAGGAGTAGATTTCCACACTTTGGAATGATCTGATTTTATCGCTGTAAAATATGATTCATCAAGTTAGAGCTTTACATCATCCACATAGTGATCTGAATGATACTAACGGAAATATAGAATCAAATGGATTAAGTTACAATCAAAAATTGTAAATAGTAATGATTAATAAGTAAACCAAAAAAGGACAATAATTCTGAATCACTTATTATGAGTAGTTTTTGTTTCAAACTAAACCATATGAGTACCACATCTTCTGTTTAAAGAAATTCATTCTGGTAGTTTATTACACTATTGTAGTATATGTCGTTTTTTAAGGGATATTTCACTACAATGATGATACTTAAAATGAATAAAGATAACTTTTGAATAAATGGATGATTAATTATGCTGGTAAGATCCTTCAAATGTAAAAACACACTAGTTTGGCCTTATTTATGGAAAGCAGATGATATTTAATATTTGTGTTAGCGTTATTTAAAACTATTAACTAGATCTGTATTTACCGTGTGTTGATTGGCTTCGGACCACCTCCTGTGCATATCACCTTTCTCACTATTTTCTTTCGCGGCTTCTAATACTACAGTGTCACTTTTATGTTTGTTTCTCAAAGTATTCTTAAATCCTTCGAAAAAGTTCAGTCTTGGTCGTGGATTATTGTTTTTGCTATCATTCAAATCATCTTCGGAAGGAATACCGATAGTGTTCGCTTTATGTACGTAATGATTTTTGCGATGCATTTTGCTAGGTTCAGAAGGTGACCCTTGCGGAAGGGCTCTTCTCAGATGTGCCACTTCCCATACTGATAAATCGGATAAGGAACTGGGAGGTTAAAAAAAAATTAAAATTAACAAAACAAAAGCAAAACTAATTAAAAATAAATATAAAAACAACTTAAACTAACAAAGCTTGATAAAAGTTATTAAATAATAAAATGTAACTAAATAAAGAAATACTTGATAGTATAACAATAATAAATGAATAATTTACAATAAACAGTGAAGAATTCACCTTCTGTCTATGTATGTTATTTAATATTTTCGGAATTTAATGGTCATCCTATAGAATCTATAAAATGGAAGAGTCAGTTGAATACCATCAACTACAGAACCGATAAAAAAGTGTCAACACAATCTGAGAACTTTTCCGTTCCGATGAGGGAACAGTTGAATTTGATTTATACCACTGTTCATCAGCTTTTAACAGATGAAATGTGGATGTGCAAAATTCTTTTAATAGAAGAGTGATGGCAATAAACACATTCCTGTGGTTTCTTAACCTCCTTATTAACCTGACGTAACTCCTCCCAACTTTTCCCTCTTTTCTAAATTAAAAACTCATCTATTAGAGCATTAGAAAACATTCAAAGAGATGTAACCGATCAAGTGAATGCTATCCTATCTCCAAGTTCCGGCGCCGCTATAAGGAGTGGAAGAACCGTTTCCAATGTTGCGTCGATGGTCAAAGGAAAATACTTTGAAAAGACAATCTCCAATTTGATTCTCTATTTGAATTCCAGCACTTTATATGTGGGGATGGAGAGCAGGCAGCAATTGTAATAAGATTGCATTTCATAGAGCATTTAAAAAAATTTAGCAATATACAGCTGATTATCAAGATTCAATACCGCAATGCAGTTTTATCCTGCATAATTGTTGAGTTGAGAAGACATTTGGAAAAAATAATAAACACTGTTTCTGAGTTTCAAATAGATTATGTATTTTTGGAATGTTTGCAAAATTTCTTAAGCCACGGAATAGATTCGTCACTGTTTTTTATTCAGATACAAAATATACGAACAAAAAAAATAAATGGAATAAAGCAATAAATACGAAAAAAAGCATAGAATGTTTAAAGCAGTAGTAAACAGAGAAACTTTTGAGAACAAAACTTCTGTCGACTACTAAATTTATGATAGGAATGAGTAAGACATTATAAATATTTCATAAACACATAGCTGTTGATATTATCTGTGCACTAATGCGATAGGAATTATTAGGCTAGTAATTATGGTGCAATAAAGAATGGCATATTCAATCCAAACTATATTTATTAAATTCAAACGAATCATAACATTTATTTGTAGAAATATAGATTCCCTAGATGTCCATTAATAGATACTTTTATTCGAGAATCATAAGACCTTGCAGGAGTAGAGAGTCAGCAGATTTCAATTGAAATTAAACCAAAATTGATATTCAGCAATTTCGTTCCTGTATGTTGGACAAGTTATAAATATTTGTAAAAATTTCGGCACCGATCGGTGGTTTAAAAAATTCATGACATAATAATTCAAGATTAAAATGAGTTTAATAAAATTATATTTGTTTATAAATTGATTAATTAATAGATGAGTCTACGAAAAATTGAAAGAGCAGTTAATAAGAAAAAATACTCAGAAATAAAAAAAGACATTTATGCCAAACATGTTCAGTTTCAGTTCAGTTCCTCAAGACAATATTTCAACTAATATGAGGCTTAATAAAGTGGACAATAATATGAAAAGAAACTTGTAAAAATAAATTTCTGGGACCTTTCATTCATCTAAATAACATGAACAAATTATGTCAGCTTTTGTTTACCTATTACAAATCAATTTAAAGTTTATGTAAACCCTAGCAATATGATATTTTTATATATAAGATGAGAATTGCGTTAAAGTTTGATACAGATAAATTTAAACTTCCAATTCAGACCAAGTAGATGATATAAATAATTTATATCATTAGTCAACTGAAATTATAATTCAACATTTTCTAGCCTTAATGCAAAGCCCGGTCTTACTCTTTCCTCATTCCTATCATGAAATTGCTTAACATCCAATATAGGATTTAGGAAAATGATAACAGACGTTAATTTTTTTATTCTATTGAAAATTTTGTATTTTTCATCGCTTATCAATGAATATAATATTTATTTACAAACATACATCCTATGTACAATATTCAACCTATAATTAATACAATAATAAATTAAAAAGTATCTCACTTGCAGATTTAGAAGAAGAGTATTATTGTGATATAAATAGGTAGAAATTATCGGAATTTACCGCATGATTAGATATTACGCTGAGCGATGAGTACAATAAACTTTTAAACAATAAACTGTTACTATTGTGAATGGTATATGCTTCCATTTTCTCTTATTGCATCATCCTTCGCTCGTTCTCTAACGATGAAACAAAACTCCACTAAAATGTATAGTTGTAGCATAGTAGATCTCAAAATAAATTTTATAATATAGTCATAAAAATTGTGGAAATGTTAGTGTTTTATGTCTTGATCAACTTTATTAAAATCTTACTTTTGGAATTAATTAGTTACTGTTATTATCGACAATTTTGAACCATTTATAAAGTAAAATTTATTTTTACTGACGACTTATATGAAATATTCGATATTTCACTTTATGATCTAGCTCAACTATTCGGAATATTTATGCACTATAGTTACATAAGACCTAATATTGAATATTTTCTGTAGGTCATCGAAAAAGTGTTGTGTGCAACATTTGCGGAAACTTCGGCTAGTTAAACTCTTATAAAATATTCTATAGTACAATATACTACTATCTTAATTTTCAGATTGTAACTGTAAGCAAATAATATAACATATTAATATGCTACAAGGAAAAAGCTTTCTTTCACTAAAACTAAATTGAAACTTTTTAATAATAAGCGTTCTTTTTATCCGTTTTTAGCTATAGCTGCAACAGCATAGTTCGAAAGGAAAGTTCAAGCATTTTTACATGAACATATTTTATATTCTAAGAAGTACATACCATTTTGTGTTCACTCCTGTAGGCTAGTTCCAGTATGTTTGAAATTTTAAAAGTAATACATTCGGATTTTTCCCGTTCTTATTATGAATAATTCCATCACTTATCATTAAAAGAAAATATTGTTCCCAAGTCAAAATTGGTTAAAATTTTACTTGAATATATAATTAAAATCATTTTGTTAACCGATTAAAAAAAGAGGTTTCAAATTCGATTTGCATATATGTAATATTACCCGAATTGGACAGTTTTGGTATATATTAATCTACACCAGCTTCCGAAAATTTAAGTCAAATTTAATAAAGCTACATATGTATGTCAGGATATATCTCAAAAAGTATAAATTAATTATTTAGTTAGATTAGTGCTGAACACACTATTTAGACTACCACTACACCAACAGTCACAATTTTTGTCTGACGTGCGTTTCAATACCCAAGTTATCGAATTCAGAGGCTGAAAAACCTAATAAAATATGGACGAAGCGAAAAAAATCGAATATTGCTAGCTACAATCATCACAAATATTAATAATGTAAAATTATTTAAAAATGTATCCAATAATAAATTGTTGGATGCATTTGAGCGCATTAAAATTGCCTAATGTAAGAAAAGGAAATAGGGACAAATGGCCAATTCCTTACAGTTCACTCTTTAGTTTAGTAACATAAATGTGAAGATTCCCACCAAGGAGGACCGGATGTTTTCTCGTTGGAATTAATTTTCGAGGGAGAAGTTTTGTTGGTGCAAAAATTCAGTATAAAACTAAGAAGTCAAGTTATTAGGTTTTAGTTTACATTCAGTCTATGAAGACGATGACTTGGTTATTGAAACGCGCGTCAGACAGTGTAATTCTGAGTGTTGATGTAGTGGTGGTGTAAACAGTGTATTCAGTATGAATATCACCCACGGTTCCAGAAATTCCAATTTAATTAGATTAGTTGTAGTTCATCTGAGGGAATAATGCAAATTTCATCAAAATTGGTTCAGTAGTTTTTAAGGTGGTGATTGGCGTAACAATGTTTCAGTAAGTAGGTAATTGGTTTCGATTACTACAACAAAGATTTAAAAGATGTTGTAAAGTAATAGAGAAAAATTGAACCGATTTTAAAATGATAATTTATTAAAACTGGAGTTTAATATCTCATAATTTAAAATACCTAAATATGCCAATTATTTTTTTTGGGTTGGGGACAGTTTTAGTGAAACTAATCAGTTCGATTTTCGGCGCGGTTCATGCTCTAGGAGGCTAGTGTGGAGTATTCAATTGATCTCCAACTGTACAACATTGTTTTGAAAATTAAACGAGGAAATCCGAGAATGTACTGGTTTCGATAAAAATTTGTTGAGTACTACGATCTATATGGGAAAATCTGCTAGAGGAAGTTCATCCCAAATATTAAGTTGGACACTAACCTCAAAAATAAAGAGTGATAAAGTATTATAGATATTTTAAAGGACTATACTTATTTAGTTATTAATTATGTAAATCACAACATTGTTTAATTGGTGTTAATTTAAAAAATAAAATACATTTAATAAACTAAAATATAGTGGATTTCAATATTAAACTAAACCGTTTACTAGATTTCAAAAAGTTTATGTAATATTTTCAATGTTATATATAAATATGAACAGTAATCAATGCAAAAGTGACCAATGAATTTAAACTACAAACTATTTGTGAACAGAAATTTTATAAACTTGCCGTGTTCTATTCATTTTATTTTATAAAAATGTTATTTTGAGACCTAATCTGCCATTGTCATTAACAGTTAATAGGCGAGTATCGTCGCTTATGTTCTAACACCGTGTAAGTGAAAAGTATTTTTGAGGTAATTATCAAATCATTACACGAATAATATATGAAGATTTAACTCAATGAGATGACCTTACATGTATTTCATTATGCTATATGATTCATTATATAGAAATTTTTTAAAAACTTCTTATGAATATCGACATAAGAAATGAAAATTAAAATATAACATCCTTAAAAGATCAATTTTTTACTACCTTAAAAGTTTTTTATTTCAACATTAGCGTTGTTAGAAATTAAGCGATGATGTTCCATAAAATCTTGTCAATACTGAAATTTTCATCATAATCATTGACTAGGCACAAGAGGAATAGGGCCTCACAAAATTGAAAGCTTGTTTGTTTAAAACATCAAAAGAACCTCATTCAACTTGTGACTGCGAGGCCGTTGTAACTACCTACAAAGATCATAGGAACGAAAAAAAAGTGACCTCGCTGATGCAACACCGCCCACGTCAACATTTTGTTTACCACAAATATTACTTTAATTTTATTCATAATATAGTTTGTTACAGAAGATGTGATTTAATATGAAATATTGACAAGATGATATGAATATTAGATTGACATACTGAATATGCATGCCAATCAAGAGGAATAGGTACTAATACTTGCATTTTACAATCAGTAGATTTCAATATAAGAGGAACACTGCACTAAATGCTACTTCTTGTTTTTCTTGAGTTACTAAATAATATTAAATATTTAAATACATTTAATCTTTGAATACTGAAATTTTATTATAAAATGTAGGTCTATAATTAAAAGTAACATAATAAATAACATTCATTATAAAATTTAAATCTACTGATTGCAATATACAGTGCAATGTTTTCAAAATACATTGCATAAACATGATACTACATGCAACATCTTATATTGCTTTAAATTGTAAATGATTGTCGATATTGACACAAAACATAGGCGAAAAGAAAAATTAATACATTTTTGTTTCGATTCTAATAATCAAATTTGATTTTCATACATTTTACTTTTATGTAATTTTGATTTTCTGTTTAATTAACTTGAGGCATTGTCAACACAAAGTTGTATATAATATGTTATAGTTTGAATTTTATTCTAAACTAATAAATTACATAGACTCAAAAGTCACAATACCTAAACAAAGTAATACAAAACAAACTTTTGACATAAGTATGTAAGCAATTAAAAATTTGTTACTTTTCTCGCGAAGGTTTAATTTCGTTATTTATGATGTAATTAAAAAGATTTTCAAGTTATGTTAGGAATAAAAAATTGTATCTTTTGAGGTGCGACAACTTTTCAGTGTAGTGATCATTTTTCAGCAAGAAACAAAATTTTAAAGTTGAAAATTTAGAAATGAAATTAGTATGATGTGAAAACGGTAGCCACTAACAGGATATCAAAAAGTGTGTCAACAATTAAGAATGTTGAGTTTATTCCAATGAAATAAATAAAAAGTGTACTGGTGTAAGTTGTAAGCACATAAATATGTATGATTTAAGTGAAAATCTTGAGGTAAATCCATATGTTTAAATCTAATGTGATGACATGAAAAATATCTGTGAAGCTCATGTTCTGTGAAGTGGAGAAAAAATAGATTATTTTGATTTAAAGCTTCTTCTTGTTTAGATGAGCAGAACAACTATTTTGAGCAACAGTGTAAATAAAGAAAATGGCAATAGTAACCAACTTATAAACGCCTTTATTGAAAAAAATTTCCAAGACAAGAGTTTTGTTCCAAAAAAATTTACTTTAGTGAAACTTTACTCATTATTGATTAATATTTATATAGAAAAATAATATAATTTCATTGGACGGTTTTGATTTTCAAGCAAATTTTCGATAAAAAAATTATTTATTGTCATTTAAATTGTTGCAAACTGCTTTATACCCTTATTTGTACAAATAAGAAATTAATTAAATGTCTTACAATTTTGCAAATTTAAATTATCATAGAATTATATCCATATTAATTTTTATTCACACATTTTACTATTAAGATTTAAGAAATTTTATCGGCAGGGGCGCAACAACCTAACTCTTAAAGGGGGCGTTCAGTGAATTTTTTATAATGACTAAAAAATCGGTTGACTACTTTCTAAATGTAGTTTAGTACTAATTGCATTTCTATGATCTCTGTGTTTTTCGTGTTCACGGAATTTCTCGGAAGCTTTGTTCCAATTATTAAAACCTTTTTTATAAAATACATTTCGAGATTCATCAATATCATGGATAGATTCTGAAGAAATTCTACATATTACACCTAACCCTGGTTTCCTAATAATCCACGTAAAATTCTTTACACCAGTGTTCTGGACAGAATAAAATTTTTTCACCAATTATGTAAACAATCAATTGAAAAAAGTGCTTTCACTACCGGGATTCATAAATCGCTAAGCACATTTGTAACATTATAATAAAAGCACCCTGAGTTACGTGAGGTTGTTTGCTTGATATCATTTAAAAATGGGTATTGTTTAAGGAAAAATTGGGTGGTTGTTGCGCCCTTGGTTATCTGTATTTATATCAGATTATGGTAATTTCACAACATATATAAATTATAAATTCATGACATTTATTGAAAAATTGATGTTTATGACTAAATTAAGACAAATTATACTCTAAAGGCAGAAGATGTTCAATTGTTTCATTTAAGCTGCAAGCGTTATAGATTGTTAATATTGGAAATATTTTCCAATTCTCTGATTCAACATCTCTTTTTCGAGGTAATATTATTGTTAATGTTTACATACGCTTGTTGGAATTAAAACAACATCAGCAGTTATCTTCAGAGATTTTAGTTAGTTATATGTATTTCTGAATAATTTGAAAAATCAATTTATTTGTTGAATAAAAAAATTAATATCCTTTTAGTTCCACATTAGAATGCAACAAAACTAAAAATTTATTCATAAAGAGAAAAAAATTTTACTATATGTGATGTCAATATTTCTAATGTATGATAAAATAAGATATTAGAAATAAATGTTTCTGCAATAAATATTCATCTATTAATTCCTCTTTTGATTTTCATGACATTTATGCGTGCTCATATTTTTCCTACATACTCTCTTAATTTACACAATATTAAGAAAAGTATTTGAGCTTGAAAAGTAAACTGTAATTGATATATAAAGTAGGTAAAAACGTCAAATTTTTACCTGATATTTTAAACTAGTTTTCTATGAAAAGGGACCTAAAATCAAGACAAAACAAAAAGTTTTAATTGTCAAATATCCTAAAATATAAGGACACTGCATTAAAATATTCTGTCCTTTTATCACTTTCTTATTCCAAAGGGTCAACTATAATCATATGTTTCTTTATGTTTTTCAATAAAATAAAAGACTGTAATGCAATGCACTTATTACAACTTTTATACTATTAACCAAGACTTAGTTAAGAGCAAGTTCTAATACTCATTCCTCACTTGACTTCTAATTATGAAGGAATTCAGCAAAATATTTTATATGTAGTAAATAGTCCAGTCTAAATACAATAATTAGATGAGAATTTTAAAAATTTGACATTATTACAAAATGATTATTCATAGTTTATACGTCATAATTAAAATTGGATCACCTCCCAAGTGGAAACAATACAATTGAAATTGGTATTATGAAGGATGAGTGCAAAGTGGATATACCTGCCCCATTTCAGTATAAATAACTGGCATTAAAAGCTTTTAAATAAAGGTCAATCGGACTTTATTAAGCTACTTTGTTGGGAAGTATTTACAAATAAAATATTGTTCTGTCATGGGTGAAGAGCCTGACAAGCTACTGCTTACTCTTAATGCGTTTGTGATGTATATTTTATGAAAATTGCATCGGATACACCAGTTAAACCTAACAGATTTGCTGCATACTCCATAGAGAAAAACCAGTACTACTTAATGTTCATACTGCATCTGTTTAGTTCTATGATTAATTAAAAAAAAACGACGATTTGCCATAAATAGGTAGAACCGAATTATAGAAACTTTACAAGAGGTGTCCTGGAAAAAACTTGTGCATCAGAGAAAAAATTGATCGAGAACAATAAGGAAGTTTCCATGTGAAGGAAGAAAAAATTATTATTTGGACGAAACGTGTTTTGATGGAGAACAACATTACTTTTAATTGTGCATTGGAGAAAAGCTTGATCAAGAACAATAAGGTGATTTCCATGTGAATGAAGAACAAATTATTATTCAGGCAAAACGTGGTTTAATGAAGAGCATACTGTGTTAGAAACTATTTTTGAATTAGATGATACACATCCACTTCTTCAAGCACCATTCTCCAAGGTGATAAGCAGACTAGTAAAAATTTGAAGCCCTATAATATAATGGATTTAATTTGTTGAAAAAACATTTGGAGTGTTATTTATCAAATATTTTCCTATAGCTGTACGTTAACTCAATTTTATTGCAATAAACAGATGCAAATAAAATATTATTAATTAGTGCAACTTCTGATTCTATATAAAGAAACATGTTAGTAACTAGGTAAGTTGAAAAGTTTTCTAAGCTGAGAATTCATATTATTTTATATACGTGAATACATCATAAAGATCTGATTCACAAGAAAGCAAGTAAGTAGACATTATTTCCTATTACTTTTTTGTGCTTTTTTTTCCCATACCATTAGTAACAACTCATAACCTACCAGTTAAGATTATCAACATTGGTTTATTAAACAAGTTTAAGAAGCAAAATTTTACTAAAAGAATATAGTTTTTGGGTACAAGCAAATAATTATATTCATTCTGTATATTCATTCTTTACCCCTTATACGTTAGTGTGTGGATAATTTTAGATAACATAAGTTTAAAAGAAAAAAATCTTAAGACTTCTGTAATTTAACAAATTTACTTAATATTGTCAGAGTAAATCCGTTTCGTTTTCATTGATTTAAATCTTCCGGCTAAAATTAGGATTTTTAAAATTTTAAGCAATGCTTTATAATTATCTTAAGAGTGAATATAGTTTTTTTTATACAATCATCAACTTATATATTTCCACAAAGAATGACTTTTTTTCCAAAGAAAAATAATTCCTGCAAATTTAATGTGTGCTTACAAGTAAAACGTAAAAAGTTTGATACTTCTTGACTATGGCCAATATTTCATCAACTTAACAATTTATTATCATTTATTTTTCTAATTTCACCTCTTTTAATTTTCCTTATACAAACATCTGCTAGTTACACTGCTTATGTTAGATACTTGTCGTTGATAATGCCATTTTCTTTATAGACAGAACAAGAGCCTCTGTGTAAATTAGTGTCTATCTAAAATTGCCATGATTCACGAGTGTAAGATCATAATAGTACATAATATATATATATAAACTTCGACAAAGCCAAACAATGTTGATAGTTTCAAGTACACCATTCAATTTGAATGACTCTGAAATTATAAATTATAAACAAAATATTTTTTGGATTTCATAATTATATTCTTTAGTCCCATCACCATATTTTTTTAAATCACAATTCACTAAATCTTATTAACATAAGATGTCGATAAGAATTGAGATGAGTTTTATTAAATATTTTGACATGTTTACAAAAATGCCTCATACTGATCTTTTATTTGAAAAAGTAAAAGTTACAGCTCACAAATGAACACATCTATCAGCGTCAAATTTATATTGATAGATAAGCAGTTTACTAAAATATTTAAAATTTACTGTTTTAAATCAATTTCTTATTGAGTAGTACAATCAACATATTTTAAATATTTCATATTGTCACTATTTGAATAGACATACACCTTCCATGTATTTTTATGTAACGTTTTTTTGAGATACCGATGAGTCGCGGAATTTTCGCAACCTGCCGCTGATATTTTGAACTGTTAGTATGTTACTGAGCGCACTGTTTACACTACCACTACACTTACACTGTCTAGTGCACGTTTCAATAACCAAGTTATCGTCTACCAAGAGTGAAGTTAAACAAAAACCTAATAACTTGACTTACCAATTCTATACTGAATTTTCCCACCAAAAAACCTTTTACCACAAAAATTAATTCCAGCGTAAAAACCTCCTTGGAGGGAATCTTCACATTTATACTACTAAACTATATGTACAGTGGGCTGTAAGAAATTGGGCTTTTGTCCCTATTTAAGCTTTTCTCACATCTAGCAATTTCAATGTTTTCAAATACATCCAACAATTTATTACTGGATACATTTTTTAACAATTTTGCATACCAGACAATAATGGATATCTTAGTCTGTCCCATATACTTCCCGTCACAATCACCGCAGCTAATTTCATATATACCACTCTTTTCCAAATTTGGTATTATATCATTAGGAGAATGTTTATTGGTGGGAAAAAATTCAGTATAAAACAGGTAAGTCAAGTTATTAGGTTTTAATTTACCTCTGTAGACGGTAACTTGGTTATGACAGTGTAATTGCTAGTGTTGGTGTAGTGGTAGAGTGAACAGTGTCTTCAGTATGAATACCAACGGTTCCAGAAATTAAAACTTAGTTGTTAGTATGTTGGTACGCAATAATTCTAAATGGGTTTCAGCGTTGTTTCAAGTATTCTAACTACTATAAATGGTAAAACTTATGTATGCTTGTAAAGTTTCGGTAATGCTAATTTTTAATTTTTCATATAATATTAATTTTACGAGATTCTGCTTTATTGTGATTATAAATAAGACAATGACTAACCGATTCAGATGATCTATGTAAAATTGTGGGATATAAATTGACTGTTAAGTGGGTCTCGATTTAGAAACAGTTCAAACTTTTTCGAACATGTAGTGAACTGATTTAATATGTAAGACAACTTTATTCAAATTGAAATGGAACAAATTGCAAATTATTTATTTATTTTATCAATTCCAGACTCTTATACTATATCATTAGGTTTGAATCCAAGACCCAGGTATATAATAATTAAGCATTTTTAACTATAAATTGTATTTTTAGAAATGATTATGATCTTAATAGTAAATAATTTTCAGTACAGAACAGATACGTTTACATAATTTTCTCATAATAAAATTATGGAGATAAATTCCAATGAGCTTAATTGAAATTTAATAAGTATTATTTATTTGACACTGATTGATGGTTTTACAGATTAAAAATGCATAATCCAATTTAAAACGATTGAACATAAATATAAATTTCAAACAGATAAATATCAAGTGATAGTGCCATATTGTCAGACATTTATGATTTTCACAATCTACTAAGAAATTTAAAATATCTTGTCATTTAAATAATTTGTACTCCAGTAATTAGAAATTGTTCATATAGAAAAGTAGATATCATTGGTGTAAAATTTGGGTATCTTTTGTCAAAAAAATTATATTAATATTTATTCTTTATTACCAAGAATTTTTCATTTTGACTGAAATTTGATACAATTACCAGATATAGAAATAACATTAAACAATAACAATAATAATAAAGGGAGATAAAATTTTGTGAAGTTATCTGATGGATACAAATTTTATTAAAAATTTATCTATTTTTGTCATTAGAATGTAGTTTTCATTAATAAATATTTTTGTCCGACAATATGGTTGAAATGATCCTTAAAACTCATTAAAATTAATGATTTAACATAATCACAACCAGAGTTAGCATATCAATTTGAGACTGGTATGTAGTCGAGAAAAGAAAACATTGTAGATACTCACGCTTCTTTAGTAGTCAACTCTTTTTGATAAGCTATGGGACTTTGGATAGCTTTGAGGAAGTCCCTCTGTTTTTGGAGGGTATCGTGTATTGTAATCATCCATTGTTGTTGTAATTCAGGCGTAGCAGCTTGTATTACGAATCCTAAACTACGAGTAGGATCTGTTGATTCCAATATGAAACAGTCGTCGTTGGTTTCTAGGGACATTTTATTAACCTGAAATTATAAAATGCAATATACAATATGGATCAAAAATCAAAATTAAGAAACAGGTTTAAATATTATACAAAATTTACGGTTTTTTTTGTAATTAGAAAAAATGAATGATTTACTTACTTGTATATGAGCTTTATAAATATATTGCGGACTAGTGAACTGAGTCTTTTTTCCCACGACTTCTGAAAATATAATACTTTGTTCAAAGAAAAATACGTGTAGGTCCTTATTTTTCCCGACGATCTGATTTGATCCCGGTAAATCGGATACAGTTAACATTCCGTGAAGAAGAAGTGTTCCTTGTGCGGTAATTTTACCCTAAAAATATAATACGTAATATAAATTTGTTAATATAAAAAATGAAGAATATAAGATATAACGTTTATTAGATGTTAATAATTTGCACTTTACTGCAAATAGTTTATTAATATCTTCTGCTGGACTGGTTCCATTATTTAAAAAATTAATCAGTAGAAAACTACAACTTGTTAATAGATCTTTCTAAAAAGTGACTCGGTCATGATATAGTAAAGATAAAAAGAGAGAGAGATTCGTTGGAAAATTTTTGGGTAGGATAAGGGACATTTTTTATAGGAGGAAGATTTGTTGAACTTGGCCTTGATATAGGAGTTGCAGGGCTGTGGTAGTCGTGGATGCATGTGGTTGTGCTGTCCTAGTTGAAAGAAGAGAACTAAAAGAAAGTTCTAGTTATTAAATGAAGTTCTTCACGGTTTGGGGATTTTTTTGTAAGTTTTTTGGAAATCTTATGTGTTTTTTCCATTTTTTGGATAATTTAAGTTCGGGGTAAAGCTTCATTATTCCCTACCGTCGGCCATTTGGCTAGTGAACCGGCTCACCTGGTTACAGAGAAACCACAGAAAACCTGCAACACCGACTATTATAGTAAAGATTGTGGTTTAAATTACGTTACAAAGTTTAATATATAAAGTGTTCTAGCAATGAAGTTGTGATTTATAATTTTTATTATTCCACCAAGACAGGGTTTTACAATAAAAATGATTCTGTTCTACTATTTTATCTACATATATTTCAATAATCTTGCTTCCCAGGTATGGTTATGTATGCAAATGAAAAATTGAGAGTTATTGATAGACAAAGAAAATATTGCAACCAAAGAGAGACCAATATGACAAAATCATTGATGTACCAAGAAATTAACGAGATACTAAAACGAGAAAACTGAGCAAGATTTTAGAAAAAATTTTTGATATGGAAACATATATAGAAAGAAAAAAATCACTGCATATAAGAATAACTGATGTAATTCCACTAAATACAATACTGAAGTCAACGTAAAAATAATAAATACACTAAGTCCTAAAGAAAATGAAATTAAATATTGGAAATAGTTTAGAAAATAGGAGAGAATTGGGAAAAGTAAATTAGTAAGAAAAACAAAATGATGAAATATATGGATTATTCCATCACAATAAACGAATTATCGAATTGATATAAACAGCCACTGCAATTTCATTGATATCTTCGTCAATTCTTCATTGATAACTTCCTCAATCAATCATCGAGTATTTGGCAAAATTGATTTTGCTAACGCTCAAACTAAAAAAAAAAACGTTCACATTTGTCATACAAGAAATTTTCATTCCAATTATTTTTGCATAACATTAGTATTTAATGTAATTTATTGCATAATACACAATAACCGATTTTCCGAAGACAATCGGCCTATCAAAAATTATTCGTATTTTATTATAGTGACTAAGTAGTTACTTCTGAAAAATAAATCAATTCCTGATTTTCGAGCCCATCCAAGTCACGAAATTTCGTTACTACTTTCTAAAAGCAATAATTAATTAACTAAGATGATATAGAGTTGGTGTTTTATTGATATAACTACTCTGTATACTTTTTTTTTATTTTAATACAGAGTTAAGTGAGTTGTTTATATTTTTTAAATAAATATATATTATTGCTGAAACTATTTCCATTGATTTTATTGAATTTACAATTTTATATTCGTGGATTACTTTAATTTAATTAATTCTTCTAAGGTGTTTCCAGCGTTTGCACTTTTTTCTTAATTTTCACTTCATTGAAAAGCTGATGGCATCAAATTCGATATTAATTATTGACTCCCTTAGATTATTATTCGTAAATACTTTACATGAAGCTGAATACCACTTCCAGGAAACAGTATCCAGCTGGAACTTAAAAACTAGTGATAATGTTAATTCGATCCACACACCACACACAATTATCAAATTTCTACCATCAACTTTATGCCTTGTTAATTTGGTTTGACCAACATAATTTGCTAAATTTCCTTTTAGATTTTTCAAACCGGATATTCATATGGAACTCATTTTACTACCCTCCTACATTTGAACTATATGAAGCACATTTCAATAAACAAGTTATCCTCTCCTGAGACCAAAACAGTATATTTTTTAGAAACATATATTTGGAGGTAAGGAAAGACAATATACATCTGTGGGAAAGCATAATATTAATTTGTTTTTTTTTTGTAATAAATATTAATAAAGATTTCACGTGGTAAATATAAATAATACTAACCTCAAAGCCTTGTAATCTTCCAACATCCATCATATCATTAGCAGTCTTTGGTACAATCACCATAATGTTATATGCCGCTCTGAGCGGTTCAATTTCCGCTGTAATTCCAGCTCTCTCCGTGTATTTTAAAATGTCTTTAAGCATCAATTGATACTTCATGATTCTTTGAACTGGTTTTATTAACAGATCGCATAATTGTAATTTGTGTCCTAATTTTACCCGTAGTTCTTCAAAATAAGTTTCTAGATATTCGGAAACAATATATTCGGATACATGTTTATTCTTACAATAGATAACGTACATTTGCAATTTGCGTTCATAACGTTTGAAAAGCGAAGCTAGTTCAATAGGATTCTCTACGGCCTTTTTTAATGATTTAATGAAGAAACTGAAAAAAAATGTAACAGAATAAATATAATTTTATAATTAAGCTCAAAGTATTAGTCAATAACAATAAACATGATTATAATATGTAGTGTTGAAAAACTCCACTTCTAAATACAAACTACAGATATCTCCTTTGGATAAAGAGATAATATAGGTTAGATCAATATAAAATCACATCTAGTATCTGGAGTTTCGGTTATGTAGGAGAGTTTCTAGACACCCTGTATATTGTAATATAATTTGTTTCTATTAAAAAATCAAGTAGTAAAGCACAATAGCATGATTAAACAGATACATTATTACTATGAAAAGAGTTCTAAATTATATCAGTAATTCCAGTGGTACTACGTTTGTCTTTTGGCTTTTCAAAATTTGTATTCGTTTAGTGAAATTAATATCCAGATAATTATGTGACATGATATTACGAAACTTTTTCATTTTATAAAAGTAGAAGTGGGACAAATGGATTTGCTCTTATTCATTTTTATGAAATATTATGAATTTCATTGGAAGAAAGCTATAAAATAGAGTTCTAGAAAAGTTTGATATATTAAAATGAAAAAAAAACAAAATAATAGAAAACCTTTCAATGTATTTTAAGTTCATCCCTGAAAAAGTTGTCAAGTACCTATCTGTTTACAAAACACAAACTACTGACATGTATTTTTTTCTGTTTCAGTTATTTCAACATATAACTACTATTTTTTTCACTAGTTTTCTATTTTTATCTTCGTTTTCAACTTTAATGATCATCTTTTCTGATGAAGTTGTGAATATTTGAGGTGGTTTAGATCAATAACTATCTGAGATATTAGCAATTGTATGGTTCTGTCAAACTTATGTCTAACGAAGAATCCATGAAGTGAGATTAAGTGTAGTTTATTCATGTTACCAATACACATTCACTTTTAAAAGTAGGTAGATCAGCAGCCATGTTCATAAATTCACTAGAGCCTTGTTTGTAGAAATTCTTCCAGATTATAAAATGCCTCACTACAAAGCAATTTTTCAATTGTCGCTGGAAATTGTTTGACGGTTAATTACAGTACCCACTAATGTTTTGCTTTTGTAACCTATAGAAGGGAAGTGCTATATTTCCTTATCTAAGGGATAACACGCATGTAGAAATCAGAGCAAAAGCTATAATTTGGCATAAACAAGAGTTCTGCACAATACCCAAAACCTCTAGATTAAAGATTTTGTGTAGCATGTACCCAGGCCTAACGACGCGACGACTGCACGAGATCATTATCCACTACCTCTTTCTCAAACAATCTTTTCAATTTTCTAGATAGGTGGATTTTTTAACACACAATTCACGTAGTTTTCAAATACCAATATGGAGTACAAGCCCTTTCCTTGCTTTCATTTCCTTTCTTTTATAAAGAAAAGTTCATTTTATCAGTTTTACTTGTATCTAGACATAACTTATTGGCAACAAACCACGCATTCAGTGACTAAGTTGATTTGCCCATCACAGAACTTTTTCAGATCCTTACCCTTACATAGAACATTGATGTTATATGTGAAGAGTATTAATTTTAGATTCACTGAAGCCTTAATGTCATTGATGTTAAGAAGTAATCATAGGGGTTCCAGTATTGAATACTCTGGTACTCTTTCGAATATTTGCTGCTTATCGTATACTACTGTAGATATATCATATAATATAGAGCTCACATAATAACCACCTTCAAGCCCATTGCTACATGGTACAAAAAATCCAGCACAGTTAAAATCGTGGCAATAACTAAATTGGCAGTTACTAAATATTTTGTTTGCTACAAGATGAGAAGGTACTATAGCACAATGATTAAAAAGAATTCATAAGCTGATTAGTTTGCACACTTTTTGGTATTATAAGATTAATTCTTGCTTTGATAAGAAACAACAATAAAAACCAAATAGGAAGAATTTAGTTAAATATTTAAAATGCCCAATATTTATTTCCCTACGAGCCATGCTTTCTCAGGTTTTATTTTAATTTTATTCCAAGCTATGTTAAGGAATCAGCAGTGTCACTTTGGATTTAATTTTTATTATGGATAATAATTTACATAAGACAACAAAAACAATAACGGATCTGGCTAAAACAGCGTTAAAGCCAATCTCACCACAATTATAGTTGATTCTAAATGTTAGTTTATTTATTTGAGGCTTAATAAACAATTATAGAATTTCTATTTCTAATTCATTTGTATGATATGAATTATATTTCCATAAACAAATAAATGTTTGTAGATAAAACCAATTTATTTATTTAAAGAATCCACACCTTTGTGGATGATTCAAGTTTTATAAATAAATAAAATAATTATTCATACTTCCTTTTGTGCATGTAATTTCTTTTGTTTAGTTTCAATGATTGTTCCTTTTAAATTATTATTAATTTCTGCAATATATCAAGTGCAGTTTTGAGAATTAGCAGAGATTGTAAATAGTGTTGCAATTTGACAGATAAATTCTGAATATAAAATCAGGATGTTGTATTCGAAGAAAGCCGATACCGTCACATCCTTAAATATGTCAATCAATCCACAGTTTTATTTCAACATCGAAGAGGTTTTAAGATGAACATAGAATTTTTTATAACCTCTAATTTACCTTGGTAATTGGCGTATTATGCAACTTTATGTGAACAGATTTTTCTCCATATCATTTTACATCAGTAATTATTTGAATGTTACAATAAATTGTCCAAACATAAACTAGCACAACTATATAATGCTGAACAATAACCTAAACTTTTATCAATACTATATTTTTTGTACCACAGTTATAGTTAAATTGATACAGATATAAAGTTTTTCTTCTCTCAGAACAGGAGAGTTTTTGTCGGCATTCCTTGAGTGCCAAATAATAATTATAGGAGACCCACCAATGCCTAATATAACTCCAGACATTTAAAGTTAATACAAAAAGAAAATAACTTGTTCTTGAAAACTTAGATGAGTATTGAGCTCCTTTTTTTTTGGAGAAACATTGTAGAAAACATAATTTTTTAGTTCAGTACTTTGCAATTTTTGATACTCAGTATATAAGTTTTTCAAGAACATATATGAAAATTATAATATTCTTGGTTGATACTGTGATGGGTAAACACCATCTGACTAGTCATAATTTAATGTAGCGGAAACTATAAAAGATAATGGGTGGTTCCATCTATTATTGGGTAGCCATGAGTTATGTTCTAGACATTTTTCGAAAAAGAAATTGTCCATTGATAGGCACGTCAAAAAGTTTCTACAATGTTCTAGATAAATTGCACGAGTAGGAGCTCATAGTAGTTAGTTGAATACTGAAAATACCCTACAAACAATACAAGTAATTCCAGAGTTAAAGTATCTTAGTGCAGAATTAGTTATTAATTACATTGTTAGTAGTGTTGTAGTTAGTGCATTAAGTGGTGTGATGAAGTTTTAATGAGAAACTAAATAATTTTATCCAAGAACCTTTACCGAAGCAAATGAAATTTGTGAACTTTCAGTACCATAGTATATGTCGTGTACCAAACTGGATAACCACGGTTTGATTGTATATGTAGTAATTTTAAAAATACTCACTTTTTATGCCAATCATAGATAACCTCAATGTTTCCAAAGACTAATTTGTCTTTACCATCCTTCAAATCTTCCGGCATAGGTATATCACAATCAGGATCTTTCATAGTAGCTATGTAACCATCAACTATAAGAGACAAATCTCTAACGTATGTTTCTTCTGTATCGGTTAATTCTTTTAAAACATATTCTCTCTTTTTGAGGAGAATTTCCGTCTTTTTGGCTGCATCTATATTATCTTCAGAAGGTTTGTCACTTTCATCACCGCTGAATGCTGATGCAGTCGCTTCATTAGAAAACCCTAAAATCGTAATATACCAAATAAAGTTCAAAACTTCTTTAGATTATACATGTATGTTAACTGAATAGCAAAAGATATTATTTTATTTATACTAGATACTTATGAAATAATATCAATATTTTTAATTTTGACTTGTAATAAATCGTTCAGATATTTGAAGATATTTTGTACAAGACTCTACACCTTATGTTTCTAATCGCAAACGAAGCAATTTTTCTAGAGTTTTTGTGACTCACTTCCCAATATGTTAGTCCTACTCCTCCAATACATTTAAGACTCTTAATGAAATAGGCATGACATTCGCGGAGTAGATGCACAGTTGTTTCCATGACAATCTTGCAGAATCTGCAGTTGTCATCGTTTGCTGTACCTATCTTCTTAAGGTGATGTTTAACGGGGCAGTGACCTATCAGAAGACCAATCACCAGTTTGATGTCGTATCTAGTCCTTTAAGGCACTTAAGCCTTTTAGTGAAATGAAAAGGGCATTCGCAGAGTAGATACACTGATGTTCCCATGGCTTGCTTGCAGAATCTGCAGTTGTCGTCTTTTGTCATGCCTATCGTCTTAAGGTCATGTTTGACGTGATAAGGACCTGTCGGATAAGAGACCACCAGTTTGATGTAGAATTTGATTATCACGAGAAGTTCTTCAGGCTTCTTAGCTGATATGATTATGAATCTTTAAGATTGTCTTAGGCCTGGAGTGTTCCTCCAGTTCGGTATTGATGTGTCGTCTCATGACACCACAGTAGAGCTTTGGTCTTTCTTTTACAACGCTGTCTGCTTCATCATTGCCTGGTATACCCTGTTGGCCCGGTAGCCACATTAGATTTACTTTGTTTCTAATAGTTAGTGCTTTTGGAGTTTGTTTTCACTCCCACACTAATTTGAACGTGCACTCAATAGCTTTCAGAACCTACAACGCAGCTTGGCTCTCTTAGTGAATGTGCTTTTTCGAGAGGTTTCTATCCAAACACCCCTGCTCTCATTTGTCCATCATTCTGTGCATTCGATCCACTGCTTTCTAGCTTTATCAGTTCCATAATTTATCGGATTTCCTGGCTGCAATTTTACTATCTGGATCAGCTTGTGGACGTTACTATATGTCTCTTTCTTCACTATAAGTGAACAGAGGCAAGTTTAGTAGCGCCTCTAAAGCTGTGGTGGGGCAAGTTAACATTGCCCTGTCATACACCGAAAGATTAGCCTTTTAATCTTGTTCAGTTTTTGTGAGCTGTTGGTTGTTCAGTTTTCGACCAGCAATCAACCGCCCGGATGTGATCATAGGTTTGATGACTGTTTGGCATAACCAGCATACCATCTTAGGCTTAAGTCCCTAGATCTTGCGACATGCTTAAGACAAGTCCATATAGTGGCAGTGACTTTTGAGATTACCTTGTCTAGATGATTATTCAAAGTTACTGTTATTATCCAGTATCAATTTGGTTCTATTATGGATAGGTTTGCTGATATTTGCCTTGTAAATTGTAAATGGGACTAATGTTGTTTTACTGGCGGCGATCAAGAGTTGCTCGTCGTCACCCTAAATTATAATTGTGTTTGGGGCCGTTTGCATCTGGGCAGATATTATGCCTTGCTACCATTACTTGATCATCTACGTAGCCTAGAACTGTAAGTCCAGCGCTGCTAAGTCTAATGAGAATCTGTAGATAAGTTTTGAATATTTTTTTGTGGCCGTTTCTTCTTAATAAAGGATATGTTGAATATTTTATTCCATAAGAATACCTCACAACAATAAAATGAAAATATTAACTTTTGATAAATAATGTTTCATTTTTAAAGTAAATCGTGTACTCTTATCAAGGCATACTCTATATTATTATAAACTTCTTCTTCCTCTTTCTCTGTGATGCGATGACCATAACATTATAGTCTAAAGGGACTTGATTATAAGTTATAAACCAATGAAAATTGGAATCATTCAAGTTGGATGAGTTCATTCCCTACAGCTATGTAAAATCCGAGCAACACGGTTTACAAGTTTAAAATGAATTTTCCACTTTTTATCTTGAGAAAAAATAGAATAATTTATTCAGAATAGAGAAAAAGTTTCCTCGTACAAAAATTATTATTCCAATTTATCGTTGAATAAATATATTTGGACTTCTCAAGTAGAAAATGTATACCAATTGTAACTGACGGACGGTTTTAACTATATTATCAATAGAAATCAAAGTTTAGACCATACAGTTACATGAACTGCTAATTTGACCGGGAAAGTGGCAAACATCTACAAGGACTAAAGTCAAAACGATTTTGCATCACCATGTACGATTCTACATACCCCTGGCTGCTTTTACTGACCCCAAAGAAATCGAAAAACGTTTTCAATGTTTTTATGATTCAAATGCGGTTTTTGATTCTTTTACTACAATTAAAAACAATTTTAATTGTTTAAGGAAAATCAGAAATAAAGTTATTCTTTGCAAGGAATCGAGATCGATGATTAATTTCTAAAAAAAGACTCATATCTCAATTCTCTTTGGATCATTGAAATGCACAAAGAAAAGAAATTCGTGAATTGTAATAGACTTTTGAATCGGAAATCCATGTTGGTTGTGTTGGTTGACATAAGTCCTAATAGATATTTTGCTTCTTATCTATTGCTGATGAGAATAGAAGTAGCACTCCTTGTAACTGTATAGTCTCTAGAGCATGTTTCTAAAATATTCAATAATTGCGGATAATATAGACAATGGACAAGTTACAGGGAAGAGAATAATCCAGCTAATAGAACAAAATATCTAACCTCGTTACAATATTATGAAATACGACTCACCTTGAGCTGAAAGATCTCCGCCGTAGTCCGAAATGGCATTTTCTGATTTGGCATCTCTCATTAAGGAATGACGTTCTTGATTTTCGGAATGCTGTTCCTGGAAAAGTCAAGTATATGTATCAATATCAATGTCAGATTCAAATATCAATTAAATTATTTTCCCAATCGATATCTATCTCCAAAAACTGAATACATAATATAGAACATAAGAAATAGAAAATAGAAAGAATTGACAATCATCCATCAACAATCACAAATGATAACCATTCATCGACAATCAACAAACATACACAAAATCACATTCGACAATCAGTATTTAACAATCACAAGCAAAATCACTATTAACAATTCATAATCATAAATAAAATCACATTTGATAATCGAAAATCAAAAATCACAAATAAGTCACATTGGGTAAGGTTTCGCGGCCGTCGTCTACGGTATTTGGGCTGTCGTAAGTTGTATGTTCCTCTTGACGTTTCGCCAAAACGAGAGGTTGGTATATTCAGAGTTCCCAACTTCAGGGCTTCCCCCAAATTTAGGGAGAAAAATATGGTATGGGATGTTTTTAGTGGTGTTATATTTTGAGGGGTAATTTTAGGGATTTTTATAACTTCAAATATTTATTTTTTTAATTTCACATTAAGTAAAATGAAGGTGTAATAGTATAGGCACTGGGAAATTATTTAATGTCAATATATACGATTTAAAAAAATCATAATTTGAGAAAAATGATTTGTTACTTGAGGTTTTCGATAATTTATGAATAAATAATTTAAAAAAATGATGTTGCTGAATGAAATCATTCATTATTTTTTGAAATTTATTATTTGTTGAATTATATTCTTAATGTATTATTTATTTAAAAATATTCAATTATTTATTTTATAAAAAATGAAGGGAGTCTATAGTAAATGTAGGGTTTTTAGGAGTTTTAGTTGGGACTTTAGGTAGATGAAGTTTTGAGAGTTGGCAACACTGTACCCAGAAGCTGCGTTCAGTTCTTCAAGAACAAGACACAACTGACGACCGTCAAACAGCACATATATACACCATATATATAAAATCACAATTGATAATCGAAAATTAACAATCGACATCAGAAATAAAATCAATTGAAAATCGACAATCAATAAACGACAATCCGATATGAATTAATTCTAAGTTTTGATTTATGCAAGATATTTCAATTTTTTTGATATATGGTATGGCTACGGATATTAATTTTTTTTCTATTATTTTATTTCTGTCTATTTTTATATCCCTATTTCAAAAGAGAGGTGTTAAGGTATAAGACTTGATTGAATTTTTTTATGATAATCACAAATGCAAGGAAAAATCATGATATCGTATATTGAGGCCGAAAGTTCAATATTTATTTCCATGGCATAAATTTACGTCGTATAAATACAGGATAGCAATCGTTTTAAATCGCGTGAACTAGATAAAACTAAACTTGTTGCCAACATTCAGAAATGTCACACATGACATTCAATATAAACGCATTCATTCATTCTCTAAAGCAAGCAACTCGTAAGCAACATTTGGGATTATAAATTTAACAAAATTGATAATTTTCTCAATATTCTGGATGTAAGAACGGCTATTATGGAGATAGATACCTTTTCGATATGAAGATCTAAGAAACAAGAAATTAAAGAAATTTATAAAAGGAACAGTTCTTTTGTAAAATTTTTCATTTATTTGCAGTTTTTATTTTGATAACAACCCACTATGTAATTGTCAATATTTTAATGTATATTTTAATAATTAATTGTCAAGTTTTCTACTGCTTTTAAAAATATTATTCCATTTCGAATTTGTGTAGATAGCACAATGATGTTCATTTTATATTTACATCTGATGTCTGATTTCACATTTGAAAAATGCACACTAAACAAAAATATAAAACATTCAATCAAAATTGTCTAAGTGGTGTGAACAACACATCGTATGTATTCTTAAAGTTCGTTTTATGAAATGTGATCTTTTAAAGGATCTTGTCTGAAAGTATCTCAAAGATCAATCGAGCTATTTCTGCTAGTTTAATAATAACAATAAACAATAAAAAAATTCCAAGTTTGTCCCACACGTTTTTAACACAATGTTGATCAGTTGATTCCTAATATTAGTTTCTTCCTTCTTCTTCTTATTATATTATTATATGTCTTATAAATGCTGGCTTTTATTTATATTGAGATATATTTGTTGCACTGGGTGTAATTGCTGCAACTATTCTAGTGGCTTCAGTGGTCTATTCTTGGATTTTAGTTTGAACATTCCCATCTCCTGACAATTTTTGTTGGAAATTGGTGGTTTATTTTGATAAATTGGAGGTTATTAACCCATTCATGTCATTAATTGTACAGGCGGACATTTCTGTTCTATTATTTCGAAAATTGGTTCCAAGAAATCGATGGATACGAAGATTAAATTCGAAAAGTGATATTTGAATTTCCAATATAGCGGATTCGAATACTCAATCACAGCACTCAAAAGGAAAGATCAAATATTTAAGGCCAGGATAATAATAAATATCTCGAAGATAAAGATGATCCACTATTGGAAATAAGGGTGAAGAATAGGTATAGATTGTATTCTTTAATGAATCTAGAAGTTTTTTGCATTTCAAATTAAGATAATTTAACAAATTTACGTGATAGAGTAGTTCTGGTACTTGAAAACCGAGGATCGTGTCAAAAATAATGAGTAAATGTTATATGTTATAATACACGATGAACATGACGCTGCTGACCAGTTTTAACCTTATTAGACTCCTTCAGATCAGTTCAGTAGCTCTTAATCTAATTCTACGTGAAAACAACGTCAACCAGAGCTGATATTTAATATGTTCCTGACTAGTGACGCGACGGATATTGAAACATATGTTTTCCGAAGACCATGAAAGATGTCATGGCGGTGAAAATAGTAATTTAATACGTATAGCAACGGAATCTTATTCCTTGCTATCGACGATTACTGCTTTTTTTAAATTCAGTGAAACTGATATTGGAATTCCGAAAACAATTAACAAAAACTTTAAAATGTCAAAAGAACTGTTCCAATTGGAATAATGTGATTTTTGGTTACATGCAAAAATTATTTCAGGTAAAATGTAATCAATGCAATTTTTGTTTATTAAGGCCGAAAAATTATAATACTGCAGTTTCGTAATCCAACTGCAAATACATTTTAATAATAAACCGTGCAACGATGTGAATTTTTCATGCAATATTTAAAAAAAAACGTGAGTTTTCTACAATACATGCTAACGTTTAGCTGATACAATAATAAGTGGCTCGATAACAATAAAATAGATACTGCACATAGTTAAAAATAAAAAAATATATTCTTGGTATCTATGACATTGTATAAAAATTTAGTGCTCTTGAAAACCATATCAGCAAAGTTTTACAATCAAATGCAAACTTTATCATAGTAAGTTGTACTTATACCGTGCTCTGTGTGTAAACGGTGTTATTTGTCAAAATTTTTTTCAGACAGCCATACAAGATCTCCCAAAAGCTGTTAATCAAATGAAAGTTACAATTTTTTAAATGGAACACTCTATATTTAACCTCATTTTTGAATTCTATATGGAGAATTAGGTCAATTTTGATTAGTGTTTCAAGTTTTGCCATCCTTGAGATATTTCATTTTTTGCTGAAATGAAAAATTGCTACTGTAGAAGTTTGATTCATCTAATTTAGACGTGAAGTTTATACTTTGAGTTATCAATCGTGATATTTCGTTGTTCCATTATTTTATAAATTGATATTGAATATTGAAGGTTACTTCAAATGACGGAACAACCCGTATATTTTTCATGCAGTGAATAGCAGTCGTGGTTTTCTATATTTACTAAAAACGATGTACTTTTCTCGTTAGTAATGTCTCCACAAGTCGTCTGGTGTCAATTCTTGACAGATTTGCTAAAGAAAATAAACAGAACCGTTGTTTATGTCTAAACTTTTCATTCTAGTTTCAATATCATTCACTTTAGCTAGATTTTAACCATAAGCGAATGTCATGTAAACATCCTTCTGGCAACAAGGGCAGATGCATAAAAATATCTTGAATGAAACAATCCGCAACATAAAAGGTACTGTCAAGTTTTCGCGCAGCAGGTAGAGTTGCAAGGAAGACAGTTATCCCCGACGAAAATAATGGTGTTAGGATTAGTAATTGAGAATTCTGTGGCGGTTGTAAAACCAGAAGGTCGTTGGAAAATTAATAAAATTAGTTGTGAGCCATGATTAATCAAAAACGTGTAATTTTAGTCAATTAAACAACATTGTAATTCAATATTACGCTTACGCATACGTATACTACGGTCACCGACATTTTAACAGAGGTCAGCATCCATGGTAAATACTAATAGTCATTAAATTAATGTGTAAATCAAAACATATCAGTGATTTTTGAAGTTACGGTTTTATTACGTTGCCACAGATCCTGACAATCCGAACATAGGCACCAGAGAAATGGTCAGACATACAAGTATAAGTCAATATAGTGATTTTAGGATTCTTAGAAGGCATAAATACAATCCAGTGAATAGTCATCACTATAATGACACTAAAAATAGACACCTTTTCCATACTGTTGACTGTAGAATCGATGGAACATGTGCTTTATAGGATTGTAGATAATATCTAACAGGTCTCTATTTTTTTAATAGTCAGTTTAGTGGACGATAATTCCTAAGATTCTCGTTTTTGGATTTCTTTGACTTGCCAGTGCAAAAAAGTGACTGCAGTTATATTGCGCATCGACGCATTTTCAATTAATTGTATCTAAACAACTGAATTCCAAATTTCCAAATAGATATATAAGAAGTGGAGGTTTATCTTGATACCTCTCTTTTGAGGCATATCAGAAACATTGTTTATACAAGACCACCGACTATTCCCAATGACATGAAAATTCGGAACAGTTAGAGATAGGTATACCCTTATGCACTACGATGGAAAACTAAAGACTGCTACTCAATGCATTAAAATTATACAGAGTGTTGTATTTGAAGAAATGAAGTAATTAATGTTTGAGTTCGACCAAAGTGACACTCGAAATTTGAGCGCCCTATTATTAAATAATGGAACAAAAAATATCCCGATTCATAGTTCAAGGTATACTAAAATTTTTTCACCAATTCTTAATTTTCACAAAAAATGGAATATTTTCAGTAATGGCGACACCTACGTACATTAAACTCATTAAAAGTTGATGTAATTCCCAAATTATATCAAATATAGGACGTTACTCTCAAAAAGTCGTATATTTGAGATAATGGTATACTTTTGAGAAATTTTGAATGGCTGAAAATAATTTTCTTTCATATAGTTATAAGAGAAACATTTTGAAAGTCACCGTTTGTCAACTAGAAACCGTATAAATACAGATAATCCACCCTGTATATTTCAAATAAAAATTCATTCGACGATGTATTATTCCATTCATATTGAAATGATGAATCCTTGAAAAATGTTTAAAAACCATACTTATCATTAAATTCTATAAATATAATTTCAAACAAATGAGCAATATTTTGGTTTTATATTCATGCACTACACACATGAAATAAATAAATAAATAATTTATTTCTTCATTTGCAATAAAAAACACGCCGAGAAAATTCCATCAGAATAAAACCACACATAAATTCTTAAATAAAGAGTCCATTTTTAATTTCCATGCACTGGAATTTCACTCAGCATTCAACATCTCAGTGTGAACTACGAGGTGTGTGAAAAATGTGATGAGATAATTATCACTATTACGGATTTGACAGACCCTTCCACTTTCTCACTTCTCCATACAGTGCCATTTGTGAAATTGTGCAACAAATATTGAGCATCGGAAGTTTTTCGATGACAAAAATCATTTTTTGAAAGCATAGGAGACGCCTAAGAAGACCTTTACCTTCAAAAAATGTCAGAAACGTTGAACGACTGATGGTTAATGCGTGATAAGTTAGGTTTTGGGAAACCACACAAATGAACAAAAGGACGATCAAAGAAATGAGTGTTAATCTTAAAGGACTGTATTGCCAATTGAGTCTTTACGGTTTTCCCTATCTGTTGAAGATGTCCACTCAAAATACTAAAATGGATCAACGATCCAGCTAGTGTATGCTCGTAAATCACAGCTTTGATAAATGAAAATTCACTCCTATTAATTTCTTTTACGTTCAACCAAATTTTATTCACTGGAGATTGAGGATTTTTTGGATCGGCCAAAGTTGAAATGATGTAATTTTGAAGTAGTTCCAAATAATGATCGCCATTCAAATTTTAATGAAAACGGGACCAAGGATATGGTTTTTCATAATCCCTGTCCAGACATTAAACTTTGGAGGGTAACACGTGTGTTTTTCCCTCAGCCAGTGAGCATTTCCTCTTTATAAGGAAAGATGAGTATATTCTAGCGATGATTTTATTGTATGCAATAAACATTTTGTAATAGAAAATGGAGAGACCTTTCAGAACGATATATCGCATTTACACGTTGAAGAAGTCAATTTGTAATTTAAATTTGATAAGTTTCGAAAATTTTTCTGAATTTGTAGAATAAATGAAATAACAAACAACATGCAAACACTAGTTTATGATGAGCAGTTATGTTTAATAGAATAATCCGTCGGACTAATTGAACACATCTATTCTTCTACACCACACTATTGTGCTTCTCATAATTGTTTGAAACAGAGTTTTTTTAGAAAGATTAATCCTCATCTTACTAAAAATGAATATGAAACTAAATGATTTTATATAGCGGTGCAATTTTCTACGACATATTTCATAATGGTACAATATTCTGTAAGTTCTATTCAACTTACCCATTTAAAAAGAACAAGTAGAGTTTTATTAATAACGTACCGAAGCATTCACTCACTTTTCCGCTTTCTATTATATCAATCACCAAAGTGAAATTAATCTGAGACAGTAATACCGATTATACTGGATAGGATCTAAAAGGATTAAGCTGTCAATCGATGCAAATTGTGTTAGCCGTACACTTCAATTTTTTTCTAACAGTTTGGTATGCCAATATAACTTTTCCATTTCTGTTTTGACCGAGGAATTTATGTAAAAACGAGCACATGGTTCAATAGTTGAAATTTGGAAGTTGTATTGGTAGAGTTCTACGTTGGACAATGTAGATCTAAAGAGTTGAATTTTTCGCTTTTGTCGTTTCATATCTCCATTATCTGTTAAAAGCCATTTGTTAAAAAGTTCTGTCGTCATCCAAGCTTCTTTGTTAGTACGATAATCAGTGGAAAATGATTTTACTTCTTTGAAACATCGCGGTTTCATTGCTTTTTCTATCACTAACTATATTCACTACAAGTAAAACTGCCAACCTCTCTTCACTATATTTTCCCTCATGACATTTTTCATTTTTAGAAGCAAGCGTCTCACCCGGTAAACATTTTAAAAATACACCAGTTTCATCAGTATTGAAAATGTCTTGGACATCAAAGTCTTCAATTAATCACGCCAATCTGAGCATACTTCATTATTAACACTTCCACTTTCCCCACAAACTTTTTAAAACACAACTCCATTTCTCTCCATTGAAATTTGTTTACCACCTTTAATACGCTGCAAAATTTTTGATGCCTAGAGTAGATGCGAACTTGGTTCTTTTTTTAATAGGTTTCCGCTAATATATACTTTTTGTCTACTACATAAGCAAAATTACCAGGATTTCTTCCAGACTAGGAAAATCACCTTTGTCAATTTTTTTCCGCAGTTCAACAGCATACATTTTTTCTTTGTACTTTATCATGGTTATGGTTACTTTTCGACACAATCACCAAAAAGATTGAGACATTTATCGTATCTGTGGACAAGCTTTTCAATACCCTCTTCAAAGAAAGTTGCCGCCAAAGACCTTGAAACTTTTGGAAATTCTTCTTCTTACGTCTAGGTCCTGTATTTTCATCAAGGGTTCGCCAGGAGTAGTTGGGATGCTGAGGACCAGCTTTCATACCACCTTATAGGTGGTCGTCCAGAAGGTCGAGTTGTGTCTGGTTTCTTTTCCTTTGCAATTTTTGCTAACCGTTCATTTGGCGTTCTGTCAACATGGTCTCTCCATTCTCTTCTGCGGCTCCTTGCCCATCTTACTACATCCTGAATGTCCCTTATTTCTTCATTTCTCTTCCGATCGAGTAACGTATGTCCTGTTATTGATCTCAGAGTTCGCATTTCTGTTGTTCTTAGGAGCCGTTTAGTGGTTGTGTTCTCTGCTCTAGTTTCTATTTCTTACGCAAGTTTTATATATTCTAAGTTTACATTTTGTGCTCATGTATTTATTTCGCCAAATTAAATCTCTAAGGTATCCTGATATTAATGATGCCTTCGTTGTTTGTGCTTTTACTTCTTTCTTTAGATTTCTTGTTATGTTTGTTCCTAGATCGCTAGTTTACATCTTCTCGGTTCTTTAGATAACTCTGCCTGTGATATCGCTGGGTGGACTGAGTAGCTCAGTGGTTTCATAGCCGGTCCCAAGCCCGGGTAAAAGAGGAGGGTTCCAAGTGAGGCTAGCGACCTGCTTGGGTAAAAATAAAAAAAACAAAGTGCTCAGAGATCCAACGGTTTTTGGAAATTCCCTAGACAAAACTGTAGTGGTGAATCTGCGGTTATCTGAAACGATTGATTTGCGTTCTTGGCTCCCCTCATCATGCAAATCATAACGGCCATCTTTAAACTTTCGACACCATTCACAGACAACTCATGAAATTTTCCCCATACACACGATTCATTATCCGATGGATTTCTGCAGCGCTATGGCCTTTAGCCTGTAGAAAACGAATCACTCTTCGCAATTCACATTTGGCGGGAGCATCAATAATGTCGTAGCTGTATCACAACGCCAACTGACACCTGAATGGCAACAATGGCGGAATGTGTAGTTCGAGAGCTGCGCAGTTTCTTCTGTCCGCGTAGCGTCTGCAAGGAGCGATCGGAGGTTGAAAAAAAAGGTCCTCGTATTATTGCATGGAAGTAATCATTTTTTATGCCGGTATTTTAACAGGTGGCACGCCGAATTTTTATTTTCCGATGTTTCCCAACATCTAATTTCAGCATTGAAAAACTGAATGGAATCAAATTCAAAACATTTTTAACTAGATTGAATTGAATGGATTTCCGATGAATCCGATATATATTTCCATAATACATTTAGATTGGATTTTTAAAACTTCAATTTACCGTATCTCTTGTTATGAAGGAGTATTTCATTATTTTCAGGTTATTTGTAGTTCAATATCATGAAGGTATTAATTATCATAAGGTTCCGATATAAATAATTGGTTGGTAAATAAATTTTTTGCATAAAAAAATATTATTACTACAAATTACTACATGAAACAATATCAACAACTACGATAAAGCACAAAAAAAATAAAAAATAATATAAAATTCAATTGTTTCAAGAACACATGCAGAGTATCATAATGATGCATCATTCAATCATTTCTAGTTACTGATCACATATAAAATGAAATGAAAATGAGCATGAATGAATTCAATATCTAGAAATGAACCAAATTGAAAAAAGTAAACTTTATCGCACCATTCTTTCCTTTACTATCTGTTCAATTTCGGCCAAATCCGCAGATGTAGCACCTTCAAGTGATTTTAACGTTAAGCTAGAGACCTGCAGATAAAGGAATGTAGGATTTAAAGCCATTTCACAGTGATAAATTCATTACTTATAATTACACACTAAATTTATGCAATTCTGATATATTATTTTAAAACTTTTACCAGGAAAATGTTTATCTTTTACGGGTATAAATATTCTTTCAGGCGCAAATCCACTGGGGCAACATGTTGCACTCAACACGACATCTAGTGTTTCCTGTTTATAGATACAAGTTTGTAAGCAACTTGTTGCTCACTGTTGTTATGTCATTGTCTATATGTTGCCACAGTGGAACAGCGCCTTTAAGTCCAATTTTATTATTTACTGGGGATCTAAATAAAAGGTCATTAAAAAAATAGAGCCCTGTTAAAATTATGAAATTATTTTTAACGATGGTAGGTAAATCTATTTATGTAAATAAAAATTATCAAACAAACTCTAATCATTTTTACGAAGGTAAAAAAAACTTCTTTTTGGTTATACGCCGTATACGAAAAAATGATATTTCTGAATCAATGAAAACTTAAAAATGCGGTTTCGAAGTATATTAGTGTGATATTTGTCAATATAACAGTGTAAAATGACTTTCACAATGAAATAAGATTGGTTAATTCAGTTATCGGTTGTCAATTCACATGCATCAGAGGGCCATTTTGACACCTAAATAAATAGTTGAAAGGACCCTTGTAAAAGAGTTCAACCCCTCGAAAAAACTATTTTATATTCACGTTGATGGTGAACTGTTGATTAATATTATTATACAAAATGTCAATATCAAGTCATTTTTTTACCAAAATAGGTCGTAACGTCAATTTTTATCAATATTTCAAACTAATTTTGTATAAAAACAAACCTAAAATCAAGGAGATTTATTTATCAACATAACCTACTCAATTAGACATAAATTATTTTTAAATACAATGTTAACATTAGAAGAAAAAGTTTATGTGGAACCGGCGAAATATCAATAAAGATGGTTAATTATTTTTTTGTTTAAGGAAAGGTACCCAAATCCTGCAAGTTAATTTCTTCATTGAGTCCACTTTATTCTTTAATTACCTAAGCTTCGTTAATGTTAGCTATGAAATTACAAGATTATTGGTATAAGACATGATAACATGGATTATTTTCAGTAACTGAAGTGATAACTTTATATTGAACTATAGTTCTATACGGAAGACTCTTTAAACAATGTGGAATAAAACTGTTTCGAACGATCTGATATCGTTATTCAGTACGATAAGGTTGATTCTTCTGTCAACAAGCTTACTAATACCGGCAAATTAGGCGATTTAGAGTTAAAACCTTAAATTAAATTAGCGGTTTTGATTTTCTAGATTCTGGGAGGTTTTGGGATACTTAATAAGTCTAGCAACAACTTACGGACACGGATTTTCGAAATTTTGGGAATTGTAACTCAAGAAAATTTTGACACGCGAATAATTCGAAAACTACGAGGAATTCGAAAACAATTTCATTTTTTCCTAATATCAAAATTTTCACCTTAAAATGAGTTCATGTACTCAAAAACATTTTGAACTGCGGATAACTCGAAAATTATGAGGATTTCCACTCAAACTGCCGGGACAAAAATTTTTCCCAACCTTAAAATTTCCATTATAAAATGGGTTTGAACGTTCAACAATATTTTGATCGCGAATAACTCGAAAACTATGTAGAATTAGAAAAAACTGCCGGAGTCAAAACTGTAGAGCACAAAAAGAGTACCCACATTTTTGAGAAAGAGAAACTAAGAAGTCTGTGATTATTGAAATAATAATCAACCGAGAACGAAGATAGTGTTCATGATTGCGTTTTTTAAAGTTAGTTCATTTGAAACCAAGAAATAATTCACGTGAGCTATATCAAAAAAACATAAATTCAATTATAATGATTCAAAAATTCTTGAAACGGAATCTACATGAAAATATTGATAATAACACGAACGACAAATCTCTCTTTCGATTTGTTTATTTATATGGCGCGTGATGAAATATATCCATTGAAAGTGCAAGTACTTATGTGGTCTTTATCAAGCTTTTCGAAAATTATGCTAGCTTACCCGAGAAACAAATAGAGATTTTAACCATCATGTTGCTTTTCGATATTTGAAAACTAAGTAGTTTTCCAAGAGTTAGAGCAGTTTCATGTGCGCCAGGAACGTTAACTGGCTTGAATTCGCACTAGAGAGAATTCGTGAGCGGATCCTCCGGCTTTTGCGTTGAGGGAGATTTACACAAAAATAGTGGCTTCAAAGAAATTATGATTTGAGACTTTTTGTTGTTTGGGCAGTTTTCCTCGAATTCCTCTTAGTTTTCGAGTAATTTGCGTTCCAAAATTTCAAAAACCCGTGCCCGTAATTTTGTTAATAGTTGCTAGGTTTATTCAGTAACGGAAAACCTCTGAGAATCTAGAAAACCAGAAGCCCTTAATTTCATTTCGGTTTTAATCCCATTTTACCTGTACTATACAGTGAAATTGCGACTACGTCACGTAATTTTTTTACTAACTCAACATAATTCGATGCTTCTAGTTTTCAATTAAATAGGCAAGTACTATTTTAAACTTGTGAAACGTAGAATATGGCTGTATGAGCAACATAATAAACATTTGTTTCAACTGTTACTTTCGGCATATTTAACATAACCTCAAAAATTGCCGTTTGTGAAACGTGCCCGACTAAGTAAACTTGTAAACACTGAAAGGTTACTGTAATAAAAATTTGTTAAAAAAATAGGAAAGTTTCATATTTGGGAGAACATCATCAAATTATAAAGCAGCTGTCCTTCGATTACCTACGCATCTGTGGAAATTTCAATAATTTTATAGGAACATTTTATACTCAAAGATACAACCAAGAAATTCTACGTTTTAACATACAGATAAAATATATTGAATCTCATAAAACTACCTCAAAAATAACTCTTTGAAAATATCTTCAGAAAATCAAAAGATACGAAAACGGTCTCATTCAAAAAATGACGAGTCATTTAATATTAATTTGAATTTTTCTTTCGATATTTAGTCAAGGAACTATTGTGCAAAAATATGAATATTCATATTTTATAACAAATTTGTGGATTTAGTTTCCCATTTATAAACGCATAAGCTGTTTTTATCTGTTAAAAACTCACTTCGCTGCAACAAGAGTATACTTGCAAAGTAACGTATACTACCGGGATAAGTTCATGTGACTAACGAGAAAATGGAAAATCTTTGGTGTTCAACCTTTCATAACGATAAATCGCAGTTTGTAAAGCCTCCATAGTAATAAAACATCTCATTGAACGCTTTTAGACAGTGGCGTGTGTTTCGTAGTGCCAGGACCAGGCCGCTTTCTTAAATTGAATTCAAACGAATTTCAATGAATGAATTCAATTTGGTTTTTTCATGAAATATCTCTAGATGGCATTTTTTACTTCATATAAATTATTTGCCACTAAGGAAAGATCTTTTCTCAGTGCAGACTTGCATTGTCGTGTTATAGAACAAGGCCTGTGACAGTGTCCGAAAGCTTTAGATTCTATGTTGGTTCACTTCATCTAATTGTTCACAATAAAGACGTGCGTCTTCTCCATCAAACATACAGAAATACGTTTTTGGGATATATCATGTACAATGCGACACAAAAAGTCTATTATGTTCTTTTTTCTTGCTAATGCACTGGGGATACTAAGTGTTAACAGCTGATCTATCAATCTCACCACTTTTAGAAAGTTCCGGATGTGAGATGGCTCTAGCTGCGAAAAGATATTCGTAGTTTCTCCACTTCGAGAGAATGTGGAGAGAGGTTTCTTCTAGGTTTTTCTATCCGATAAATGAAATTCAATATTTTCTAACTGTAAACCTTTGAAAGTATTTTAGAATTAACTTAAATCGAAAAATACAGGCCTGTCTTTTGTATGGTAATATAAATCATTTTATAGAGCTATACAGAATTGGTTCCTTAATATTTATTAAGTACTGGTTACAAAATAATTTAACATTTTCATAAATCAGAATGTTGGTTTTAATTGATTAAGTATGATTTGTTTTGACGTTAAAATATGACGTGCTTGACTTTAACAAATAATACGTTGATGACAATGCAAAAATTATTTTAACTAACCGCTGATATTACAATGATCATTGTTTATAAATGGCAAACTGAAAATTGACCACCGAGGAATATACTTTATCTGATACATGTTGCTGTAAGAAAGAGAAAAAAGCTTGAACAGAACAACAGATCTCATTAAATAGTTATGCACTTTTTCTTTCAGGTGCCTACAGACCTTGAAATTTTGTCAAGGTTGTCGAGTTGCTCTATGTTATTTTATTAATTAAAATATTGTTCAATTATTCTCGGAAAACATACAAGTACAAAGTCTATTTATATGCGAGTTAAGATAAAAATAGGATTATAATATTATGCTTATTACTTGTGCACTTACGTATCTATGTGTTAAAACAATTTATCAACAAATTACAAAATGAAAATGAAAATCAAAAACTATGTATGTTCCATATCTATATATAATCCAATAACCAGGAATTTTGGAACATTAATCAAAAGATAGTGAAAAATGACGTTATATATCTGCTTGACTGAAAATTGTTTTGGCAGCCGAGAATCGCCAAGGACAAAATGTGGAGAATATGGTGGTTTGAAGTCCGAGCTATTGCAGCTGTTATAATGGCGCATATATGACTAGGCGTTATCCTGATATAATGCGCATCTTATTTCGATGTTTCTCTTTTATCGCTTTACGGATTTTTAAAAACTAAATTGGAATACGAAACAACTCAATTTTGGAACTAAAATTACGAATTCAGAATACCATATACGGTGAGCATGACTTTTTCTACTGAAGGCTTTATTTGTTTTTGGCTTTTACACCATAATGACATATTAATTATTAATAATCTTGCATTAAAATGTTCTTTGTCTTATTTACTCTGCATTAAAAAACGACTGCAATTTTCTATTCGAGTATTAGGCAGTAACTGTATTATAGACCTCATGATATTAGAGGACACACTATCTTCAACTATTTGTCTTATAGAAATACTGCTATCTTGCAACACGAGATTATAGATTTTTTAACATTTTCAGTCCTGGATGCTCCACCTGTATGTTTGTCTGTATACGACTAGTTACCACATTTAAACTGATGACACCACCTTTCCATGATGCCATATAATACTACAGATTTTGCTAATGTATCTACCAAACCTTTATGAATGGATAACTCTTTTAAACATAAGCCGTAAGCACTTAACCTCCAGGCATTGCGTTGCTCGACAAGATGTTTTTTCAAACTGACACTCACGAATTCGGGATTTTACTGTAGGTAGTAATACGATACCAAGTAACGGATAATAAATAACAATATTACTTTTTGTCCAACATCTTTGGAATAAAATCTAACTACAGTAGATTTCCTCCACACTTGACAAAGCAATAGTTCTAACAAATTAAAAACGGTGACATAAGTCTTATGTGATTCAAAGCATTGTTTCATAGTAATACAGTGTATTGCAGTACCTAGCACACGCTCTACGTCTGCTATTTTACTTATCCAATCCACAGCCATGCAGCATTTCAGCTTTTCGACTGATTTAATCATAAACAAATTGATTCCCGCTTTTATGATACGGAACGTTATCCATGATAATGCTAATAGTAATTGCAGAATGGACTCACACCACAATTCTAGTGATAGTCGCCAGTTTTTTAGATGTATGCACCAGAAAATAACTGACACTGCCCGTGGGAGTTACTATAGGTAGCAGTCCTTTGTAAGTTAGTATTTGAAAACCTATCGATAAATCTTCAAGAACAGATTTTCGACTGCATGTGATTCTTGTGACAAGCCATAATTTTTCCTGTAGATTTTTCGATTTGTTTGGTGAATTTCCACCAATTTACGGAGATATGACAATTTTCTGTTTTGCTTAGATCAATTTGAGCAATTGTATATGCGTAAAGGTTTCTTGAATCATGTTCCGAATCACGTAATTGTCTTTAATTTAATTGCATATTTTCTTTATTAATGTATTGTATGTATTAATCTTATTTCGGTCCTTGCAATTGTATTTTTTCTTTTATTTTACCTTAGACTATAATTTCTCGTACTTCTTAGATACTTCTTTATATTTTTTCATTATTTTCCATCCCTAAATTTCTTTTTGTCTACAGTACATGCACAACATTATCTATTTCGTTCTTACATATCTTCCTTGGTTGGTCTCTCCTTTTTGATCACAGTAGAATCCATTGTATTTATTTTCTATTTGTCTCTTATTATGTTCCCGTTTACTATCTCATTCTTTTTAGGTCTGCTCTACCCATATGATATTATATTCAATTATAATATCATTTTTACCTTCATCTCAACTATTTTGTTTCTTTATTTTGTTCTTAATCATTCCCTTTTGTTTTAATCGTATATGTAATCTTTAGTTTTATCAAAATGTGCTATTACTATGGTGATTATGTCTGCTATCTTGTTATTTGTTCAGCTCAGTTGAGTATTTATTCTTGCATACTTCTGATTATGTTTTCTTGTACTCGTTTTTGTTTTTCTTTTGTCTCGTTCTCCCATAGGGTTATGGTTACAATATTTTTCTTATTCTTGTTCTTCTCGACTACTTTTTTTCGTTAGATGACATATGTATCATATCAAGACATTGCATAGTAGTAGTTCGAATGGAAGCGATTTAAGATGAGTTGTCATTTGTCAAAGAAAAAAATAGCTTTAGCCTTAGAAAAACATGTTTTAATCACTTTGCAATGTGAAAATTGAACAATAAGATTTAAATATACTTATTTTGAATGATTTTTTCCGTTGACGTAAATACAATCTCGTCAATTTTTTTTCTTGGCATATGAAAAGCTGACATTTAATGAGATCTACTAAACAATAATATTATTTTTGAATATATGTAGATAATTGAGTTTATGATAACATTTATAATTCGTGAGCGCTTTTCTAGGTAGTGTCTAAAATTATTTCAAATAATGTATTTGTTAATATAAATAAATATTGAATAATGACCAAGAATATTTTTCGTTATCATTAATATCAAAGTGATAATGAAATTCAGATCATCAGACTAAATTAGATTCGATACATTTTGTTATATTATTAACTTTTCAATGAATATGCTAATACGAAAAACAACTAAGACTTAGGTAAATATTTAGTTTACATTGCATACATACTGGAATGCTAAATCGGTGTGAAATATTTGGAATATCTAGTTTTTATGGAATCTAGAGTACGTAAAAAAAAACTTGTAATAACTTTGTAGATTAATATTCTATTTTCAATATACGCTATAATAACAAATTTGTGAAGGTGGCTAAGTTAAAACACCGTACAACTATATGATATTTATCCGAAAAAGTTTCTAACCTAACAAAGACTGGAGACTTTTTTTCCATAATCATATTTTTCTCCTCAGTCTGTACACTTTTCTTGAATTCCCATTATCAGGTTTAGGTCTCTTCTGATTTAAAAATAGTTTCTTTTATAATTTTTTAAAGACAAATGAAATAAGAAATTAAAGAAATTTACATTTATTATTATTGCTAAATGAACTATAATATTAATCATAAAATAACTGAATCTATGCTTAACATATTTCCAATACGACCAATTAATAAATAATAAATATCGTTCACTAAATTCGCTAGTATATTCCTTGCTACATAAATAGATGATGTAAAGTATCACTGGCATTATTCCACACAAAAATAGTTTTATTAATGTCCTAGGATTAAATCACCATCTGCAGTTCATTTTACGCAACTTTATTGACTATTTTAACACGATTTGAAATAAAAAAGAGGTCGTTTACACGTACTTCATATTGAAATATTAAGTTTTAGTATCTTCATCATTAATAAAGTCGTAATATTTTAAACAAATGAAATTTATTATAATCACTGATAGCAACTAACACAAAAAAAAGTATAAAAACATATTTTTTAAAATGTGCTAAAAACGAAGTATTTGAAGCCAATAAATAGCTTTTGGGTCATAGTTCGAAGTAGAGATTGCGTCAAAATTATATTTGGATATGGAAGTCAGATCTGTCACGTGTGTTTATGAATAAATATACAGGGTACGGCATTAGTACAATTAGTTGTCGAAATTGAAACCCACATGTTTTCAATATACGAGGTGTGGCTATTAAGTAACGAGATTAGCCCTGCTACAGAAAAAGTACGCATGTGCCTAAACCTAGCGACTGTCAGCTGTTTATCCTAAAGCCTATGACTTTAGACAAACTAGTGACTTTAGACAAACTAATGTAGCTCTGGCCTTCGTTTGTATTGAAGGGATTTTTTGTTTTGTCGTAAAAATAATCGTAAGTAAATGTGGAGCAACGGATTGTTATAAAATTTCACTTGAAACTTGGAAAAACTGCAGCTAAAACTTATAATTTGTTGAAAGAAGTGTATGGCAATGAGTATTTGTCGCATCCACGTATTTTTTAATTGGTTTAAGCGTTTTCAAGATGGCCTAGAAGACGTTGAAGATTATTCACGTTCGGGTCGTCCTTCTACGTCCGTCGGCTGAGTATTCGTGCCATTGCTGAATCATTAGGAATCGACAAAGAATGAGAGCGGCAAATTTTAACGTGTGCAAAATTTATGTCTAAATCCTCTCATTTGAATAACAAGAAGCTCACAAGTACTCTGTGCAACTTCTATCTCTTTCCTGAGGTCAAATCTGCATTAAAAAGAACAAGATTTGACTCTGTTAACGTTATGAAAGAAGAAGCAGTGCGAGTCCTGAAGGAACTGACAGAAAAAGACTTCCTGCACTGTTTCGAAGAATGGAAGATTCGCATGGAGTGATGTGGGGATAGAGGAGGAGTCTATATTGAAGGTCATTATAAAAAAATATGCATAATATCAAAATAAAATATTTTATACCACCAGTCTCGTTATCTCATAGCGACACCATGTATTTTGAAATGTACAGTAACCAAACTTATATTTTACAAACTCCTGTATAGTTCTACATTTTAGGCTCTTTTCTTTATTACCATTTCTATAATATAGGGTTTAGCAATATTACGAAAGTAGGTTAAAAAGTTTTAACAGTTTTACTCGTATATTAAGCAATTTCAACACCTGTAGTATTATAGACAATCGATTTAATAATCTACTTACACCTGGAGACATCTTAATATGACCTATTTATGTTCAAAGTTATTGAGGTATGGAAAAACATTTTTAGATACAGGGTTAATGGAAACTCGGATTTATTCAGCGTACTTTATATCTGGATGTTCATTTCTAGATCATTCGTGGTTTTTACCGACAATTATAAATTGGATCAAATAATATAGTGTTGACCTAAATAGACTTTTGAAAAAAGGGAAAAACCATTTGAAATTATATTATTGGACTCCACTTAAAAGAAGAAATGTATATATCCTAAAACGTTTTCTTCATTTCAGTACATTACAGCTCGGGTAATAAAAAAACTATCCATGGGAAATATATTTTAACAAAGGCGGAAAAAGTTTATGAAAAATAATTTTAACAAGATGTGTTACTTCGCGCTGTTGTAGATCCTCAAGAAAAAATCGTAAATGTGTGGAAAAGGATCTAAAGTGAAATCCTGAATTTTTTTATGGGTTCTTCGTCTCAACTGGTTCAAATTTCTTGGGGTCGCGCTGAGTACCCGTTCTTGTATGTAACCACAAAAGCAAATAACCAAGGGGGTTAGATAAGTAATTCTTGGTACTACTCTTCCCGTAAAAATTATTCTAGTGACTTCTTTCGAAAGGTGAGGTGGCGCTATCCTGATGAAACCAAGTTTTCTCATCGATTGAAATAAAATTATCAAGTTGTGATATTAGATAATGGAAAATAAAAAGTCTGCTGAGTCCAGACGCGCTCATTGCAGTTTATACCGTCACATTGGAAGAATGTGTTTCCTTGTGGCGGTATTCAGAGTAAATGCGTACAAAGTTATGTTACATCTAGAATCACTCAGATAAATGCAAATTACGTAATTAAATTTCCGGATGCATTCTTTCAACAATGTACTGTGTCGCAGTGGAAATAAGGTCATAAGAAAATGGAAGAGTTTGAAAGGGAATTCATGAAGAGATAGCCTATGATAAGAATGGTTAATGAAATAATTATAAACATTAACAACATTTATATTTTACAATTATATCAATTTGCAGTAGTTTTAGTGAATAAAATATCTGCCTTTACTTTGAATTAAGGAAGGTGAACTGTCAGTCTCTGAAGACGATAACTTGGTTATCGAAACGCGCGTCAGACAGTGTAATCGTAAGTGTAAACAGTGTGTTCAGTACAGGATATTTTATTTGAAAATATTTTGACGTTGTATGATTAAGAACAGTTGAAAATAATTGCAATTTCATGTATTGTGGTATTCTCTAACTTTTTGTTTTGTGATTTTTTCCCATTTCGTAGAAAAAGTGTTGGACACACTGTATGTTTGCATTATATCATAATGTTTTACGTGAGAAATTGATATAATTAAATCAATAAAGATTATCGTGTCTTTTTTGTATTAGAAACAGTGAGGTAATTAACTCGGCCAACTTAGCACTTTATAAGCGGAAGTTCAGTCGACCAATTATACCCTCTAAAGTCAAAAAGATCTAAAATTGATCATAAACGGTCATTTGGTCAATAATTTTATATTGCACCTAGAGCGATTATGAAGCATTCGCTGATAATTGGGCAGCTTAAATAAATATTTGGTCCATTTAATATAAAAAATAATGAAATAAGCTGTCTTTGTTATAACAAGAGGGCCGGTTAAAGATTATAGAAACCTAAATCGTGTCGATAAATTTCTAAAAATTGGAACAGTGGTCATTTAGGCACTGAACCAGACGAAGTGAGGAAAATTGTCTAGCCCTTGTAGTAGGAGCGTTGCTAATGGATTCAGCACTGTAGAAAACTTGATCAAACTTCTGCTGAAGTTGAAAACATATTTATTATCCGGGGAAATGATGAATATTTTCCATCTGTTGAATACTTCTGTAATTTTTCTTACAATGATGCAACATTCATTCATTTCGTTCTTTATATATCGAATCTATTTGTCGTCTTAATAAAATTACTAATAAACTTCTCGATCCAGCTCTGCGATAGCACAATAAGATGGGTTATCGACAGTTGTGGTTGATAAACATTTTGAGCGATTGGATTAAATACACAGATATATCAATATAATGATAAACATTCTCAACCAAAACCGCTCCTAGGGAATTTTCAATTTCTTCAGTTATTATATTATCATCAATAAATAAAATATTAGGCGTACCTTTAAAGTAAAACATAGTTTTTTTGCTGTATAAGTTGTTATTGGTATTTTATCATTGGTAGTTTCTTCTTCAATGGATCTCGAACAATAATAGATTTCTTTCTTTCTCACTTTTATACCGGTACTACGTCATCAGCGCTGATTGTATAGGAGAGCAGCTTACCTGATTGACAAAATGCTACTGGCTAGAGTGAGTTGTCGCTATTTTGACGACAACGAGTTGATGTTTTATTCGCACAAATTACTCCAAATAGATTTCCTTGCAATGGCTAGTTATTTTGCCACACATAACGATTTTATGACAGTTAAAATCCGCGGCATACAAAATGGGACATAAACTTCTTAATTTTAAGATACCAAATTTTTAACAAATACATTTAATTTGGAGTAAATTCGACTTCTATTTTCTTGGACTTTGGTGTCGAGTAAAAAAGCGTCTGATGAAAATAAGACAGGGGAATATTATTATTTTCTAAAAGTTGTAGTACCCCTAGAGTTTATTGATTTAATTTAGTTATTGCAGGATAACTAGTAAAAAGTGTCATCCATCATAAAAAATGTAGTTTTATAAAAGTTTTAAAAAAATATGTCCTAACCACATATTAACGATTTCGTCATGAAAATTTTATTTTTTATTTAAAAAAATAACCAAAGGGTCAAATTTGCTATAAGTTAAACATGAATTTTGATACTTTCTGAACGTTCTGAAAAAACGATAGTGCCAATAAAAAAAAAAAGAAAAATCACAAGTAACACCTTATTGTTACAATAATACTTCAAGCTACCCTTTATCGTAAGTTTTAAATTTCGAAGTTGTACTTAAATAAGAAAAGTACCTTTTTACTATGAAATGACCTTGTCCCATAGGGATACTTAAAAAAATTTTATTTGGTGCAGTAATAGTAGTGTGTATTCATTTTGGTACAATACAATATTTATAACGATCCTTTGTCAATACAGGCTTCGACATCGTGACAAAAAATACGACGCGACGCAACAGGATGGTAAAAGAAAACAACGTGGCGTGGATGCTGCTGTAGATTGGCGGACGAAACTCGAGAGGCGCTGGTGACGTAAGCAAGCGATTGGCGCGTTGCAAGAAGAAATTAGGGTGGAGTAACAATATTCCATTTTTAAAAATCAGCGCTATTATGAGTACTAGAGGGTGCGGTAAATTGCGAAATTTATGTTATGTTTATTTATGCCCAATCATTTCGACAACGGTTTCAGACCTATTGTCATATGAATGAACGTCTTCATTATGACACATGTCCGTTTAGACTATCGATTTCTCTTCTATTTTGAAATTGTTCAATAAATTAGAGTTCATTAGTTCCATGAAGATGTTTATGTTAAAATTTTAGAAATTTATTTTAACCGGCCCAAAGCATGCGCAATACACCAACTTATTCCAATTTTTCTCAGTATTAAATTAAATAGATGGAATATTTATATAAGCTGCCCAATCATCAGCGATTGCTTCTCAATTAGATAAATTTTTTTTTCGCGAGTGAGGAGCTAAAATTTCTCAAAAACCTCGAAAAACTGTAAACTTAAAAAAATTTCTGACCTATTATGACGGGATTTCAGACCTTTTAGATGGTATAATTGGTTCATAGAAATTCCACAGATGTCCAAATGAAAAATAATAGAAATATTATAGAACGTATATTTAAAGGGTGAAAATAGAGACATTATTTCTCATCGATGTATAAAAGGATGGTTAACTTTAGATATAAACGGAATTTAAAGTATCAAATCTCAATTATCTACACTTAGAAGCTCCACCGAAACAATGTTTTACACAAAACGAGTTAAATCTCGACTTACCCTTTTACAAGGATTCTCTTCGATTTCGGGAACACCAGGAACTCCAGGGGGAGGTGAAGTCACCAAAATTGGTTCCTGAATTGGTTTCATGGGCGGTGGCAGTTCAAATTCTTCATCGGCTTCATCAGTTACCCCACTGCCGTTCGCCAATTCTGCACCAAGAGATTTAACACCCTTCAAGGTATGTGTAGATCGTTCTTCTTCCTCTTCACCTTCTGACACTGAGGGCTTATTGCCCATTTCGGATGGCACCTGAAAAGAAAAATCAAACGATGACATACAAACGAAGAAATCGTGAAAGACTATTTAATAAAAAAATAATTCATATAAAATAAGAATTGGGAAAAGCTGAATATTTTATATAAATTCTGTAACTATCAGAAAATTGTCTTCAGTGTTAACGAAAATAAGATGAATGGATGAATGTATTGAAACAAACAGTGAAAAGTTTAAGACAGTTTGGGCTTCTCAGTTGGCCACTATAGTCGTTCAAATTGACTTTGTGGTCTTCTTCTTCCTCTTTCAATAGGACCAGGTCCTGTTTAATCCTGTACGTTTGGCCCTCTTTCTGGATCTTCCTGAGAAGCCGAACTTCAGATCTCGTACCACCTCTTTTGTGGTCTGCCTACAGGTCTGCGTGTGTTCGGTCTTTGAGTTTTAGCCCACTTTGACCATCTGTCTTCTGGCATTCTTTCTACGTGATCCCTCCATAATCTTTTTCGTACCCTGACCCATCTCACCACATCCTGTACGCCCAATTCTTCTCTTATGTCATCACTCCTTATTCGGTCCCTGAGGGTGATTCCTTTGAAGGTTCGTAGTATTTTCTGGTTGTGGTTCTCATTATTCTTTTTGTCGTTGATGTCTCGGCTCTGGTTTCTGAGGCATATGTGAGAATAGGTCTCACACACGTTTTATAGATTCTGGTTTTGCTCTGTGAGCTCATCGCTTTGTTTCTCCACACTATATCTCTCAGACAACCGCTGACTTTTGATGCTTTCATCGCTTGTGTTCGTTCCTTCCTCTGTCAGGTTTCTTTCACTAGATATATTCACTCCCAGGTATTTGAATCTTGATACCTGCTGTATTATTCCGCTATCGACTGCCAATTTGCATCTAATAGGATTTTTTAATATTACCATTGATTGTGTTTTGTTGACTGAGATGCTCATATTATATTTTACGGCAAAAAGTTTCATCTTTTATAGTAGACGTTGTAAGTCGTCTTCATTTTCTGCTACGGCAATACCATCGTCTGAATAAAACAATACCTTTAGGGAACGGTGACCCATTCTGCATTGAATTTGTTGACTTCCTCGATAATTTGATCCATTATGATGTTGAATAGGGTTGGGCTAAGGCTGTCTCCCTGCTGAATACTCGTTGGTACTTATAATCTATGTTGTTTTGCTCAAGACTCCTAATCACGACTCCAGTGATATTTTTCAAATAAAATATTCGTGCTGGTTACTATATTAGCCTAAGACGAGGTGTAATCAAAAGTATGGTGAATTATTTTAACAGAAAACAAAGTGAAAAGATTACATAACATTTGAATTAATATCCTTCAACCTTGTATAGGGCATTGGTTGATAGAGCAGTTACAATCACAATAAGGGTCATTTAGATAAACTATATCAACAATAGTGGCCTTTACCGATATACTACCTAGCTACTAAGCAAGTGTAGCAATTTGAAATTAGTGTGGGGTGGTTCATTTTTCGACCACAGTTGCTTTAATAGTGTTGTGGAAAGTGTTTATGTGGGTCTATTATTTTCACATGTTATTTGGAATATTTTTATACAAAAATGTTTATGGGTTCATGATTAACAAACTCATATAACAGTTTACATTATATGAATTAGGTCAAACATAATACTGGCTTTTTATTTTGAAAACTCTAAGCTGATCTATAATAACTTCTTGTGGATAGTTCGTATCATCCGCATTTGTAATTGAATCTACAGATATATCTAATATTTTGCATAAGGGGTTGAAAATATAAAAAAAGCTATGAAATAAGGTGTTTCTTTTTCACTTATCTGGCCGAAACTGAAAAAATAACATATAATGAAGCAATAAATTCAGACGCAGGAGTTGATAGATTTGCAGATGATAAATTGCCATCTCGTATCGCAATTCTGTCTCGTTTATCACGCAGAACCAATAATACAGATTCTATAATAGCTCAACTTCAAGCTTTCGAATAACAAAACTTATCAAAGTTGTGATGACTCTGGAGCCAAACTGATGTCATTCCGAACAAATATGCAACTTTATAAGAGAAATTTCTACCTGTTATAAAAAACTGTACTTGACTCTATGTACTCATTCTAACGTTGAATCCGTAACTAGTAGCATTCTTCTTTCGGAATGGCTTTCATCTGCTCCATTTCAATGTCAAGAATGATGTCAAATATTTTTCCTTTTAGCACATTGTTTATTTTCGGAAAAAAGTCGCATGACTCTAAACCTGATAAGCATTGTTATGATGAAAATGGAAGTCGTTAGCACTATGCTCTCAAATCGTAAATTGCCTCTACTACAACTACATAATCCTTAGAAGTTATTGTCTTCAGAGACCGACGTCACGTAGTGTAATTGTGGTTGGCAGTGAATGGTGTGTTCGGTATATATTTCAATATTTTTAAAAGAACCATCCATGTACCACGTACGTCTTTGGTATCAAATAGTTGGGAAAACATTTTCGAGATATCCAATGATAATTTACAAATAACACATGTGTCTAATTAGAGTAGATGTTTTGAATAACGCAGAATAAAACAGGACTGGTTTGCAATTAAAAACCGTTATGAATTACCTACCATTTCATTGTTAAATCCGCACTAGATACTAGACAGTTTAACATGAACTATGGCTTTTTCAAAGTCAGTTGGTATACATATGGTACAAATAGTTCAATAAAATGTTTCCAAATATATTGCTTTCGAGCAATATTACATTTTCACTGAAATATATGCTCCTAATATTTCTTGAAAACTATACTTTTAAAAACATTAGCCATACATTTCGCTTATTGTTCCTAAAGGGTCCCGCATACGGTCGAATTATTTTGTTCATGAAACTTTTTTTTCATGAGCTTATTGAGAATTGACTCTGTCCCTATCAATAAAGAAAAATAAAGAAGGTCTAGCGAAAGTCGAAATTACATACGAAAATTTGTTACGGGAAATACCGACCACAAAGCCCAACGACTAAGCAAACTTTTTGCGCATAGACCATTAGATATTTCAAAATTTATCAACATTCTCTCCCTTATTGGCTCTAGTGAAGATCATAGGGATGGTACATACAGTTTCATCAGTACCATATTCAGAAATATCAATTTTTTTAACATTTTCTTCAGTGGTGTTTTTAATCTTTTGATTTGATCCTTTTTACCAGTTATGTCGCTATACACGGAGAAAAAGTGAAAAATAAATTATTTTTACCACTGTTTCCGCTAGTATTCTTCGCAGTTGTATTCTCCATGGTTTCAAGGAGGTAACTGACGTCTTATTTGACAGAAACTGTTGAAAATGTCCATTAATCACGCCAAAAATTTAGGTACATTGTTTGACAAAACTATCAAACAAGCTTGCACACTTTTTCCAAGCCATATTAAGAGTAAAAAGCTGAGTATGCTTCGCTTATCGATTCTTGAATCAAAAGAAAAATTAAATAAGGTAAATAAAAATGATTCTAAGCATATGAAATGTACCTACATCAAATATAAAATGCTTAATATCACCCCTTAAAAGTAAGTGCTGGTGCAAATATTTTCAGGTGTAAATTTTAATGCTTATTTGAATCAATTATAGTGGCTAAAGTGAAGTTTTTTAATGAAAATAGAAAATTAGATACAAAAAAATATATCCAAGTCAATATTTCTAGTTTGATAATGATTTGAGGTGTTTAAATACTACAAATCAAATTTGTGTTGGTATATTGCAGCTTTAGTCACACACAAGCAAACAACGAAGCAAATGAGTTCAAGCTACAAAAGAGAAACTCTGAAATTGACGAAAATCTTGGTCAGATCGATTTCCAAGCTAAATTGGTCCAAGAAAAAGAAATAGAAATAGGTTAGATCTTCCACTGAGAATGTGACAAGAATATTGATAGATAAGCAGCACACACTGAAATTTTGATTCGGTATATTTTCCAGATCTGGAGTGATATCATCATGACAACCAGTTAATTGTTCAGGCAAAGTTTTATAAGTGCAGAAAAAATTGGATGTAACAGTAAGTCGGAGCGAGGCAAGATTTGAGTCGACGCGCCGATTCTTAAAAACATGTTGCTGCAATTTTTGTTCTATTGATTATTGATTTAATTAGAATTAACTTAAAAACAAGAAAATTTTATTTATACTCCACTACACGCGAAAAAAACCTCTTCTCCCAGGGTTGTTAGTAGAGGAAGAGCTAGTGACCAATTTTAGATGGTCATTTAAAAAGTCACCAAATTTTCTACAGTAAATTCTCTATACCTACTGAGAATGAAAAGCCACTTCTGGCAGCCCTGTGTGGCCGGGGTAGACTACCCTAAAATTTTAAGGAGGGTAATAAATGAGATTTATTTTAGTTAAAGTATCAGTCATAAAATTTTAGGAAATCACTTTCGACAGTATTTTGTCGTAGTGGAATTTGTGCCAGAGCCTAATTGTTAACAGAACGCTATAAATATTTATAAAACAAATCCATTTTTGTCATTCCAAAGTCTTCAAATTTCAAGAGAATAGATAAAATAAATAAACAAATAATAATATACAGTGCCAGAACGAAATTCCATCACCAACGGTCTGCCAGAGCGAAAAATGTGTCCATGGGAGTGCAAGTAAGACAGTAATATGGAAAGCTGCGGGCTGCGGGTTAGAGTGAAATCGCTTATTAGAACTGAGTATAAAAAAAGTCTATACCATACGAGTCTGAAGTATTATATAATGAAGTAGGCAAAACAACACTCATAGAAATATACCTCACGACACTTTTTTAAGTAGTAAATTGTATTTACACGAATATATTGTTAATATTTAAGAAAAAAACATTTTTTGCCACACTTCAGTACAAAATATTTATTCTGATAGCAAAATCGACGCCCGAGTAAAACTGAAATGCACTCTAAAAATGTTCGTTAACGACTACTGAGCTGTTGAATCGTAAACAACACCCCAAACCATTATAGGACCTCTAGTTTTCTTAATACCTGTGTTAGGACCTTCGAGATGTGAAGTAAGAAATATAAAAGTACTTCACAGATACAGGTAACAACAATAGCCGTTCTACGAATTATAACTCCTAGCAGAAAAGAAAAGAATACCTAGAATATATCCTTGTCAATGATCTAGAGAATATCTGCGTCAAATGTACAGAAAAATCTTTCAAAAGTTATGTTTCAATAAGATTAAGAAAAATCTGTTGCATTATGTATCATTTTTAATCTACGTCTAAATCCACAGATGTCCAAAAAGCGCTCTCACTCCAACCTGCAGGTTTCCATTCGCACGGACACGTTTCTAGGGTAGTCTACCCCGACCACACAGGGCTACCAGAAGTGGCTTGTAATTTTTAGTACATGAAATTGGTCACTGGCTCTTGGTTTATAGTTTTGCACTAACAGCAACTCTGTATCAAAATGTAAGCAATCACAAGCTCCAAGAACTAATTGAAATAAAAAATAAAACTAATAAGAACCTTTTGAATTATTATTACTAAGAAAAGTATCCTGATGTAGAAGTATTACAAAACTGTATTGTAAAAAGTCTGTTCAAAGCACATGAAACACTAGACCGAATAATCGTAAATTTGCAATGAAGTATCAAATTACAATAAGTGATTTAGAATAATGCACCTAACTGATAATTGTTAACGCATCAAAGATATTAATATCTACAAAGTTCATCGCTTCTCCCTCGCAATTGTAAGAATCTTTCAATTGACGTTACAAAAAACCCAGATTCAATAGATAGGTTTTGGAACTCGTACGCTAACTTGCTTTATTAAAAACCTCATGGAAAATACATTTTATATCACAGTTCAGATTTTAAAAAAGAAACAACCTAACCAAAAACACATAGTCACTTTCACACATATACAACTTACATTTCTGAGCACAGCCGACAACCTTCTTATAAATTTTTTTCGCATGTTAAACACTGTAGATACAGTAACGAAACTAGAGGAAGACTAAACAAATTATACAGGAAGTTATGGTTTGTTCCGAGCTATCATTATGAATTCGACAATAATCAGTGTGGTTTATTCCAATGTCGTAGTAGTAGGAACTGATATGACTCATTAAAGAAACCATTATGTTGACAGAAACTAATGTAGTACGAGGGTTGTCTAAAAAGTTTCCGATTCCAACCTGAAGATATCAATACTTATCAATATAAATTGCGCATACGTTGAGAAATTTCCGCTAAAATTTCAGCTAGTTTCTGTTTGACAACCGCATAAATGAGTCGTTGTTTTGAAAATAGGACAAATTGAGTATGGAGTTGTCAGTAAATATTTGTTTTTAAACGCCTCCGCATTTGAAAGAAGAGTTAGTGCCATTCCACGTGGAGCGTATGGCCAGGACGAATAAGTAAGTACCATATATTCCTATGAGTTCCTTCACACGAAGTTGGTATGGTCAAGTACCACATATTTTCACATGAGAACTGATTGTTACTCGCTTATGCCCTGTTGTCGGTTGTCTGCACGTGGTTTCTGCGTATCAATACGAATAATAACGATAATAAATATAAAAATAATACGGAATTATTAACATGCATTGTCCAAAACAACATTTGCACATAGAAGGCTATACAAAAATAGAGATATGAAAGATAATGCCTACGAAGAAGTGATAGAAGCCGTAGTCCAGGCAAGTTTACTGCAAAATTGAGCTTACTTATATGATTTAATTTTACTCTTATTTACTATTAGAAAAAGTCTGTTACAGATGAAACTGATAGCCTTTTTCTTTCAGATAATCTCGAAAATGATTTGATCAACATTCGAAAATAATTTAAAAATTTCATTTCGTCTCCCTGTAGTTTAGAATATGAAGTGAGAAAGGCGCCTATTAAAATCCTTTCGTTAACGATGGGATACACTCATAATATTTTTTCTGTCAACTTTCTTTTCAACAATTGAAAAGGCTACAATGTTACTGACCGTACAACGACATATGAATGATATACGTAGCATATGGTAATAAGGAGCATATGTTCTATATGAAACGGCAATTAAACACTGTGTATGGAGACTCTGCACATAATTTACGACCGTGATATTTTCGCATCTGAAATCAAATATGGATTATTGTCGACGATAGATCGGGCGGTCAAAAACTGCGACAAAAAAGTTCACCAAATGATACTGAACTATCGTCGGATGAAGATTACAAAAATAAAATATGTTATCGGCATATTAAGAGAAAGCATTTGCGATTTTGTCCACGCATTGGACAGCACATTCAAATTAACATCTCACAAGCATTATTGACGCGGTTTAAGCAAATTGCGACTGATTCTTGCGAAGACGTTGGATTGCAAAGGGCGAACCTTGTAACGTACCATTCGTCTTGTTACGTTCTTCTCTAAACCTTTTGAATATTCCATTGTCCACGTATTGTGGCATAGTAGTCACTATTTCAACTCTAACATTTGATTTAATTAATTTGTTATCGACATCCCACTCTACCCTATACCCTACTCTACCTATCTACACTACATCTATCAAAGTAAATTTTCGTAAATTTGTGGCGATTTTATTCCTCATATTCGCTGGCAAGTTTTTTTTAGCTTTTTTTATTGGATTTCCTTTTGTTTTAAGCAAATTTTATATGATAGTTTTCATATAAATTCGTATTTATTTTGGAAACAGAACGAATAGAATAGAACAGATTTCTATTTGGTAATATTTTGAAAAATATAAATTCACTTTTTTTATAAGTTAGAGCATAAGTTCTTTTTGTTCAAATCTATTCTTTCTACTCGTTCCTTCTCCAATAATTTTCATCTGTGTTTCCGGTTCCTTCATTATTTTATTTTTTTCTTGTAGTTCTCCAGCGGCCAGGCTGCATAAAAAAATAGAATGAAGAAGGAATCGGAGAAGGAACGAGTAGAAAGAACAGATTTGAATAATACGGAGCTTATGTTCTAACATATAGAAAAAACTGAATTTATACTTCTTAAAATATAACCAAACAGGCATCTGTTCTATTCTATTCGTTCTGTTCCCCAAATAATAGAAAATACGAATTTATATGAAAATTATCATATAAAATTTACTTAGAACAAATTTTTGTGAGCACAATAAAAAAAATGCAAAGAAAAACTTACCAACAAATATGGAGAAAAAAATCACAAATTTACTAAAATAGGAAGAGGAGTGGGAGCTCGATAACAAATTAATTTCTTCAAAAACTCGAATGTTGGAATAAATAAATCCAAAGTGACTAGTGTAACTTGAAATATTCTTGGGGTTGTTCTCATCTACTATTATCAATAAGGTAAAGCAATAACAGGAGCATATTACGTATTATTGGTTGATAGAAAGTTCAAAAAAGCGATCGCATTTAGAAAAAAAAGAAAGTACTTTTCCATCCTCTCACACTTTAGTGATGGCTTAATCACGAATTACACTTCGATTTGGTTGACCAACCACCATATTCACCAGATCTGGCTACCAGCGTACCAGAGACTTTTCAGTTAACGCTCGTAATTCACATCCGAATACGTAATAATGAAAAATTCAAGCTGATCAGAAATTATCCTGTAAAACGTTAAGTACAGATATAAGCAGTTATTTTCTTTCCGTTTAACGTAATTTACCTATATCCAAAAATTCTTTGAAGGTGACTCTGTTAAAATAGTTTATTAATCATATCTCAGAAACACCGCCTCATTTTATACGCCTGAAATGATAAATTGTTCACAATAAACGTTTTTTAATGTAGTTACAAAATTAATCGACCAAAAAATGTGATTTTGGTCGATTTTATTACCATGTTAAATCCATTTCAGTTCTATTTTTCAAAAAAATTACGACTAATAACAAAATTAACTTTACTATATTTTATAACGTATAAAATTATTAGAAATGAAAAAAAGAATTAAGGAAAAGGGGAATAGTGAATTTTAACAACGAAATAGTAAATTGTTGATACTTTTGCGTTACATTTATAAATCCAAAATAAACAAATTTAAGTTGCTTTAATATTTTTAACCTCGACTCTTTCTATTATAATAATTCTCTCAACAAGAATGACGTTAAAGTGGGTTTATACAGGCACGTACAAAATAAAAATAGGAATTGAAACAAAAAATTTATGCTTATACAACAATAAAATAATTATTTTTGTAAATGGTAATTTAGAAACGTCATTTTCAGCTCTGTTAATGTACATTTCGTGTTTAGTAAGAAAAATTTTTAGATTTTTCTAGACGTTTGGATGTTTGATTCTTTTAATTTTTTACCATTTTAAAAACAGAAAGTAAACAGAAGGAGCCAGTTCAGGTGGATATAGCGGATGAGGTAATTTTTCTGTAGCAGCGTAATTTCGGTCAGTTTTTTTTAAACAACGTTTAAACTTTTGTTGCGCCAAAGAGAGTATGAAAGTTATTGAAATCTTGGAGTGGACGTTATTGTTTTTCAAAATATTCTCTATCAAGATCAATATACTTTTGCAAGCGTTTAAACCAAATGTCGAAGCATTTTTTCCATTCTGATTAAGGGATACCTCCAAAACATGTGATTTGAACGCATCAACAGCTTCTTTGGGTGTAGAAAAACGTTGAACTCGCAATTTATTTTTGATCTGCGGTCGTAGCACAACAATTATTTTATATTTTAAGAAGTCAAGATGCTGTTTATGCACACTCCGTGTTTCTCATTAGATGTTTGTTTTCAATCTAAATATAACTATGTTTTTGGTAAACAACAGAAGAGTCAAACCAACTCATTCGACAAGTCAAAAAGACCTTTACAACTATTTAATCAATTATCATCAACAACAATTATTTTGTACTTTATATTTTAACAAGTGACAACTAAATGCAGCCATTTTTTTTGTATATTGGTATAAATACAAGCCATATTCATTCAACCAGTCAGTATAAACTAAGAAGTAGTTCTATCCGCATTATTATTGTTACAAGTATAGAATTTAGTAGGGAAAATCGTTTATAATTTTAAACACTTGATTTGGTTACACTATTTATTAAAAATAGTGTAACCAAATCAAGTGTCCTTTTTCCTTCTCACATGATATAATGATTATCCGTAACAATAAATGAGTACAAAAATTATTGGTCCAGAATTTGATTGCTTAATGTAATTTAAAAGTTTTAATAAATAATGACCGTTTGAAACCAAGTTCCATTACGAATTAACGATTTTCTGGCTAATCTGCTCCTAGATAGTCTCTTTTTAACGTCCAACTGTAATCGGCATAAACGCTTGGGTTCCGTTTGCATTTGATAACGCTTTTTCATCTGTGTTATGGCCTGATGAAACCTTTCTATCATCGGTCACAGCTGCCAAATCCTCAAAAATGAATCTTGAATGACATGTTGCAACCCAATGCTCAATAAGTCAACAACAAACTCCATATACTTCTCATTTTTATGATACCCTAGACAATCGGCGACAAAGTTTTGCAAATATATTCATAGTCGTTTTTCTAGATCGTTTATTTCTTTTGAAGAACGAGTATTTAAAGTTTTGTGGTTACATACCAAATCACAGAATGGTAATATAAACGTTCAATATTGGATTTTATTACCACTTACAAAGAATTTTATTGCAATACAAAATAATCGTTAAGATATGAAGATCAAACTTGGCACATACTAAACAGTAGTTGAACTCAATTATCCAATAAACATAAAATCATTCACACGAATACTTAACAACTTTATATTCATAAGAACTTGTGGAAAGATTGAGAAATGAAATAATTATGTACAATTTGAACAAAAACGGAAAAAACTATGGGTCACGTCTATAAAAAAAAGTATATCTTTTACAGGTAAACAGTGTTCACGTAGTATAAGTTAATCGTTTCCTTGTCTAGGCCGGCAACACGATGTGTACTACTGAAAAACGAGTTGAAGATAATATAGTGAAATTTACTTTAAAACTTGTTCGGCTCGACTGAAATCTCGTTCAAAGCGCTCTCCAAATGTTAACAGGTATATAAATACAATCTTAAAAGTTTTTAGAAAATCTTTGGTAACATAACTACATTCAGTTATGTACAATGTGTTCCTAAATAGGTTAAACGACGTTCGATTCCAATTTTTATATTTAAGGATTTGCCGTGCCTAACAAAAGTTTAATTAATAACATAATTTAAGTTTCGAATAATCAAATTTGCTTTTTTATCGGGAAAGATTGTTTAGAACCAACATCTGGGCCCATATACCAGTTGTTCATTTTATTATAATAAAAAATTCACACATAGAATATGAACTGTAATCAGCGATAAATCAATAAAAGTGAGTTCAAATATTGTTTTCAAGTAATTGATCGAACTGCGTATGTTATTTTTTTTAATATGGAATATTTCCTTTATAAACTATTTGTTTTACCCTTCCCCATGTAAAAAACTGTTATCTAGCATGTCACACTCATTCTCCTGAACCATCTCTCACCAAAATCATAATTCAACGAATCCTTTGTGTAAAATGAATAGGGTGGCAGTCATGAAAAAGGAAATGAATCTATGCAATATTTAAAGGACGTTCGTAAATATTTGCAGAATTTGTACGTATTATGGTTGATTTAATGTTTCTTCAATAAAGAAAGGTCCGATGATTCGTAGGTTGTATGATACGGCCCAACAACAATTCACTTTTTAAAATACTGCGTTCTTGCTTTAATTGCGTAATGGTGATTGTCTTCTTTCCAATATCGACACTGTGTTAGAAGTAGTTTCGTCAAAAAACTCATTAATTCATGAAAATTTGTTTTTTTAATCAGTTTCCCTAAAGAATAACAAAACTGCAATCGCCTTGCTTCGTCACTTTCTAACAGTCTTATAATAGCGGTTTGCCAGAGGCTGCGGGACGGAGCGGGCGCGCAACGAATGCGTCGCGAACACGCCGCGTGTTTGTAGCGCACAATACACATATTAACAAAATGGATAAAAGGTGGAAAGTACCAGGAATTAGGAAATTATTATTAAGAAAAAAAATCATTGTAAATTGTATCTTCAGCGTTACGGGTTAGCGTTTGTACGCGATAGTATAAAATGACGTCCTTGTTGCTATTCGCAGCGATCTCGTTGCAAGTTCGCAACGAATTGCTGCGCGTGCGCGGCGTGATCGTTTCGCGCTCGCTCCACGTGGAAGACGCCCGAAAGTATGATAAGGCCCTTAAAGTATGACAAATTTTGACCTTATACAGATAAATTCTGTTTGCTTCATAAATTCTCAGTAAATGAGTTTTACTTATGATTAGATTTCTGAGTGACATACATCTATTGAATTTAAAGCAACTGAAGTACCTGCATCAGTTTCATCATAAGATTTTGTATCTTTTTTCTTATAATGAATGCTTCCTGTTGAACTCCAAGTAGTACTGTTGTTCATTTTGGCATGTTGTATTTAAAAACAGTAGTGCTTCAGTTCATTTTAACAGATTAATATTGTTACGGATAAAAATTGATTTTCCATGGCAGTCTGTTATAAATATTAGTCTCTGATTCGTAAAATAAACAATAAAAAATTATAGTCGACCGATGATTTTACAGTATACCATGGGATCCTAAACCTTAACTTCACTTATCTCAATAACTTTTTGTCATATTTGTCACATAAAGGGCACTTTATTGTAGAGAAAAATAGGTTTTTCGAAATTTTCTAAACAATTAATTCCTCCAAATTAAAATTATATTAGAAATTAGTCTCAAGCAGGGCAGGGTTCTAAAAAATGAAAAAATTTAAATCGGGAAAAAGTTTCACCCACCCCAGAACACGGTATAAATGATTTCAAAAGAATATTATTAGGCTAGAAAGATATACATACCAACAACCAAAGAATTAACGACAAAACCAATATCTAATATGATTATACAAATTTGTGTAACATTCTCTCTCAAATTGGGTATTGTTACGAACTCGTCCACTAGTATAGACAGTGAAACCTGTCCTGTTCCAATATATTTTAGAAGTTAAAGTTTTGTGGACAAGCCGGATATTTCCTAGACTATTTATATCACATTTTTCTTAAAATTTTTTGTGACCTGTTTACATTATGTTGAGACTATTTTTGTATACACAATTTGTAACAAGGACTTTCTGTTTGTTTACAACAAATTAGAGATTTCGAGGAAATCAAAGATTCTGGAAAGTGAGAAAGTATATGAAGCAGGTCTCCAACAGTCGAAAAGTGCTAAAAAATAATTTAACATCACGACGGTGAATTTAAATAAATTAGATGAGTGAATATTAAAATAATGTTTTGAGGGCTATTGCTAATGGTAGCCGAATACCAATTGTATTAATTCGAGGTAGTTCTATAGCTACAAGTTATGTTGATGATGATCTACAAACCTCTTTAATAACTTATTTAAATGGGTGATCACATGTATATTTTCAGTAAGACCCCGCATATATACATAAAGAACCGGAAGACCGAAGATAAATTGAAACTTACTAACTGTACCTAACTATATATACTAAATTTTGTCGCCAATGATTCTCTATCCGCGAGAAACAATTCCAGCAGGAAATTCACCTCGGCGGAAAATTTTACATTCACTTCGTAACTACTGAACTTATATCAGAATTTTTCTCCCAGGAAGAGGTCGATTCATTTGGTACATATAGGTAGGTCAGGTTTACCTTCAGTCTCTGAAGACGATTACTTGATTATCGAAACGCATGTCAATATAAAAGTGAATTATGTCGAGTTAGTAGTAAACAGTGTGTTCAGTACGGATATAGTTTCCACCAATTTAAACTTATTAAAGGTTATTCAGCTACTGTGTATTCGAATACATAATTTTTTTTCTGATTACACGAATAAGATTCCTTGCAAATATTTCATTCTACCAAACGATCAAGATCGGTAAATGATTCCTTCTAATGTTACTTAGTATAAATCATAAGACTATTTTAAGCTTTTAAAAAACGAAATTACTCAACACAATCCAAATTAGTATATATCTCATTAGAATCTGTCAATTTTTTTTTTTGAAATATTATAAGGAATTCTTAAACATAACATATGCCGAATTGACACTTAGTTTCAGTTATTCATTTCATTAAATACAAATCAAAAGTCATTTGTTTCAATTGAATTTTTTTTCGGTTTATGGATTTACCATTAGAATACTATATTTTTTAAGATAATTTTCGACGCTTCTAAAAGCCACTGAGTAAAAATTTAAATGGACTGTAATGACAATAATGAGACATCACTAATAAATTCAAGTTCACGTAACTCAAAGAAGAATAGCTAGAAGTTGAGAATAATACAAGAAACAGCATGAACTTATATGGACGTGGGCGAAGTCTTCTGTTGTTTCAAAAGTCTCTTTATACCATGCGTGTAATTTTTTTTTTGAAAATTGATAGTTCAAAACTATAGAAATTGAAAAGGCGAGGTTTGCGTGATTTGCAAATCCGGAAAAATGTTTAAAAAAAATAATTATTGGTAAATACTAATTGGTTTGGAACTACCAAATTTCATAAAAAAATTACATGTACGGTATGAGGGGCCTTTTTAGATTGACAACTCCTGGACTAATTGATAATATTGATTGATCGTGTCGGGAACGATTCCAGTGATAGAAGAATGAATTTATTGCAATTGAAGAATATTTTATTGAAGCACATTGATGGGTCTGATTGTCGCTCTTAATTGCCCGTCTAATCAAGCGGTTGTTGACAATCGTTCGGACAGTTACTAATGGATACTTCGTTGAGCACTCTAAAAACATCTCGGATAAAGTTTTTGTAGTGCTGTTAATAGCACAATAGTGTGTAATTTTTCCATGCCTGGCCAAAATACTGCTAATAATCTATCAAAATTGTTTCTATTCAGAGGATATTCTTGTTATCAACTGGTTCAGTAAATATTATTGGGTATCAGTTTATACCACACTTTCGATAAGCGTCTATTACTTTTATCTTTTATCTTGGATTTTTGATCGATATTGGAAACCATACTTCACAAACAATAAACAACTCGAGAGGTCCCCTGAGCAACTAACCATTGATAAAACATTGGAGTGTTTATTGATCGCAATAGTCAATATAATTAGCCATCTCGGGGGCACTCATGATCTACCCAACTAATATTTCTTGTTAAACATGCTTTGACATGAAATAATGTACAGTCACTCATAGTATCGTCTTTCGTCAATATAACGGCCTTGCTCTTGACGGTGGTTAGAAAAAACGTGCAATTGCATTTAATTTTTGCGAAGCTCTAAGCAAAAATTTTTATGTGTATAAAGATTTTTTGAGCATGAATGTAATCAGTAACATATTGTAAAATCTTGCAAGGCTACGTTAAGTGCTGGGCCTGGAGGCGAGGGCTTCAATTGCTACGCCACTGTTCAGTACTAAAGAATGCAATAGAAATACAAATACAAATACAAATAATTTGGTACCTTCTATATATATCATTTTTGTATACTCAACATTAAAATTTCAAAAGCATGATGTGATTAGCCAATTTCAGACTTCGATTCTACGTAAAAAATCATATCACATGATAGAAACAAGTTCACATATATTAGTGATAATCATTAATTACGGATTAAACTTGGCAATTTAGTATATTACTCCACATGGTACATTCGCCAAAGATTTGAAAAAATAAAATAAGAATCGTTCAAAAAAAATTTCTCGTTCTAATTACGCATATTTTGTTAATTACTTGAGATACTAGATTTTTGGGAAGGACAATGGTCATATATTATGATCAATATTTTTATATCTACTTATTTTTTTTAAATATTAATACTAATAAAACAATTACTATACCTTAAAAACCCTAATCAGCGGAAACCATTAAAAAATAAACATTCAAACAGTAATAACACACTTATAGGATTAAGAATGAATTATGTTTCGGCTTTTGAAATCGAGAATTCAATTATTCACTTTATTTTCACATCACAAGTACATTTAAACGTTTAAATAAATAAATAATGATGCTAATATTTCTACCCGACCCACGCCGTATAGGGTTTTATTCTTTATGTGTAATGTATGGCCTGGTGATTGTTAGGTAACTAGTTAAAAATTTATAGTTTGATGTAACCGGGAGGATACTGAATTATGGTTTGGCCTTGTTATCGCGTCTGTTCATCGGAGGCATTCGGAGACCATTAATAGCATCTTATAGTATCCGCATGCTGTATTATTTAGGTATCTATCAGCGAAAAAATTACGATTTGTTTATGATTATTATTTAATGGGTTAATGCTTGAAATATTTGGGACACGAGCATTGGAGATTATCTCGAACGAAACTTTAAAAATGTTGTTTATACGCAAGCATAAATACATAAATAAAACTAAAATTATTTAAAAATTGCTGAACAAGCTATTCCTTGAATCAGATTTACCGTTTTATAAGTACTGGACTTTTATTTCTATTCTGTTTTCAAAAATGTTCTGCTTTGCAGTATTGGATCAAAAGGAGGGCTAGTTTTCAGTGCCGTAAATAGCCTTTTCTGCGTCCAGTGCGACCTTCTATAACTACGTCCTTGTTTATTCAGATATTATAGGTATCCTAGATAGAGCAACACTTTATTTCACGTAGGGCGATAGAATAAAGCACAAGGACCTTGGTGTTGGTGGACCAATTATCTAATATTTTGGAAAAAAATCTAAATGAACTGATGTGAGCAGACCATCTATTTAAGTAGACCCTTCGTCTTTTATACCACCCAATGTGTCTCACTCACTAAAACTCAAAAGCAAGTTCACTATTGCGAATGCGTTGCTCATCCTGAGGCTCAAGATTTAATTTTTGGGCCACTTTGGTCTTCATACGTCTATTATAAAATAACACCCTGCGCTACTTGTTATTGTTGTTTTGAATAAGGAAGTTAGCATAATATAAATTGCGTTTGAGTATGATTTGGTAAAGAAACGAAAATATTGGCAAAGATTATTCACAACTTCATAATACACAAATGAATGAGACCAGAAATAAAATGAACCTTCAAAAACCGCGACTGTCAAATTGACGGCATATGATGTTTATAATAATGTAATAAAAATATTAGAGGTTTGTGAACTAAATTATAAATTTTAATTATTGTTTTTAGTCATATCTACTTTATTTACATAGAACATTTAAGACAGTAAATTTTCTATAAGACTTGTTTTACGCATCAACAGCAAGCAGAATTTTGGCAAATAGTGCATATTCCACTTTTTTTACATTTCGAATTAATTTTGCGTTGACGTCTTTTTTATGTAGAAGGCTGTTCTTAAGTAAAAACTATAATATTATCTAAACAAAAAATAGTAATTGAACCTTATAACTAAGGCGCTCACCATCTTTAGATTCTTAAGGAAAGACGTTACTCAGATATTTGCTCTCAACATCCACTAATAATCGACCTGTGCAGATCGGTGACCGGGAGTTGGTGTGTCCGCATAAACTCTCACAACTTGGCTCTAAACACTAAACACTAAACACAAATACGCTCGTGCGCTGCAAAAAAATGAGCGCGAAGTTGTGTCTAATTTAACAGACGTTTTTAATTATGATGATACTGGCATATAGGTACGTATGTGTTGAGCAATCAGGAGCAAACCGAAAAAATAATAGTTCTGCTTGGTCTGGCCATTCTTGCGCCCCCCAAAGTCCCGGGGAGGATGCAAGTGAAGAGAGTACTGAACCCGAATATGTTTTACAGCTATGCGACAACCATTGTTCTGGCAGATGTCTTTTTTACTTTTTAACGTCGAAACAATTTTTATTTCCTCACATTTTAATAGTTGTTGTTATATGATTTCAGATCTGAAGGCCAGGGGCGGCTCATACCCAATGGTTAACAATCCTTAACTTTTACAGGGACAACCTGGACAATCTGAAGATAGCAAGAATGAATTTTTCAATCAATTTTTTATTAAAAAGATACTGTTTGTTTGACTCGATAAAATTTATGGTTTAGGTGGTCTTTAGATAGATAGAAATATTTACAAGAGGTATTAAAACATAAAAATTTCTAATTGCACTGCATATTGTCGAACATCGTGTTACTTACATTAGGAAAAAATTGAAATGTAGAAAAATTTAATTGGTTAGCCTACAATTTATCAAATAAAAACTACAAAAAATGTTCGAAGTGTGCACCTTGCACTTCTACACACTTCCGGAGTCTACGAAGGATATTTCTTTAAACTTAGAAGAGCATTCCAAGATTCTAACTTATAGCGTCACAATGGAAGTTTATTCTATGGATCATTTCGCTCCTTGCGATTACCGGTGTTGCATATACCAAGCTTTCAAGATATCCCCAAACAAATGAATCCATTGTATTTAAATCGGGGGAAAGTGGTGGCCGTGCAAATGGATTTCCCCGACCAATCCACCTATTAGCAAAAATGTTATCAATATGATTTTTTACATTATTTGAGAAGTGAAGAGGGGCTCCATCGTGGATAAATCACGGGGCTTCATCGTACATGAAACCCATGTCACATGTCTCTGCGAATGTTTAGAGGAATATCTCATAACATGAGTGGGAAATCATTTTGGAGAAATTCTAAGTATCAGTGACCACCACATTTTAACACATAATCGATGTTGATCTTTTCTTGAAATTAATAATAAATATCTTGGGCAATACTCTTCTTGCTTTATTCACATTTCCACGAGTTCGTTATTGCGATCATTTTATCAGGGATGGACCAATATGTTCAATGAAGGAAATAAATTGTAAAATCGATTCGATTCAATTCAATTAAAAAGGCGATCACCTCAAAATTAGTGAAGACATCTTTTGGTGAAATTATAAATTTATGTTTTTTGTAGCGCCACCTATTAATGATAGGTTCAAGTTTCGTTTAATAGTTGTATGAAAATATATGTCAAATACAAAGTAAATGAATTAATCCATGTGATATTAAATATTTCACCAATTTTTTCTTCGAGTCTTGTATTGTCATTAAAAGTGAGAATTTATGAGAAAGTCAATCGGTTAATTAAAAATAAGTGAAAATTAAATTAGAAAATTTCCTCTAAATATGCAAACAACAAAAATAAAAATTCAAAGAGTGAGTTAAATAAGGTGTGGTAGGAATATTTATTAGTTGGGTAATTGGTAAACTTTTTAGAAGTGACAGTCGCTGTAAAACTGAAAATTGGCCGGCGAAAAAGTGCAAGAATAATAATAAACTCATATTTAGACCTATACAATAGGAAAATAAAATTTCTTGACAATAGAATTCAGATATCTATAACATGGACAATATTTTAATAATAATAGGTTTCAAACCAAATCGTTTCGGTACCGCAATTAATGGTTTTAGAAAGTATGTTTAGAACGCATACCCGACATGAGTTTATTGCGAGCTATAATTACTAATATCGTAGTCACTGAAAGACCTATTATACTCATTTAAGTGGGTCCGATACATTTTTCTTTATAAATATATTATTTTCAGGAAAGTCCAAGAGTTGTTGATAACATGCAATAAAAAGGCAAAGAAATGGCGTGGAAAAGTTGCGATACGAATCAAAAGCGATAACGAATTCACTCAAGTATTGTGAAATTTATGATGGACAGATTTCGTTTTTATTAAGTGAAAAAGTATAAAATAGAATTTTCAAAGTATAATTACCATAATAATAATGCAAAACGTGGCGACACATTGACCAAATACGGCTGAAATTGGCGCGTTAAACAACTTCTCCATGCTTTCATAAAAATTCTTGAGAAAAACTAATTTCCTGTAACGATTTCCATCGCAACAAATTACAATATTTGTGAAACAACCGGAAACACATCATCACGTAAAGAATAAAATTACACATTGGGTTCCATTTAACCGACTTACGGTATAATCAAATTGGGTTAAAAATATTTTTTGTACATACAATGCGATCCGTATGTACAGAATAAATTCCAGATTAGCGATATTATGTAGTATGTGAAACAGGTCTTCTAAATTGCCATTTACATTGACAGTATGAAAATGTTATCCCCATTCAGCACCTCCTCTGAATTATAAGTACCCCCTCGAAAATTTTAAATAAGAAAGGGAGTCGTATGGCACCTTGCTAGAAAGGGATTTTAGTCCTCTGTTCAGCAAGATGAAGTTTTTTTAAATTTGGTGCAATCATAAATTAAAATTATATGTAAAAATTAAATGTAAAATTTTGATAATGTTCAAAATGACCACCATTCTCTTCTTGACAATAGCCGAAACGATTTTGTACAACATTTTGTAAGACCTGAGGGGTTATTTTGTTAATTTCTTCCATTATCGTAACTTTTAAATCAGTAATATTATCTGGTCTATTAAAATATACTTTAGATTTCAAATAACCCCATAAGAAGTAATCGAGAGGAATCAAATCGGGGGATCTAGCCGGCCATTCGAACGTTCCACGTTTAAATAATTTCTAAATCTAGATAAACCTCACCATCAAATCTGTGTCCTCAAGAAAATAAGAGCCAATAATTGTATTGTTTATGATACCAGCGCAAACGTTCACTTTCTTAGGACACACAGCATCAGGATCATCTTTATTTTTACTCCTAAACCAACTGAACTTTGTAAGGGTGGTATTTTTATTTATGCAAAACTCTCAAAATATATGATTTACCATATTGTCGGCCGCAGTTCTCGAGTTAACTTATGCGGATATTTCTCAATCTCTAGAAATACATCGAACTGAACATTTCTTCCTGGTTTTTCAATATTTTTTATATGTCCAGTTTCACGAAACTTTTTTTCTTCAAAGATTTTTCCCGATGTTTAGCAGAACATACGAAAATATCCGTTTATTTCAAAAGTATATTTTAATAGACCAGACAATAATGTTGACTTAAGGATCTCGGAAGAAATTAACAAAGTTACATACAAAATCTTGTACGGGAATTCCAAAATCGCCTTGGTTATTATCAAGAAGGGAATGGTGGTCATTTTGAACATTTAATTGTAAAGTACATTGAAGAATACTTTTTAAACATTATGCGGCATTATTATGTTCATTCTACGTATAGTTTAGTGATATAAATACAAATAATTTTCTCAGTTATGATTGTACCAAATTTAAAAAACTTTATGTTGCTTCATACAAATGGATCGTAGTGTATGACCCCAATACTTTAAATAAAACAAATAAGTACTTTACACTAAGTTTCAATAAAAATATTTTATTCATTTTGATCATATTCTTATAAGGTCAAAATTGGGAGAATATTTAAAAATAAGCACGTCGATGACGATATTAGATAAATATCTATAATTCTGTTTGATTAAAAGACAATGGTTGTGAAATATTATATGCAATTTATGTGACAACTCATAACTTGTATTATAGTCCAGTGAACAACGGTTTTTACTCAGATTTCCAACAAGACGTATTGATTTGCTTGAAATTTCAACAGTAGATAATAAATACCTTAAAAACCAAAGTCTACACTATGCCGACATGTGATTTTACTCTAGGGGTGGATACCACCCTAGCTAGGGGGTGTTAATATTTATTTTGAAAATAACCGTAGTAAAAAGCATTATAAGCACTAATTACTCTATTGAGTTTTTTCGAAAATGTGTTAGAAAAAAAGCATATTTTTAATGGATTTTTCACAAATAACTCAAAAACTTTATTTTACTTTATGGAGCTTTAAAAAATGTTTTTTTTTTTGTTATAAACCTAATACAAACCGAGTTATGGTTTATTAAAGGTGAAACTTATTTAGTGGACCCAAGATTTTAGGAAATTTAAAAAATTAAGTGTAAAACCGTCAATTTTACGAAAGAATTAAAGAGTTTTAAAAAACCTCAAATGAGGCTTTTTAGTCTGTGTACCAGGTCAACAAGTCCTTATTATTAACGGTTGTAAGTGCTCATTTGCTAATCTAAACGATTGGATATTTACTGTGTCCAAATTTTTGGCATAGCTAGTTAGTCCAATCCGCTATTTGTTGAGAATATTTGACTCATAAGCTGTCTAAATGTTTTCAATTGTATCGTTGGGTCTAAAGTTGGAAGATGCAGTAAGGGCCTTCAAGAGCCCTTGTTTTTATGATTTCGAAATTTACGAGAATCATTGATTTTCCCAATATTCTTACTTAATATATCTTCCCAAGGATGTTTCCAACCTTTGATGTAAAGTTATGTTTTTGGAAAATTATAGGAATAGGTATTTTACCAAACTCTACAAATATATTTTCCTATTATTATAATTTACTTTTTTTGATTTCTGATAACCAAACTGGACACGGGGGGTATTTTACTTCTTTAAATTGATTCGTTTTCATAGGTAGATTTTTATCACTTTCCCACTAACACCATAGATTTGAGTGAATTTGCACACGAAGTTTATCCGCCACGTGACAACATTCATGGATTGTGAATAACTGAACGAAATAAAAATTAAAAAGAAAAAAAAACGCTATTACCTTTATTCTCTTATCGGAACCAGTCTTTTTAAGGGGTGGAGGTGTGTTGGCTTGCGCTTTATCCACTTTACCCTGTGACAGTTTTCGTAGTGGAGGTGGCAGCCATTTCCGTCTGAAAAAAAAAATAAAAAATGAAAATAGAATCCTTTTAAGTTTTAATAAACCGACACTGGATTTTCAGTGCAAGTGTGAACAGGCATTCTTTTGATAAATTAACGTTGTAGAGCGTATTAAATGATAATTTTGTAATTCCAAAATTTTTTTATTCGATCGTAGAAAGTAATTATAAACTACACTTTTATTTTTACGGAACGTTGCTTTATAAATATTATTATTTATAAATCGAAACATAATCTATAACCAAAACCAATGAAATGAGAAAAAACAACACCCAATATATACGAGTCGGACTCGCCCACTGAGGGATCCGTACAAATTTGTAGGTACGTACGAGGGTTGTTTATAAAGTTCCTAACCACAACATGAAAATATCAGCCCTTATCAATATAGCTTGGGAAAGCCTCACTAAAATTTCAGCTCTTTTGGATGCTTAGTTTTTGTTTGACAAACTTATAAGTGAGTCGTTGCAAAGATTTCGATACAAATAGAAAAAATTTCAAAAAATTCAAATATGAAGCAATAGTTTTTCTATCAGTACTATACCCTTTGTTACAGTTCGGTGATTGGCGTGGTTAAAATTCAAGAATTGCACTTCGGATGGGCTGACCATCAATCGTTTTCATCAGATCGAGCTTCTAGTGATTGTTTTCCATTTCCTAACCTTACTGTTCCACTTGCACGAGAGATTTTTATCATATGAGGACATTATCGCATTTTTCAATGCCTATTTTGATGAGAAAGGCAGCAACTATTATTTGTAAAAAGTAAAACGTTTAGAGTATACCTGAAAAAAAGTGTGTAGACTTAAAAGGTGACTATATTGAAAAATCCCAATGTTGGAAAGTCTTTGTTAGGTCAGATACATTTCAAATAAACCTCGTATGTAAATAGTTTAAGAATCGAATAATACCGTTTATCCCGAGCTCTTTCCAATATCCGGTTTCCAAAACCTACAATTACTTACAGCAAATTGCAGGTTATACGAACAGTTCATATCGAATTTAACTAGATAACATAATAATTTTTTTTTTATTCAAATATCAAATTTGAACAAGATCTGTACGTAGTGACTAAAAAGGGGGTGAATAGTAACGCATTCATGACTGGTCTAATGTATCGCCTTCGCGCACGAAAATCTCATGATAATATATTTCTGATATCAGAATTTGATGTTGTTTCAAAACTAAATTAAATAAAAATTTCAAAGAGTCAAACTCGTAAAGTGGTCGCTAATGTATTTAAATGTATATAAATATATGAACGAGTTGCTGCAACAGGTGTATCAGACAAAAGTAGAATTATTAAAGTAGAGAAGAAATATATGCTGGGGCCAGCTCGTCGTTTACTTTGCCAAAAAAGACGACAAGTAGTAAAATTATTGTGAATGTGTTTACTGTTAAAGAAATTGTCAACTTCAAAGGAGCAGGATATTGAGGAGGAATATAATTTCTTCGTCAAGTAATGAGGTCAATGAGATTACGTTAGAGGGAAACAAAAACCAACAAAAAATATTCAATGAAGAAGCACGATATTTGCAAATTAATTTATATGCTATCAAAAGTTAATAGGAATAAAAAAGACGATTATTTCTATAGGTGAAACCATATTTTCATAGCTACTTGATAGAATAATAAAATCCAATGAAAGTTAGCAAGGCTTCCAGCGAAAGGAAAAAGACTAATCATTTTTCGTGCTGGCAACAAAACGAGCTTCATTTTTGATAAGCTTAGTGCTACAAAATGCAGAGCTCGTTCTAAGCATGCGATAAAATACGAAAAAGAAACTGTATACCAGCAAAGATATTTGTTTACAACAAAAATTAAGACTAGTCATGTGCTATGTATTTTCTGTTTTGTTGTATGGTGCAGTGGCTTAGACCACAACCAAGGCTACTTTTAAAAGACTGGAATCTATCGTATTACTGCAACTAATAAAGTTCCTTTTCAATGGCTGAACAGTTATAAGTGAAGATGTGGACACCACAACAAAAAGCTCAATGCGTGTCATGGATACACAGGTTCAACGGAACTTCAGGAAAATTCCAAAGAGACCCACCATCCGTGCATGTCACATAAGCTTCATGAGCATCGAATCAGTATTGCATAAAAGTGGAGCCGGACGTCCCAGCACAAGTTCAGAAAATGTGGAGCGAAGACGGGAAACATTCCAGCCGAAAACTTGAATTCGTCAGGCTTCAAGGCGACTCCAATTGCCTACAACCACAATCGACAGGGTTTTTCATAAACAGTTGCGTCTGTAAGCCAATAAGGTACAGTTGCTGCAGGCACTGTTACCAGCAGATCGACCAAAACGTGTGGAATTTACCGTAGACATGTTACAATGTATTGACCATGATGAAGATTTCTTGAAACAGGTGTGTCTTTTATTTGTGTTGTTCATTTTCGTTATGATGTTATGAATTTTCGAAGTTGTGAAGATAATTTTGGAACACCCTGTATATGTCCGTGAGAGAATTTGAGTGTAGGAATTCGAAATGTGTTCAAAAATAATGAGGTTGTTTCGATCCTACCCGGAAGTTTCCTCGAATGGTGAATTTGTTGTTTCTAAGCCTTGTAGTACAGTGATGTAAATTTTTCAATAAATGAATTGTTAAAATTTCACATAATAACAATATAATTGATATAGTTCCTAGTAGCTATACTATACATCCAAAGTAACAAATAGACTAGCATTATGAAACACGATTTATCAAAAAACTTTGTAAGTTAAAACACACATCTTTCCTGTATAATGAAATAATTTTTTCAATTGAAAAATCTATTTTTCTTGTAACACAGTTATGTATTAAAATCTCGTAGGATATTTTTCATATGTTTGTTCTACTGAAAGTTGTGTTTTCGTGATGTTAGAGGTTTGTTTAAAAGTGAAGTCAAGATAAAGCTCATTATGATTTTATTAGCGTTTTTGACTGGCGAAGAAAAGTTTAATAAAAATTTGAGGATGTTTCACACCTCCAAAGCACCAAATATTTTATTGTGTTGTTTTGAGAGTAATCACTGAAGTTTCAGATCTGTCTAATATATACAGTTTCCAGATTAAATAATCTTAATTAATTACACTGTGTAGACGACTTAGAGGGGTTCAATGTTATCAATTGCACTAATTACAATGACGGAAATCCTTAGTGATGCATCCAAAATATTATAATTCATTCTAAAAACCATGTTAATTCTGACCTACAATTTCATATACAATCACATTTCTAAGTAAACCTAATTGATACGGAACTATCAATAATTTACGTATAAATGATTTTGTTAACAACCATACGATAAAGGTGAATTCCATATTTATCTTTTGAAGTATATAAACTAGGTTATTGGGTGATAAAACATGAGATACATAGGTTAAAATTTGATGATTTCAGATGCGTCAAGGTCATATCTATAAAAAGAATTTCGATTTTATGGATAGCCAGTAAAAAATATTAAAGTTTTCAATGGGATATAGGTATAAATACAAAAACTGGTACTTAATAGTTATCAAGTACCTGAAAATATTTTCTGCGCCTTTGGAATAGCTATATAGTCCAGGAGAGTTAAGAGCAAAAAACTGACTTCACATAAATTCATGGGGGAAATATTATGCACTAGTTGGAAATATATGGACCCCAATAATTTCTGAATTCTCTAGGTAATAAATTCCTCTGAAGCTTGTGAGCATTTTTTCATACATAAAAAAATTGTTAATATTAACAGTAGGAAATTTTATACCTTATAATATAATGAAACTAGATTGAAACAAATTTCCCAAGCTTCCTTTTTTTTTAATATTAAATTTTCTTTTTAGTTCAAGCGTCAAGAAATATGTAAATTAAATTTTAAAAATTTTGTTCATATTGTCTAATCAACTACAACACAATAGGCCTTTTTACAGGGAGAAACTGTACAATCTAATGATAATCTAAGGAATTTTTCCAACTATTGTTTTTGTTTAGCTCGATAAGCGTTTTTTGGAGATATGTATGTAGATTTTTAGTCGTTGAACATACCAAGGAAACCGTTCTCCATAAAGAGATAATCTGAGGAAAATTATTATAAATTGTAATTATTAATTGGAAGTACAGAAGGTATTAAAACAATAAAATATAAGGAAAAAATTGAAATGTAGAAAAATTTAGTTGGGTAGCCTACAACTTATCAAATAGAAACAAAAAAAACTATAATACATGTTCGAAGTGGGCACCTTGAACCTCTGCACACCCCCGGAGTCTACGGAGAAAATTTCTTCGAACTTGGAAGAGCATTCCAAGATTCTGCCTTATAGCGTGGCAAATGATATTTATTCTATCGATAATTTCGTTCTTTGTGTTTACCGGTGTTGCATATACCAAATAAATCGATTGTATTTAATTCAAGAAAACGTAGGCCATACAAATGGACTCTTCCTAACCAAATAACTGACATTAACATATTAAGTCGCCCGCAATTTTCAATTTAATATCACGTAGTACCTTATATAAAAATGAAATAGGGGAAAAACGATCCCATTTGCAGCATTAAATGCTGTTTCATTAAGACAATGCAACGCATCCACCGTATTCAGGTCTGGCTCTCAGCGTCGTCTTCATGTTCACAGACCTCAAGAGGATGCTCGCTTGATGAAGTCTATTTTGAAACTAAAGACAAATCGTATTATAAAATTGGTATCGAAAATTTGTATGACCGTAGTAGCTTATTTGTGTGTACTGTCAATTACTTACTAAAAAATTATAATTATTAAACAATATCAAATATTTATGTACTAATTTACAATTATTTATATTTAACTATAGTATATTATTAATTCTGGATTATATATTTTTAAATAAAAAAAACATTTAGGAAATAGATTTTACACGTATTTGTATTCATCATTAAAAATGGCATATCATACATTTATTAACATGTGAGTTTAAATATTAAAATTGACTGACAATGGAAGCTAGTTATCTTCTTCCTCTTCTTCGCCGTGTTCTTCGCCGTCTTCTTCTTGTTGTCGCTCAAAAATGTTCAATTCATTGTCATCATCCTCATTATCGGTTAAATTCATCTCCAAACCTTCCAGTATTTCATGATCGTGTGTGCTTACTTCATCGGAATTACTTGGATATAGTGGAGCGTTGAAGCAAGCTTGTTCATTGCACTGGCCACAAGCTAAAGAACATAGTAGCCCTGTTTTTCTATATCTACAGTAGGACCCACAACCATTTTTGCAATTGCAAAATATTATGTTAAATAGTTCGGCTGGTGGTGGAAGTAATACTTTTCAGTATCCAGCCCCATTCTTGAGGTTCTAAGTTCTTCTCTAACCATGTGTGAATTTGATAGTAGACACGTTTGATATGTTGATGAGCTGCTACACTTGTTGGCGGACTTGTATTGACAATTTTACAAGTTTATTTAGTTTCGTTAATTTGATGAATTGCGTGTAGCGGAAATGATCAATGTTGTCCTCAGATTTTGGAGCATTATATAATGACATCAAGATGCCTACTCCATTTTCAAATAATGTTTGTACGTGGCAGTTTTTTTGTTGAAATACTTCCCACAGTTTATCCAAATTGGGGATTTTCTCCAATGCTCTAGTAACAGTTATATAATTTCGTTTTAGCTTAAAATATAACTAAAATATATAATCCAGAATTAATAATATACTATAGTTAAATAGTTGAAATAAATATTTAATAATTAATATATAAATAATGGGCATTGTTTAATAATTATAATTTTTTAGTACATAATTGACTTTACGGCGTACTGGTAACCGTAACTCACGTTTGACCTTGTATAAGCCCATAAATGACTATACGCTGGGCACTCTTCGCGCTCTACCCCAAAAATGGTTGGTTGTATGTAAAAAAGTTTAAAAGTTGTAGAGAACTCTACAACTTTTAGAATAAATACAAATCTCATTTGAGCAATAGGAATCGAGATATTCGAAAAAAAAAACCGATTTTGATGACATTTGATCTTCAATACGAGGACACGATAGCAATGATGACTTTTGAAACAATATTTAGAACGACAAAACAAAGGTTTAAACCAATTTTCAGCTTATTATCTTTCATTCCGAGGTTGACCCCTTTTTTACCTAATATGACTGGGCTATAAGATTCTTTATGGGGAAAGATTAATGTTATTTTGATTTTTTAACATTACTTAACCCCCCCCCCCCCGGACTATCTATAATATACTGAAACTTTTATGGTTTCATCAACAATATGACTGTCTCAGACGTTCAGCATCATCTGTGTTCATATGACAACTTTTAAAGAAATTCACTCACAAATGATTCCTAAAGACCAAGCACTACGTAACGTTTTCTAGATTTTAAAAATTGTTTTTCAAGTAAAAAATTATTTTTTCTCAAATATTACCCAACAACGAAAACTGTTTTATTTATATGTGTATTAAATTAATCTATTTGTCAAATATATGTAAAATTTTTATACATGATATCAGAAACTAACAATGTAATAATCGTAGTAAAAGTTTTATCAACCTTCCTCGCCCTCGTACATACATTAAATTCTCTCATTAATTCGTTAGAATTAAACACTAGACAGCCTTAGCGCTTCTGTTTGTTTAGGTAAGTTGGGTAGAGAAAGTAGTTTCTTTACATACCACTCACTTTCTAGGAATCACGGAACAATACGCTGTTATAGTAACAGAAAATTAAAAATACAGGGTGTTCCGGGACTTGATGCAAAATTCTGGAATGAATAGATGACATGAAAAAGATATTTCCTCAGGCATTTATGGGCATTTAAAATTGCGAAATCGGAACTTATATTTAAGTATATTTTCTAAAGCATACATTCGAACATTGTGAATTTTTGATGAATGTTTACGTATGTCCATGTAGTGTGTTTGACGGAATAAATAATTCAATAGTACTTTCTGAAGGCCAGGAGCGCGCATGCCCAATGGTCAACAATCAGTAACTTTTACAGGGACAACCTGTACAATCTAAAGATAACAAAAATGAATTTTTCATAAAGAGACATTCTGAAGAAAGTTATAATACACTGGCGAGCAAAAAATTGAGGTCATCTTTAAATTTTCATGTTCTTTGAAATTTTAAATTTTCAGATATTATTCGCAAACTGTACATCATGGCATGTGCTTCTGAAAGCTGGATGTGATATTCTATACTAAAGAAAAATGCATTTTTTTCATGGATTTAATGATTTATTCTGAAGAAACAACAAATCAACATTTTGGGTGAAATTCAACATTTTGTTGTTAGGGAAGATATGGAACGAACAAAATAAAAAGCTTGATGCTAATAAAGTGTATTCCCTCCTCTTGCATTGATGACTGCTTGATGTCGGCGCGGTATACTTTGAATTAAGTTGCGGATCACAACATTTGGTTGATGTTATCCCATTCCTGCAACAGCAATCTTCTCAGCTCCTGGGCAGTTCTTGGTGCTGGTGTGTGTCTGCGGATCAGTTGACCCAACTCGTCCAAGACATGTTCTATGGGATTCATGTCTGAGCTGCGGGCTGGCAAGTTAAACCGCCTAACAAGGGGAAAGATATAACATGGTGACTTCTAGCACTTCCTCGTCTGAGAACAATACCCAGCTCCAGTCATTAACATTCCAACTAACGTGATCTCTAGCAAATGTCAATCTTGAAGTCTGATCTGGCATTGCAACGGGGGACCTGTAGCCATTCTTCTGCATGACAGTCCAGCAGCATGAAGTCTTCTTCTAACTGTCCATTCACTAAAATTGACATTTCTCACTTTTTCCAACTGATTTCGTAGTGAAACAGCAGTAGCTGTTCTATACACCCTTTGCAAACCACAAAGACTAGCACCAATAATCTTTGCAGTTTCACGTTGCCTCTGACCATCTTGTAACAACGTAACAATTCTTGCCACAACAATCGGATCTAAAGGCATTATGGGCCTGTTAAATCACTACACTTTGCAATCGTTAGGTTTGACAGAAAGACTCAACAGTAAACTGGAAAACAGGCCAGAGAAATGTGAATGTTCAATTAGCGTAAAGGCACATTTTTCATCAAAGTCGTACTCTAATACATCGAATGACAGCTAATGACAGCTGTCAAGCCAAAGAAAGAATTTGTCTTATCAATATTGACGCTAAAATTCTGAACGCGAGTGACCTCAAGTTTTTTCTCGCCAGTGGAAATTGTAATTACTTATTGAAAATACTTACAGGAGGTATCAAAACGCTAATGAATAAATTAAACCTTTGTACTACATAGGTACTATCGAAAATCATATTACTGCATAACGAAGAACTTGAAAGAGATGAATACCAATTTTTCAACTAGTAGGCTACTCTCAAATTAGATATTACTAAAAAATGAACAGACGGAAAAGTCGGCTGGTAAGGTTCTGGGATGCGCATTGGTGTAGTATTCATCGACTATCTTTAAAAAAGTAACAACGACTATTACATAGCGTTATTGTTTGTGTTTGAAAAATAAAGTGGAAAAACGATCTCATTTGCAGAATAAAGTGCTGTTTCATCAAAACAATGCAACGTGTCACAAATTAATGAAAACAACGATGAATTGGGCTTCGAATTGCCTCTGCGTCTACCGTATTCTTCAGATCTGGTTCCCAGCGTCGTTTTCCTGTTCACAGACCTCAAGATGATACTCGCTTGATGAAGTCTATTTTGAAGTTAAAGACAAATCGTACTATAAAATTGATATCGAAAATTTGTATGTCCACTATAATCGTTTTATAGCCGTTCAATACAACTATATAAAATAAGGAAATCAAATTCTATATAAAAAAATGTTTTTACGAAATTTTCAGACCCTCTCAATTATACTGTCAAAACGTTTTCTAACCGAGGTGGCAAGTCAAATAATGGCAACGAATCAAGTAACTTTTTATTATCCCGAAACTGACTTTGCAGTGGAAATACAGTCAGTTTTGTCCAATATTTATTGAAACTATCGAATATTATCGTTAACAGCGAATATTTCGAAAATTTTTGTTTTTGCATTTGATACAAAGACCAAGAAAATAGATCCATGATGTAATTTGCATACAGCAGACAAGCCCCTTTAATGTCCAATATGAAAGCAACATAAAATTGTTGACTAGAAAATCCAAACTACTGAATTATTATGAGATCTACTACCTTCGTCACCAGATATTTTTCATAAGAAGCTTCGACTACCTTCGTCACCAGATATTTTTCATAAGAAGCTTCGTTCATGAAATTTTCAAGTTCTAGAAAGTTTGTACAGAACACAGTGTTAACACTACAACTACACCAACACTCAAAGTTACACTGTCTGATACGAGCTGTATTAGTAGTGTACTAGTGTGTTCAGTATGAATGTCACCAACAGTTCTAAATATTTTAATTTAATTTAAACTTTGTGTTTTTGTACCTTCATGTTTCTGTGATTGACATTTGAGAATGGCACGTAAATTTGAATGATTTTTTACATAATTATTTATGTGGAGTGTATGCGTTTTTTATTATGTAGTAGAAAGTCCATAGAGATGATGCTTTAAATTTGGTGGTAAGTTCGCTAAAATACAACAAAAGTACTTTATATTTGTTTTTCGGGTGATAAATTCTGTATGGAAAAATTCATCTCATTCATCTTTATCAGCACAAAATTTCATATAATTAGGTATAAGGTTATAGTAGTGAATAATTATAACACGTGTTTGTTTATAAAAAAGTATAAATGACTTCCAATAATCGTTAAACAGTCTTTTAAAATTCGTCATCACGTCTATTCCCATATATTATTTTTGTAAATAATATAGCACTCAATGTTTTTCTGAATACGTTTTTATATGTTAGTTCCGAGAACGACGACGACATTACTAATTATTCCAGAATATTTTGAGATCTTTTCATTAATTCATTTGTTTTCTTTTCCCGTTCTAAAAACGGTATCGTATTCCATTCAGTTCAATACATTTCGTCAAGTTCCTAATGGGATTTCCATTATTCTTTCAAACAAACACGTTTTAAGAAAGGTTACTGCATTTAGAAAAGTAAATATTTAAAACTCGATAACACATTTTCAACGACATTCGTAAATGAAAATTCTAACTTTTTTTAAAGTTCGCTTTTATATTTGACATACTTTCATAGTGTGTACATTCAAACTAGTTTCTATCGTTACATAAGGCTCGTATGTACAAAACCTTAAACATCACATATAGGATACATGGTCTGATCAAATTTGATACGAATTGGTATTGAAAATGTTGAGCAACGAATTTTCTAGAAATTTTGTGTTTCTAAAGGAATTGTGGCTACGAAATTATCGAAACTGTTGCAGCGAACGCAATCAAACATTCAGTGAAGATCGTAAAGTAGTCGAAAACTTGCCCCTGGAGTCGCCCATTTACCTCTGTTAACAACGATAACATCACAAACTTTGAGGAAATGATACTCGAAAATTATCGCGTCGACATCCTAGAGTAAGCAACATCTCTTATGAATCGGCTCAATGTTTTGGGTATAAAGTGTGCTGATGCTAGGCTCGTACCAAAAGACCTGAATATTTTACTCAAACATTTGAGAGTTGAAGTCGCAAAAGAAATGGTAAACAACTTATCAGATGATCCTACATTCATCAAACGTATCATTAGTAGTGACGAGACGTGGGTTAATGATGTCGAAATTGCCCAACAATAGCGAATAGCGTTCCAAAATGAGCCGAAACCGAAAAAACCACAACAGTCAGTAAAAAATCAACGTGATAATCTAGATAATGCGTCGTCGGATACTAGTGTGAATGTGAAAAACTGAAAGCTCAAAACGAGAGTAATCGCTCAGCTACCGTATTCGTCAAATTTGGAGACTTTTCACTTTTTCCTCTTTTTAACACTCAAATATCTGTTCCGGGGAACGCGTAATTTGTATTTGAATCCAAAAGAAGTAATTATTGAGGTACTGAAGACCTTCCTAGCAGTGGCTTATAACAAATGGATGGAAAATTGGATGGCTTGTACTGGCTCGAAAGGAGCCTATTTTGAATAATAAAGGTTTGTATGGAAATATGTAAAACCTTTAATCAAATCATACGAGTATGTAATTGTTATAATAAACTGACAAAAATTCAAGGTGATGATTTAAATATGTGGTTAGTCAGTGGACCCAAAACCTTTATATTTTGTTATACCAAAGGTTTAGTATTTAAAATCAGCCGTGGAACATTTTAGAAAACATATTTCGTCAGCAGGAATGATAATTTTGATAAACCGTGTAATAAAGACTGAAAGCAGTCCAACCACATGATAATTTAAAGAAGAAAAGTAGTAAAGAAGGAAGGTATGTGTTCGGCTTCCTTTTTTTTTCCTACATATAATTTCATACGGTTCTTTTCTGCTTCTATATTTTCTCCAATTCTTTAAAGTGTCTCTTCAACTCTCTCATCTATCTCTATTTCTCGAATTGAGTCATTCCATTACTTTCACAATATATAAAAATTAAAACATCTTCATATATTACAATAGAAAATGCTTCTATGAGAGATGTTTGGAAAATATTTTACCGGTAGTAGCATTTGAAAACAACATATTGTAGAGAAATTTTGCTTAGACGGAAGTAGAGACAGAAGCCGCTATTCCATAAAATGATCGTTTCTAGATTGGCCAAGATGATTAAAATGGAAATACGATTAGATAATTGGTCTCGCCTGGAAATAAATGATTGAATGTTAGTGGATAAAGTATATAAAATTCTCTGTCAAATTAAAGCTTTGTAGCGAAACGGTGTGGACCTTCTCAAACAAGCAGACAAGACAAAAATCATTACGGCATTGAAGAAATGATTCAAATTAATTAACTCTTCGTGAAGTATCTTTAGAATTAGGAGTGAGCTATGGTAGCGTGTAGCATTTCGATTCTCTATTTTCTTTGTTCGAGTTGTAACCGTTCTTTGCTAACTGGTTGAAGTTTACGATGAGCGATGCCGTGGATGTCGATAAGACGATCAACAGCAGTCGTGAAGTGAACATATTCGCTTTTGTTGGACCCATTTGTATTAACTGCTGATTTTTTTACATTTGCTCATGCTAAACTAGACAGGACTCATCTCCGGTGATTATAAAGCTTCTTCTAATTTCCGCTGTCGCTGTGAATACGGCACAAGTCCTTATCGTTGGATTTAAGCATTTGTTTATGAATGAAAACCTTTGGTACCATCAATGGAAGAATGTTCACAGGTTTGAACGCACGAATGGTACGGCGCCGGTTAAATGTAATCAGCGACCTCAAATGGTCGACGAGGGATGGTAGGAGATCGTTTTCGCACGTTAAAATACGCTAGTTTTTGACATGCACATCTGGGTAATGTCAGACCTTAACAAATATTAGATTATTACGTTTTAAGGAATTGTTTAAATTATTTTGAATGATATTTTAGAAGTCTTAATACCACTTGTCTCCACCAACTTTTAGCAGAGTGTCATGGGCACCGTGAAAGACCGGAGCTATGTTCGAGAAGTTGTACAACCATATTTTTACATCATACAAGATTCTACTTTTCAGAAAGTTAATGCCAAACCTCATGTTGCCTTAATGGATCAACACCACGTTAATCACGACACCAAGTAATGATTGGTCGTAGACATCATTCTCATGAGTCTAATCGTTCAATAAATAATAAGCATTCGATATATCTACAAATGGTTGTATTGTTTCATTGGTAAATATATTTCTTTTTTGTAACGACCTAACTTTGAAAAGCAGTTTTTATCAATTTTTCTCTAAATAAAACTTATTAAAAAGAAGAATATACTAATAATTCGGAAGATACTTCTAAAAATAGAAATAGAAACTATTAAATAGCAACCAATTATATATTTTGACAATATTTCAAATCAAATCGAAAATAGTATCTCAGGAAACGTCATTAATAAAATATTATGTAGTAGTCAGCTAGTTTCATTTTGCTTAAAAACTTACAAAAAAAAAGAAATACAATAATTGAAATGGTTAGAATGTGAAAGTGCTAAAATTTTCATGGTTTCATTTGAGGAATGCTTGCAACCGTTTTTAACTTAGTCATTTATCAGATGTTATGTATTTAATCCAATGCAATGTGATATAGAGCTCGTTACCAGATATTTCGTTCCGATTTACTATCTAGATACCAACAAAAATGTCTGGGAGCTGTAAGTTGCAAATAGTAAAGTAAACAGTAACAGAGACGGATTTCCAAAATAAAATTTGGTATTTCTGTCATAATAAAAAAAATATGGAAATTAATAATTCTTTATTACACACAAAAATATTTATTTAGGGATATTCAGTAATTACTTTGTCTTCATTTAGTTTAATATTTTCCTTTCAGTTGAAATATTAATCTGATGCCACATGTGCTCACTCAGTCAGTGGATTTTTAGATGAACCGGGATCTGGATGGAGGACCACATTCTGTCCATAGTTATAATTTCGATATGGATAAATAGATTGAAGAAATTCTTTGAAACCATTTTAATTATTGTTTTAATGGCAATACTAGCAACTTCGTCAGTCACTATTTTACCCTTGTTCATACTTAAGGTTACAATAGTGTTTGATCAAATTTTATCCACACATATATCGATGATGAAACTCGAAATAAATGTAAATATACTGTGCAACTTATTTTTAATAATCTAAAGCTGATTTTCCAAGAAATACATTTAAAGTTTTTGTACAAAATCTAACGTCGAACTATTTTTTCAAGGGCCCGATTTCCTTGTCGAATTGCAATCACTTGATACTATAATGGTGGCATAATATTACAAGTGATTGAATAGCCACACAACATGCTGAAATTAACCATAGCATTATAGACCTAAACAATCTAATCTGCTTGATCATTCTAGAAATAAAATCCCAATTTGAGAATATCGTTAAAAGTGCTAAAGATTATAATGTGAGCAGATGGAATTTTTATTTACATCCCTTACGCTGCCAACCGGTTGAGCGCATCGCTCACCTCAATTAACAATGTCAGATATTTTGCACAAATTCGCAAATCGCACGCATCTATCTAGTTAATCCTCGAACCAAATATTACCATCCAATTGGTGTAGTTTTGGGTAGAGTTTGAGTAAGTTTTGTGATTTTTTTAAAGTAATTGTGGAAAAATAATCTTTTTAATTTATTTTCAGATAATCATTTCACAAATCATAGATCCTAAATTTCGGAAGAGTTTTGTTTCAAGAACAAATTCAAATTCCGAAAGAAGTGCTTGAAGATGAATAGAGTGACTAAGAGAGCACGCTATATAATGAAATAAATTCAGAAATTTCTACGAATGAATTAGTTGAGCTCAATTTTACTCGTTGGCCAGAGGATAGCCCAAATTATGTGGGAAAAACGGCAAAAATCTGTGGAAAGTTACCTGGCGTCAAACCGTATGCAAATAATGCTTATTCAGTCTATGAAACTTTGATAATAACTGATAGCATGATGAATGAAATTATTACATACACTAATGTTTATATAGAAAATATCCGTAATAACTACTCTCACTCTCGAGATGTTTTGAATACTGATGTTGATGAAATCAAAGCCATGTTTGGTCTAATGTATATGGCAGGAATAGTCAAATCAAACTGATGGAACTGCTCCAGAATTTTTCATAATGGTCATGTGTAAAAAACGGTTCTGTACACTTTTACGAGCCCTTTGATTCGATAACATAATAAGTAAGGAACGAAGGAAAAAATTGGATAAGCTAGCACCCATGATACATATTCGAATTGTTCCAAGATAACTGTTAATTTAGCTATACACCAGGTGAAAATTGCACCATTGATGAGATGTTGCAGACATTTTGGGGTAGATGCAGCCTCCGTCAATTCATACCAGTCTAGTAAATATGATATTAATTTTTTTTCATTAGTGGATTAGTGATATATACCATAATGATGGAAATTTACGCTGTAAAGCAACCGAAGAGCACATTTAGACTGGATAATGATTCATCAAGTGTAGTACGCCGTTTAGGTCAACTAATCCATAACTCAGGACGAAACTTTGTTTGCAATAATTGGTTCACTTCAACGCCCCTTGCTATTAACCTATTAAGCGTTACATACTAACTTTGGTTGGCACCCTTCGAAAGAATAAACAAGAAATTCCGTCATTGTTTGTAGCAAACAAAGAAAGGGGCATCTGCAGTGGTATATTCAGATTTGTCTGGTATCATATGTTCCAAAATACAAACAAAAACGTCTTGCTTTTGTTAACTATGCATGAGGATGATGCCAGCGATGAAAACACCGGTGGTGCTTTCAAACCAAAAGTTATTGCATATTATAATGAATATAAAAGTGGATTTGATACGGTAAACCTACTGAAAAGTATTTATTCTGTATCCAGGATTAGCTACAGACTGTCTTTTTCTCCGCCCTCAATATTGCTAGAATAAATTTGCTAAGTTTGCAAATAAAAACTATTCAGGGATAACTAGAAATATGAAGCATTAAATACTGCATCCATGTGTTCAGTCTAATTTGGACTGACTTTATTATTAGTGTTGGTTCCACTCGATCACGTACCTTTTTCAAACTTCTTTGAAGAGTACATTAGAAAAATTTAAGTAGCCTGCCGCATTCTGTACCACTTATTATTTTCAATTTTGAAGGTTTCTCTATAAAATTTTATTTATATTTCCAATATTTCTAAGTTGATATACTAAAATTGTTGTATTATTATATTGAGCATAAACAATTTTAAAGAGACTACAGCTCTTCTATTTTCTACTAGAGAATATGAAGAAATTTTCACTAAGTAAACACACTCAAATACTATTAACAAACCGTTAAGCACTATGATTATTTCCCACTATCACTACCACTACGACACATCCACGTCTACTGCAACGCAAAGGGAGCAACAGATTTTTTGCTTTTTATTTCGGTTGAAAGGTTCAAGTCTGATGACAAACTCAATTTCCTCTTGTATCTGCACTCTGAGTGATTCCAGAAAAATTTAAGTTGCAAGGATGATTACATTTAAGCACGCACTATCATGGCTTCATATAGAAAGTGTCTCATAAACAATAATATCGATTTCCTATGTTCACTTTCTTTATTAAATAATTTCCCCGATACACAATAAGGCTTTCCACTCGAATAGAGCTCTCTTTAAAAAGCAAGTATAATCCATCTAATGAATTGATCATATTTCGACAGGGCAAGGAGCTGTTTACACCCCTCTATTCCACGTTTCGTTGGAATCTCGGTTAATTTATTAAATAATTCGACAACTGTATGGTATCTTTAAAAGGTACAAGGAAGTCCAATAATCGGCGAGTGTTGGTAATAGGTTGGTTTTATGCTATTTCCGTTTTAACCTCAATATCCTTCACAAATGGACAATCTGGGCTCGAGCGATCTTCAAGCTTCAAACCTCCTCTAATAAAAACGATTAAACAAATGATGTGCCGTTCTCTCATTAGCCGTATCTTCCCCTTCAATTTCACATATAGTCCTTGTTGCTACAGCTGCTTAAAGCTTTTTAGAAAAAAGTACTACGTCGTCAATTAACAAAGAGATAATGAAGCAATTGTACTCTTATGAAGCACCCTCTGTACAAATCGCTTTATTAAAAAGATATCCAGTTGTTTCATATATATTTATTTTTCACAAGCCATTATGCAGATGCAATTAAAATCAACCTATTTACTTATCATGTAACGTGGATTTAATTAATGTCAGAATAATAAACATTATCTTTCGACCTTGTTATTATTCCCTACTGTGATTTCATAGAAATTGAAAAACTCGTTCCTGCAAATTTATGCATCAAATGTATATATAAACATAGTGAGCCAAATGTGGATATTAAATAATAAAAAAAATCATAACTGCAACTTTGTAATACTGAAAATCAACAACTATGAAGAACTAACTTGGTTAAGAATTCGAATACATCATCATTCTTGATAAAAACGTGAAAAGAAGCAGAACTGCTCTCGATTGATATCTTAAAATGTTCTTGTTTAATAAAATTGTTTAAAACAATAATATTTAAATTAAAAAATTGTTTAAAACCATTAATTTAATTAATTAATCAATTTAAAAAAATCTATTCATTTCGTCTGAGTCTAATTCTGATTAGAATTACAGAAAACTTTTGCATTTGCTTTTATTATCTGTATTATGTTCAATAATTCTAAAAACACAATGCCGCTGATTAGACCCTATGTTAAAATAACCAAACTATAAACGTAAAACATTAAAAAAAAAGATCTTACTGTTTCTGATATAAGTCCGGCCAACTATCTTGGTGACCGCTGCACTGATCTTTTAATTTTCTACAGTTGCACAAATTTTGAAAAAAACGTCTCATTCTCGTCATATTTCACACGAAGAAACCAACATACCTAATTGTTGTGACAACTACTACTCAACATTGTCAGTCTCGATGCTAAAAATTTGTTCTTATCTAGAATAAACATCGTGATAAGATATATGACAAGTAATTTAAGGATTTGAAAAAATAAATATATAAACGTTATGATGTGTTTTGAATTGTGTAGGCTCTATAATATTTATCTCTACTGATTGTCTCGAGAACGAGAATCATAAGCAAGTTGAGCTAATATTCAATACTAATTTCATTTATAGATATTATGTAGTTCGAGACCTTTAGTAAATTTTTACTAGCGATTTTTGGAAATACTCTACAAATATAACATTTTGTGAGAGGAATATTTGATAGAGGTTGAATTATTTTTGGTCATTCTGTTAGTGAGAAAACTATGAGCGAAAATAGATTATTCATTTTTCGATTCGATGACTAAATTTTCAGAGAAGAACAAAAAAGTTGCAATCCTGCAGCTGGTATTACTGAATTATTTATAGACTGGATGTAATACTACAATCGATCAAATGCTGGCAACAACGGAAAGAGGAAGATTTAAATTAAAAATATATAAGTCAAACAAATCTAACAAATATGTGTCTCATTTATGCACCAACGAGATGCTTATATTTAAGGAGAACTTTAGAAATAGCTAAGGAACTAGCAACTATGCGACACGTCCACATCGGTCTAACAAAGAGTCTCTACTTCAGGTTTACTTCAAGCCCGAAGCACGTTTGGTTTTTGTTTTGTGTATTTTTTTCTAAGGAAATTGTTCAAGTGATAAGTGATGTCTTGAAAATGACTGAATCGTTTAACTATCAACGTGTTGTGGTTTACTTTTTATTGAAATTTGACGAAAAACCTTCAAAAATTGTGGTTGGTGTCTGAAGAGAAAAATAATAACGTAAATCAATAAGACACGATTAACTTGAAGGAGCTGCACTGCAAGATGTTACACATGGACATAAATACACGAAAGATTTGCGCAGTTATGGTGTTAGAGGTCCTCACCAATGAATAAAAACACATGCGAAAAGCGATCTGCAAAGATTTGTTGTGGCTCAAGCGCAAGGAAATCAGCAGTAAATGTCCAAGTTGCAACTAAATACAACGTTGATCGTTGTTTATTCGATATCCACGAAATCGCTTATTGTGTATTCGTGCGAGGCAAAAAGAGAGTTGCAGAAAAAGAAAATCTAAACAGAAGATACTACAAGAAGTCTTACTCAACCGAAACAGAATTGTCGGCTACTCAACATTTGTTTTCACAAAATACTTTGGTATCTTAGGTACCCTGAAAAAATTTGTTATTCTTACACACAGACAATAAATACGTTGATGTGTACACCCTGTACCAAAATTTTTCAAACTTTTCTTCCAATAGAAAAATACTTCAATAGCTACTTTTTTCACACTCTGCTTAATATTTGTGCTTCAAGTAGACAAGTCATTTATGAATCTTCTGAGGCGTTTGAATGTTTATAAAGTAAATCTAGAACTTGGACTGAATTTGACAATTATTCGATAATTTGAAAACCACTGTATAACGCTTGATGAGAGAAGATAAAATCCCACTTTCCTATGATGTCGAAACACCAGGAAATGAAGATATTATTTAATTCCATGAGTTGAATAACTCGAATCACAACTTTGTAAAAAGCTATTTATTAAGCAAAAAATATAATTATCTGACTGCTGTACTGGTTGGATTTCAACACTATTAAGAATACATTATACGTGTATATAATTATTATATTATATATAATTAATTTATGGTCTTTAGAGCCAAAAGTTAACGGAACTTCAAGTGTATAAAGGACATAAGGAATCGCTTAACTACGACGTTGGTTGGGGGGACGGTCAGTTTATAATAAATAATTAATGAATACAATAGTAACTAAAAGTTAAGTAGGTAGATTGATGATTCTTCACAGTCACATTAACATAAGACAAAAATTAGGTAATCCGAGAGGATACGTTAATGGAGCATAACTTAATATATAGTTAACAGATCCTAGTAGTTTTCATCAGGAGTGGTGAGATAATTCACGACAAAAATATGAAGAATAGTTTGTGACTCGTTCAAAAAGCCTTTTTTTCTTCTTGTTATCATATATTTTATATTAATCCATATCTACTCGTATGTTATTACATTAGTAAATCACCTCAAATTATCTTTATCTTTTACTAATGTAGAAACAATATCTGTAATTTTGCTAATAAATTTCATTGTATTTATCCACATGCGGTTCAAACAATGATCGAAGTAGAATGATTGCATCTGTCCCATGTAAAAATATCCATGTGAATGTAATTACTTGAAAAAAAAAAAAAAACATTAAGGTCAGAGTTTTTCGTCAACCCACGACCTATTTAGTGTAAATGGTTATTTATACTTACATTCCGTGAAATATACAAGATTTTTTCTGCTTCCCACAGAACTTATTCTTGGATTATTATTATTATTATTATTATTATTATTATTATTATTATTTAAATTGATATTTTTGCATGTTTTCTGTCTATAGCATTATAAGCATTGTTATTTTATTATTAACGTTAAACTGACAGTTTATAATCAAAATTTGAGAAAAATTGAAATTATTGATTAGTATAACAGCCAAAATAGTCAACCCTCCTGTCAGAAAAATCGATGAAGAGGTATGAATCAACGTATCTCTACTTCTAGAAATTGTGATAAACAAAGTCTGCTACTTCAAATTCAAAAATCGTGCTTTTGGCGTTCTCGCAGGAAAAATCTACTGTATTTAAGTCTCCATCAAGTTTGTGATGTGAATATTCCATGCCTAATCCCACCCTTTTCATAGAGAAAAACATAGATATTTCCAAATATCCTAAACTTCAAGAATTTTTAAAAAGAACCATGAAACATTGTTGATATAAAATAAAAAATTGTTACAATTTGTAGACAAAAGCTTGTAAATACTAAAAAACAAAAATGAAAATAACTAAATATACAAATAAAATAAAATTTCAATATAGAGAAAAAAACTACAATGAGTAATAAAATTATAAGTAATAGTAATAATTAATAATAATAATATATAAGTCCATAGTAAAAAATAAGTCGTTTACAGAGCAGAATGCACATTCCAGTAAATATGCCCTCAAATTATTGCGAAAAGATGATATCGATTTTATTTCAATTGGCAAGTGACTATGCATTTTTTTGCATTGTAAAATATTGAGCTGAATGTAGTGCAGATAGGTAAAGGTGGTGCTCCACGTTCCTAAGTGGATGGATAGCCGTGCAACGACCTTTCTGGAATTGGGGAAGCGTGCTTACGAATTAGGCAAACGGATTCTAAGGTGAATAAGGAAGGTAGAGTCAGAATTTTTAATCTTTTAAAGAAGTCCCTGTAGTGAGTCCTGCTTTTTAGTCCGAGTAAATATCTAATAATAGTTTAAAGTTTAAAGATTCGCTCAAATTGAGTCGCACCTCACGTAACCAAGAAGGGAAGGGCATATCGGAGATGCGTCTCAATAAGGGCATAATAGACTGTTAAGGAGATGGATAAGTTCAGTTCTTTGGAAACTGATCTCAGCGCACAACTGGAGGATCATAATTTTTTAGATAAGGCGGCAATATGTAACTCCCATTTCAAGGAATTGTCCACAACAAACTCTAAGATTCCACGACGTTAGTTGTGATGTTATTAACCCTCCGTCTGCACCGTGCGGTCTGTCACACCGAATCGTAAAATTATTCTGAAGTGAACAAAGGCACATGCGTGTATCACGTTGCCCGTCTAGGTATTCCTTAAGCTTCAGTCTACACATAGATTTCTTAACGTTAGCACTTATTTACTCAGTTTTTCGGCGAATCACCGTTTCGGTCTTTCAGACCGAGGTTACAGTTTGCGCGCGATTTTTAGGTATGACCAAAAAATTTATTAATTCTGAATAGGTTATAATTAGTAGTATTTTTCGATAGAATTTACGAATATGACGTACGACCAAACAGTCCCTTTAGTTCCCTTAGAGTTTCTCAGACGATGAGATGAGACAGAGCAGCAACTTGAAAATAAGAATTCAGAACAAGACATCGATAATGAAGATGCCGGAAATTTGGTTAGGTTAGGTTAGGAACAGGTTACGATTGTGGGCGAGTAACTCGTAGATGGCCACTTGTTTTTTATGAACTTTTGAATGTGGTAGGTATTAATTCATGCATATTTCATGAAGATCTACAAATAAGAGATTTCCGCGTACAATTCGATTGCGCCTTCAGGAAATATGTGAAAAAGCTGAAAATATTACTGCAAACCAAAATCAAATTTATGGCCGATGTCTGCTATGTTCGTCCAAGAAAAATAGAAAAGCCAGGTACAAATGCCTAAAATGTAGCCGGTTTCTTTGCTTAGAACACCTCAATGGAATTTGTCATGACTGTTATACAGGGGAAGATACCGATGAGTAGTTCCAGTTATGAATGTTTGTCTAAATGTACCTACTTATATGAATAAAACATATTTTCTGTTTAGTTTGTACATTAAATTAATCCTCCTAGAAGTTTTTCAATTGAAAAATTATTATTTTGTTTTATGCATGCCCATTATTAAATATATTGCTGTTCTATGGTATGTATAATTACATAGTTATTTTGTGCCACAAAAGTATAATAAAATGTATCAAAAACTTAGCGAGGTTTAATAAAAGATGTATAACGGACTTTTTATCGCAAAAAAAAAACAACTGACAATATTATTTGACTTTTTTAGATATCGGTCTCTCAGACCGACGTTGCAGGAATTTTACTTCTACAGCAATGTACTTTTATATGATAAAAGTTTGGTTTTAGAAACGTTGAGACAGAGAAGATTAGAATCGGAGCATGATTTAAGGGTAATTAGGTCGCTAGATATGATCCTATGAAATTCGGTGAGATCAGAGTTGCTCTAAGAGAAACTAGTATCGTCTGCAAAAAAACGTAGGCGATGCCGTTTATAAACAGAAGAAACAAAATACGGCCTAGTACTAAGCCCTAGGGCACTCCACTTTCTATTGGCTTGCAACGTGAATCAACCCTTACAAGCTGACTTCTGTTGGTAAGCTATGACTAAAACCATGCGAGAGGTGTGAATGAGATATAAGTTTTAGATGGCATACATAATTACTACCAAGGGTGGTAAATTGATTCACAACACGTCGTCAAGTTTACTTTCAACCCTTCGTCAACGGCACCCTTGTTCTTTACGTCAAAATGAGCTGTTGACAATAAAAGGAGGAGAAAAAATACTTCACATTCCTAGTTAGGAATTATAAAAAGTTGAAAAATATGGCACAAAGTAAGTACAATTGTCTGTCAAGGCCTATCAATACTGTCAATGAGATTTTTATGTGTAATTTGACAACTGGAGATTACTATCAGGAGATGTATGTGCAAGTAATTGACATACTTATTAGTGTTCAAAAATTTGAATAGCAGCAAACAAATTGTAAACGCAACACGGATTTATTTTGTGATTACTGCCTTACTACCCAGATTTAACTCCAAAGTATGACCATCACTTCGAACAGTCTCGCGAAAAAACAGTTATTTAATAACTTTTGTGATGATTTCAATGGTGCGAAGTGGAAAAATTTTATCACACAATAAAATGCGAAGAAGTTTTTGTAAGTAGAACCGTTCACAGGCGCAATAACGAACTTGGTCGTCGATTCAGAAAGAGAGTAATAATTAATTATAAAAAGATAATTTTATATCCATATATTAGTACAAAAAGTCGAATATTCAAATTGGTTTTGTAATATGGTTTATATCTGCATTTGTTTACGCAATATACACTTTATATCTCATTATTATACGGCTTTTGTCCAGAAACTTACTCTTTCTGACACGAATCTGGGCATAATTTTGTTTTGGTATATTGTTCGATATAATTCGAAATATCTATGATTGTTTTTTCACAATTTCGAAATATTCATATGCCAATTCCGATCCTATAGATTTTCCGATCCTATAGATTTTAAGGTCGATTAATATACTGTTCAATGCGAACCATATGTTTATGTATGGTAGGTAATTGATATGTTTCATCAGTTTAGTTAAACAATTTGTAGTCGTAAATTTTTATTTGCTTACAAAATGTTAAAGTAAGAAATCCATCCCTGGAAACTTATCGAACATTAAAGGACAAATTCCTACGCCGCTAATAATAATGGAATATCGCAGAAGGTCATCACCAATTTGATTGTAAATAGAGCATGCGGTGGCATGTCACCATCCTATTTGGTTTCAGACCGACACGAACGGAGAAAATAATGGCCGTACATTATCTCTCTAGTTAGTTATTAGAAAGCTACAGGTAGTTGGCATTTTAATTGGAATATGAGGTGGCATAACAAAGGCAATATGTTTTACGGCGAAGGAGGAAAATGATAATAAAGTTAAATCCGGTATAATAAAATTTCTAAATGGGTTTTGTTGCCCAAATGAATGTCTTTGCTACCTGTTACAGGTATAGAGGGAATGACGATAAGTATTCAAAGTTATTGAGGAAGTTTTATAATAAAATCAGTTGAGACAAAGATTTTAGACGCATAATAAGTAAAGCTAACACTACTTTGTTATTGTTTAGATTTTTATGAAGCCAAGTTTACGTTAACACCGTGCATTTTTGTATTCTACTTGGTGAAAATGATGTTGAAAACAACTTATAAAAATAACACTAAGGGAAAACTCATATACACCTACGAATGATTTGCACGGTTTGAAAATGGATGCTCATCAACGAATCGATGAAAATGTTGAGAAAATCCGAAATTTTGTGTTCACAGATCATCGAGTGACAATTTATCAATTATCAGTGAGTAGTGAATTATTCTTGAGCTAGAGGATTTTCAGAGAAGATTTGAGAATGACAAGGGTTGGTGCGAAGTTTGTTTTTCAAGCTCTGTTTGACAATCAGAAATAAGATCGAGTTGGAACAGCTTGCAGCTAATTCAGATTTTCTATCAAAGGTCATTCCTTGTGATGAGTCATGGTGTTATGGTTATTACCCAGATTATCCCCTTCAATCAAAAGTTTCAAATATTTTCAGCTTTCACAGGTAAAATGTCATTTGGATCCAGTTCCTTTTTAACCTCTACAGGTTATCTGATCATCTTGCTAGACGTTTGTGTCTACTACTGAGAACATCCCGAATCCTGGGAATAGTAGCTGTTATTCTTCTATACTGTTTTATAATAGTGTTTATTATTTTGGATCTTGGGGTTATACCTAGTATTGATCTTCCCATAGCTTTCTGAGGTTGCAATATTAATCAGCAGAAAATATATGAACTTACCCGCTAAAACCTCTTCGTTTAATTACAGGTGATGATGTATTGACTGCACTAGACGTGTCATTTTGTACTGTTGACTCTGAAACAAAAAAAAATTTAATACCTATTTAAGTTATTTTCCTAATTTATTTTATTTTTATATTTTTATCTTTGATGAAATATAGAATCAATTTTCATCACAAGTAATTTCCCGATGTTTTTTCTTCTATTTCCATCAAAGTATGATACTTGGAACTAATGCACTTAAATAATAAAATACCACCATGCTCTGCCTCAAAATATAAAAATTGATTTGGAAAGTTTCTGCAAGAGTCTTGGAAATTTTTTTATCATATATGAAGAAACATCGAGTAAACATTTAATACTTTTCATGTATTTGTAAATAACTTACATACACTTTTTGAGATGACAGTCATGCATGTGTTTCGTATGTAGAAGGAATACTGACAAGACCAATCGAAGTTCTCACCGAACATTAAGGTAAACGCTACTATGCGACAAATTGCTGACTAATACTTCGGAGAGGAATGAAGCCTTTGGTTTTTTCATAGTATCCAAAATTCTTGCTGTATGAGGAGATGCAATAACAAATTATTTTCTTTTTTAAATGCTGTATCAATACACACACATAGTACGGTGAAGACAATCCCATGACTGTCCCAAAAAAGGTGGCCATTAGTTCCTCGGCCGATGAGTCCGTTTTAACTTTTTCGTAGAAGTTTGTCGTTTGCAATCAATGTTTGTTTTTTCGTTTTAGTAGTGTAGTTGTGGATCCTAGTTTCATCTACAGTTATGAATCGACCTCATTTTGCTGAAACCAAGTCAATACATCCTGAAAAAGTTTGACTGCGCTTTAGGGCCAAAGTGGGCAATCGCGGCACGCAATGTGTATCAGCATGCATAATTATTCATCAGTATATGGCAAATTCGTTCTCTTTTTATACCATTAGCATCTTCTACCTCTCTAATCCTAATCTCAGAGTCATCCATAACTATTTAAAGAATATTTTCTATAATATCGCCGGTTGTCGCCATTTCTGACCACCCTGAACTCTCGTCGTCAAACAAGCTTATACGGCTAAGTTTTTCATGGTCATAAATGATCGCGCAGAATCTTCTTAAACAGTGTCTAACTCCTCTTTCATTAGTGTAGGCTTATTGTCTTTCAAAAACAAATATTTAACGACAGATAAATATTCAATTTTCTCTATTTTCACTTTTAGAATTGACAAACAAAAACTACGCATCCAAAATGACTGAAATTTTAATGTATGTCCCTACTTATATACGTTCGAACTACTTAAGGTTGGGATCAGAAAGTTTTCAGATAGCCCTCGTAACATAGGAATGGCTGTTGGAAGGCATCTGGACTTCACTTTTGAAGTAATGGTATGGTGAAGTATGGTGGCCGATCACCACAAGGGTTTATTTCAGTCAGCAAGACAGACCACTTCTTGGTCTTTTCTAAATTGTCTAAATCTAAAAGTCTGGCGTTAATAATTTGCTCTCTCCAAAGAACATGTGTTGGGAAGATTTAACCTACAATCTACAGATTATGGCGCATTTAGTCGAAGTCGTTTGAAACAAAACATCACAAGACCAATTTTTTTAGTCAATGCTTACACGTGTGTAGGCTATGGAGTTAAACAAGTTAAGCTGCTTGTGTAAATATATTTTAAAGAGCTAATTTCCTAACATTTGAATAACGTGTTGCACCTGAGAAGCGATATGTGCACTGTAATATCAAATATATCGAAATAAGTATAATAAATATATACAAATGAAAATCGATAAAATATCTATGAATGTTGGAATTAAGATATTAATTGAGCAATAAATAGCATCTACTCTTTAAGGAATTCACTTAATATACGTTATTAGTAAGTGGTCAATAACAAAAAAAGAACATACTGTATCCGTCGTCACTTAGTCAAGTTAATTCTCGAGAGACTTCATCTTTAAGCGAGTTTTATGAATAATGTATGTATGTACTTTTGAAGATCGACAACTATTCTCTTTTCTGTTAACATATACGCACATTCCATAAGTTTACTTTGTAAGTGTCACATATAATGCAAAATATGTGGAGAATGAAATATGTTCTGAAGTTATCTAGTTCATATCCACACTGTACCAAAGACAAAATGCTGAATTATACTTATTTATTAAGTAATTATAAACTGTGTTACCTCAAATATATAGCGTGTCCACCATAAACCACGTATTTTATGGACGTTTCACACATATGACTTAAGTTGAATCATATTACTAATTAAAGTTCAAAACTCTAGATGGATACTAGATATTTGACACAAAACAGCATAATTTAATGTTGGTTTATATCGTGCCTATTCTCTTAATCATATTTTTACAATTATTACAATATTTTTATCTTTAAAAGATTACAACTAAAAAATTTCCAAATAAATTTTTTTTCATAACAGTTCTCAAAACTCCTTTTCCTGTTACTGCGTCTTGAATATATACCATTTTGAGAAATATTATACACAAAAACACGAATTTGAAAATTTTTGTGGTAGCAATATAAATTACCTTTAAATAATTCAAATTACGCGCCATTAATAAAGTTCAAATTTACCAATACTTTATTAAAGATGTCATATAAGTAGTTCAGGTTTAGACCCCCAGTAGACATCGATTTGAGTGGAACAAACAACATCTAAATATAGATGATCTGCGGTGTAAATTATTATTTAAAATAGTTATTTTCCTAACAAGTGCGGAAAGTGATACTTTCCCGCACGCGACTGCAGTTGTCCCGAACGACGCGGAGCGGAGTTCGGGCAAGCGGTCAAGTGCGGGAAAGACACTTTACGCATGAGTTAGGAACATTATTTTTTCTACGACCGTATAAACAAAAAGTGTACCGACCCATTTTTCAAAAATTATTTTATTCCAACAAACATAATAATATACAAAACTTTAACTAAAAACTACTAATCATTATAAATATTAATATTGAAAACACAATTTGTTGCATTCTGTAGACTAGTGAGAATTGCCGATCCAGTGGAGTTATTTGGTTTCAACTGGAGGGTAGATGACGTCGATGAGGATGGATGGCTTCGGTTGCAGGTCGCATAAAGATGACGATGACGGTGACGGCAACGGTTTTAAGTCAGTTGGCAGGTAACAGTTCGGAATTAGTTTCATTTGCAGCCTTCAAGCTTCGGGAAGTTCTTCCTTGGTTGATGATGAATTAATATTATTGTATCGGATTCGGTTTAATTTAGAAGAAGATTGCACTTATTCGGTCACTTCCAAGACGTTTTGAACAACTTTGACGTTTTAGTAACAATTACATGGTTATATAAAAAATATCTGTATTATTTTATATTTTCAAAAAATTAAAAATGCTACAAAAAGCTAGAAAAGGTTTAAATTTTGTTTGATGGACTATTTCGTAAATATTTATTTACCTGTAGTAACAATAGTTATAATCTCAGAAGTGAAAAACTATCTAATATGGTCAAAATGTGCATAATTTTACTTTCAAAACTAAAATGCGTGCGGGAAAGTGGGTTATAACGCACGGTCGTAGAAAAAATAATTTTCGTATCAATTGACGTTTTTGTTTATCATTTGTCATATTTGTTTATTCGGGCCAATTAAGTTCTATTTCACGTCCCTGTATACGATTTCCTATCCACCTATAAAAGAAAGTTACCTAAAAGAAACCGTATCTAAAGGTGAATATGGATCTCTCAATGTCTTACTTTAATACAAATCCACAAGTTTATCAAGTTTGCATTTAGCTGTATGTTTGGCAATGTACGACACAATCGAAAAATTGAGAAACGAAAATAGTAACAATTAACCCAAGCACAAAGTCAAACAGGCAACACCGGCCGACCTACGATATTTCAGCAAGCCGCATATCGTTGATTTATACTATTAGATATGCCGTAGAGGAAATGGGGATTTAGTATCCCTAACCATGGATCCTTTGGGCATATTCGACACTCGACAAAATTTTGTTCAAAACTGCGATGAACAGCGTTCCACAACTTTTTCTTAAATCAATGGAATTTACACCAGACAAAAATGTAGATAACAAAGTACAAGGGTTATCTGAAATGTTTTAGAATTAACAAAGGAACAAGACTTGTTTTCATTTCTATTTTTAACATATCTATATACTTGATCGAATGATGAAACCAGAGAGAAGGTACAGTTTGATTTGGCTTAGATCTAGATGTCTTTTAGATTTAATTATATCAAAGAAATTCTCTAGTAGTGATGGAGGTTGAAATTGAATGTTTCTTCCATAACACCACATGATAAAACCAGAGAGAAGGTACAATTTGATTTTGCTTATATCCAAATTCCTTCTGGATCTACTTATATCAAAGATTTTTTCTGGGAGTGATGCCGACGTGTAGTGCTTCTCTTTCCATAACACCAAAGAGAGGCACTAAATAATTCTTGCCATCTTTTTTCTCAAAAAAGGCGATGGAAAAACTTTTTTGCTTTTTTGTCATTCTATGGAGCAGGTGCACCGTTAGTAATCCACAGTCTTGACAAGTATCATCTACAGGCCAGAGATATTTTCATTCGAATGCGCTTCTATGCAAACGCAGTACCCAACGTGCGGATAGTTTCCGCATGCGAAGTGTTCAGATCGTATACGGCAAATGCGTTTTATTCACATGTCGATAGCCTCGATTATCTCTCCAACCTTAATCTGACGGTCTTCCAATACCATTTGTGAACTTTTTCGATAATATCATTAGTTATCTTTTTTTATATGTAAAAAGAAAGCACATAAGGGTAAACCCTTTTTCACCCGATTAGTTCGAGTAAAAAAGATGGAGATAGATGTGGATATGGATTGTTTGTAGGTTGTAGTGTTCGGGAAAGACGTGCCCTGGTAGCTGATTCCACAGGCATACACTTCTTCAAAGGAGGAGTCCCGATAAATTGACGTTCTGGGCGCCTGCAGGCGAACTCAGTGGTCATGAGCCTGAGCCACATCTACATTTCGCGTAGATCTTGCAAATACTGCTCTATGTGGGAATATATTGGACATCTCTGCCGTGGTAATATCGGTAAAACAGTCAGGTCAGCGACTTTTTTATGCTCTGAGCTGTCCAAGTTTCTGCTCAAGCTGAGTCGCTTAAAATCGGATTCTCTATTGAGTCGAGCATCTTCAGGGTATACTTGGGAGCCGAGCTCCAAAGGTGCGAACAATATTTAAAAGATAGACGATTCTGGGCCTTGTAGAGGAATAGAAGCAGTTGCGGACTATATGCTCCAAGTTTTTGTGAAAAAGACTAATTTGGTGACGTGATTATGCCAGGACATATTACTCCCAACCTGGACAACCAGCAAGCTAATTGGAGGTGGTTGCTGCCTATGGATTTGGGTATTAGCCGAGTTTATGGGGGTGGCTGATTGGAACGACGACACCAGTTTGCTATCGTCTATATATCGCGGGTTTAGCCGTTCCGAACGCTTGTCGTCAGTTAAGCTAATACGGCTTAGTTTGAATTCAAATGCCAAAAATTTCATGAAGGTGAATCGTGTTAATTTTTGCCTTTTAAAATGACAGTTCGATACTCATTTTAGCAGAAAAATTTTCACAAATACTCATTTATACGATTGTGAAATAGGGATTAAACGTCCGAAATTTGATTATAATCTCTCAACGCATGCGCAAATACTCGTATATTGTACAACTTATATTGATAATTGTTGAGGCTGGAAAATTTTCAAACGACCCTTGTATACAGTTTCAATGAGCGCAATGTACGTAAAACTTCAAACATTAAAAGCCGAAATTCAACTCCACGATTCTTGAGGTGAAAAGTAAATAATAAATAAATAAATAAATAGTGATATCATAAATGCTTCAACTGGATTTAGTATAAAATGAGAAAAGGAGCCAAAACCTCAATTTTTTCAAATATATATTTCAAAATGCTGATGAAATGGAGCAATCCTGACCCTGAAGTCGGATTATAAGCAAACAAATTACTTCGGAAACGACCTTTCACTTTCCAAGAACAAAACAATGTTGATCGGTGTAATTAATTAATTGAAAAGCCTGTAGCATGATGAGTGACACGACATATCCTAGTGTCAATACTTCCTTCTTATCAAATGAAAAATCATTATTAATGGTTTCGTGAGAAAGTTTAGCTGTGTCACTGGGTGCAACACATTAAATTATACAAAGCTAAATTAACTATATTCTTAAATGCGAGAAGAGGTAATAAAATTCATGTAAACACGCGGACGCATTCACTGAAAAAAAAAGTGGAAAGAAAACATTGAGGAAAAATTAAGAATATAATCCAGTTATATCTAGTTATACATATATAAAAAAAAACAAAATAAAAATATATAAAATATTAATAAGACCAGAGATTGCGTTTTCCTTGGAAACAATAGAAGAAAAAGACCTGAAGATAATCGAGAGAAAAATACTGAGAACTATATTCGCATTACATATTACAGGAGATGGAGAGTGAAAATTGAAGAAAAGTAAAGAAATAGAAGAAGAATTGGGAGAAGAAAATATAATAAGTTATGTAAAAGCAGAGGCAGACCAGAAAAATACATAGAGAAACCAAATTGAAAAAGACATCAGAATTCTAGGAATAGTAGACTGGAATACAAAAACAGAATAGAATAGAGAAAGCTGAGAAATGAAGCTAGGACCAACAAAAAACTATTACAGAAGAACAAGGGTAGTAATCCACCCCAATAAATGGATATATAAGCGCTCCAAGCGCCAGCGATAATCCAAGAGATTAAACAACATGATGATGATGATGAAACAACAAAGGGAAAATTAGAAGATTAATTTAGTAATACTTACCTACTATTAAACATTTTGAATAGATCTGAGTTATATAAGTTGGAAGTAATTGATTGTGTTTTATGTCTTATTTTATGCAAACAAGGTTATAAGCTGAATTTTTGTTTTAATATTAATATTAAACTGTTAAACAAATTTTTTATCAAAGTTCCCTCAATCTTTAAGATAGAATTAAGTTTCTTTATTGAAGTGTGCTCTCTCGGTGTTACACTAACTAGACACAAAGCTCAACTGGAAAATTCAGATTTATTGGGGGATTCGGAAAGTCATAAAGTTCGAGAAGAAACTACCATTTTTTGGGCTTGCAGAAAAACCTCAAAACGTGTAACATTCTAAGTGTGAGGCACCATGAATCTTAATGTAGAAAATCTAGTGGTAAAAACTGCGATTAGGCTACAATCTCAAGGAAAGTAGCGGAGTATTGGCGGCTATCCTTGAGGACAGTAACATCGAAGAGGTTTTAATCTTAGGATCATTTAAGACAGATAAATAAGTAGCTGCCAATGCAGTAAGTCATGATACAAAATTGGATATTATGCCTGAGTTTCAAAAAAATCCACATAATTCTGGATGACAAGCACATTTCCACACATCAATTTTAATATTAACGGAGAATAAAATGCCTCTTTCTTTTGTGAAAAAGTTATGGGAATGTATGTGATCCAATTTACCCTATACCGGTCATATGAAGGATAAATTTCATCATATCCTGATTAAGTTAATGTTTCGGCAGGAATTGTTAAAAATCATATCGTAGATCCCTTTTTCATTAATGGCGACTTGAACGGAAATAAATATTTAGAACTGCTCCAAAATAATGTCTTGCCAGCTTTGACAAACTTATATCCTGATCCATTAAACCCACAACGCTCTATTAGCAAATCAATGTCAGGTAGTACCTGAACCAAACTTTTCCCAATCTGTGGATATAGAGATGCGGATCGGCCAACACGTTCTCCTGACCTGAAGCCATTAGACGTCTAGTTGTAGGGATATGTCAGAAGTACTGAATACGAAGCCCTCTACTCAAATGACTTTAAAAACGAATCAAGTAAGTCAGTCACGACTGAGATGTTGAGTAACGTTGAAAGACATTATATACAGGATTACAATGATGTCAAGATGTTCGCGACGAGCATTTTGAGCATCTCCTAAATTGACTTTGATGATTTTTTTGTTTCTAGCTTTTGTAATTATTTTGAAAACACTTAATTCCGATACAGTTAGAGTTAGATATAGGATATTGTACATGAGTTATGCCCAGAATTTTCCAGAAAATGAACAATATACAGGAGGTTGATTTAAAATAAGAAAGTCGGTATTGGCCATTGTTACACCCTGTATAATTTTTGCGCGTTTGAAAATACAAATCGACGTATCCAAGCGTTTTTCCCAACACACCCTCATTTACTTATTAACTAATTTATTTCATGTGGCGGTACCACACCGTATAACATTATACCTTGATGGTAACTATACATTTTAGTTCTCGTTACCAAAATGAGGATTTGCATTTAACTAGTTTCCCTTGAACCATATCCTTCGTAACAAGGAAGTCAATGCCAGTTAGAGCATCCCCACGAAAAAAATCAAGCGGGCGCCGTTGTCTCAGGCACGTGAAAATAAATTAAACGAATGGAAAGAATGTAGGCTAAATCTTGACCTAGGTCACTGTGACTTACTAGCATATGGTTTTTATTATACCATTATTTATGATCATGTGTATGTAAATTTTTTTTGTCTTCGGTAAAAGTGAAATTATTTTATTATTATTACACAAAGTGAAATTGCTTTCATTAAATAAAATAATCATAATTTTAAGTTATCAATTGGCCACGGAACGAAAACCAGCCAATAAATTTGATAAAATGTAAATTTAAGATGTCACACAAACTTATGGTTTAGATCAATGGTCGGCAGCTTTTCGAGCTGAAATTTTGAAAATTTCCCAGTTTTTAAAAAGCTCCTAAAAATTTTCGTTTCGATATTATAGACTTTCTTCACATATATTTGTTATTTGAATTAAAATAAACGGCTTCAACAATAAAATAATAATTATAAAAAAAATTTCTATATCTTTAGACTCCTTAGACTTTTTTCTATGGTTTTCTTGATATTTTGTCTTGATTTTAGCCCTCTTCTGATTGTCATGTCATATTATGTCTTTTGAAATTTTTATTTAATCTGGCTAATAACTCAAGTTTCTACCACTAAATTTGTATTTGTTAGTTGGTTTTACTTTTGGCCACGAAACGAAAACCAGCCAATAAATTTGATAAAATGTAAATGGAATTAAGAAATTTTAAGATGTCACACAAACTTATGGTTTAGGTCAAGGGTCGGTAGCCTTTCGAGCTGAAATTTAGAAAATTTTCCAGGTTTTAAAAAGCTCCTAAAAATTTTCGTTTCGATATTAAAGACTTTCATCACATATATTGGTTATTTGAATTAAAATAAACGGCTTCAACAATAAAATAATAATTATAAAAAAAATTTCCATATCTTTAGACTCCTTAGACTTTTTTCTATGGTTTTCTTGATATTTTGTCTTGATTTTAGCCCTCTTCTAATTGTCATGTCATATTATGTCTGGCTAATAACTCAAGTTTCTAGCACTAAATATATATTTGTTAGTTGGTTTTACTTTTTATCATATACATACTTGCCCTAAATATCGTAAGCACTTCATATGCCAACTTCTTCACATCACAGCAGAATTCTATTCCGAGCACTGGATACGAGGGTCTCAATTCGCGAAATTACTTTTAGAGTTGCGTGTTGTGCATCTTAATTTGCCAAACTCTTGATTTAGCAACTTGTTTGAAGCGTTGCTCTATAAATTCCAAACGGTTGGATGTTGACGCGAAAGTACTCTAAAGCACTAGAAACAAGCGTATCGACAAGCAAAACCGGAAAATGATTACATCAACACTCAACACGGACCATGGTCACGGAGTCTCTAAGAAAAAAGCAATAGTTCAAATTTATCCGGTTACGGTCTTGTAGTTAACGATTATAAAAAAAGAATCTCTGAGAAATTGAGTACTTGAAATGTATTCTCTTATTTTTGGAATTATGAGTTTTTCTTATGAAACTGAAGAGCCGGAAGATTACACCAAAAGAGTCTCGCGAGGGTTGAGAATCACTGGTTTAAGTAAATGATAATTGAACTAATGACATTTATTTAAAATCAATTAATTACCATTCAGCAGTTGGGTAACATAGTTTCAGACCAACAATCGAGTATTTCAGTATCAAATTAATTTGTAACGTACACAGAATACTTTAAAACGACTCAATAAAAAAATAAAATATTCACGTAGAAGTGGCTCATAATGAGTACCATAAGTTGTACAGAGTTAATAATTAATGTCGAGCAGTTAATAAAACTTGAAGAATAGTTGAGCAGCCAGAGAAGAAACCTTAAATTCAAGTAAAAAAACGCAAATATTTCTTCTTTTCTTAAGCGATTTTTTGTTTAAATTGGACTTAAAAAGGTAAAGGCGTACACCGAGCAACAGTCACCTAAACGGCAAAATATATAGTGACTAAAATTATGGAAAAATGCCATATTTGGATACAATTCCTTACAGAGAATGATATACATGTATTTACAGTAGGTATAAAACTCTAGATAGCAATTTCCTTGTGTAATATGCGCTTTAGATTGGACCCCGATAGAATTTAAAAACAACTGAACATGAAAATTGATACTGTTACAGAAAAGACTTCCATTTACAAGTAATATGAAATAAAACAGAAGGATTTACTTTGATAGAGTTTCAGAGTCTTTCCATGAGAATTAAATACTATTTTTATTCAATCAGTTTCAAAATAAAAAATGACAAATACATTCAATAAGTTCCGAAGATTGACAAAGAAATTTCGGCTTGAGAGACCTTTTTATTATGTGGGAGAATTCTACAATTTACCTTAGACTCAATAGACTGACATAATTCAATTTAGTATGAAGTAAGATATTATATAATATAAAATTAAGTCGCTTTGTTCATAAAATTGTAAAATTTTCTAATGACAATAAAACTTATCTCTCTCTCTCTCTCGCTCTCTAAATACGAGACAGGCTTGACGGATGACATTGACATTATCCCAATGTGATTCTACTTTTAGTTTCTATCATTTTCTTGATGACATCTGTCAAATTTTGGATTAATCTGACAGATAGATTAATTTAAAAAAAAAAGAATTTCGATTGTTAAACACTATTTTTGACGCGAAAGAAGCATTATAGAGATGTAAAAACTGCGCAAAAACATCATTCTGGACATTCTTCGTCTTACGAAATGATTTGTAATCGATTTTCTCCTAGTAAAAGTGACCATATGAACATCGATGATACTGAATGTCTGAGACATTCATTTAATTTAACTACTTTAGAAATGGTTGACAAAAATCCGTGCCCTCGTCGACCAAAAGTATGAGAAGTGTGAGAACGCTGAAAAGGATATCCGGTAGACACCTACCTCGACTGCTTACTGCTGATAAAAATTTCGCCCGAATTATAAATTGAAAAAATTCGTTAGGGAACGTGCTCCAAGTGATTTTTTCCATCGATATGTCACAGATGGTAAAAGCTGTTTACAACATTATAACTCAAAAACAAAAATATAGACTTCCGTGAAAAATTGATTGAAAGGTTGAAAATATGTAAAAATGGAGAAAGATAAAAGCTGGAGCAGCTAAAATACTAGAAGAAAGAAATGAGGAAAAAGTGAATATATTTGATAGGCGAAATTAAACCCTAAATTTTAGATAAAACATCTAAATGCCGCGTTCTGAAAATATTAAACGATACCTAAATCTAGTGGATTTATAAATAACTATTATGAATCGAACACAAAGCCTGTTATCTGTTATTAACAAAACGTAGAATGATTTTTAACCCAGAAAATATTTGTTTTAGGTCAAAGTAGACGAAGAAGATGCCCCCACAAAAAAATAAATTGGTTTTGAAGATCGGTATTGATGTACACACGGGAATCTAACGGAATAAATAGAGTCACTGAAGGCAGTCGCTAGACCAAAATTAATGCAACTCTTTAGATACAGAAGCATGAACAAATGAAAGGGGGTTCTAGGTTCAGAGTTGGTTGAAGTTGATTAAAAATAGAATCCTATATTTAATTTAATGTGAAAAACTACCTGTGTTCCAAATTTCATTTAGATACATTTAGTAATTCTTACGTGATTGAGTTATAAACATATAATATTAGGATTTATCAATGTGTTAACCAGTATTAAACTCCAGGGACTTTATCCTGACACTATTTCTGTTCGGGTTTACCAATTTTTCGCTTGAAATGAATCCGTTTTAATGGGGTTATTTTCATTTAATAAGTCTTCAGCGGTTTTATCGATGATATACACCAAAATGTGTCAGTATTTGAACTTCACGCTACGTTAATCAACCGTGAGTTGTTTGTCTATGCAATCATGTATTGTGTGTTGGAGGTTTTCTCTCGTCGCTTTGGTTCAGTTCAGTTCATGTTAATTTTAAAAATAACTGTGCCGCCTGTACCACCGGATGAATTTGCGATGTTTCACATTACATTTAGTAGAGATAAATAAAACAGAATTCATAATGAAATTCCACCGTGCCCGGATTATATAGAGCTTTTAATTATTATTGACATGATGTTGTTTTAATGTAAACTATAATTCCATGAATGAACTTCATATTGTTTCATTTTTAAATTGACATATTTGTTCTTTTGTTGCGATAAAATGGATGTTCTCTAACCAATTGAATCCATTATACCTCCACTTTGTAATATACCCGTTAAATTTTTAATGCACCGTATTAGATTCAATTTAAAAAAAATATATTCCAAATTCATTCGATTAGCATATGAAACAACTTCACGTAAGTAAATGCTAGTGGTGATTCGTAGTAACGAATTGTAAAATTTTTCAAAATTCCATGGTGATATAATGGATTGCTACACAAAACAATCTGAATCACCAGGCACTACTTTACGTTTAAAAATGTTTTGAACAATTTAAACAGATTAAACAACTCCAGTAACTACACCATGTTGAGAGACTGTTCATTAAAATACGATATGCTTTGGGACTTACTAAGAGATGCACCTAATTCAGTCCAAGAAACATTTCGCATATTATCAGAAGTATCGCTGTCATCATGTCTGCGGAGAGCCAATTCAAATGCTCCACAAAATTGAATAAAGTTGATAATTTTTTACGATATACTAGGATGGTCCCAGAAGTATCTGGCCTAAACTAGAGATGGTGGTAGTTGCTTGAAGAATATTACTGTATTAGAAAGTACACAACCTATACAGCATACGTTTCAAGTTTGAAGACGCCACGTTGTTTAGTATTTGTTTGGAAGCCATCGATAGTAAACATTAAAAAAATTGATCATCGTTATGTGATACAATACTTTTATTTGAAAGGCTTCAGGTTAACCAATACAAAAGCTAAAATAGATTCTACTCTGGGTGAGACTGTTCCTTTGTTATTAACATTAAAATATTGAGCAGTAGAGTTTAAACGAGGCCGTACGACCTGCGAAGACCAGCATCGTAGTGGTCGACAAAATTAGGTGACGACTACTGAAATGTTGAAATGGATCCACGACAGAAATTGCGCTACCTAGCAGACATAGTAGGTATATAAAAATGTGCGGTACACATTTCGCAGATTAACTTCAAATTTGGATATGAGAAAGATGGGTGCCGCATTTGGTCACAATGGAAAAAAACACCGAGGATGAAGCGAGGATCCATCACTTCACACCCGAATCGAAACAGCAATCAAAACAATGGACTGAAAAGAAAGAACCGGCTTCAAAAAAGGCAAAGACCGTTCCTTCTGCAGTCGTCGGTATTTTTGGATGCGTTGAAAAGTATATATATTTTTCCCGAAATTGTTTTGTTCTCTTTGTTAAGACAGGTACTTCTGGGACCATACTGATACATCTACTCGTTGTCGCATTTCTATTATGTCTTTTCAACCAATAAGCAGAATCTAATTGGGCTATTATATTGGTTGATATTAGTGGCTCTTATTTTTCATGTATATTTTGTAACTTCTGCGAGTTATGTCACATCCTATCTACATATTCTTGTCTACTCTCATTTCATTTAGTTTATACCCAAATATAAATAATTATCTCGAAAAAGCTGTAATGTTAACATTTTATTTCGAGGATTATATCAATAGCTTTGTTGCAGCTTGAAGATGTGTCAGTATCCCGGTTATTAAAAAAGGGATCCTTGAATTTACAAGGGACAACTCGAACAATGTGGTGCTCAAAAAGCTATGTCTCATTTGACACCAAATGCTATTAAAAATGGATTTCGAGCTACAATTTTATGGTCATGGAATGCTTCGGATATCGATTATTCCAAATACTTAGGAACACCTGAAAATACAAATCAAGTTTTAGTGGAAAGCAAGATCATTCATGATATCTCCATAACTTCTTTAACCGCGAAATTGAAACTATTAGAAGAGATAAGAAAATTACACAATTGAAGTATGTCTCAAATTTAAGGCAAGTTGCGAGGATCATATATACGAAGTTTTTAGAAATAAATTTTGTTTGACTGCGAATTGCCAAACGTAACTGAAATTCCAATTATAACTGAAGATTAGATCATTTTTGATACTACAATCACAGAAATAATTTCTAGCGACATACTGCAGCCTCAGCGTTTTCTACAGTAAATTCTAGCCAACGCCATATATAAATGCAGCACTAACAGCCAAAAAAATCACACCAACAAGCATAAACTCACTTAATTCAGTTGAATTATTTCGAATATTGCCGTCTGTCACAAAATATTTTATATGTCTCACTTCAACCAAACAAGAAGGTAAAAAATAACTAAAAATTCGTCTACTGTCATATCCTTCGATCGTAAAAACTGAAGGTTAGGAAAAATTTCACGACGAATGATTAAAGAAAGAATGGAAACTAAAAATTCTGAATAAAACCACTTAACCTAAAAAGTTTCTCTTTAGAAGAAGCATTTGAACAACATTAAACACATAATTAAAACTAATACTAGTCAGAATACAATTGTGAGTAATGAACTAACAAAAATAGCAGAAAGAACAATCCATTACCAAAACAGGACTCATACAGGAAGAAGGAAAATGTAGAAGCAAAAACAGTTTTATGTAATGAAGTAAATATGCACTTATCAAAAATTATTTATCCTAAAATATCCGAAATTTATGTCCCGCCGGAGATACCATCACGCAAGACAAGAAAAGAAAAAAAGCCGTGAGCAGCAGAGCTCCATCACGAAAGTCGAATTTTTCGTCGAATGAAGAATTTAACTAATACACAAACAAATCTTTCCATAAAATGAATTTCTTGGAAATGATATCAATTCTCAATCTTATTTCTTTATATGGAAAATTTGCTATTCCTCAATAACTTTTCATTTCACAAGAAATTTCGAGAATGGGAAGTAAAAAAAATCACCCTAGCAACGATCATACTCGTATTATTCATTAAATAGGAGGCGGTCCAGTTCAACAATCACAACGATCAAAATGATTTCGGGCGTTTTGTGCTAGAAGAACTGAAAAAGAAAACTTTGAACTTGAGAAAGACAATTCTTCAACATCATCCCTACTTGCATGCGAAGTTCGAACCCTCTAGTTAAACTTCTTCTGGCCAAAAAATAAGAAAATATAACAAAAATTACCATAAAATTTGAGAGGGCTGGAGATGGAAAGTTTCGACCTTAGACAGGAAATCATCTCGCAACTAATTGAACCTACATGTGAAATTTCATTTTTCAGTCGCTTTTCGTTTGACCTGCAGAGGTGAGCAAAGGTCAAGAACCATTTTTTTGCACTGCGACCCCTCGAAATATTCATTTGTTTTTAACCAAACTTTAATAACATCAATTTTACTATTATTATTATTATAGATTATTAATATAATATATTATTTAACTATTATCAACCTTGAGAAAGCTACTTACTGAATAATATTTTTAACTCGATCAAAATAATTTTATTTGAAGATTAATCAAATGAGAATCAAATATTTGTGTGTCATCAAAAGAATAATTAGATTTTAAAGACGACAAGAATTTTTATAAAAACCAAACATACAAATGAATGTGTTATAATTGTTTCCAAAAAGCTGGGAAGCCAGAAAAGGTTTTCATTGTTGTAACCGCAAATATTATTTTTGCCTGTTGAATTTGTAGTTGCAATTTGACTGATGAATCCCCACGAAATATTGAACATATTCAAATGATTGTAATAGTAACAAGCATTTCCTCTAATTTTATACTTTTTATACAAATAGAATAGATGTAATGGTTGGGCTATCTTTTATTCTCCAAATTCAGTTTAACAACTACCAAAAGTTGAAAGTTGAAGAGCGTCTATTTGCAAACATGTTAAAGTTTCAACTAGGTAACCGCATAGACCACGTAATTGCGGTTGGCCTCAAGATTTTTGTATCGCGTTCGAAGCTTCCACCATTACGGATCGTATTTACTAAAGTAATGTATGTTTAGAGAATATACTTACACAATGTAACTTTTTGAAGCAAATAAACAAATTGTTGGCCAGAATAGAATGAAAATGTTTTTATTCTGCGTAGTATTGAAAGTTTTGAACAATGCACAAAATTTGTTACACGGATGCAATTAAAGCAAAAGAATAATTTTACGTAAAAGCTCATGTGAAGCTATTTATAGAAGCGAATTATTCTCTCCTTAATACGCAGACTTCGAATATAAATTTTCATAACTAAACCATATCTTTGAAAAAATAACAAAAAAATATAATAATTCTTTATATGCGAATAAAATTACTGACGAAAAAATTAATGACACCCTTCGTAGCATAGAGTGCTTTGTATATTTTTTTAAATAACTCTTTCGAAGTAAAGCTAGGGAGCATTTATGAAATTGATTTGGACGTCCCATGCTTTTATAATAGTGACATTAGTTTTCCCATCAGTTATTTTATTCTTATGCCAAGAATAAATCATTTCAACTAATGCGTCCTCGTCACATGAGACCCTGTACGTGAATTTTGAGAAATAAGGTTCCTATACCAACTAAGGAGCGTATGCTGTTAAACACTACTACTAAGCTTGCCCAGTAGCAAAACGTCGAAGCCTAGATAAACGACAGCATGATCATCCGTGTACAGCCTTGTGTCTTGTTCAATTTTCAATTTGTAAATGTTACATATACATCGGTTTTAAAACGTTTTCCGACCTCTTTAGATACCCAGTCGCTATAGATCTTCATTCAGTCAGAGATCCTCTTTTATTCTCAGATCTCTTATTTCTTTATCTATGTCCTCTCAGCAGCTTTTCCGTGATGTTGCCTATTTTATATTTCCGCTAGGTTCGATTGAGGAATTTGTTTAACCTTATCATATGAGCTGCTTAATTCTTAAATTATCTACTAATATGATTTACATTTATAATTTATCGAATACTGTTATTAGTATCTGCCTGCTCGTCATCAAAAATCCATTTCTATTGCTTCGAGGGGGCGTATATTTTTTCTCTTCGCTGCCATACTTCGCCACCGTAGGAAACGATGTCTTTTGTAATCGTATTGTATATTCACCGATTATTATTTTTGGATATGTGGCTATCCCGTAGAGCAGAGCGCTGTTTAGTATTGATATTGATCTCCCCCATGGATATTTCTGTCCCTAATAGCTTCGTCCAACATTCCGTCACTTGTGAATTTTATACCAAAATATTAGTATTTTTTGCGGCACTCTATAGTGTGGTAGTTTTAACATAGTGACATAATTTGCAGACATACATGTCCTTAGAAACGCCAATAAGGTACCTTAATTCTTTTTAGGCAAAATATGAGTTTTGTATATGTCTCTGAACCTCACACGTGCAAGTTTTGAGCGCTCACTGATCACTTGGTTTGTAATTTCTTCTTCCTCCATACATCAACGGTATTTCGGATCGTCCGTGATGCCTATGGTATGAAGATGCCATATTAGATGACGGTAACCAGTTAGAAGACCAGTCACCATTTAATGCCTCATACCAAGTGCTTCTATCCATCTTGGTAGAAAGTATGTAGCGACTAGATTTAAGAGACGTGATAACTTTTGCTTACACCAAGAATTGGCTTTGTATTCACTGGTGGTTTATGTAGTATTTTTTGCACTCCTTGAATATACCAGTTTGGTTGTTTTTTCTTTATATGGCGTCGATTATTACAACTTATTAAGATAATGTAACGGTTTCCTACAATTAGATTGGCAATTCTGGAGTCGTTGGTGATATTCATATTGAATAAGTCAAGTTTATCATCAGTCCTTGAAGATGATAACTCGGTTAACGAAAAGCGCGCCACACAGTGTAAATGTGATTGTTGGTGTAGTGGTAGGTGAATGGGAATTTGTACACTTTGGTCCACATCCCATAGTTTCTTTAATTATATAACTTTACAAATTGGGGTATTCATATTTAATAATGAACGGACCGTATTTTCAATGGGTTTGATGAAGACATTTCTATACCTATTTCGGATCAAAAATATTCGGTTCATTTAATCAACTTGAATCGTAATTATTGTTTACATTACCTGTTACGAATCGATGATATTAGTTTCGAATACAAGATCTGATACGATAATTATTTCTTCTTCATTTCATGTTGCCAATTAAAGGTTCTGATAATTTTATGTTATTAAAATTCCAATGTTGAGAACAACATAATTTACTTAATAAATTCGATCGCCTTACTTTATTGGAATAATATACCGTCAAAAAAGGTTGCAGAACGTGACGCACACTAATTCGCGTCGAGTTTTCTTAGAAGACGTTCTTTCCTCTAAGTAAGACAAAAACATATTAAACTAAACGTACATCTCATGATACGAATTTACGATTAAATTGTTTCGTGAATAGAATTTAATCGATCGATTATTAATTGCTAAATGATACAAAGAATTCAAAACATAAAAGAAAATTTCCGAAAACTTTGGTAACTTATAGTCTTTTTAATAACTCCTTCATAATAAATTATTTTACTCTGGACCCGTGGCACTCAACTGGTTTTGTTTCTCGAGGAGAAAATGATTTCTTTCTAGTATTGATGATGTTTTAATCTATTTTATATACATTGTGATGTTTGTCTTATACTTTATATATTATATTAATTTTTTGGAGGTTTTTCATTTTAAACTTGCGAAATATTCTGATAATGTGTAAATCACCTTTTCAACTTATGAAAAAACCGAAAAAATTCATACCGGTTCAGAAGAATTTCAAATGTTTTCCTGATAATCATTATCTATCTCTACAATAACAAATTCAAAGACTACACAACTAAATTTCAAATTCTTCAAGGCTCCATTTTGGAAAGAACCGAGAAAGTAATAAATTAGAAGGTACCTAAGTAAATCAAATTGCATTACATTACTTTTCTATCATCCCAAAACGAATTTTGGTCTAGTTTTGATTCTCGAGACAAATAAATAAAAATGAGTATTTACTATATTTAATACGGTTCGGTAACATTATGAAAACATATCCTTATTGTACTAAAATGGCCGATAATACGCTCAATAGGGGAGTTGGTTAACGGAAATAATATTCAATACTAATCAAGTCACGATCGATTACATCCAAGTTTGACACCGTAAATATTGTATTGATATCCGTTTTAAACATTTAATAAATATTAAAATTTCATTTTATATTACAGGGTAGGTCAAAGATAATTAATATAACGCCTTGAATCGACGGAAAATCGTGGAAATCTACACAGTTCAAAGAACGGATTGTAAAATGTTATGGACACTTGTTTCAGTATTATCACGACTTGGCAAAAATAAATTAGATTGTCAAGGAGTCTTTTTCAAATACCTAGTCACTGAATGACTTTCTCCAGCATGATTTGGATGATATGAATCATGTAATAGACAGATAAATTGTCTGAAAAACTTTTCCCGCCTTAACATAAAGAAGTTAGCACTTTTAATGTAAATTGGAAAATACATTTGCGCATGCATTGAGGCATTCTCATTAAAATTTGAGTCATTTTAGACTTTTGGTTTCTGTTTGATAATCGTAGAAATCAGAAGTTGTGAAGATTTTTTTGAAAATGAAACCAATTGCGTATCAACTGTCATTAAATTTTTGTTTTCGAAAGGCAATAGGTCATCATTTAAGGCCGTAGGGCAGCTGAATTCAAACGTGGCCGTATGAGGAGTGTTTGGAGCAGCCAACGACTGGGACAATCAAAGATTGAGGTTGGAGAGATAGAAAAGGCAGTGGATGATATATAGATCCATCAGTCGAAAAAACGTGAAGACAGTGAAAAAGTCATAGACGGTTTTATCGGCTAAAAAGAAGTGTATTATGAATCATAAGGTAAAGGAAAAAGTTGTAAAGAAACATTTTTGAAATAAAAAGAGAAAAAGATCAGGACAACATACATAACAAAATAGGACAACAACATAAACAGTATTTAATCTTCAGAATAATATGCTTGTATTTCAGTTAAAATCCAGATAAATATTTGCAGAATTGGTACAAAATTCTTAAATATGAAAGTTGCTGTTTACCCCTCAGTTATTAACTTAAATGAGAACAACAGTGGTAGTAAAATAATTAAGGAATAGAGCATATATTTCTTAATTTCTCGCATCTAGTAGCAAATTCTAACCTTCTCCTGCTTGATTCTTCACCGAAAATATTCCTTCAATCGACATCTCACCCGCCATTTATAATAAAAATTGATTTCCTAGCGTACTAGTAACGAAATTATCTCTGGAAATACTAAATGGAAAATCCTTTCATTTAATCCATTTTACTAATGTTTCCACAAGTAACAACGGTGTAGATTGTGCATTCACTTCACAATACGACTTCATCAAGTTGCTTCAGCTTACCTTCGACGTGTATTCAAAAATGGAGAGCTCCACAGAATTTCATTCTCATAAACATATGATCATGTCCAATGATTCTCTTTCATCCATTCCAATTTAGTAAAACCATTTCCACCGACTAACCAATAGTTAAAACATTATATCTATCGCTTGTGATATCTATCATAGTATTTTCTATCATCTGACTACCATCGCATACTAGAATCTCTGGAAACGAAACTGCAGATCTCTGACCTATACAAACCTAGTCTAGGTTGGGAATAATCTTAGGCTCTACTGCAAAAAGCTCATCCAAAATTCTCGGAGCGATAGTACGACGGCACTTAACGACATCCATCTACTTCTCACCTTTCCCTGAAGAATTTTCACAATAAGAATTATTTGTATTAAAGACGACAATCTCACCAAGGTTATCTTTGGCGCGTACACATTTGCATTCAGAAATCAAAGAAGTTTTAGAAATCCTCAAAACCTATACCACAAAATATTGTATTGTTATAGTGCTTTATTATAAATTATCAAATTGTCTTATTTTTGTAACTGTGTATACAACAGAAAGACGAAATATTTTTTTATGTAATTTACAAATTTCAGATATTGCCGGTGTGCAGATAGTAAAACAAGACGAACGGACGTTATAGAGATATTTTTCCGTTTCTTAAGCATAAGTTGCAACTAGTTCCTTTGAGATGAATCCAGTCTCCATTGTAAAATATTACTGTAGTTGTGTCAATCACTTTGATTATGACAAATGCTTTTTATCGTTCAATGAAATATCGAGTATCAATTTGAATATTGATGTTTGAAATCCATGAATTCCATGTTTTTTAAAAGAGAAAACACAATTTGAAACCGCCCCAAATCTTAACTAATCATTTCCTAGATAATGAATAGATAAGTATTCGGAAACTTGGAATATATTAGAATTAGTACTCTTTGGTGTTTAATTTCGCCACATTCCCTCTACGATAACGCTTCGTTTATTCGAAAGAAATGATCATATTTCGTGGTCTTAATCTGCCTACTTCAAACAACGAATCACCCTATTTTATTGGTTGATTCCAAGGCATACATCTCATTGGAATTTCTCCAAGGAAATGAGAACCGTGAAAAACTAAAGAAAATACAGGAGACCGATGAAACAATTGAATCTATAGAATAAGTAAGGTTAATACAAAAATTCAAAAAACTATAAAAAACGGAAAATAAAACACAAAATAAAAAAAAGATACACAAAAACACAGAAAATATGTTAAGACTCGAGTCAACCGACAATAGAACACCCCCGAGAGGGAAACTCCGCACTTCGTAAACGACTGCCGAGTTATTCAACGAGGGCAGTTCTCAGAAGGCCAAGGATCACTCACACTAGAGCTAATCTCACCAAAGAAGGGTAAGAAGTTTCTAACCGAGACAGCGAAAATACACATACGATTATCAAACAACCGCGACGAGTGTATAGCCACCGGAGCTCACCCTTCCAAAACGAGAAGTCGTTCCAGAACTCCTACGCGACTTACGATGTCCTATTGGAATGACAAGAAGGTGGTCGAATGTAATTTGTAGACTTTGACCAGGGGCGAATGCTCACCGGAACGGACTTTCTCACCTGCTCCCATGTGTGCGATGAATGAGTAATTTTGTTATTTAAAATTTTTAAATTAAAAACTATTTTTAAAGTATGAAACTCAATTTTATGTTATGAATTTATAGGTGTCAATATCTCTATCGAAGAATATTAGTAAAGTTATTATTCGAGATGCGGATATTATTTTTTCTGCACACCAAGATATCAACTGAAGAAATATCCCGAGAATGTTGAAATGATTTAATTAGAAAGTAATTGGTATTTACTCACCGACGCGTTTTTGCTTTGCGTCTAATTAAAAGTATTTGTATAATTAAAATTAATTGATGCATCTTCAAGTACGTCATTAGTATTGGATGCCAAGTACTTGATGTTTATTACTGTCGAATGTATGCTTTGAAAACTAGTTAACGAAATACCTGGAGATGCGCAGATGACATGCGGAACTATTTGTGTGTTTTTGAAAAGATGAAAACTTTGTTATGTTAAATGGAAAAAAAATTCGTATGACAATTTCTGTGATTTCGAATACATTATAACTTTTTGCTTTCATATGGAGATCTGATTCGTCGAGAAAATATTAATAAACAAAGTCATGAAATGATGGGTTGATAGGAGAAAGAATTGCGTGGATTTTATTTCTTTTCAGATTCTTTCCATGTTTAAGCAATCAACCTAACACACTCGTTGGTGTTGGTGGTTCTCTTAGGTTTCTCTATAACCTAACTAAATGGCCGACAGGAATCAAAACACAAAACAACTCAGAAACAATATATGAACCCAAGGCTTGCAGAGGAAAAGAATCCTACATCAGGATCATTCAAAACCATTCTAATCCATCATTAAAAATTTATAACCTCCAAAAAACACAAACCTAGGGAGAATTTCTTTATTTGTCTTCCAATAGAAATATTTAGCTACCTCATGAGTTTTTCGTGGTATGTCTAGTGGTTTCAGTGCGTTGAGTTTCTGGATTTTTTCTATATGATCTTGCAATCTCTCGACATAATCGCTTCAGCCTCGTTTACGTTCTCCAACTCATCTCACCACATATTGAATTTTTCATTTTTTTTTTTATTATCCTGATTTCTCGTCATATCTCTGAGACACAATCCCTTAATTGATCTTATTCGTATCGTTCCAGTCATCCTCATTATTCTTTTGTTTGTTGATGTTGAGCTGTCATTTCCAATTCATACGTAGTAATGCCTTCCGCATGTAATGTAGATACTCATCTTGCTTTGTGTACTCATCATATTGTTTTTTCATATTATTTCTCTCAAATATTCGCCGACCCTTGAAGCTTTTATCGCTTGAGTTCGTGTTAATTCTATTTCTTCACTTGATATAGCTACTGCAAGGTAATTGAATTTCATTGTATTTGTTGTATTATGTTGTTTAGTTTACATCAAATCAGATCTTTATCTATGAATATTAATTGACTATTTTTAGTTGAGATGCCCATATTACATTTATCTGCCCTTTTTTCATTCTATATAATAGACGCAGGAGGTAATCTTCATTATCTGCCACTATAACATTTTTAATGACTGATCTTCCATTAAGTAACCTGCGTTAACCTTTCTATGATTCTGTTCATGATAATCTTGAATAGTGAATAAACTCGATTTTTCTATTATTGACATTTTACCGATTTTATTCATCAATGTAATCTCATTCGAGAGCAATACAATCATTGCTTCTTCATTTGAGCTGAATTTCTTACCGGCGAGCATTTTTATGAGATCAGCGCATAGTTAGTAGTTACTGGGGACCAGATCTGGATTATACGATAGATGAGGAAGCAATTCGAAGTGTAATTCCTTCAATTCAACCATCGTTGCCACCGACTTGTGGATCGATGCATTGTCTTGGTGAAACAGTGGTTTTTTTGCATTAAAACAATATAACAACTCTATGTAGTATTCGCTATTGATTGTCTCTTCCTTTTGGAGATAGTCGAGGAACAATATTCCATGCGTATCCCAAAATACTGAAGCCATAACCTTTCCAGTTGATTGTTGTGCATTTGGACGTTTCGGACGTGGTTCACCACCTGCAGTCCACTCAGATGATGATCGATTTGATTCTGGAGTGAAGTAATGGATTTATGTTTCATTCCTTGTAACATATCGACGGAAAAATCCGATTTATTATATGTAAATATGACCAAACACTGCTCTTAATCATCAACACGTTGTTGTTTTTGATCCACTGTGAGTAAACGCGGCACCCACTTTGAAAAAAGCAGGCTAAGGGTGAAATGGTCATTCATAATTGAAAACACTCTACCTTCTGATATCTTTACGGCCTCAGCTATCTCACGCAATTCGAATTTACGATTAGATATAACCGATTTGTGAACTTTTTCGACGTTTTTTGTAGTAACCAACTCAATTGGACGACGAGAACGTTAACCATCATCGGTGTTTGTACGTTCAAATTCAGCAAACAAATAACAAATGGTTCTTCCTGAGCTTGAACACTATTTTTTTTAAGAAGAAGCCATGGTAAATTAACATAAGAAATTGTTTTGAATCTATTATTTTGAAAATAACAAAAGTAGCTTCACATAGCTGTCACTTTTTTCTAACTAATCAAAATGTCATGAATTTTTACACAAAGTCTCTTGAAAGTTGGTGCATAATAAACGGCATATATATTTGACAATGGCAGCGCCATCTGTGTGTCAGTCACACGACTTATTGAGTGATGTATTATTATTATCTAATAGGAGTCTAATAGTTCAGATTACCTATACTGTTTCACTTGTTTCTGTTTTAGCAACTTACAATTTTACAATTCTGTTCATACAAATCATTAACTCACTGGAAACTCGAAACTGTTGTCTTTGCTATACATAATCTTATTATAGTGCATATGTTAATATTTTATCTTCGGAGTTGATAAAAATGGTAGTTAGCAATCATCGACTTGTACTTAATATTATCTCCTTTATTACTTTACTTATAATTGTTTTTGATTTTCAATACAATAAACAAAGTTTTTTATACAAATAAGTTATTTTTAGCTGCTTCAAAGAAATAAATGTATGTATACATTATCATTTTGGTTCATTCCCGTTAGTCTCGATTTTTGTTTTTAGAATATTAAGATCAGAAATTAATTAAGAAAAGTTTAGGAAAAAGGATGCATTAAGAAAATTAAATATTCTATATCATAAATTTAACATTTTTTAGTTTATTATATCGTTCTCAAATTTGTTGAAATAGACACAAAACAAGACTGTTAAAAGAAAGGAATTTAATGAAAATGAACGTTAAATAAACGATGAAATTACAATAAAAACTGAGATGAAAATTCATATTATTGATATGAAACGTGGAAAAGTATATATTATATCATATATGAAAGTAAATTACTCAATTATATAGAAAAAAATGTACATAAATGATGATTTGAGAGATACAAGATACAGGAAAGCAATATTCTATGGAAAATCAACAAAAACAGATAATAAATAATAAATTTTGACTCTGGATTAAGAAAACTGAAACACTAGAAATTCATTTGAGAAAATAACTACTGTAGAAAATTAACAAGAATACGAAAAAAATATAAAATAAACAATTAAACTAGATATTTAAGAGAAAGATGAAATCATAAAGAAAAAGAAAACACTCCAGGGATACATATGGAATTTAAAACTTGCCATAATTTTTTTTAAATACAATAACAATCAAGGGCTTGAGAGTTGCGGCCCTACATTAGCGCAAAAGATTCGACCCATTCACGGATTCAAGTACAAATGGCATCCCAAGATCTACATACAATGTTTGGTTCGACACATACCAAAGTGAATTGGGGACCATAAATAGAATTTTCGACTAGTTTCTCTGTATTATATGTATAGAGTAGGAAATATTTTCAAGAGTTGAGTTGGATATTATTTCTTTCCGCCAATAGAATATTTAAGACACAAAAAAAGACATAGCAATGACAAATATAAAAAAGAGGTAATGACTTTATTAAAAAAACTATACTAAAAGTGGAGACGGGTTGTGACGAATATTATTTACGCTTATAAACCAATAAATGATGACAAACTAGAAAAAAATGCAAATCATTACAGTTCAAAATAGACAAAATAGGGAACAATGTTATTTTTTTGGGAGACTTGAAAGGTAAGGTTGGAAATAACAACATAGAAATCAAATAAGACTCAAGACCCAATGGTAAACAGTACAAAATTATAATGTCGGCAGACCACTTGACACATACGTGAGAAGTGACCTGTTTACAACAAGTTCCAGATATAAAAGTGAATATATTCACAGGGTTACCAGAGAATTATCTACATAGAATGAAAAGTCTATCAAATATTATATTATAATTAATACAGAAAACTTGAAAGTTAATAGTACACGATGTCATAGAAATGAGAATAGAGAATTGAGAAATAGGAAATAATCCACGAAATGAGATATGGATTCTAAGCAGAAGTTTCTCCAGAAACTATTTGACTCACAGTTTAAACTAGATAGCAAGATTGTAGTGAAAAAATCATTATGGCAGCCAAAGAGGCTTGTGAAACGAAAGACATTCCAAACATAAATACTAAGAAAACTACTCAGTAGTAGTTGTATCAAAGTAAAGTAGTAGGAGGAATAGCTAGTAGACATCATAACAACGAGAAGACTACCAAGAATATAAAATTGCCCTCACTGATAAAGATAACAAAATATACTTTTGAAATAAAATTAATTTTAATTGATCAAAAAAAAATTATAATAACCTTAGTATAGACCTTTATTTCAAGAATTGACAAGAAACATGGAAGTGGAAACGCGTCTTGTAAACCTGTGTACCAATCATCAATTTGTATCGCTTCCAAGTAGATTTTTTGAAGTTGATATCAGAAATAATGGAAGATATAAAACAATCAGCTTAAAGTGGTATGCAAATGTTAACATAAAATTCTTCACGTTATATTGTCTGACTAATCTTAAACAGGTCCTATCCTAACAAAACTGCCAGCATCTTCTTACATCCCAGCTTTAAGTACATTTCCAGTCAGTTTTTTTAAACGTATGAACTTATCAAATGGTACTTATGCAATTTCTGTTGATCACCTTAACCGTGAGAAAATGCGTATATTGGTATTTTGTTGCGGTTTAGTTAGCAACGAAATCAAAACAGTATCACAACTCTATCGGAGAGGTATCGTTCAATACCATGCGATTTTTTTAAATTTCACATTGTGAACTTGCAAATAATTTAAACGTATCTTAAAAATCAGATTTTCTCTAAGAATCTGAATGAACTCATAGAGAATATAATCAAAATTCGTAGGTTTACGATGAAACATCTTTGGGACAACGGGGGCATCAATTTCCTTGTCGGTACATATGTCGTGGTATTCTCCTCCAGAAAATAGGAGAATATGCAAATGTCATTGTAAGTTATCGCATACAAGTTATATTGCAATATAGAATCATATTTAAAGAAACGTAGCCAATATGTTAAATTGGGTAACACATGTAGCACAAAGTTACATAATAATTACGGGGTACCTCAGGGTTCAGTCCTTTGACCGCTGGTTTATTCTTTGTATGTACTTAACGTACAATTTGCTAAATTTGAAGCACAGTACTACACATTTGTAGATGATACAAATTAACGAAGAGCTTAATAAATATTGGCATTGGCTGTTAACTAACAAGATAAAAATGAATAATGATAAAACAAAGTATATAAACCTAAAACTACTCTTAAATTTGAGTGGGACTGATTCCTGTCATTTATAGGTGTAGAAATTATCTTTCTCTTAAGAGTAAGAAACAAATATCTGCAGCTTTCTTTAAATGAAATGCAACAAATGTTTTATATGAAGAGTTGGAGATACCTAAATTAGAATCCTTATTGTAACTTGTACAATGTAAACTTATTTATGAAATATTAAATAATCTGCAAAAAGCAAATACAAACTTTAATTCAAATAATGAAATACACAGTTACAATACAAGGTCAAATACAAACTTATATCTATCGCAAAACAGAACTAACATAGTTTTGAGTAATCCTGCTAAGCTCGTATCCAAAATCTTTAATAATTTAAGTATAGAAGTTAAATTTAAATAGAAATACGTTATGTTATAAAGTGCTTAGTGCGACGACTGTTTTAATTTATTTAAGTTAAGAGGCCAGAGCTTTAAAGGACTGATTTGATAATCAAACAATTGTTAATACTTTTGTAAAGTGTTTAATTAATAATAAAGTTGTTTAAAAAATACTCTAAGATCTTCGCAAAAGAAGATTCTAAATTGTATGTGGATAAAAGTTTGAAATGATCTGGATTGCCTATCAACTCGAAAAGCCAGAGTAACACGAACCAAACAATTATAACTTTTTCAGTAGAAGAAAAAGTATAAACGAATAATAAAATAATAGTAGTAACAAACAAATTTTACGAATATATTAAATTTAAATGTCCTTTTCATTTGTACTTGTAAGTCAACATTACTTTTTTCAAATTAATGATTTGTTTAATTATTACATTCTACAGTATTTATAGATGCAAAGTAATTTTTCTTAAATTATTTATTTTCAAATCATCTGCTCGCAAAAAATTAGTTGCTATCAAATTCTGGATGCTGGATAAATAATAATAAACACATTCTATAATTGTATTTATTGAAGAAAATATATCAATTTTAAAATATTTTTTCAAATTTCGTAGCATCCCTCTTACCTCTTTAAAAATAAAATTAATCCATAGATTTTTCGCTCCACTCAACTAAACATTAATTTAATGATAACTACAACACTACAATAATCTTCGATTTATTCGCAACACTCGACAAAATTCAAGTCCTATTTTATTTTGATATAATTTTATATATATATTTATACATAATGCGAACGCGCCGGCGACAAAATTCAACTAATACTCGCTCGGAAAACAACTTTTAACTAACGACTGTTGGTCGCTTGGTTCAGTATGACTGTCTCTCTTGACAATAGGAGAAACGTTTACTACAGAGTGAGTCAACAGATTTACGGTTTACCTCCCACGATATGGAGAACGTTTCGCAAAATGTTTATTATTGATATTTATATGGTTGTTTTATTATGTACATATAAGCCTTATGTTTATTATAATTCTATTTCGGTATTGGATAATATTCATATGCATATATAAAAGGTTGAGGGTATTTAATTTCGAGTTTTCATAATAGATGGCGTTCTATATCCATGGAATAAAAATGTGGATATGGCGAATTTTCAAAAAATCAGCAGCTATTCTTCCTCAATCTTCTTCCATCCTCACGCCGATAGCATGTTCTGCGTGTATACGTGATTTTCATATTTTACTACTCCATTATTATTAAAAAAAAATTAATCTACATTCATTCCACTGGTGTGAAAGAGTTCCTAACAATCCTGAACTCTTGCCAGCACTTCAAATACAGTATTTGATTTGGAAGAAGAGGAGAATGACACAGAATCAAAAATTTTTGAAAATCAATTGTGGGAATCTGACACAAACCAATGCGACGTACAGTTGATAAGCTAGACGAGAAAAGCGATATCATCTACCTCAAGTACCTTTGTAAAAAAACAACAGTTGATAATTTTTAGTGGAGAGAAAATCCAGACCATAACCGTAAGAGAAATGAAATCTTCTAACAAGACTTCCTGGTGTAGAAGCTCGAGCTGGAAATATAAAAAACATTTTAGATACATGGATGTGTTCCTCAAAAAAAAAAAAAAAAATTAAAAACCTGTTATCTTTGTCGTCAATTATGCAGGACGATGTCATTGCCTGCTATCCTAGTGATAAGAAGAAACTCGAAATAATCAGTTATTATAACAAGCGCAGGATCAGAGTAGACAAAATATGTGTAGACTACAACATCCAAAGAGGATCCAGAAGATGACCGATGATCATATTCTACTTCAGTATTTACTTGAAACCAGCATAACTCCAGATGAAGATCATCTGAGTATGACATATTGGACATATTCATACTAAATACACTGTTTACACTACCACTACACCAGACTGAAGGTAAACTGTCAGTTCGATCTCTGAAGACGATAACTTAGTTATCGAAACGCGCGCCAGAAAGTGTAATTGTGAGTGTTGGTGTAGTAGAAGTGTAAACAGTGTGTTCAGTATTAAAGTTTGCTTGACCAGTGTTTCCAAGAACATAAGAATAAGTATTCTTGCAGAAACTATTTGCAAAACTGTGGATAGTACTCAAGAGGAGTATCTAAAAAGTTTGGTGAAGGTTATTAGAAAAGAAAATAAATTACCTTTATTAGCTTTCAAATTTATCGCCATTATACTTTTGACAACGTTCATGAAGCTTCTGAAAACTATCAGAAAATGCCTGTTTCAGAATCGATCACAAAAAGGATGTTACATACGGCGTTCGCGGTTTGAATCACAGAGACGATAAACATTTCCTTGACCTTGAATTTTTGACAGTGATACTTTGTGAGCCACGGGAAAGACGGTGAACGTTTTTACCGCTCGGAATCGGGATGGAACTAATAGTCGGCACCAATGTTTGTATGGCTTCCGTCCATAATGAGTTCTGTCTTTTTTAGAACATATTTTTACATAATAGAAAAATAAATAGAGATATGTCTGTTCTATCCTTATGAACCAGTTTTAGTTGCACCTTGTACGTCTTCCAAAGAATTTTTTAATGAAATAGAGAGAGGACGTTTACTATTCTTGTATGATAACCATCCAAATTTATTTCTAATGTATTTTTAACGACTAACAAACCTTGACTTTTTCACCTGTATTTTAGTTTTCTAAATATTCTTAAATTAACTCATTTTATCACCTCTAGGTTTTAATTCATTGGATAAAAGCATTAGAGTATATTGAATTCAAACAAAAATGTAAACATTTTATCTCATCTCTACAAAATTATTCTCTGTAAGGTGATATTATAGAAGAATTTGTCTTCTTCATTCCATTTTTCCATTTTTCATAAAATAATTTATACTTTAGGGAAAATAACCTCTGAGTGATGATGTTAGTTATAGTGTTTTGAAATCATTTAACTCAATTTGATTTCTCTTGCCGTATTACAAGTTGATTCAAATTGGCATAGGATGACGCATATCCTTGGCCTCACTGAGACTTGATTTGCATCGTGAATGGCTATTTGTATGGGTCAATTGTTTGTTGAAAACTTAACGAAATATCCTTTTCAATAAAAGCTCTAAAATGGCTACTTTACATTCATCTTTACAAAATACAATTTGATGGATTGGATTCATAATATAAATCAATCAAGGTTGAATATTGTCAAGTTTATATATGTTTTATATTATTTTACTTTGAGTAATAATTTTATGAAGTCCAGAAAATTTAGAATTTATGAATTTGTCCATTTTTCCCCGTTAAATATTAGAAACTTTGTTTACATTCATATTTGCTAGGTAACTAGTGAAGGTATCAACGGTTACGAAATTTCTAGAACGTTTATTTTACCATTTCAACACGATTTCGTATATTTCACGCCAGTTAAGAGCCAGAGAGCATTTTCAAATCGATGGATCTGGTGAAAGCAGTGAAATGGATGGCTACTTCATTAGACTTCTTTTAACAGGGTTGCCAAAAATTTAAAGTCGTCACCAACAGACCTGATAATATCTGTGGTAAACGAGAAATAATTAATTATAATGACGATTCTACAGTAAAGTAGGCATACGGCAAATGCCACCAATCGATAGTTATTACCGTGAAAACTACTGTTACGAATGTAGCGTCCATGGCTATTGTAGACAAATCAGTTTAGCCATATTTCACATCAAAATTTTTGTAGATTAACTAAAACTTACTATTTATGGAAAGAAGAGTATGGCAGTGAAGTTTACTACGTATACGTGTTTTTGAGATGACCTAGAAGACGTTCTATATCATTGCCACCCGCGCCGCTCATTCAGGTCAACATATAAAAAGTGTGCGCCAAATCCGTAGCTGAAATTCTCACGTTTGATCAACAAAAAGTTCGCGAAAATGTCTGTCCTAACACTTGGAATGGAATGTTACTTATGACAAATCGTGGATTTTCACTTTTGATTCTGAAACGAAGCGCCAATCCACGTAACGGAAGAGCCCATCTTCACCGTGAGCCAAAAAATCTTGAACGAACGAACTATAAAATTCTTATTGCTCTTTGGATGTGAGATGAAGATGTTATGAATTGCAATTCCCTACAAGTATTATAAAGACGATCTGTGTATGAGAATGCATAGGAAATCGGGGAGTTTTAATCGATTATTCAAGTTACTGATCTGATCGGGAGTGAAATATTACGAAATACTATCCTCCCGATATGTGTGCTGAATATTACAGAAATAAAATAATTTTGACTGTTTTTTCGGGTTTGTATGTCACCGAGTATATTAACTACATATTGCAAACTGTTCGTTGGGGAACTCCATTTTTAAAAAGTTTATTTTAAATCATATATTTCAAAATAGCTTCTCACACTAGTTGTAATCCCCGATTCACCAACTGTGTTTGCTTTACTTTTCAAAGAAAATAAATCATTATTCATCCAATGTAAATAATGAGTCGGTACATCGGTAATTGGAAATTGATGATGACTCTATTGAAACTTCATAATATTGGGTTAGGATGATTAATTTGGTAACTTTTTTATAACCACGGATATTTCTAGAAATTCTAGAAACTTATATTTGTTTGGTTGATATTTATAGAGATCAAATAATGAAAAATAATAAGCTCTAAGAAGCGAAAATAAAGACAATTCCTTTTATCGATTGAAAGTTAAATACTGATTTATTTAACATCCTTGATGAACTGAATTTGCTTCTTCCTACATATTTTATTGTTATTTTATCGGTATTAAAACATTAATAATAGTCGGAGTTGGCCATAAAACAAGAGGATGTGATATAAAAAGCTTTCGGCTTTGTAATAAACTTTGTTATAAGAAAACGTTCATTAAATTTTAACTGGACATTATTCATTATAACTCAACTACCTTTTCTAACTACTATACTCGTACTATCACTATATCGTAACTGAATACTGTGCAGTTTATTGTTCATGAGAGAAAAAAGTATTTTACGTGGAAGAACAAATAAAGAAACTAACAAAAACTTACTCAAATCTTGCTTTTCAAAGTAACCGTATGAATACTCACTACTCCAGATATGGACGAACAAAATTCGAGATTGTTAATGAAGTAAATATTACAACCGAACGAGTAAGCAATATTTTTCATGTAAGGTTACATACGAAGAATTTACTCGCAAGGTGGGTGCCGCAATTACTTAATCCTGATCAGAAACTCGTTCATATTATAATAAAAACGAATATTTGCATATATTGAAATGAAATCCAATGTAATTTTTCTATAAATATCTCATATTAGATTCAACTTGGGTATACAATTATACCCGAGAAATTCTTCATTGACAAACAAAAGTTGTTTGTCTTAGATGTCAAAAAGTTGACATTGTTTAAATCTTTTTGTGATGGAGCAGTAATTCATTTCAGTTTAACGTGCCTCGACAGTATAGATCATTTGCACAAGATTAAAAAAATACGTATCAAAATTATATAAAGAGCTATAATGAAGCTATCATAATACATAATTATACTTTGTAGTAGAAGTTGGTAGCTTTAAATAATTCTATACTTTTTTCAGACCAGTTGCGGTTACGCTTCAGTACTTGAATGTTATAGTAACCTGAAAATTATGACATATAAGATGACTTTCTGAAGACATCAGATAATCAATCGTGTGTCGCTAATCAAAGTCTTTTCATGATCTACTCCTATATAAAAAGTTCCGGGAAAAAAAGAAGTAGATGAATAGTTGTGAGTATGTAGTGCTGTCGTACTGTTGCTCCATATCTCACGTCAAGGATCCTGGTAAACTTTGAGTTTTAAATCATTTCCAAATTGAATTGTTGTTTCTGATGAGTTGTTGAGGCTTCTTTGCAAATTGTGCGTTATTAAAAAATAGAAGATCCTGAGAAACATACGGGACATGTGTTTCCGAGTACGTCAACTACTTTATTCGGAATAATGACATAATAATAGATCGAATCTTACAAGCCGAATAGAAATCGGCGATTTCGACCACTGGTTACATTGAAGAGAGTATCAGTATGTTTCAAACATCATTGGGGATCCCATTAGTAGATTTGCAAACTCAATGACTTCTAGACTTCTAAAAATGTTAATTTGAATACCATTTCTCAAAAAATATATCAAACAATAACAATTGTACTTTTCATGTTCTTCTGAAAAATTGAGTTTGTCGAAGTTTTGCCAATTTGAAAATATTTAATGGTAATTTTATTTGACATTTTATTTACACATGATGCGGCGTTCTTAGATATGTAAAATAGGTAGCTAAACAAAAAAATAAATAAAAGCATTACGATAATAGTTGCTCAATTCGGAGGATGTCGTTTTTATCAGAGAGTTTTTTCTAAATTCCTTAAGCATTTTCGCGAAAAATACAAAATGTTATCGAACCAATAACCGATTTCAATATTTTTAATTGTCCCACAAGAAACCTTGATATCATTAAGTTTTTTGGTTAAATAATTTGTCTTATGTCACGGATAAACATTTTTAATGATTAATTATGTTCTAACACGCTTTTATTAGTTTCGTCTGTTAGTATATTTGAACTGACTCATTGCCTGCTTCGCGCAATATGATTTAATTTAAACTTTGCACATTGCCATAATTCGATCAAAATCTTATTGTTCTTATCGGATTCGCTAGAAAGAAAGAAATCCCTTTGCATAAGGGTAAGAAAAATATAGGAGCTAGTGAGCGAAATACGTAAGCGCGCAGTACCAGACTTATAAAATCGAGATGATGCTATCAACACATCTGTACATATTAAAGACAGGTTGAAAATTACCAACTGTACTAAAAAACTGAGAATAAAATACAGCTTTAGCAATAAAGAAAACTAAAAAAGTAAAGAATGAAATCATTGATAAAAAAAAACTATTATAAAAGCGTGGGTTGCTTCATATAGAATTTTTATACTTAATCTAATATTTCGTAATTAAACTAGTAAAAAATTATAACGAGTGACATTGAGTCCTCAATAACATATCGTGGGGGCGTGTTAGGTAATTGGGGGGAGTAGAGAAAGAGCTAATTAATGAGCAATTTTCGGTAACGGAAAAAAATTCAGACGACCCGAAATAAGAATCGCACCTAGATCTATTGGTTCCACACTAGAAGCTTCACGTTCCGCATTTATATTTCAGTCACCTACATAAGACACACACTAGAGCCTCTCTTACAGTATAGAGCCATTTAGAACTTTTAAGAATATGGGGAGAAGAAGGAATAATGGAAAAGAAAATCCTACTCAGTGAATAATTTTCAGGAATAAACAATTTTATTCGAATAGTCTCAGACTGGGAATCAAACTTAAATTTATGGGCTACAAAATGCAAAATTTGTTTTAGAATATCATAGGAAGCACCCCATACTTATATATAATAATGACGTTGATTTTTCCATCATTTTATTCCTATTCCAAAAATTGTTCTTCACTTTTTAGTTTGATTAATAATTAATAAAAATTTTTTTTTATCGTGCAATCTGCCCTAAGGCAACATAGTACCAGTGTACTATCCTTATAATAATATTTTGTGATTTTCTAAGGTTAAATAAATATTACTTATAAATATTCTATACTTTTAAGGCACCGCATTTTACGGCTCCAATTAAATAACCGTTTGACACGATCACTTGGATATATTGACACTCTTTTGCAGCAATTGTCATTGAATTACCTAATCTCTGCTTTTACTGATTACATTAGTTACATATCTGGAAATAATAATAATTATTATTATAATAATTACTACAAATAGATTTATTATTGGTTCAGCTGTTCGATATTAAATTATCCGTTTGGTAATACGAGGTTATTGTAAATGATAGACCAATGAAAAAAAGGAAGTTTCAAAGTTTTTTTTTAATGTATTACAAGTGTTGAATGTGGCCTCCAGCTGCTGCTGTTACTAAGTTCCCGGCAGCAGTGGTACGGTTCCGCAGATCGTTCAGAATTGTTGGTAGAGGCAGAACGAAAATAGTTTGATTAACATAACCCCATAAGAAATAGTTACATGGGGTAAGATCGGGAGATCTCGGTGGCCAGAAGTGTAGAGCTCGGTCTTCATTTCCCCTGCGACCAATCCAGCGCTGAGGAAGGGATTCATTCAAAAAGCCATAATTCCCTAATTTGGGGAAATAGCCTTTACTTCAACAGGTCTAGGTACGTTATTCCAGTCACAGTTCTTTCCGCAAAAAAAATGGTCCATAAAACTTTGTACGTGAGAAGGCACAGAACACGTTTATCTTTCGTGTTGCAATGTTGTATGTGGATTTTGCAAACCTCATATGCGAACATTGTGTCTGTTGACATTTCCACTGAGATGAAAAGTTGCCTCATCGTTAAAAATGTTGTACAAATGTGTCAACCTCCATCATTTCTAGCACGTTACCGCATAATTCGAGACGCTTCTCTTTGTTATTAGGGTTGAGAGCCTGCGTGAGTTATAAACGGTAGGACTTGTACAGCAAACGTCGGTTCGGAACTTTCCATACAGTTGGTTGGGGTATTCCAAGTTCTCTACTAGCTCTATTGGTGAAATTACTTGGGCTGCGAACCAAACGGTCTTCTATTCGTCTGACATCATCTTCTTCTAACACACGCGGCCGGCCTGTGCTTTTTCCTTTGCACACACTTCCAATCTCTTTGAATTGATTAAAACCACGAGTAATACTTTTTCTAGTTGGTGGTTTAATACCAAATTCAGCACGAAATACGACTCAATAACACAGAACACCTTATGCTCCACAGTCGCCATCTCATTCACAACTGGCAGTGACAGAGAATGGCAGCCTATTGCCGCGAGAACTCTAGCTGCCGCTTCTGGAACCATCACCGCCTTCCTATATTTGTAATACATTAAAAAAAACTTTGAAACTTCCCCTTTTCATTGGTATAAAAATTATTCATGTAGCATTTGTCCTTTAATAAATGCGAATTTTTAAAAATGGGTCCATCAATAAGAATAACCCCATAGTTAGAAATAAAGTTTCGTTTTTGTATTTATACTATGTAGTATGACGTTATTAAATTTTATGTACACACAAATGTAAAGTAAGTACTGTTTATTACAACCTTGAGATGTAATGGAAATAATACGACGTAGTGTTATCTTGATGCCAATAATTTTTGGCCCGTTAATAGTAGATTATTTTAATAAGATTACGAATACGAGTTTACTCTCACAAACGATGATATAATATTAAACTAGAACTTGTTTTTTCATAAACATTTCAGGTATTTATGATATATTTTTGAGTAATTGGAGTCAAGAAACTTGGGAAACAACACGGAATTAATTGTTTACTACTCTTTTTAACAATTGTTTGAAACAAATGATGAGGAAAATTTATTGTGGTCGAGAAGGAACAATTCTAAAACTACCTTTACACATTTAAACCAGCTGATGAAGGTTCGACATCTGGAGCGAATGAAAGAGCATCAAAGAAGATCTTTATTGATAGAGTAGTGGAAGAGGAAGAACAAGATCTAAGCAGAATGAAAGTTGGAATTGGAAAAAACAAGGCAAGACATAGGAGCTGTGGGACCAATGTCATCCATGCGACTGTGGAATAAGTAAGTGAGTGAGTGTTTTGGGAAGAAAAGGAAACTGGTCTCCTCAATTCTTAATAAAATTTGACGAAAAGGGATCTCTACATGTCACAATTTATCCTGTATCCTGGCATGTTGTTTCAATTATAATATCGAGGAAACCAAAGGATCACGTGATTGTTTGCTGCTTTTGTCTCTCTGAAAAAGAAATATTTTTCAGAAAATCCAATTCTATAATAAAAGATCCGGGTATATCGTCTGCTTCAAAAGTACATGGAGGGCTTACTGAAATCTATATAATAATTTTTCAGTTGATATAACAGAAGATTTACAATTAACGAAAATATGTATGGAGCAAAGCTGTTTCTATTACGATAATGAATTTTATAAACAAGACGAAGGAACAGCTGTGGGCCATTGCCTATCACCGTATAACGAACCTATTCATAAGTCACTTTGAAAATCAGATTAGTCAAAAGTTTCAGTATTTTCACAAGGTTGGTACAGATGGACTGCAAGAACAACAAATGCAGAAGTGCTAACCAGAATAGGCAGAGAACTATCACTGATAAGGACCATAAAACAAAGGAAAACAGCGTACTTAGGTCAGTACTGAGAAGAGGCAAGTATACTCTTCTGCAAACAATTATGCAAGGCAGGGTAGATGGTAGACGGGGTGTCGGGAGAAAGAAAAAGTCGTGGCTAAGGAATGTGAGAGACTGGACGAATATGAGTGTGCCAGAATTGTTGTACATAGCAAAAGATAGAGAAGTATTCAAAGTAGTGGTCTCCAACCTCCGTTAGGAGAAGGCATGGAAAGAAGAAGAAGTGGTACAACTATGTAGATGATGTTTTCGGTATATTTAATAAGCTACGTGTAGGTATATGCCAGCTGATTCTTTCCATTGCATCCAAAATAAGACATCTTCAGTCAATAAGACAGTCTTCATTTTTCTTTCCTGATACCACGTTCAATTCATTTACCACGACGTCGAAAGATACAATAAGGAAACGACTTTTATTGAGGATATAGCTTTACTTAACTGTTATAAGAGAATTGTGGATAGGTTAATTAACCGTAGTTTTAAGATAACTCTATGTGAAGCCAAAATCAAAATTAAAAACAAAAAAAGTTTGTTCTGGTATATATCAATCCTGTTTATACAAAAGGATTTAATTGAGTGGGTTTAAAATTGGTTTAAAAATCCAGCAATACATCAAAATCATTGTTGGGGCTAATCCTAAGGATCAAACACCAGATTTGTAGAAGAGTGGTATCTATGCTGTAATGATTGTGACAGAAAGTATGTTGGACAGACTAAAAGATCCTTTAATATTCGGTTTAAACAGCACATAGCTTATTTAAAATCCAGTATTGCCGAAAACGCTGCCAGTCAAAATCATGCAATAATTATAAATTGTTAAAAAATGTGTCGAATAATAAATTGTTGGAAGCAATTGTTTAATGTAAGAACAGTTTAAATAGAGACAAGGGGCATTTTCCTTACAGACCACTCTACAGTTTAGTAGAAATTTTCCACCGCTGGAATTATTTTTCGCGGAAAGAAGTTCACTGGTGGGTAAATAGGTAGGTCAAGTTAATAGGTTTCAGTTTACCTTAAGTGTCTCAAGACGATAACTTGGTTATCGAAATGCGCGTCAGGCAGTATAATTGTGGATGCTGATGAATGGTAGTGTTATGGAGTGTAGAGAAGGAGGAACATCTCTTATGGACGGTACGTTTAAAATATGGTCTGAATTCTGTAGGGATAATACGTGGCGCTGATTGTACTATTGGATTGAGATCTGAAGTTAAACACTTACAGAATAAGAAATTATAAAAGTTGTGACTGACGTTTGATTATATTCATGTGAAAAGCTGTGCAATCCTTAATATCTTATTAGATTTTTATTTTTTATTAAGAACTTGATATATTTCTGTACCTGCTTGCATAAGCTAATTACCAATGATATTTTAACAAAGCTATAATTATTATATTTGTTGCGGATAGAGTTCAATATTTTATTTCTATGAAACAAAATGTTTTATTTTCAATTATTTTATTATTCTTATTGATATTTTTATATGACTATAACTATTATATTAGTTGCTAATGAAGTTCAATATTTTATTTTTATGAACCGAAATATTTTTTTTTATTATTCTATTATTTTTATTGATCTAATTATATCGCTATTATTATTATATTAGTTACGGATAAAATTCAATATTTTATTATAATCAACCAAAATGTTTTTTTTATACTATTTCATTATTGTTACATGATTCTACTTTTTTTTCATATTAGAATATATGTATTATCTAAACCAAATAAATAGCTAAATAATAAAGTTAATTTAACGAGATTCTGTTTTGTTAATCGTTTCATTATTTTAATACTACTAATTTCATTATCACGGTGCATTATTTAAAGCATTACTATACAGTTATTTTCAAATCAGCGCGTAAAATTCAAGCGAATACCCTCTATAATCAGCGCCACCTATTTTCCCATCAAAAATCAGCTCACATTTTTTAACCCAGAGATGTTCCTCCTTCTCTACACTCCATAGGTAGTGTAAACTGTGAGTGAGCAATGGTTCCAGAAATATCAACTTATATGTCATATTCAGATGATCATCTAATACCTAAATAATCTAATACTTTGGACAAATATCAAGATTATAAAAGAGAGTTGGAAGCGTCTCAAAAATACCACATATGATTAGTCATTCAGAGATTAACAATATAATCAGTGGTATAATTTAATCTGAGTAGAAATATGAAATATTGAGCACAATCTTGAAGTAATGGTATCTTCTGCTAAGCATGAACCTTATTTTTATAGATTTTTATTGGATGGCGACTTAGTCTATTGTTCTGATGTTGGTGGTTTGATAATAACATTGGGTCATGTTAACCAACTGATTTACGATGCACTCGCCGAGTCAAGGCTGCAAAGCCGTGTTACTTTCTGATGGAAATAAATTTCCGCCATTACCAGTAGCTTATATTTATATTCAAAAAACATTGCGAAGTACTAGTGTTTAGGAGCCAAACGAAGTATTTAGATGGGACATTAAATTCAGAAAATGTTCTTCAAAAGCAACTCACATGCCCAGAGAAAATGATCTTAAAATTGACGGTTTAGCTGTTCACCAAATGTGGTATTCTCGCTCTGCACATTCAATTTGAACTAATCGAGTTTTTGAGAAAAATTGGAATAACGATGGTCCAGGTTTAGAACTTTCTCTAACCACAACCAAACTTAATAAGAAAATATTTGTAGGTCTGGATATTAATAGAATGATTATAGATTTTGATTTATTTGATTCACAAATAATCTAGAGAAGGAAGCTTATAAATTTGTTCGGGAAATTAAATATCGCCCCTATAAGTTCTAGAGAACATGTTGCTTAACTTGCAATATCTTCAATTCTTTTTCTGGATTCAGAATTAGATTGTTCCATGAAACAAATATGAGTGATAAACCTATGTTACAAAGTATAGCTATTATAGAAAAACGTTATAAAGGAAAATGGAGCCCTACAATACTGACAAGCTACTACTGGTTGTTAACTGAACCCTTGACAAGCAGTTCTCAGTTGAAAATAAAGTAATTCAAGTATATTATTTTTGGTAATAAATATTGATCATACTTGTGGTACGATAGTAAAGTTTTCCTCTGTTTCTAACATATGCTTATCACAATTTTTGATACATTTATATTCACCATAAAATATCAAACCAAATTTAACTGGATTCGACAAACTATAGTTTAGTATGGATATAAGTACCATAATCTACCATAATCGTTGAAAAATAATCAATCTGTACATACTCAATCAATTAGTCAACATTTTTAACCTCAATTTTATTATAAACTATCACTATTGTTTTGATATTAAAACCGCGAGCCATATATTTTTATTAAAATAATTTATTCGGAATACGTAACGTCAAGCTTGAAATAAACCAACTATGTTTGACGACATACATAACACATAAGCTTTCTAATTAACACATTAACAGGCACGAACAGAACTGTAGGGAAATTAATAATTTCCCGAAGGGTTGTCGGTGTTCAGCGGTGGATTGGTATAAGCATACAAATAATAATCTATTACCTCGAATGTCTCTGATGAAAATAAATTTACAATCGTGGAATTTCACAATTATTCGGCCCGGTATGCTGATGATCAATACAAATAGAGAAGAAACTGAAGAAATATATGACACGCATATAATTAATTCATCAAAGAATGTGTCATAAAGAAGGTTGGTTCCGCGAGTCTCTTTGATTAAGAATAAACAAATTTTTCATGTCAATTTATTACCTGTGTTTTATCTACGAGGATGGTGCCAAAAGTACCTAGCCTGACCTAGAGATGGAGGTAGGGGCTTGAAAAATACCAGCATATGTTTCAGGATTGTTAAGTATTCGTTTGGCAGCCGTCAATGGTGAACGGTTTTAGTGAATTTGTAAACATGGAAAAAATTTATCATCGTTATGTGATATACAATACTTTTATTTTATTTATATCTTTATTTAGTTATATGTATGTTTGTTTCTTAGTTTTCCACAAGCTTTTGTCCACAAATTTTAAACAATTTTTAACAACGAAGCCTTAATCCAAACAATATAAGAGCTGAACCAGATTATACTCAGATTGAAACTGCTCTTTCGTTATTAACAGTATAATATTGGGTAGCAGAGTTTAGAAAAGGCCGTACGACCAGTGAAGACCAGCTCGCAGTGGTCGACCCCAGAAATATTGAAGAAAATCCACAAAGCGGTGCTGGATGATCGTCAACTGAAAGTGCGCGAGCGGACATGAGAAAGCTGTGCCGCTTTTGCTCACAATAGAATAAAAACAGCGTCGTGAAGATGTTTCTATCGAGTGTTTAGCAATGTTTCACAGCACCCATGTTTTATAACCTTGGATGAAACATGGGTTCATTACTTCACATCCGAAACAAAAGAACAGTCAAAACAATGGACTGAAAAGTAAGAACCGGCTCCAAAGAAGGTTTTTTGGGATGCGCATTGGACAATTTTCATTGACGATCTTGAAAAAAGAAAAACTATTAAGGGCGAACTTATTGCAACGTTTCAAGAAAAAACGGTCGCATTTGGCTAAGAAGAAAGTGTTGTTCCATCAAGACAATGCACCAGCTCACACATCCGTTATTGTAATTGCCAAAATTAATGAATTAAAGTTTTAATTGCTACCTCATATACTCTAATCGTCACATTTAGCCCCCTCGGATTATTTTCTGTTTCCAGACTCGAAACAAAAGCTGGGTAGTCAAAGATTTTCCATCAATGAAGAAGTGATATAGACAGTTAATGGCTACTTTAAGGAGCTTGACGATTCTTATTATAAAAAGGGTATCGAACTTATTGAACATCGCTGGGAAAAGTGTATGCGGCTAAAAGGAAATTACGTTGAAAAATAAATATATTTTGTTCCAAAATTTTTGTGTTTTCTTTGTTGGCCACCTTTATGAAAATAGCGTGTAGTCGGCGAAAAACTACCAGAAATCGTATATAAAATAAACCCGATGTTTTGAAGAGTTCAAAAATTGACTTCAAAGGTTCCACCATCAAACATTTATAGATACCAAGCTAATATATTTAAGCTTGTTTAAGATAAAATTGCTAATGTACTAAAGAACTAGTTGTGATACGAGAGAATTATGTTTTACGCGTAATAAATACCGAAGAAACCAAGAAAAAGGGTAATAAAATCCGTGATCGTCAAATAAAGTAGATGGGATAGTTAATGAAATAAATATCAAGGTTACATACGAAAAAGCTATATTTGAAGTGGATACCTCGATTGCTTAATGCTGATCAATATCTCACTTGTATTAAATATATACAAACGAATGTTTTGATGAATTTGAACAAGACAGGTGAATTTTCCTGTCGATATATCCCAGTAGATGAACTCCAAAAATATAAATAAAGTTAAACCAATGGACTTCATCCAAGGTGTTTTCAGAAAACGTTTTCTCGATCAATAAGGTTCTGGCTATGGTATTTTTGGGTTACAATGATGCATATGCCGATTAGCTGATATGTTTTAGTGCCAAACTCAAGAAAAATCGGTCACATTCATTGGGGAAAGGGGGAAGCTTGTTCAATGCGTCCGTAAGTGTTGTAGAAAAATCCGCCAAAATATAATCATATTATGATTCATTGCCTGTCAATGGCTAGTTGGAAAGCGATTGTTTGCAGAGTATTTTGCGAAACTTATTTTTTTTTGGGGGGGTTTTAAAAAATTAGAAACTCGCCTGACCGAGTGTGGGAAATTTAAATGAGCTTATGTTGAAAAACAAAATACAATTGTTAAGTTAAGTAACGCCAAATCTCGATACACATCGACCAAGTACGGTTCTGTGGCAAGAAATTTATGATTGGAGTATGTAGGGCACACACAGGTGATTTCGTTAGTCTAATTGTGAGTGTGTTTGTGTATTCGAAGCGATTTGTTGCTAATTAATTAATTGAAAGAGCATGTTCTCAGGATAGCGAAGCCAGAGTCACGAATGATAGACCTTCTGAATAATTAGAATAGCTAGGAAACGTAGTTGTTAGGAAATTGAAATAGACTGAAATTATATAACTTGTACTTCAATATCTAGTATAAATATTTCTTTTAATTGATATCATGAGAATGTGTGTATTAAATACAATAAGGGAATTTTTTAAAAATGAATTCGAAAACAATTTAAAAGAGGTTGTTTCATTTATAGACGAGTTTTGATGTCGCAGTTCTAGAGTTGGGTAACGTAAAATCAATATAAAGGAAATAATAAAGACGGTGGATAAATTGCAAATTGTAAATTCTACGTTGCTTGGCGACTTTATTTCATCAAAGTTGCTTTTGACAAACACCATTTACAACTCCACCTGCAGTCCCTATAAAATCTAGTATCAGTATGTCTTGTAGAGGCAACGGATTCTGTAACTAGGTGATTCGTAGTCTAAAGGCCATTATTCACTATGATGCCGTTTACAGTTTGTTCGCGGTCCTATTTTAATTGATTGAAAAGTATCTAACCTCAACCTCAACATAAGATGGGAAATATCAATACGCATCCGTTGAGAGATTTTCACAAAAATTTCAGTCATTCTGGACACTTCATTTCTGGTAGTTTTGTGACGTACAAAAACTATATTAATATGCTCTACAGGCCATGTAGGCCTAGTACAAGAATAGTAACATTACATAGTTTTATATATTATAGCTCAAAGTCCTCTATTTTGCATTTTCCACACAATATTTCTGCATTCCTTTCTGTTCACAGCTTTTTCTCTCAAATTCTGAACATTATAATTTTTAAGGTCTTCCATTACACAGCAATTTCTTTATAAATTAAAAAAATCCGTGAGCAACAGAGCTCCATCACGAAAGTCGAATTTTTCGTCCAATGAAGAATTTAACTAATACACAAACAAATCTTTTCAAAAAATGAATTTCTCGGAAATGATATCAATTCTCAATCTTATTTCTTTATATGGAAAATTTGCTATTCCTCAATAACTTTTCATTTCACAAGTTAACTCTCTCTCTCGAATGAAAATTCATAATTTCAATAGACCCGGTGGTCTCGATCCCTCTTGTTCAATTCCAATTGACAACAAAGAAAAAATTGTCATAATGACAAGAAATTTCGGAAATGGGAAGTAAAAAAAATCACCCTAGCAACGATCATACTCGTATTATTCATTAAATAGGAGGCGGTCCAGTTCAACAATCACAACGATCAAAATGATTTCGGGCGTTTTGTGCTAGAAGAACTGAAAAAGAAAACTTTGAACTTGAGAAAGACAATTCTTCAACATCATCCCTACTTGCATGCGAAGTTCGAACCCTCTAGTTAAACTTTTTCTGGCCAAAAAATAAGAAAATATAACAAAAATGACCATAAAATGGAGAGGGGTGGAGATGGAAAGTTTCGACCTTAGGCAGGAAATCATCTCGAAACTAATTAAAGCTACATGTGAAATTTCATTTTTCAGTTGCTTTTCGTTTGACCTGCAGAGGTTAGCAAAGGTCAAAAACCACTTTTTGCACTGCGACCCCTCGAAATATTCATTTGTTTTCAACCAAACTCTAATAACATCAATCCGCCGCCAAAAAAGTCATGTATGCTAATTTTGAACCAAATTGGACCCATAGCAATTGCTCGAGAGACGAAAATAAGAATTGTAGCTTAAACAGATATATAGATATACGTATAAACTACAGACATTCGAAAAACCATCATAACCGTGTTCAGGAGGTCTCAAAACATGGGAAAAATGATGTGCCCCCCATTTTTCTTCTAGTCATGCCTACCGTAATAGTCTAATTTTTTCTTCTAAAATTCGAATAAAAAAAACTGCAATGTTATGCAAATAAATTACCTTTTAAATCATAGTACCACACTTACTTTTTAATAATGCAGGTTTTCAAAGGTTTGCATTTTTGTGCATGAATTTTTTATGAATACTGATTTACAAGAAACGCTTGTGAGTTTCTACGAGAATTAAATTTCCGTTGAAATTTATAGTATTAGAACAATTATGAATTACTGAGTTTATTCAAATAACTAACTTTTTATGTTGGTAGCAGAATTTTATAACTAAAATTTAATTTCCCTTTCCCAGTTCTAAAGTTTTGTTTTGAAGATTAATTAATTAGAATCTAAAAAGCAATAAACATAACCATTAGAAAATGGATTATACGTTTTTTTTAATATTATTTTTGTGTTTTATTGGATGATAAACGTATATTGTCTTCATTGAAACAAAAAAAAAACATCTTCTCATATCAATAACTTAAAATACTTACAACATAGCAAAATATTTTCGTATGACTTACCTGAAACAAAAAAGAAGAAATATTATTAATTGTAGTGATAATTACTCAATAAAGCAGAACGCGTCTCAGAACGGCCAACTCAGAATAAATTCATCGAAATGCCGAAATTAGCCGTATACTGAATCGACAAGTATAGTTAGATACAGTAATAGTCCTTAGTGAGTTTTCAAACATATACCAAGTGCGCAAAAAAAAAAACGTTAAAATTGAGTAATCAAATTCGTTAGACTCTGAAGATGTGACAGCTCTAGAACGTGCTGGAATGAAAATACCCAGTCCAAATATTAGTTTCATAGTATGTATTTAAAAACGACTTACTAAGTTATGGGAGAAAGTTCTGTTACAGATCCTGTCATTGAAGTAGTAGAATACAAAATGGAAAAAAGCAATTTCACCTAAGAATGTTCAGCTGTTACACTTACGAAGGTATAGTTCTTCCAAGTTATGCGAGGAACAATCAATATTCCATAAATACGCACGGCATTCTTACCAAATTAAGAAATGAAAAAATTCGACAGTTGGAATAGGATTAGTAAATACAATTTGATTTGATTTTTTTACAGCCTTTGACAAGATAAAGAGAAATTTATTTCTTAGTGTTTGTATCAACGGGTCAAAAAAAATTTAGACCACACCTGCATCTCTAAAAATTTAATGCCTGGATAACGTTAAGGTGTAGGTATAGAAAAGTATACATGAGTTTGTCCTTATTCTTTACCCCTGAATGCATTAAAATAGAAAAAATCGGGTGGTTCTATTTAAAAAAATAAAAAAATTTGATATTTTTGCTTTGACCTTTTTATAGACATCCTGTATTAAATGAAAAATTTTTCAACAGATTCAAATACGTCTGACTTTGCTAAAAGCAACCAAATACAAACTATTTTCATATTTTTAAGGGTATCCTCGTAAAAAAATAATTTATAAGAGTCTGCAACGGTCAAATTTTTTACAAAAAAATTAATAAACCAACAAGTATGCATTTTTCGAAAAAAGTTTTTAGACAAAAGTATACTAAAATTTTATTTAGGTTTCAAAAATGTATTAATATATGTTGTTCCATTTAAAATAACAAAGTTATAGTCGACTTCCAGTAGAAATGGAAATCGAATCCGAAAACCCAAACGTAGAAATTTTCATGATTTTACTATAAGTATTTTGCCATATATAGATAGTTTTAACTCGTCGTGGGACACCCTGTATAGTTCTTGTAAATCTATCGAGTTCGTTCAGATCTGTGTTTAATCATTTTATCACTCCTAATGAAGATGTAAGGATTAGTATGGCGAAGTGTTCAATTTTCAAATTAATTGGGACATTTCAGTTGCAGTGCAAATATTCGTTTAACTCTGTTTCAATTATTTTTTATGTTCGTGTGCTTGTCTCCCGTCTTTTGAGATACAACCTCGAGTTTCTTTTATTACATCTAAAAAAACGTTTTAATTTGTAATCTTCTACACATGAAATCAGAAACACTCTTTATGTGGTAGACACTTTCCAAAAAGAATAATAATTTTAATACGCTTTATGACATAACAATCCAAATGTTTTCAAAATAAATAAAAAGCATTATAATATTCAGACGTGGACCTGAAAGTAAAGGAAATCAGAATTGTAGAACAATTCAGTTTCGAAGCTCTCGCAGTTTTGTTTTCGAAAAGGGATATAGTTTAAACGCCGCAGTATGAGCATTGTATAAATAAAACGGAATACAATACGGAAACACACAAAGACGAACAAGGGAGCTACTCAAATTCAATAAGAGATTATTGGTTAATCCTCTGTTATATTAGTAAGGTTTTAGTATCATAATCGTTTCTCAAAAATAAAAGAAAATTCTGTTATATATAACAAACAGATGATGTACGATCTAATAATTCTATATCCTATAAGTTGTTGGGTGTAATTACCAGAGTTATCTGATATTCCTCTCCTGCAAGTAAAACTTTGAGGTTAGAAAAGAGAAAAAGTCGCTGTGGGCCAGATTTAGTGAAAACGGTGGGCAATCAAATAATTCGAAGCGTAATTCGTAAATTTGTACCAAGGGGTTCACCTAAGTGTGAAAAATTGTATTGTCTTGATATAAAAGCACTCGCGGTCGATTTTTGCAATTTTTCTTTTTGAATTATCAAACAATTATACGTAATACTTTCTTGTTAAAGTTTCACCATTTTGAAAATCGTTTATAAACATAACTCCATTATTTATAGGCTTATATGCGGACCATTTAGATCAATAGTCTTGTAATTTCTCTCCACTTCTTTCGGTCCCTTGCTTTTTCTCTCCAGCTCTGGATGTTTTTCTCTCTAAGGGCTTCTTCCACTACATTCCTTCACCGTTTTTTTAGTAAAACTCTTTTTCTCTTGCCTTCTGGTATCTTCCATGCAACTCGTTTCAAGAGTATGTCTTCGTCCATTCGTTCTAAGTGACCTAGCCATGTCTTCATAATCGGCGCTGATTGGTGACTCATTGTCTTAGTATTTTTCTCTCCCAAATTTTCAATTTCTGTTCAGATTTATGCGTCATCATCCAGGTTTCACTAGCGTATGTCAGAGTGGGTCTAAGCATTGTCTTATAAATTCTAACTTTCGTAGATCTGGATATCTCTTTTGATGTCAATATTCTTCTGAAGCGGCCTGCACAGCTGTTACTTTCGGCAATTGTTAGTTCGATTTCCTTTTCTTCTTGGCATTTATTATCTAGTAGTACACCTAAATACATGAATTTTTCTATTCTATTAACGTTCCATAATGTTTCGGTACTTTGAAATTGTTTTTTGTCTTACTTCCACATTCATTCTTTATTTTCATAAAACTTTGTTTCGTCATTATTGTAGGCCTCTCTCTTCTGCTAGTTGTTTTGTGGTTTCTTCAAGCTTCCTTCTGTTTCTTGCTATCAATGTCACATCATCAGCATAAGCTAAGCATTGATGACTTTGTTAAATATCATGCCCTTTCTGTTGATTCTGGTTCTTCTTATTATGCCTTCCAATAGTACTGTTAATAGGGGTTCGTCTTGTCTTAATTCTTGTTTTGTTTTGAAAGGTTCACTTTTCTTGTTAGTAATTTTTACTATATTGGTTGTGTCATCTAAAGTCATCTTCACTAGTTGAATTAGTGTTTGGAATTCCTAATTATCGTAATATTTGGATTAACTTTTTTCTGATCACACTATCTTTTGAAATCAACAAAAAGGATCTGTGTTGGTATTGCATATTCGTAAAACCCAATAGTATTTTTTATTAGAAAAATTTAGTAGGATGTTCCTTTGCCTTTTCTAAACCCTTCTTGCTACTTCCCATAAATTCATTACTGTGTCAAAAAACGGTCGCCATCATTTTTCCGGCCGATGAAACCGTCTTTGCCTTTTTCGGAGCAGGTTTGCCTTTGTAATTCACTGTAATGACTATTTTTTTCATTTCTGGAGTACATGTGAGGATCCAGGTTTCTTTGGCTTTTGGTCCCAAGTGAGCAAATGCGAGACGCAATGCATGGAGTCAGTAAAAAGCAAATTCATTCTTTTGTAATGTCTATATCCTCTTCCAATCTCTCTATATCCCTAATCCCAAAGCCATAAAGTATCAATCAGTGAACACTGATGTAAGAAGCTTCCTTGATTTAGCTTTATTTTATCATGTAACCCACTAAATATTCCCAATACGCATAAAACCACTAAAACCACCAGACCAAATTTGAACCCGGGACCTGCAGTTCCGGTAGGTTCCGGCAGGACCAAACCGCAGTGCTAGCCTTTTTTGTAAAATATCAGCCCGGGTTTCTGTTGCATACTCAGATTGTTTCCACACCACCTCAGAATGTTTCAAGATCGATATTGATGGTAGTGATTTGTATTGGGATACCCAGCCTTGGTCATTTATTGTCAACCCAGGCTCGTGCCAAGGTTGATTGACCCATCCTTGTCCATACCAATGATTACACAAGCTTGGGTCAAGTCTGGATTTCCCAGCCTTGGCCATTCATTGACAATCCAGGCTTGGGCCAAGGTTGGGCCAATCCTGGTAACCCAGCCTTGGCCATTCATTGGGGACCCAAGCTTCGGGTGCTCAGTCCCATACGGCGTGGTTCGAGTATTTTCGTCTAACACCCCATCGGCAGCCATACTTTTTTTATTATGGGTCTGATCAATCCGATTTCTATTTTATTCAGTGTGTCACACATTTTTTATTATTTATTACTATTAAAAGTAACCATGTCTGATGCGTATCTTCCAGTTCAAAGATGGCGTGCATTGAATGGAGAAAAAAAAACTAACTCAATTGTGAACGAGCAAAGATTAAATAATTTAAGTGTGCTCTGTGAGTGAGGTTAACAATCTACAAGCGTTTAATAATCATAATTTGGAGATTTGGATTTTGTCGTTACTGAATATTTTTATTTAACTAATTAACTGATATTATGTTATTAATTACAGTAAGAGTAAGATTAAATATAAAAACTTATGTTTGCTTATTCTTAAAATCAAAATAATCATATTGAATAAAAAATTAATAAAGATAAAGAAGAAAAAGTTATGTAATGAATAAGTCTTTGTATTTCTGTCCTGGCAGTCAAGGTTGGCTCAGCCCTGGCATTTAAGTATGACCCAATCTGGCATTTAAGAATGGCCCAGTCTTGGTGACCAAGCTTGGCTCATCGTTATCACTCCAGAGTTTTACCAAGAATGGGCCAAGCCTGGCTTACAAGCTTGGCCCAGAGTTCTACATAGTTAGGACACGCCTGGGCCAAGCTTAGGCCTCTATAAGGATGTCAGACCGTATCATACGCTCGAGAATAATATATTTCTATTTCTCAGTTGTCTACAGTTAAGCCATGTCCCAATTATTTAGGTACAACAAATATTTCAAATATTGTTAAGTAGGAGGATGGAATTATGTAAGAATATAAAAAACGGTAATTATAGGTAATACTCCTATATGGTTTTCATCCTTTTTCATAACAGTATTTTATTAATAATGACACCACGAAGAATGCATAATATAAATCAAATTAATAATTAGCTTCACGAACAGAAAGTAATGTTTATATTTGATTATAGTACTGGAACATTTTGCTATAACGTCGAACAGGTATAGTAAAATAAAACGAGTTTGCATATAAGGTAAATCATTAACCGCAAACGCATCGATTGAAGAATACTTTGTATAATAAATCTTTAATAAAAACGTGTAGTACCGTTCAATATTCTAACGGTGACGAAATAAATTTATCCTAATATAGATTAATGAATGATCATCCTCTCTCCCAACATTTTAAACTAAGAACTGATTGCTACATTATCAATGAAGACGTTGAAATACTGTTACATAAGAAACATGGAAAGTAATGGTTACTCAGACGCAGAACAATGTCAAGTTAGCTTATGAAAGAACAAATCAGGTTGGTTTACTAGCGTTCTTAAAAGTTTGTGTTGAACTATGATACTAATAATGCCATGTATAGAAAACATCCACAGAAGTACCAAGAAACCGCGGTTGTAAATTAATTGATAACAGACGGGTAGTTTCAGAGTCCAGGTCAGGCTTCAAATATTTTTTTAGACGACGCCATCTGAAAGTTGTTCGTACTGTATTCATTCAAATTGCGTTTTGAGTGTTCCAAGTAGTGAAAGTGACAGTTCCGTACTGCAAAACACTTTCGGGACGCTCTGGTGTAGACAATTTTAACTTCCTTAAACGTGTCTCTAGCCACTTCAATGTTGACAGTTGACAGTTTCACTTCGATGATTTTGCATAACCTTAAATTTTTAATTTTCTGAATTTATTTGTTTTATCCGAAGTTTTCTCTAAATTAATGAATAACAATGAATTATGATAAAAAAGAAAGCATCAGCGATGAAGAGTTAGTTAAATCCACGCCACCTGATCTCACCGAAGAAAGCAATGCGGCCGTTCTTAATTCGTTGCCGGATAAATCTCGTGCAAGGTACGAAAAACAGTACGAGCTCTTTATGAAGTTCACATTCTCGATGATTAAAAGTAATCTTGCAATAAAACAAGATGTTCACAACAACAAATATCCAAAACTCATCAATTTGAGGAAACAAAACAAAGGGTACACTGCAAAAAAAAATAAAAAACTTTAACCAATATCTCATGTGTAAAGTATGTATTATTACTTATTAGTTTTAATCTTATACGAAAAGTGGTTGTCTTTTAGATTTGTCTTATAATAGCTGTGGCAGGTGGATTACGATGTGATGAATTAATAAAATTGACATTGAATGATAATCAAGATAAAAATGATGTTTTAATTATAACAGTACCAGAAACAAAAACTGGCAAACAACGTATCTTTACTGTAACAAACAAAATTTTTCTTGGTACAAATCCCATCGAATTGCTTCGTAAATACTCAGCATTGAGACTTCCACACACAAATCATTCAAATTTCTCTCTCGGCTATCTTAAAGGCAAGTGTTCAGCCCAAGTTATGGGGATTCATACCATATTACATGGTAAGATACCATGTAATATTGCTAAATAACTACATTTACAAAATCCAGGCCACTGTTTTAGGCGCACCTTAGCGTCCCTTTTAGCTGATACTGGTGCAGACCTTCTGATGTGAAAAAGGCATGGTGGGTGGGCTTCTTCCACCGCAGCGGAAGTTTATATAGATGACTCAATAACAAACAAGATTGAAATTGCTAACAGAATACTTTCTTCCACCACATATACGAATCAATACGAATCAACACATCTACAGAGATTCCATCAACATCTAGTAGAGATATACATATTCCATCTGCATCCAATCCAATAAATATTAAAAATTGTCCTGGAGGTACAAACAACATTACTATTTGCAAATAATTAATAAATTAATATTGACATTGCAAATATCATTAAGTACATTATATTGTTCAATAAATAAAATGTTTATAATTCTCTATTATTTATTTGTTTCCTCAGTGTAATTGAAAAAGTTTTGGATCTTATGCGTCGTCTAAAAAATACTGAAATACTACTTTGTTGGACTCGTCTGTTGCTCGCCTCGATTCGCTCGTCTCGCAATTTTCAGACTCGTCCAACAAAGTAGCACTTTCAGTTCTTGGCATACAAATAACTATTCATAGATGTTTCAGTGAGTGAATTTGAGATATGTCAATAACTTTGTGTAAACCAATGATACACAAAATGAGAAATTTTCTCTGTTATACTTACTGACAAAATGCAGAACTACGAAGTATTTTGGATTAGTGCTCACAAATTAATTTTATTATACAGTTGCATGTCATTATTGTAATGTAATGTTTAACAGAGTATTAATTTACATATTCTAATGGTGCGTTTCCACGGGACTTGATTTGTGAGAGTGAGGCACTAATTTTAAATTATTATTCATGACACAGTTCTCACTGTGTTGTTCCGTAGTTTACATTGAAGCGTCGATCATGAATTGGCAAGTGGTTGAAAGCTGTGCCGTTATAAGTTTTTGTTTCGTAAATAAATGGAGGAATGAATGAGTTCATCTCCTCAAACCAAAATACTTTCGGTTTATAGTTATCATCTGTACCTTTCCCAGATCTTACACACAGTACCAGTGGTAAGAGATTCTTAGACAGTTCTTTTGTCTCAAGCCCGTAAATACTTAATTCCTAAATCCCTATAATGGTATTCATCTAAATTTGGGTCATACAATACTTTTTTCCGTAGATATAACTTCAATGTGGTGTAATTGATATTTTATAACTCCACGTAGTTATGAAGACATATTGGCTTCACGAACGATATTTCACGACGGAAACCAAATACATATTTTCCGCCTACGCTTTAGGCACGCGACAAAAATTACGAAAGTAAATTTATTGACTCTTGTGGTTCAAGCCTCGCAGAAATGCTGATAATACTACAATTTTTTACAAAAACACCCTCTTGGATAACCATTATATAACATATTAACTACTTATATGATGTGATTTTTATAGTTTTTGTATGTAAATGTACTCGAATGTGACCCCGACAGCATACTGGTTTCAGGAGATATCTCAGAAGATCCTGCATTCTTTGAAGTGCCAAGCAATTTTTGGGATCGATCAAAGGTCGGCATTTGATTTATTGCAAACTAAATGATCCTTATTTGCGGCGAGCAGTTTTTAAGGAATCTTATAGTCTTATAGAGTGATGTTTACCTTATAAATTAGGATCAGAGACACATTACATGAAAGTATCTAGGTTTCTTCAATGTAACTTAGTTTCATTGTTAAATAATAAAAATTTATCTTTTATCTATATATCAAATACATCCTCGTATGTGTTATCTTTGTAGCAGCATCGCCAAATTTGAATTTGAAATATCGTTTTACATCTACAATCCTATCAAAATACTAAATTATAAAAGATACAGATATTAGTTAAAGAAAACGATGGCGGTGTTTGAAACCATTGCGTGTGAATTAACTGAGAGTAACTTTTTTACTCAGTGTTTTTGAGGTAAATGAGAAGCATTTTTTGTTCAATACTTAGTACAGCAATAATTTATCCACTTACTTGTTACTGCTTTTAAAGACAGAACTTTTAGTATAAATAAACAACCCATTTTTTTTTCAAACAAATTTTGTGGTTGGAAAGAAAGATTTTTTATACTGTTCAATTCAATTAAATTTCATTCAATAATAACCAGTTAAATTCTCAATTACTCCTTATAATTTGTGTCTTCATCGAATGTAATTAATATTTAAATTGATGTTATTTTTCGTATTTATATGGAACACAAAAGACATAATTACTGAGTATTTTTAAACGAAATACCGATGCAGAAATATTAACATAGCTTAATGAGGAGACATTTATAATTGATAATTAACGAAAAAATTGATATTGAAAATCTTCCCAACCTTAATATGGCATAGCGGAATGATTAATTGGCATGAATTAGCAAACGAACGATCCGAGCTTAACGAACATCTTTGACTACATCAATGTTTTGTTTTTTTTTATGAGTTTTATATTGTGCCTGTTATAAATGAAAAATTCCGCTTATTAAGAATCATGTGTGAGCGATTAATTATCCACTCAATGCGGCATATTATTATCTGTCAAGATCGTCCGACAAGGTACACAGCTTTTAATTTAATCACAACTTCGACAAGTTCATCGTGAATAGGAAATATGATTACTAGTGACATCCATAGTTGACAGAGTTCAATTTGTCCCCTCACATTGAACCCACACAAGTTATTATTATTGGAATTTCTTGTCATAGGCAACGTGAGTTTATAATATATTACGGGAATGTTGACGTAACACACCGCCAAAATTAAAACTGAAATATTAATCATAACACATCATTATTAATATCCTCAACTCAAGAAATGTTATCTCGTTGGTGAGGGATAATTTGTTTTGGTTGCCTTGGGGTGGGCCGGACGAGATTACTTATTATATAGTAAACTATTGTTACATATTCAATAGTATACTATCGTTTAAATATCCTTAGCAAACTATATTGTTCATATTGTGTAAAAAAAGAAACTGAAACAATCCTTACCAAATGTTGTATTTGCAAATCATTTTCCGATATCAGTGTAAAAAAATTGGATGGATGAAACATTCGTAAACTTATAAATAAAGAACAATTCTTCAAGTATATGATTGAACTGTAACTTGAAACAGAATAGCTTGAATTTTATTGTTAAGAATTCTCTATAAAATAAAGAAGCTAGGAAGTATCTGGAAACCTATATCCGACAAAAAGAGGTATTCAATGAATTCTAAACTATGCAATTACTTTAGCTCCGTTTTCTCGCGTCGATTTTTCGGAGATAACACAAATAAATACTTGCAGAAAGAATGGCATTATTCACATTCACAGTAAACATTTATTACTCTTAAGAATTTTATTACTCTACTTCTATTTCTCCGTTTAGTTAACCGGATTATATCTTAACGATAATTGGTACCAGGATAATTAAAATAATACGAAGTCACGGAGGCATTGGGAATTGATAATTCAAAAAACCAGCGGAATTAACGACATTTTTTTATCGCATAGTCAATACAACTAAGCTCTACAGCTGCACCGAGCTTGAGCTTTATACATTATTTAGTTTGTTTACAGTGTTCGAATTCGTTTTATACAATGAACCTGTTGTTTACGTTTTATCAGAAATCGACTTAAAAAATACGTGCCTGTAGGTAAGTTTTCTTCGATTGGGCACTTGTTTTTCTTGTCAAAGGTCTTATCTTGTCTCAATCTTCTTAAAGGACTATTTTAAGAGCTTTAAATATGGAAAGTATTCGGGGAGGTGAGGATCCTTCAAATGACACGAAAATACTAAAAACGTGGAAAAGGAATGAAAAAATTTTAACGAGTGTCTATTGGCACCCTTCACGGAAAAATCCGTGACTCTAATTTCAACCATAGAGACACGGACATTTTTAAAGAAATGAGTCCAATGAAGCTTTATCCGTGTCTCTTGAACTCACGGATGAATACTGTCCACGGATAAATACCACCTACTGATGAACTCTGACATATATGCCATTTCTAATCTCAATATATTTTTTCATTCATTTAGAACGAATTATACAAAAAATTTATTAATACATAATTTGATTGTAAGGATAACCTTAGTAATAATGAATTGATGTATATCTCGCAATTTATGCTCTGACTCTTATTCTAACCTTGCTGATAGTGCACACGAGTAACTAATATCCGTGGCAATTGGATTAGGTTAGGTTAGGTTAGTTTAGTTTTAAAATTTCCATGTTTCCAAGATTAAAATTAGACCACGGTTTTTTTCCGTGGAGAGTGGTGATTTTGGATCTTATGGTAAGATTTAGAGACACGTTTCTATAAAAATTTCCGGGTTTATAATTGGCAATTTCTGTGTCTCTAAGAGCCACGGAAATGTCCGTGGAGGGTGCCAATAGTAGCACCGAAATTTTAAATGTCTGCTGAAAGCAACGGGGAAGTAATTAGGAAAAAAGAGTAACGATAAAAGAATGGTATATAAGCAGGAATACCGACAAGAAGTAAATATTAAGTAAACAGCAAGATTGGGATGATAAAAACCAAACTACATAGAAACCAAAAAGAAGAAACAAGATAAAATGTATTATATCAATTAGAAAAGAGAATGGATTGATAATAAAAAAAAATATTCAAAAAAAGGTACATAATTCTGTAAAAGAATTTTCTGAGGAAAGAGGAAACTGAGAATTATAAAGGTAAAAGATAAAAGCGGAGAAGTTGTAGAGAAGGAAAGACAGTCTAAAAAAATTTCGAACAAGTATTTTCAACTGTTTTTAACAGAAAATATAAATTGTGAAAATGAATCGGAATAAGATGGGAGGAAATAACAGAAGAACGAAATGACATAGACAAACTAGTCCCAATTTCAAAGAAACTGACATTAGAGGGGGAACAAATAAATGAAAATAATATGAAAGTTATGAGGTATAGAAAGCAGTTCGAAAAAGGATAATAAAAATAGAATATAATGAATTTGATGAAGTGCAAAACGTCACATATCTAAGAATAATGATTGGAGGAGAAGATCACAAATATTAGAGAGCGTATCATGCAAACAAGAAGATGTTTGAAAGCAAAATACTAAATAAAAAGATCAAAATGAATATTCGAAAAACAAAGATAAGACCGATACCGGTGTTGTTAAGAGTTAAGAATAACGGAAAGAAAAATAATAAGAACAATATTAGGACCGATTAAGATTCATAAAAATGACAACGTATGAATTATAAAATAAAGGAGGGACTTGAGGGAAGTGAATTGAAAGTATAAAAAAACAAAAAATAGGAAGGTTGAGGCATCTGTGTAGATCAGGCAAAGACATAGTAGTTTTATCAACGCTACAATGGGATTTATATGGTGGAAGATGCACAGATCAAAGAGTTTAAAAGGAGTGGAGAAGAGCCGGAGTGAAACGGCATCCCTGCAATGGAAAGTCAGGATCGCGTGGAGAATAATGCGATTGATCCACCCTGCAAAAAGGATACAGTGGCTCAACCCCATAATAATGAATTCTAAGAAAATATTTTGACGGCGATTTGTCTATTATATAATTACGATAATAATAGATCGATCTTATAATAGAAGTAGTTTGGAATTTAATGAACGTTCAATAATTCTATTTGAAACTTAAGCTATCCTACAATTTGTTGAAAATTTTCCTTTAAAAATTTTTTTCATAAAAAGTAGAATCGTGATGTGAAACAAACCAGATATTCTAATGTACTGTTGAAATTTACGTTAGTTATTTTTAAAAGTTTTTTTAAATGATGAATGATGATGGATCGATCCATCAAACTCTATGCAGTACGCATGAAATGTTAGTCAATACGGATACATGCAGTGGAAATTTCAATTTGCAGAATTGTGTTGGGATAGTATTAAATAGACAATACAATTAAATAATTAAATAGTTGTTTTAGTGTTATGGGATGTTAGACAATTTGCGTCAATCTAAAGACTATTGTACCATATTCACTGTGATGCTGATGATGATAGTATATAACATTTTCATAAAAAATAGCTTATTTTACAGGCCGTATGACATCAAGAAATGACTGCAACAGTATTAATTATAAAACGTCGTAAACTACTATTTGGATATGTATTTTAAATGGATTTTCTCAAAATGAACAGTTACGATTCTTAAACGGTTTGATTTAAAAATTTTAAATTAAAGATCGCAGATAACAAGTTATTCATAATTTTTTGCCCTTTTGTAGTTTACTTACGAGATCTAACAATAACTGTAAGGTAAGGAATCAAATAAGATTCCAATATTTTTTGGATTTATCGATGTGCTTTCATATCGTCACAGTTAAAAAATACGAATATCTGATATTTTGAGTGCGCTCACCCTGGCGCAATTAAACCTTTGGGTTCGTTGTGCGTGCATAGACCAGTCATACAATCGGTCGACTGTTCTGAAATAATGTTCTAGTGTACTTATCGGTCTCAGTTAGTAGTACAGAAGATTGATACAACATTGCATAGAAATATTATCATCAATTGGAAGTATTCAGTACATCCTATTTACAGAGAGGGCGAACCACTGATTGGGTCGCATTTTTGATTAAATCTTCGGGAAAATTACCACTTAGTCTGTCTAGAATCGATTCATCGAATAGAATACCGGCATCGAGATACGGCAAAAGTTTTCAAAGGCTTGGATATCAATAATGCCACTGGCTTCGATGGTATACCAACTTTCGCATTAAAAAGATGCGCAGCCGAACTACAAGTCTGCTATGCAAATTCTTTTTCTTATCATATAAAAGAAGTCTCTTCTCTGCCAGTTGGAATCTTGCTTGACCAGCAAATTATCTCTGCGTTAATATAATCAGCGACCATCAATACGACTTTCGATTACATGGATCAACTGGTGATTGATACCGAAAGCTTTTGTCAGGGTCTGGCAATCCACCTCTTTAAATGAATCAACATCAAACGGTTTGTTGTTCTCACTTATGGACTAGCCAAATAGTATTGTCAAAGATCCAGGTAACAATCTTTGCAGTAGGGTTTTTAAAGTCAATGCTGATAATCTCCAGGGATACATCTTGTTACGTACTCTCTTTTTTCCGTATATTAAAGATCTACTCGATTAAACTGCCAACCCCATCCATAGCTTCGCCGACGATAACCCACTAATGTCGTTGTTTAACTCCAATAAATTTGGCTAGTACCCAACAGATCTCTATCAGCAATACCGATTTTGAAAAAATCGATTCGAGCTTAACGCAATAAAGAACCGGATTGCTGTTTTTAGAAATACTTGGTTCCGTCTTGACATGCTGGCCAAAATATGTAAGGAAGCTTCAGAAAAAACTTTCGGTTCTCCACGCGCCACTCGAGCTATTGGAGGGTAATAGGGTTTAGCCTCTCATGCTTCCTCTTTATTTTTGCCCTTTATGAAATGAGTATATCCAAATTCAGTGAAATTGAGGCTTACGTTCGGCTTCTGTTTCTGGTGACGAATAGGTGTGGAAGCGAAAGGACTGGGTTATTCATCATTTCCATTATCATTTTTAGATTCATTTTTCTCCAAGTTACCTTCCATTTATCGATTTTTTACGGAAGAGAAATGACAGTTTTTCAAAATAGGTAAATATATTTACGTCTCTTTTAGTAGCTTGATTCCAATTGCTATTCTTTTATGTATTATATTCTGGCAGTGCGACATCGGAGTATTTTATTTTTTTAAGTGTTGGTCGTTTTTCAATTTTCTATATTAACAATCAACAATACACGTTTCTATAAGCAGCGATGGCGCGTAGCGATTAATCAAGTCGGCAGACCAAGCTGTCGACAGTATGGACAGTATCATCTCTGAGCTTCTGGGCCATACTTATTAAGCAATTGGTCGATAGTTAATTTAGACAGTCGTGAAGCCCATCCCAACATATTGTCAACTGATTCCAATCCAGCTTTCACGTTGCGGAGACTCTACAAGTTACAATGAAAATAAGAGAAACACGAGGCTCACTTGGTCTAGTTTTTACCCTCGCTTAACCATGATGCATGTGTAGGAAGATTAATGACTAAAGACGATAGCGTTCCATTCCTGATTTTACGCTAGTCGTTCTGAAGTTGATTTTTCCGATAGTTCTAGTTAACGGGACCACTAACAGACATCGGTATGAAAAAAAAACAAAATCATTATACTTCTGCAAACCATTAAGTTGCTTTTATCATTGACAAAGTGAAACGATGTCTTAAAACTAATACCTTTGGGTGACGATTTTTTCTCTTTTATCCTACTCATTCGATCTATGCTTCTGGCTATTCGTGTTCATACTTGATAACATCTAACAACAGTTTTCACACTCCTGTTAATTTTACCAGCAATTTCTCGGAACGCCTAGCTTACCGAAGATCAAAAATTCGACTTCTCTCCTGTCGATAATTTGCATTTTTCGCACTCTACAAGCGATAAACACTGTTGAATTCTTGTAAAGCAACGTTTAAAACCACTTTACTCGAATAAATTCTGTTATCTGATATCAGAAACGCTCGGTTCGTCTAATACTTAAATAGTAGAATAAAAAGAGGAATGTCTAACTGATAGCACTGAAATTCTAATCTTGTGTGAAGCCTTTGATGATAAACATGTACGTGAAATAGTTACTGGGTGTGTGAGTTATATATTACTGAGTATACTATATAAGTACAATGGCGACATTGTTGTGAATGGTTGTACTTTAGTTTCTCTTTTCTTAAACAAAAAATCCATGAACATTCGTGAATATATTTCGTTATACTTTATTGAATTGTTTATATAGTAAAATTCTCAATTTTTTGTATCTAAACAAACTTTACCAAAAATAAATTCAGAAAATTTTCACATAATCGAAGATTTTTTTAACGTGGAAAGCCGCCATTGGAGAAAATTAAGCCGTTGTTCTGTTAAAAAAATAGTATCCCACATTGCTGAGATAATTAACTGATTAATTTTAATAAAATTTATGTAATAACAGATTCCTGAAAAATAACATCATATAAAAATAAATATTTAAACATCATTTTCTTTCAATACATTAGATAAAATTAGATAAATTAAATTCTCAAAGTCTCAAAGTAGAATTCACCCGAAACATATGATACATATTGAGTGTCAAATGTGAAGGATTTAATGTCAATCATAAAAAGTTTGTATTTGTGCAAATAATATTAATTTTCTTTTACAGTGCTTATTTTTATTAATTATTGTGGCTAAAGTGACATTTTTTAATCAAAATAAAACATTAGAAATGAAACATACATCAACTTGTTTTTGCGAGGTGTTCAGGCACAAAGAAACAACGAAGCATAGAGGAGAAAATAATGTAATAATTTTGATCAAGGCAAAGTATGGTTATTTGATTCAATTCTATTTATGTCTGTACTTTTATTTATTCCAATATTTGTATATGATTATTTTCTATTGGTGTCTACTTTATGATTCTTTTAGTAAAGAGTAACCTTATTTTCTTTGTATATGCCCGAACAATCTTAATATTTGTACTTTAAACTACGAGGGCCATTTTTTTCAGCCTCCGATAGGCTATAAATGAAAGACATGTTCATATAAAACAAAAAACACAGGATTACTTTTCGACATAATCATTGAAGAGATTGAGACATTTGTTCATATCTCTCGACAAGCTTTTCAATATCCTCTTCAAAGAAAGTTGCCGCAATTGTAGCCTAACCGTTCAGTAACAATAGAGTACAAAACAACCCTTGAATATCTTCTGGAAATTGCGTAGACAAAGCAGTAATTGTGAATCTGCGGTTTTCTTTAACCATTCTGTCAACTTGTTGAACCAGGTCATCTCAAACGACAGATTTGTGTCCTTGGCCCCCTTCATCATGCACATCATCTTTAAACTTTCGACACCATTCACGCACAACACCATCACTCTTGAAGTTTTTCCCATACACACGATTCATTCTCCGATATATTTCTGCAGCACTATGTCCTTCAGCCTGTAGGAAACGAATCACACTTCGCAATTAACGTTTATTTTATTAACCTAACTAACGTTTATTAACGTGGCTGTAGCATAACGCCGACTGACACCTGAGTATCAGCAATGGCAGAGGGTTTAGTACGAGAGCTTCACAGTCGCCTACAGCGCATGCCAGCTTTCTTCTGCCCGCGTAGCGTCTACACGGAGCGATCGGGGGTTATAAAAAAACGACCCTCGTACTTTAAAACTTCTCTATTTCGTAGTGTATAATTCTTCTCAGTATTTATTTTTCAGTGGTTTTCCTTCGAAATTTTATAAATTTATCTTCTAGTATTTTTAGTAAGATTCCTGACTTTTGTCACTGTCTGATATTTCTGTTAATATAGCATAGTTTATAATCTGCTGCAATTATCTCATTTATCTCTGCATTATTTTTCCCTTCAACCATTACTCCAAGTTATTTGTATGTATTTGTTATTTGAAAAGTATATTGACCTATTTTTATTTCTATCTCATTTTTTATATGCCGTCTTGAGCTTTACATATTTTTTGTTTTGTCTTGGATATTACGTAATCCTCTGGTTTGCGGTTATTTATCTTTGCTAGGCCTTTCTCAAAACTTTCCTTGTCTCTTGCAAACAACTCTAGGTCGTTCGCATATCCCATTATTGCGATTTGTGCAATTGTTTCTGGGTTAGATTAGGTTAGGTTAAGTTAGATTAGGTTAGGTTGTTCGATTGTTCCTGATTTTCCAATCCCTGCTTTTAGAGCCAGGATTAATTTTTGATATTTTCTTAAAATAAAAACAGTCCATCTGTTGAGGAAACTAGTTTCGTTTTATCACGAAAATGCGCCTGTCCATTAGTCCACTACTGTTGCAGAAAAAATTAGCCCCCACCACATTCACCCGATTTGACTCCTCCTTACATTATTTTCTGTTCTCACACGTAAAAAATTACATAGAAATTACGTAGAAAGCAATTTCGGAACCAATGAAGAGTTAACGACAGAGACAAATGCGTATTTTGCGGAATTTTTTTTTTTGAAATGTTCTAAAAAATTTGATAAAATTGGAAACTCGCTGTACTAAGTAGGTAGAGTTGAAAGGAGAAGAGTAAGTTAAATAAGGTCTTCATTGAAAAGTATTTTTTGTGTCAACCACCTTAATATATTGTGCGATGAAAATTATTTCGAGTTTCTTAGTTTTTATACGAGGGTTGCCTTTTAAGTTGTTATAAAATATTTATATTGAGTTATAATGTAGTACCCATTATTCTGCGTATTTACTACATTTTACTCTAAATCGAAAGATTATTTAATAAACGTAACGGTTTATTTTAATAGCAGTGACCATATCGCACTGTTTACCTTCGAATTTTTTGTAAAATAAACCTACATAAGACAAGACATAGTAATGTGTTTATTGAATTGACTATGACAACTGTCTTTTGTGACAGTACAGAGAACAAAATGAGAAACGATGAGAAACATAACATCCAAAGCGAGGACATTATTCGTTTCTAGATTTTTACATACACTCAACAAATTCTGGAAAATTTTCTCCATTCCGAAACATGCTTTAGAAAGTCTCCAACAGCTTATTGAGATGATGAAAATCGCTATCATCGCATCTTTTGTTAGACAATGGTTAACAAGAAAAATTTATTAGACGATAAATCGATTAAATACGGACATTAATTCGATGTTTTTCTCTGCCAAACAATCATTTTGACGTGCCTTATAGGAGCTGGTATATTGAATCCTTATGGGACATATCTCTCTCACACTTAAACACAAAATCGATTGTATTGCAGTTTGCGATATACCAAGAGACGCTTTTATCAGCCCTTAAGTCACATGCCGATCTTCTTCAGTCATGTTTCGCACAGCTTCGATGTTTCTCGGACTGACAATGGACATTGACATACCTTCTCGACACTCAACACTGACAGATGCATGACATGACGACATTCTGCGAACCAATTGTCTTCTTTGATTGTGTTTCATTACAAAAAGTTGCACGAAGAGATTCTATGCACTGTTGTTCATTAAGACCTTTTTTAAAAATTATCAAGCCTTCACGAAGAATTTCCATTTTTGTGCAAACTTGCTTCTTATAGAAACGATCACTATCAAGAATTTACTCAGTCAGTTTCTAAATTGCAGCTGGCTTCGCGATGACAAACGTCAATATTGCTACAACTCATTAACGCCACCTATTGTTCACTGTGAAAACTTAAAAAGCAACCATCGTACCTACGAGGGTTAGTTAGTAAGATGATGATTATTAGGTTTTCATCATATGACTCATGGTAATTTAATGGCTTCTAATATGGTTATATGACCAAAATCCTTAATTTTAATTTTAATATAAAAACAAAATTAAGAACAAGAATAAAAGTAAATGCTGTTAAGACTTCAAATACTACTAAACAAGAAATCCTCAATTATTATTCTATCATTACAAGACCATTTTTGTAGTTTTTAAATAGTTTTATAATTTCAAATAGGATTATTTATTTTATTTCTCCAATTTGTTCATGAGTAAAACTGTGACCATGGAGTAAATTGAAATAATCTACAAGGAGTGTTCAATACAATCAACAGAATTTCAAAATAAGGTGTTGTACTTATTCATAATAAATAGGGTTGTCAAACTAGAATGAATATACTTCCAAATAGAGTAAGTATTTCAAATTATATTAATACACAAATCGATCGTTGCCATACAAAGAAATCATGTAATTATATTAATGAATAGATATCCTTGATATTCTATTCATAAATACGAGGGATGATAGTAAAAATAAGTTACAATGTGCAGAATATTAAAATTACATTATTGAGGAGAAATTTTTGATTTTTTGGATCTACGTGGAGCATGGGCAAATGGAAGAAATATATTGATATGTATCGTATCCATACTTTCAGACAAAATCAATAAACGAGGGTTGTCCGAAGAGTTTCCGACGTAACAAAGAAACAACTCCACTATCATTTTTATTTTTCAATATGGTCTTCTTTAAGCCTATACACTCAGTCCAGCAATGTTTTAACCTTTTTAACTTTCACGTCCTAGTCATTATACATACACCGCGTCAATATGGTATCTAAAATATTTATTTGAATACGCTGTTGGTCCAAAGAGAGCGAACGCGGCATCCAATATGCATAATTATTCAGTCAGTATACGGTAAACGTATTTTTTTGATATTGTGATAGCCCCTTCTATCTCTCTAACTTTCGCTGATATCACTGATTGTCGCATTCTTGAACGATAGTGGAGAGTCTCCGTACACAGTGTCTAGCTCCTCTGTGTGACTAAACGCGGCACTCATAATCTATTCTGCTCATCTCGATTTCAAATATTTTCGCAAGTATTTTTGAATCTGGACGATTTTGGAGAAAATATAATATGGAACGTATCACTGAAGTCTCTTCTTGTCATTCTGGTGTCGTCTGGTTAGCCTCATGACAAAAAGTATGACATTAGTGCCTTGATAGCGTCTATTATCTAAACCAACTGTTATCAATTTTTTTTAATAAGTGAAGTGTGGTTGTAAAGAATTTTTTCCTCTCAATTTTTTTTCAAATTATTATACATTCGCTATATATCTAGTTCATAATATTCACGCTTAGCAACAATTTCTAAACATTTGTTTTGAACATTAGTTTCCTCACAATTCAAAATTCAACTATTTAGACAAAATATTGATTGGAATTTCTACCTTAATCAGAAATAGTAAATTCTACAGATGTAGAATTTATTCAATGAACCATTGAAATATTGTTCAGCATTAATTCAAATTAGTATTATTATATGAGTTTTTATTTTTTAAATTTTGATTAAAACACAAACTCACCGACTTTTTTCACTTTCGAAAACATAATGATCGTTCAGTAAATATCCAAAGAAACATCACGAATTAATCGCGGTAGTAACAATATTAAATAGACAGTTTGAAATACCGAATTACCTGATGTTATCTAATCAATGGCGCAAAACCCTCACTGTATTTGATCATTTTAAATAAAGATATGTAAAAAAGCTGATAAAATAAAATAACAAGTAATTGACAATTGTTGATAGCAATTTGTTCCAATAATATCGCTATTATGAAATAATTAGTAGGTAAAGTTAAAATTTCCTTTATCAACCTAAGACCCTTTTGGCAAATAAATCTATTGTAGTCTATTGGGTAATAAAAAACTCAATCAGCTAACAGAAGCGTATCTGTAGTCACATATCTATACGTACTATACAGTAAGTGGCCAAATTGTTAAGGACAGCACTCACGATTTTGTATTTTCTAATTTAAATAATATGGACTCTTTTTTTATAATGCAAACACCTTCTAAACCATCTTTTTTTCCTAATATGTATCAAGAGCATTTGGATCCCTCCCTATATGTGATATGTCAGCTGTACCATGTGAAAAGTATGCTTTACTCAATTCCTCCAATGATATGACAAGAACTTACATTTTTGATATAACAAAGACTGAAGTTTTCCAAAAAAGTGTAAATCGAATTTCCAAATTTGCAATCTGCCGTAATAACAGCAATGCAGACTTTCCCGTACCTATGACGTCTTTGGATTGGTAAGATATGGTTTTGGGAAATAATGTTGATAATCTAACCGTTCTTCAGGAAGTTGCAAAGAACAGTGTACCGACTCCACATTCACGCCTGGATCTAGTTCCGTCTAACCACATTTGATTGTGCATAAATAATTAGGTGATTTGGTAATTTAGGGTTGTCAAAGCAACAGTCAGGAATATTAATCGAAGTGTGTGTTATCAAGTTAAGCGACTAGCGCCGCTACACAAAAAGTAAGCATCTGCCAAAGGTTACCACTGTTAGCTCTTTAACCTGAAGCCTAATGCGATGTCTATCGTGTCTGTAGACAAATCAGTGTAGCCGTTTACTTCGTTTGTATAGGTGTATGCTAGTCTTAGACCACCCACCATATTCGCCGAATCAAGTACCGTACGACGTCTACCGCTTTCTTAAGGTCAAATTTGCATTCAAAGAAACAAGATTTGAGTATGATGAAACTGTGAAAGAATAAGCGGCGCGCTGTGACAGAATAAAACTTCCTGTACTGTTTGGAACAATTCAAGATTCGCATAGAATGATATAGGGATAAAGGAGAGGTATATATTGAAGGTGATAATAAATAAATATACAAAATATCAAAATGAAATATTTTATATCACCTGTCTCGTTATTTAGTAGCAACAACTCGAATATTTTAATATGAAACTTTGGTTATAAACTTATAAATATGTTGTCTTCTTATTGTTATATTCTGCGCTGTCTATAATGAAGATATGCAATTTAAATCAACTCAAGATAATTTTGAAAAGAACGCATTTGCTTCTTTTATGGTACAAAACATGTTAATATCACTATTAAAATAAAATAGGTACCAATATTATATAATATCCTATTGAAAATTAGTACGATAGAGATTTACTGAATACTAAAAGGATATCTTGGTACTTGTAAAGGAATTAAATTTTAGGAAAAATAATTCTTATCTAAAAGCAGAAATATGCTTGTATTGTATTCTTTTTAGATTCGAAAATAGGAAACAGAACAGTTTTTTTTTGTAAAAGAAATTGCAAACATAAAATTTATTATTTAGATAAGTCCCGAATTAACGCAGGCCATACTGTTCATTAAGTATGGGTAAAAAAAGACATTACTCTCAGAGCAGCCCACTTATAAAGACTTTCCATTGGAGACGATTTGGAGTTGTTATATCTCATAAGCTTGGAGAAAAAATTATTTTATTGGAAAGAAAAATATGCCTAGTATACTTGTACGTACAATAAATAAAATGACAGAAAGCTAGGAAGTTACTCATTGTGCATTTGAAATCTATGAAAAGCTAACAACTTAGGAAATGTCAATAATGGTCATGGAAACGAGTATTACGGACTTATGTTGGTACTAAAAAGTACTATAATACAATACTATAAAATTAACAAAAGGTAAAAGTATACATAATGCTCAGCGTGAATTAATTGGAGAAAATATTTAGCGTGATCACTGAATTTTTCATAGTTTAAAATGGTATTCTAGTAATTTCTATCAATGACGAATAATATGGTTGAAAGTTAGTACAAATATCTTGAAATTTAACTTTTAAATTGAGCAATTTTTTTCATCTGATGTCAAAGAATTTGGATAGAGGATAGATGAGAATAAATGCCACTTAAGAACAGGAATATTTATTTGCTGCTGATGATGTTCCGAATTTCGCTGTAAGACAACCTGTTATGTATATATAAGTTTATAATCTGCCCATCATCTGCCAGTTGAAGTTAATCAATGAAAAACGATAATTACTCTTTCAAAATACTTTTATTCTGTGTATCATTGACAGTACCCTTAATGATATATATTATAGTCCTCATAGATGCCAAGAATGCAAGTTTTATATTATTACAATCGTTGTGCTTCATCAACAAGACCTCAATCTTTAGTCCAGGTGATCGAATCCAACTGACTTTGATCTTGATTTCAATGCGTTTGGAGTGCCCATAGAAATCTTTTTTGTTTCTCTGTCAGATCTATGTAGAGTGCGACATTAAGTTTGATATTCAATATTCCTTATTGTTTTCATTTTACTCAATCAAATGTCTTCTAAAAGTGGTGTACCAGGTAGCAAATTTATAGCCAGTTCTTGAAATGATCTTGTTTGATAAGTGTAATCTCTTTTGGTAATCCTTCAAGCACAGCCAGTTCTAATTTCTCTTTCTTGAGACGTTTTGAGCAATTTAGTGTATAGAAAGTGCAACAAAAGAATTTCGTAAATCTTTAAATGAAAATTTTCCATTATAAACAAGTAACTAATTTAAATTGAATTCTCTATACTTAGTTGAATAAATTATAATTCATATGCGCCTGGAATCTGTTGTTCGAACTAATTATTTTGACATTAGATCGGAGTAAATAAAAATGTGTGGATATAAAACAAATAGGGGTATTTACAGTTATCATATTAGAAGAAGAAAATCTTTTCTTGCATTTAATTGATAATGACATCAAAGTTTTGTCCTACAAGACGAAGAATATTATAAATTACATGCTGTGGGACAACGTACTCAATTTTAATTCCAACGCGTTTATTAGATACCGTGCCAAGAGGAAAAATCCGAAATTATTACGTCCTAAATTCTCAATATATTTTGAAGTTACACTTATAAATTGTATATTTATCGAAAATTATACGAAATGTGCTCAACAAATATGATAAATGAATTTTTACAGCAGCAATTTTTTAAGCTTTTAACTAGTAAATAGTAATGTGTTGAGAGATGTAATAGTGGCAATTTTTAAACATTTTCGCCTTAACATTCTGCTACCATAAGCGCTTTAGTGTTGGCATATCTGTCGTGAACAACGCATTTGCATTAAGTTATGTTTTAAGTTGAAAAACGATACCAAATAAGCTCAAAAGCGATTCTACTTATTTTTCTTTAGAGCCCTTTACACCCTTACAAGCGTCAGAATATTGGGGTTTCGGTTTTGATACTTCATTCATTGTTTCCCTTTCTACTTCCCTCCTTACCTACTGATTTTTACTAAATTTTTCTTTGTCTTCCTCTTTTTCTCTTCTTATATCTTTTTAGTTTATTATGCTTTGTGATGTTCTTTTTTTTTACGTATCCGTACGTTAAACATCTTTTAACTATTGTATGTTTTATTGGGTCCTGTTTAAGCTTTTCTATAATTACCCCATGTCTTATCGTTTATCGTAGTTTTCCCTATTAAGTTCTTATTTCACTCTGTTTTCTTTTGGTTCATTAACAAGGTTTCTCAATCTCTATTTTTCCATTTTCTGTGGAAATGACTACCATGTATTCAATTGTGATCTCTTTTATAATTGGACCTTGTCATTTTTCCTTTTTTAGTTTACTAGCATCCTTTTACATTTTTTTGCTTCCATTTTATATATTGTTATATATACCGTAGGTCAATGCGATCAGCATATATTTTTGTTTTTCCTGTGAACGCTGTGTGATAAAGTAATAAAAATTGTGATTTTCAGACTTTTTTGAACTTTTAGACATAAAAATACTTAGGGGTATAGAAATTTTTGAAACCGAATTGAAATTTTCACCTAAAACATAATGCGATTTTCGTGAAACTCTGGTTGAAATATCTTCTGGTTTCTGGGTTAGTACCCTCATACAGCTGATATACCTGATACCGGATCATAGTTTTTGTAAAGCCATTAAGATATGTTTTTGAAGACATAGGCACGTTTTTACGTCATGAAGCTAAATCTAGAAAAAAGGATTTGACCATAAATAAGACAATTTTTTCCTAATTATGTACCAGGTATTTTGAAAAAATACTGGTAGTTTTTCTGTAGCGATTTCAGGAAATTTTCGAAATATCTAGTTTCAATATTTACTTAAATTTCACGAAAAACAAAAATAAAGCTTAATTCTACCTATGCCCTTGGAGTGGTTATATCTTCGAACGAGGTGGACTAAAAACATTATGTTGTAGGAAAGACCCCCCATATTTTCTTGCGTGAAATTCTCACATGAATTTTGTATGAATTTGGATACATCCTATATAGTTGACTGAAGATTTTATAACCTTTCATACGATATGAATGAATGGCAAATCTATTTGAATTGGACGTCATTTTTTATACCGATATTTAGTGGTTGGATACATTTAAGCGGAGACATAATGTTTCTAAGTATCATTTTTTTTAAACAAATCAAATTTCGAAAAAAAAAATATATTGAACTAATAATTTCTATTGTTATTTTTGTATTTATTTCTTCAGAAAAGCACTTCTCGTGCTATAAACAAAAATATACTGCTATTATTAGAAATTGTGTTGTATATGAAATATTTCCTAGTAATTCATATAATCAAATTGTGATTTTCAAGCCCTCAAATGTACACAAAAGATGAACACTGTGAGTGGCACGCGGTGCGCCAAATGGGCGCAGTGGCGTTAGCGGCGCAACAAAGTTCCGCAAATCCTTACGACCAATAACCGGCTCTGAAAATGACAGCTCTACCGAGAGAATACAACCATACCCAGTCGCATGTTCTACAATAGGCCTGTTATTGAAACTATGTAATTTAACTGATATTTTTTTATGAAAAATCGACAGAAGGATGTCTAAAAATATAGATATGGTGGAGATTGATCCTCGGTGCCTTATTTCTGTGTAGCTCTACAAGACTCCGACTTAGGGTGGCCTAATTTTCACATGGGTGTAAAAATTTGGGTTGCATTTTTTAATAACTTTGTAGAAAATATTATTTTAATGAATTTTATTTTTATTAATAATAAAGCTAGAGTTAGGTCTCTTCGTTTACTGTCTCTTATGGAATATAGAAACACCCGTGAAGAAACCAGTAACCTTATAACTATTGATCCAGTGATATTGGAAAAGACTTTGAAAAACGAGTGTATGCATCTGCGAGCTCAATTGTGTCTTCGCATGATGAAGTTAAGACCTAAATATCGTCTCCGAAATTACATAAACACTTTTAGAAATCGTCTACCGATGTGTACAACAGCATCAAACTCGTTCTCAAAGCTAAAAAGCGTAAGGGACTGCATCTAACATAGGAGAGAAAAGATTCAAATCACTTTTTGTAATACAGAAAGATTCAGCATGAATACAGTTAATTTAGTACAATGATTTTTTATACATTATATTGCACAGAAACTTCGTCTATAATTTTTTTAGAAAAACGAAATAATAGTGATATGGATTGTATTCTTCTGATTTTTATTATAGTAGATTTTACTTCATAGTTTCTGTATTAGTGCATTTAATTCACCAAAGTTACCAAATCAACTACAAGATGGTAGAAAAAAAGGCAAATGTCAAATGCCTAAGGTCCCTATGTCGTTTGTCATGTGAATACTTAGTAAAACGGTTCGATTTTTAGTGATTTTAAAATTATATAGTTAGAAATAAAATGCTAAGTGCCTTGGTATATAACATAGATTTCCACATTATATCTTAGGAAAAAACATCAAATAATATTGACGAAAATAAATAAAAATAGTATGTGGAGAGTTTGGTTCTTGCAATAAATCTGACCTGACTCTTCTAAATAATTTAGGCGCTTAGAATAAAATGGATATAAGTACATTCTTTTAATTCAACTCCATACAAACAACAAAAAATCTTTGAAATAAGTAGATTGTAATTTTCTTCGCAAAATTTAAATCCGGTTAGAGAATGTTTTCCAAATAAGAATTATGCCACCTCAAGATACCAATCATACCTTTTTTCTATTTAATTTCAACCTTCGAACAAGCCATTTTCCTTAATAAGCCATGAGTGTTTAATCTTATCTCAGATTTTGTAGCGTTGGAGCTTAAATCTATAACATTGGGGATTCATTTTTCTATACTTACTGTCGCGCTTGGCTGCCCCAAAAACTATAAATGAAGAAAGACGTAAAAAAAAGATGGTCCGAAATATCTAATGCTTGAGTTTATTTCTATCTTCGCTGGGCACAAGAATCACGACTCATGTGGAGGTTATCACAAAAATTCAGCTTTTCGTGTGTGCTGTTTTCGGTGAAGATGTGTTACTGATACTAGTTACGCACCGTAACTTGTTTGAGCGTTTACGTGGTGAAAATTTTATTGTGAAAGGTTTGCTATTGATTAGTTGAGTATGAGTTAAATCGGAGTATAGCCTGAAAGACATTGTTGATGAGATACTGTGTTGAAACATAATGGAAAAGAGGTTCTGATGTCACGAAATTCCACTCGTTAAGTTAAAAAATCGCAAGATGTTATAAATAATTAAATGAAAATGAATAACAACCTAAAGTTCTTATTTGGTTGGTATAAAATACATCTTTCATTGTGTCATCTATATCTAGCTTTCGTGAATGCACTTTGAAAGTTCACTATGACTGTTAGATGCAACACGAATATGTACAGTGCGATGAGAAAGTTCTAATAATTTCAATACAAAATCCTCAGACTAAGAAACTAAGAAAAATATATTTATTTTTCTACTATTTTCTCAAAATTCAAGAACTTAAAGTTGGAATATATTAGTCTCATATATTAAGAAGGTAGAACAAATAGTATTAAAATGTTCCTTTCCATAATAATACTTTCCTAGAAGTTTTCGATAAAATTTAAACTTGATACAAAAGATTTCTTTGAACTGTTTATCTTCTCAGCCTTTCGCGACTCGTACAAGAACTAAAGCCTCCTCATACAATGATGCTAAATCGTAAGCTAATAAGCTGCAACGTGTTATGCAAATTCTACAAGAATTATCCATAAAATAAGGTTCCCAAGGAAGAAAGTTGTTAGGCGGGATTTGGCGAGACTGACGTATAGCTTGGTCCCCTGTCTCCCAGATCCCGCGCCGGCGAGCTGTCTATAACGTTCATTCTTGTCTTGGTAGCCGTGAAAGATGGAGCTTCCGTTCGATTCTCACGCCGAGGATTACGGCGGATTACGCTCATTTTTTATGTACAAAAAACGTTCCTCCAGGGAACTTTCATTCCTAACTGTGTGATTGCGAAAGTAGAAGAAGCAATGCCGAAAGATCGAAAGGTGATGGTTAGCGAGATGATCCCTGACGTCACTAAGTCCTGCTTATGACGACGAATGACAACAAACGGCAACGTGTGGTTGCAGCGGCCAGTGATTACTACTTCTTCCCTGAATTAAAGAAACATTTGAGAAGGACGCATTTCTCGACCAACAAATAGCTGAAAGAAGAGGTCTTAAGCCGGCGCGGCGGCAGACTTCCACGACTCAGGTATAAAGACCAGCCATTATGTCGAAAAATAGAGGGAAGCCTGAGCTTTCCAGACATGTATTATTCAATGCCAATGTTTTTTATTGTGAAAATTCGTTGGGAACCTTATTTTATGAACAAGTCTCGTATTTATGTAAATCACTATCTTCGAAGATAGTGTTGATACTGTAAGAACTTGTGTCGTAATGTCTTCGATTTTGTATGCATTATTTGTTATGCACAGTTTCAGTTTATTTGTTTTTTATTTATAAATATTTTGAATTAGAAAATTAATATATTGTTAGCTGGAAGGAGACCCTTTATCTCATTATTTGTTTGAAGCAACCAAGCAGGACGCGGGTCTAATTCCCAATCCGTACCTTTATGTGATGCAGTTGTAATGTTATAGGCATACACTATCCGCATTCACCAAGACGGTGTGATATGGCTGGGTTCTTCTATATATATATAGTTAAGGAAGACTATAGAGGTATAAACTGAATTTTGTATGAAACTGCGGTACACTGTGAATAATATTATGGAATAAAAATCGAGTTTTAGAAATTAATTATTTTAATAATTTGCGTTTTCGGTGATAAGTTGTTCTTTATTTAAGTAGCATACTGTATAACGCCTCGTATATTTTTTTCTAACGGCTTTCATAGGGCAATTATTGTTGTCATTTAAGATTGACAAGATTTGTTGTCCATTTAAAAGATTCGTCTACCGGTCTACGAGTTACATGATGAGTATGTGTGCGAGATAGGTCGGGTCAAGGTCGCGGGGGAAAAGCATCGTCAGGCAGGCAGGCAAGCGACGAACCAAGGGACGCAGAAAGCAGCAGTAAGAGAGAGACGGCATTGAGGTAGGAGACAGCACCACCTATCGATCCCGTACAACAGCGTTGCCGCCGAAAGCAGTACGTTATACAGAATGTTTTCAAAAAAATTTGTTAACTATAATTATGTTTTTGAATTATTCACCATGGGATGGAATGTTGCCTGATTGAATACGACAATGTCATCTTAAATTTCGATGTTTTTGTATCGGTCGAAAAAATTAGAAACGCGAAAATTTCGAGCTATAATTTATAATGATTTGAAATAACGCATCAACATCATTACGAACTTTATGAACCTATCGTCTCTAAAGTTTCTAATTTTTACGTTTGTATTATGTAACAGCTTTATGGATCCTTAATTTGAACTCATTTTATGTGTATCTGTATTTTTATATAGCATCATCAGAGCACCCAGCTATTTTGGTAGCCCCACTCGTCTTTTGTCGTTCTTCCCACTCAACTCCATGATATTCGTGGAGCCTCACGTCATCAAATTATTGAACTTCTTGTGTTGACAGTGGCAAACAAGCAGAGGATCATTTTTTTACCAAGTTTTCTACATGTACAGACTATTGAAGGCACCGTCAATATGTAGACCAAAAAATTGGATCGAATTAAGTCACTGTTGAGTATTAGAGCTGGTAAGCCATAGGATAAAACTAAAGTTTCCTCGGTGTTTAAACAGAGATCGTTCGCGGCAGACCTGGACTCAATAGTAATGAGATCTTTGCCTATGGTAGAATGTAGAGCTTGTATATCTGGACCACTCCTGCTATAAATAATCCTATCAGTAGTGATTTATTTTTATTTACATTCATCACTTTATTTCGTTGTGAAAGAATCTGCAATTTCGCGACACATCTCCTTCAAATCCTCAAAAATAAAATGCTTTCCACTTGAAAATAGTATTTTTCCCCAAATATACATTGTTGGGCCTTTTTATTAATAACATGATATATCATATATTTGGAATAAACTTTATTTATTTAAATCCGTGTTCGACAAAATTTTCCATGAAGTGTATTCAATAGATTAATCGTTAATTTGCCTCATAACAAAGGCCGCATCTGTATTTTATTTCAATAGATAAATGCGGCTAAGTTGAGTGTACTACAAGCAAATAGCACTCGAGTTTGAACTATTCACATTGATGTCCGCCTCCGAAGAGTTTTAAAACGCCTCCGGTTGTAGACGTTCTACAAACCGCAGTATCCACGGTAATGTCATGTTTTTTTTTACTTATTCCACTCCATAATAGAAAATTGGAAAAGCACTACGGGGACGATAGTTGAAATCTTTAGAATATAAATAATGAACAGATATTCATTTAGATTTATTCTTTATGGAGCGTGAAGAGAAAAAAGAACTATGCAATCATTTTAAGTAAGAAATATAAAATTTCGTTTAAGTAGAACGGAAAAGTTTGAACAAGGCAAAGATAAATGGAGAGAATGGCACAGGCACATACAGTGGAAGAATCATCAGAGACTAAGTGGAAATAATCAAAATCACAATCTAGTAGAAAAATGAAGTTAAAAAGAAAAAAAGAAATGGATAAGGTTCATGACCAACAATTCCCTTGGCGAGCATCTAGATCCGTATGTAAAAAAGCTTCGACAAAGAAAAAATTACTTGAGCAACCTCGACTTCAGCGGCAAAACGATATAGCAGCAGATCTCAAAGTTATGGACGATCGGATGGAGTTAGAGATTAATGAAGATAGATGCAGACACTCAAAATTGTAATGGGATGCAAATAGACAGACATCCAACTGATATAAAACAATGAAAAATGAAACTTGAAGAGTGTATTCGGAATAATTCAAGGAAGTAGTTATTCTAAAGGATATATTCATATGGCTGACAGGGAATTTCTTGTGTAGATTTTGTCGAGAAGAGAAATAAAATGCAGAGTTCATACTATGTATCGCTATAGGTTAACAAGTATGTGAATCTTGGTCCTAGGATTAGGAAAGAACTACATGAAGGATTCAGTCTCTAAACTAATAGATTTGAAAAGAATTGAGTTGTAGAAAGACAGGTTTACAACAGAACTGAAAATTTCGAACTGAAATGGGCTATAAACCGCCTGAAACAAATCTATCTATCCTAGTTAATAGAAGAGGTGTAGAGAAATGGTTGGATAATTGATTCGACACGGGTTTAAATGCGGTTCAGAACCAAATCAAAAGAATGGAAATTCGGTATGCTACCTATCATCTGAATGTATACATTATTATACTAATCTCATTTACTTAGTGCGGGCTTTGTTCTTTGTTTACGATTCTCATAGTTAAAGTTTTAATTGGTCAATTATGGGTTCCATTTTACAGGAACAACATGTGCAGTAAAACCATCCCTAATTTACATAAATACTCGCTATTTATCGTTTTTTTTTGCTGGCATCTTTTTGGCAACATTGACTTTGACAGATCACGCGTGAATCTTGTCATTGTCAAACTTGCTCAGTTTGGTCTATAATTTAATCATGAATCGACTTACGAACGAACAGCACTTGAAAATTGTTGAATTTTACTATCAAAATTCATGCTAGGTTAAGAAAGTGCATCGAGCTCTTCTTCCAATTTTTGGGCAGTTTGGTCGGCCTAATGAGGGAACTATTCGGAAACTTGTGGCTTAATTTCGGACCCAGTTGACACTATTGAACATGATTACTGATGACCGTAAAATGTCGATACGGCTGATGCGTGAATTGAAGCCACACAATCTCCCATAACGTCTAACATTTGGTGAATCGGCGCTGACAAAGCAAAGACCAGCCAAAAGCATTGCAAGAGCTACCCATACATCCTGAAAAAGTCACTGTTTGGTGTGGATTGTGGGCCGGTGGCATCATCTGGCCATAATTCTTCAAAAGCGACGATGGCCGGAACGTTACTGTAAATGCCGAGCGCTACCGTGTGATGATTGACGATTTTTTTGTCCAAAATGGAAGAATTAGACGTATTTGATATGTGGTTTCAACAAGACGGTGCCACTTACCTCACGGCACGCGAAACAATGCCCATTTGAGAGCCGCCTTCGGTGAACAGTTCATTTCACGTTTGGGGCCCGTCAAATGGCCGCCTGGATTGTGTGATTTAACGCTTTTCGACTATTTCTTGTGGGGCCATTTCAAGACTAATGTCTACAGGGATAAACCAGCAAAGATTGACGCACTAGAAGCCAATATTGAAGCATTTGTTCGTGAAATACCGGCCAATACTTTGGAGAGTGTGTGCCAGAATTGGACCTGGAGCATGGGCTATCTAAAGAGGAGTCGCTGTCAACATTTGCATGAAATCATCTTCAAACATTAAATTTTACTGATCGTTCTGTCGGTTCCAATAAATATTTCATCAATTTTTTTCAAATTTTTTGTGTTAGTTTATTATTATTATAATAAATTATTCGGTTCTTTGATGTCCTTTATATATATATAAACGTTATGTTTAAAAACAGCAGCAAATTTGGAAAAATGAGGAATCTTTATTAAACTAAAAATCCAAGCTTTTGGGAACGAAGTAAGTCATAGTAAAAGATTAAGGAGTTGGATTTTACATTGACTGTGCGTAAATACGTAAAATATTTAAAATATGTAATTGAAATTTATTTAATCATTAAGTAATGCTAATATTTTAACAAAATACCATGTGATGTCAATTATTAAAACTGAAAATTTAAGATATACATGTTTAATATTTACCGATATATCTCTATCCCGTGTTGGAAAGCAAATGACCGGCCGAAAATGTATTAGTTGACAATAGACCATCTATTGTGTGATTTATGATAACTAATTTGAATCAATTATTAGTGTGCGACTGAATAGCCGTCACGGGGTCTTGTTTGAGCTACAAAACAACCCAGGGGATATTACAATGTTCTGATAGCATTATCTGCTAATATGCACCAAAATATCATGGGAATACCATCCATTACTGATTCACTTAGACCTTAGAAAATCGACCCAAATAAGGTCTTCGTCCAGAGACCGTGGTTGTTTCCCTCTCGTTGATTGTATGACATTTTAACCGTGTACATTTATAAGAGTAAATGAATTTGTAAATATAAAAAATATATGTAGTTAGAATATGTAAAATATATAGAAATTAGTCGATTAAATGATCGGTTGACCAGTGGTCAAGTGGTCAAGTGGTCAAGTGGGGATGTAAGTCATACTTGGTCTATAGAACCTGAGTTAGAGATTTTATATTATGTAAAGCTTATTGATGTCGTATTATTGGGATTCAGTCTAAAGGGTTGATTTAAATCTAATGAAAGTAGGAAGGAATAAATCTCTCTTTTTTTTGTTTATACAATTTTGTGATTGGGCGATGGAGGACATTTCTAGGAAGGTTCTTTTTTTGTGATACGGTTGAGTTGTCGAAATGTTTGCAGCATTGAAATCCATCTGATGGTTGGTCGAATTAACGTGGTCGGCCAGAGCACATCTTTCAGCATGTAATCTGCAGTCGCTTTTATGGGAGGTGATTCTGTTTAATATGGGATGTAAGTAATGTTTACTAGTATCTATAATTTTTTCTCCTTCTCGCAGAATTTATTCTTGGATTTTCTTTAACTTCATTCCAATTATGGACCTCTTTGACTGTTTTGTATATCATAAGCATTGTTATCAAAAACGTCAATATATCAGCTTATAATCGAAAATAAATTATTGATTTGTATAACATCCAAATGGCTATAGAAAAATGAGCAAACATTGCTTGCTGTCAGAACAATCGAGGAAGAGTATCAATCAATACCAAGAAATGGTTCCGAACAAAGACTGCTTCTGCAGTTTTCGAAACTGTTTCTTCTCCATCAAGCTTATGGTGTGTGTCGCAAAATTTAAATCACCAGTGGTATCCTATCGAAAATTTGTTATAGCAGAATGAAACATTTCCATTTAAACATTGGCGTACTGGTTTGATACAACTTCTTGTAAATTAAAAAAAAAATCCGCAGTTTAGTTAACTCCAGTTGACATAATTTATGTAGGTGTAAATGCATATATACATTATTCGTTACTTACCAATATCCTGCTCCGATGATGGATTTATTCTTCTAGAGGGAGAGCCTCTATGCGGAGGTGGTTGTTTCAAAACAGCAAGAGGTACCAATCCTTCGGGTATTACACCAGATTCGTGATCTGCTGTACCTCTGGTCGGCATCCTAACCAAACAGAAGTCTGGTTTCGAAGCACATACTTCTACGACTTCGACTTGTTGGCCTTTCGTTACGCTCAATTCGAGTGGATTGGTAGCTGTGAAGTCGCTCATAACCCATGTCATTTCCAGAACTCCAGCCTGAAACAATAAAATTTGTCAAATACGATTTTTCTAAGCTAGAAAATCTTTTTACCATCGAGGCTTCTGTCGATTGATTCTGCTTTATGGTAAAAAATTCACTGGAAATATTTTTTCTAAATCACGCTATTTACAACAAACGAAAAAAATGAAAACTTTGGCGGCAAACTTGGTACAATTGGTCTTTAGGAATGATTTGAATAATGGATACCGATTATGACAATGCTAAATTATGAGTATATTTTAAACATTTTTGCTATGGTCAAAGTCAATTTAATTCATACAAGTTGGACACGGAAAAGCGCATCTGATGGCAATGAAGGCGCTCTCAAACGATCAGTTCAGAATTAGGTAAGGATGTATTTGATTTTGACCAAATGGTAACAGTTTAGGGTTGCTCTACTGAAAAAAACACATTGATGTGGTAACTGTTTCACAAATTAGATATTTTTATACTTTATTGTCAGAAAATTTCATCACTTTACTGTGACAATGTTATATTGTTACAATGAAAATGCACCAGTTTACTTGGACTAAGGAAATTTCTGATTTAATACTAATAGGAATTTCCGAAAATTTCAGCAATTTGGACACTTAGTTTCTGTTTTATAATCATATAAGAGAGTCGTTGTGAGGATTTTTCTGAAAATTGGTAGGTAGTTGTGGCCGTATCAGCATGACTGACAACGAGCGCTAGGGATGCCAAAATTATGACAATCAACAATATCATTTTACCAAATGATACTTGACGACCGTTGGATTAGGGTTAGCGAGATCAGAATACAAAAAGAATCCGTTAGCCATAAACTGACTGAAGAGTTAGGCATGCGTAGTGTATGAGTGCAGCGTTTGCAAAAGGCAAACATGCGGTTTCATCGGCTGGATATGTATCATTGCTTGATAAGATACAAGGGGAAATTGTGAAAAGGTGACCCCTTTTGAAGAAAGAAAGAAAGTGCTTTTTATCGGGACAACGCACCTTCTCGCACTTCGGTGATCGCTATGGCGTATACCGTATTCACCAGATTAGGCTCCCAGTTTACCTTGTAGTAATGAGGTTTCTAACAGATGAAGACATTATCGCATACAAATGCCTTTAGGAGAAATCGGCAACTATTATTTGGTAGTGTTAAGAAGGATAAAACATCGAGGGTGTAAGTGGATAGATTTGAGAGGAGAATATGTTGAAAATTAAAAATAATATTTATGGAAATAACGCATTAATTCTCCGTTAGATAGTAAACTTTTCATATCATCTTCGTATTTAACTCTCTCTTTTTCTTTCTAAATGATTCACAAAGTATTTTGATTAAAAACTCTATTAGACATTAAGTGAATGAAAACTGTATTTTATTTTTTACATTTTTTATAATTATTGATATATTATTATATTATTAACTTCAATTATAAATACATATTAAACTTGGTTTTATTCTAGCACTACTAGAAAAATTATAATCCCAATTCTATTATTGATAAATTATCAAAAGCAGAATATACTACAGGTTGACTGAAAGTGAGTAGAAATTTGATTACAAAATGCCATCTAAACAGACAAACTAATGAAGTGAGTAAAATAAAGTGTGGCGAAAATAGTGTTTGATGAAACTAGGTAATTTTTTTTTAAAGAAACAAAAACAAAAAGCCTCAAGTAAGCTTTACCTACAGGAGATAAAGTCATATTTATGTGTGCAACAAGCACCCATTGCGACTGTAAAAATTGTATGCAGAAATAAATGGCGTGATGCTAATTAGCAAAAATTAGCATAATACACTAAAAGGAATGCTATGCAAATTAATGTCGCAGTATATCTTGGAATACATTATCTCTTGAACAGTTTACTTAACGGCAATTACTGTAACAAATAAATGTATCAGTTAACGTAGACAGTTTTAAATACGTATTAAATCTTGTCAAAAGACTAATTGTTTTTCCTAAAAGTTGTCACAACTCTAGAGCATCTAAATTAAAGATTTCTATAGAAGAAATTCATATAAATCAATTAAATATAGCACTTTCTAAACGTAAAGTTGAAGAAATATTGTATTGCAAAATCTCTTCGAGGCAATATGAGTAGAACGAGGCATTTAAGAAGCAAAATTGCAATGAACCTACTAGTTCTACATGGATACAACTGTAAATAAGTTACGGACTCCATTATGTTAATCGATGCTAAAAGAAAAGAACCTCCATCAAGCTAACAGCCAAATATTCGGAAAAATTAAAAAAAATATATGAAACGAAAGGATTTTCAATGCTTGTTCTGAAAATCCAAAATTATCTCGTTGATTCGATAAAAAGATATTAATTAAAACCGTGGTTGCACATTCAGATTAGAAAATATTTTTTATTTCCGGTCCAAAGTGTCCACTGGAAAAACTAAAAATACCTATTAAATGCTCCCAATTCTTTCGTTTCAAAAATATTTTCTTTTTTTTTTTCTAAAGTCTTGGAGAAACCTAAAAAAAATTATTCCGCATTATTCATTGCGCACAGGCATGTGAGTTGGCTGTGCTTGTGTGCAGAACTTGATGATATTTTAATCTTTGAATCAATTTGAATTAAGTGATTGAAATAGTGTAGAGAGATCTTTCTATTTACTAATTAAGTAACGTAATTACAGTAATAAATGGATCTCTCAAAAGTCACATGTTTCCTAATGCACTTCCAATGTTTAATTAACTTTTTATTACACAAACATGCACTACCAGTTCCTTTTTTTACTTCAAATATTACTTTGACATACTATACTTTGCATCTAATGACGCCGATCAAATTGATTCCAACATATCAAAACGAACGACCATTACTCCAACTCATGGAGACTATGCGATTCATTAAGTTCTGCTCTCACTCACAGGCCTGTGCGCAATGAATAATCCGGAAGAGTTAGTTAATTTTTTTTTCATGTTTCTCTAAGACTTCAGACAAAAAGGAAAATATTTTTGAAACGAAAGAATTCAGAGCATTTGATAGGCATTTTCAGTTTTTCCAGGAGATACTTTGTGCCGGAAATAAAAAATATTTTCTAATCTGAATTTGCAACGACGGTTTTAATTAATATCTTCTTATCGAATAACGAGAAAATTCGGGGTTTGGATTTTCAGAACGAACATTGAAAATCCTTTCGATTCATATATTTTTTTTAATTTGTCCGAATATTTGGCTGTTAGCTTGATGGAGCTTCGAAAAGATCGTCTCGGAAACGGTTCACAAACGATACCTAAGTCGGTTGGATCATACCGGTTTGGTTAGGTTAGGTTAGGTAAGGTTAGGTTAGGTTAGGTTAGGTTAGGTTAGGTTAGGTTAGGTTAGGTTAGGTTAGTATCAATTATTTTGGCATTGAAATTCGGACCTTTCAAATCCATGCAAATCTAAAAACGAGATGAACACATCGTTCACACTACCACTATTATCACAATTACTCTGTCTGACGCGCTTTTCGATAACCAAATTATCATCATCAGAGATTTAAGGTGAACAATTTGTTATCGAATCGCGCGTCAAAAACAGTAGTGATAGTTTAAACAGTTTAAAGAGAAATTCCATCTTAAAACTCTCGAAATTTGACACTCACACGTCTTATTTGCAAATTAGCTGTCATAATTTGTTGCACGGAAAGAATACTGAATGGCCCGCTTAAATGTGTACAAGTTTACTTTTCCACATTTCCAGCTGTTTTTGAGCGAAGAAATTCCTAATAATTTTTTATATTTAAATCGGTCACACTAATTATGATAAATAGTCTTGAAAGTTCATACACGTATTGGTACATTTATGGAATCAATTTTAAAGCGTTGCGTTGTTCCCAACAGACACAGTGCAAATACCAAATCGAGTAGAGTAGCAGAATGATGAGCTGAGACGGCTCAAATATTGACACATGATTGTATTAGATATGCTAGTTGAAACAAAACAGTAAGTAATATAAAAATTGACGTCTTTTCATAACACGTCATATTTAAGAAACATTAATTAATTAAACTGACTATTTCCTTCGAAAAATTTATGCCAACCAAAAAGCTGTAATATTTTATGTTTACCTAGCAACGATCAAATTTCAGCGTTAATACTGCACTAGTGCAAATTATCGATAATTTGCACTAGTGCCAAATTTTCGTCTAGGATTAATAAACATCATTTGGTTTTAATTTTATATTTTAAGAAAAGGAACAATTATTGTTTATTTTAAATTAAATTTTTCTCAGGAAATAGTCTGCCAAAATGCCCTCTCGTGCATGTCAAACTGTCTCATAACTTCCTCTCGTGCGCATTCGCGCACTCAAGAAAATTAAATTATCGACAATTTGACATGCACTCGGGACATTAATATTGAATATACGATACTGGTAACGAAAAAAGGTTTTATTATAAAAATTATTCTACATTCGAATGCTCCCCTCCTCTCGCCACACAGCTTTCCATACGTTTTTTCCATTGATCGAAACAGTGTTGAAGGTTCTTTGGCGACGGCCTTTAGGTGCTCTGTCGTTTTTTGCTTTTCCGCTTCCATCGACTCAAATCGAGTCCATTTCAAAGGAAATTTTATCTTCGGAAACAAAAAAAGTCGCACGGTACCAAATCTGGTGAGTACGGGTGTTCGTGAACTGCAGTGCGCTTACTGGCCAAATACTTTTCGTTAGGAGTCAGATTTTTTGGCACCAGCTTCTCACAGACTTTTGTCATGTATAATTCCTCGTGTAAAATTTTTCTAACCGTTTCTTCACCCGGATGCTCATTCGATGATCTGCACGTACAATTTGGTTGATTTTGGTCACTGTTTCCGGAGTTGAAACAGTCACAGGGCGACCTGGGCGCTGGTCATCTTCAGTGCTCAGCACTCAAAAACACACGCACGAGATAGAGAATTGTCCCAATAGGACTCTTGCAACAATTTATAGCACTCACTCGGAGTTTTTCTCAATTTAACGATAAATTTGAGATTGATACGTTGCTCCTGTTTGTTGTCACACATAGTTTTCGGCACGAGAAAAAACACGTTCGTTTCAAATCGCTACTGCACAAATACTATAATAGTTACAGAAACGTGTTTTAGGATGTGTATAGACAAGATATCTAGATACCCAACACACTACTAGTTTTTTACACCACTCGTCTAGGGCGCCCTCTAGGCGCGCAGTCTCGTCATTTAATAGCCAGACCTCGTATTCTCGACGTTATTCGCGATAATTTCAATATTTTATCAAAAATTGTATTCCCCTATTATCTTTATTATGATTCAACCTTTTCAAATAGGAATCAAAGGACTTTCACATATTAAATAGTATTAATAAAGATATTGCGTTTTGTCCTTGGTTACAGAGATATTTATTTAAAACGAAGTCAGCCTAAAATAAATGTAATTGGCATAGATTTCAATCGTGATGTTAAAAATTCACATTTCCCCAGACAGGAAGCATAAATACTCATAATCTGCATAAATAGAGAGATGACAATTACTATTTAATACGCAAAAGATTCGACTTAATTTAGCGTTGTAATTACAATTTTTTGGAAACATACCACCATCATTGATTAATGACTTGATCGATTGATCAAGTTCAAGGAATTCACGTTACAAATCCTATACACAAATGAGATATTTATTACATTAAAAAATCGGCAGCTGTTGATATGAAGAAATCGCATGCAATTTATTGCAATGTCAATATATTGCATAAATATAATTGCATTTTATTTGATAATTGTGTGTTTAAAAATGAAAATAACAAAACTAGGTGAAGTAAACAAGAAAAATGTGGTCAGTGCATCACTAGCAATAATTATATCGTCTGCTACCTTGCTTTTGAAGTGTGGTGGACAAAAAAGAGCACCCAAGCGATGGTGGGCCTAGCCCTGGCTAATGGGAAACATGAGTTTAGCTATAGAAATAGACGAGAAAAGATACAAAAATCAGTTGAGAATGGATGAAGAAACATTTAAACAACTCCTGAGAAAAATGAAACGTAATATAACTAAGAAATTCTTGGCGAGAGACGTACTATCGGTAGATCAGAAACTCATTTCTCCCCCCTAGAATTGCACGCAATAAAAATGCCATCAAACCGATAATATTGCAAGTGCGAGATCTTGCATGAAACAATCAGCTGAACTTCATCTACGTACACTTTTCATCGAGAAATATTGCGTCTTGCATTGCATATAAAGTTGTCTTGCATTATGTCCAGCGACATTTACATTACAATTGTCAGTTCGAAGATTTTGCTTTTTCATTCATATATAATTGTATATAATCAAGTAATTGTCCTTACATACGAATAGAATACTGTAAATACCGCTTGACATGAAGCAAGACAACGTCAACAATGCACTGCAAGACGCAATATTTTCTAATCTGCTAATATTACGTCTCTTGCCAACGATTTCTTAGTTATCTTATATTTTTCTTGTGAGTGTGTCAAATGTCTCTTCCTCAATTCGCAAATATAATGTTTGTATGTTTTCTCGACTTAATCCATAGCTGAATTTATGTTTTTTCCTATTCTATCTAGCCAGGGCTTTGCCCACCACCGCTTAGGTGCCCTTTTCTACCTATCAGACTCCAAAAACAAGGCAGCAGCCTATAAACTGACCACAAAATTAAAAATAAACTTTGAGGTTAGAAAATATATATTATTTATTTCAATCAAAATAATTATAATTATAAATGATAGTACTATTGCTACAGGTAAATGGGGATTTTCTTTATTCGTCTATTATAAAAAGTTTTTCCTGTGGTAGTTGTATTATTGTACGTTGTTCTTATCAATCACCCCACAATATATCTTCGTCAAGAGACAGTTTCAGTGCTAGTACCGATGGAATTGTTAAAGATGCTATTGGCACAAGATATATAGTCAGACAGAAGTGATTGTGTGATATCCAGAGCGATTTGGTTAAGGATCAGTGAAGAGAAAACAAAAGACCACTGAATGGATATTTGAACATTGTACTGTTGGACAAAACTCCAAAAATGAGTGCGGACGATGTCAAAAGCTGGAGGACGACACAGTAGATTGCAAAGAAGAAATAGCAGAATTAGAAATAGAAAAAGTTAAAAAAAAATATTCTGGGCTAAGAATAAGAAAAATATACGAAGGTGGTTAGCTAGTTAAGTTTTCAAATTATACAAAATAAGGGATAAAACAATGGGTTTCAAGCGCCCGAGAGAACCACGACCAATCTAGATCGAGGTTGCCCATGTCTACTAACCATTATTCTAGTTATAACTTGTTACTTATGTCGTCGTCGATGTAACATTTGGTAACTAAATTAATGATCTGATGCTTCTTCCAAAAGTTTTTTAAATTCTTGGCTTTCAGACTGGCGTTGTTACAGCTTCATATAATTTTCCATATGCATATTATGGTGAATGTTCAGGGAACTTTGTAGTATGGAGTATAAAGCCTATAGTAAAGACACTTGTACATCTTGAATAGTTTTTTGCGTTGAATTGATACATAACAGATTTGTATGGGGCATTATACTTTTCCTTTGATTTTATAAGAAGCACATTACGTTAATTACTACAACGCATTTCGAGTCAGGATAGAAATTCACAAAATGCAACAAACGGCACAATTAATGTTTTTAAAAACAAATGTCATCGTTACAGAAGCCTCGCACCCACTTGAGCCAAAGTGATGTATGTTGTTGGATTTGTTCAATTCGGGTCAAATGTCACCATGATGATTGGTATATATTTCTGAAGAGTATAATTTAGTATTTTATTGCCAAGTCTTCTCTAAAATCAGCTCTATATGCGAGGAATGAAAATTAGTACTCAACGCAAAATTTTATCACAGACCTTCATAAGTTCTACACCCAAATCTACGCAGCTAATGTTGATCCCATATTTCAAAGCATCCTTGGTAATCTTCCGAAACTAACCCGTATAGGAAGGCGGTTAAACCTACTTTGACCTCTATAACCCCATGATGAGTTCGTTTAAGCTGTGATTTCATATAGGGAGATAATATCTTGTCGATAGGGTGGGTAGGAATGCTCCTTTTACCAAAAATACAAATCAAACACAGTATTGCTAGGCCCACATGGACGAAGTAGTTTTTCCACTTTTTGAGTTATTAGCAAATTTTCGAAATTTAATAACCACACTCTGTATATTAGATATCAGGTAAATAATACGTAGCAAAACATATAAAAATATGCATTGTATCTTATTTTAAAAATTGAAGTAATGGGAATATATTTAATTTTGTGAAATCGTTAGCGAATTTCCAATAATTTCTATATTTTTTTTTATCTAGATATAGAGAAAAAACCGGTACATAATCAAATTTTCATATAGTTTATTAATAAAAAAGATGAATTGATTTTCGTTTTGTAAAACCGCAAATCGCTAAATATTTCGGAAGCGTCGAAACGACTCCATAGGCCATTAATAAATTTGTGGCGTTTCAGAATTAAATATATTTTAATAAATAGTAGTAGTGACTTTTTAAAGTGACGTAAATCGATATAAAAATAACCGCATAGAATTATATTTAGCTACCTCTGGACATATTTGTTTATTCAGTAAATACATATAATTATTTATAAATTTATGCAAACCGGAAGTTTGTTTATGCGATGATGAATGATTGCACACTTGAAATAAATTGACAATCATATTCTTTGGCCTAATGAAATAGTTTTGTTTGACTCTAATTAACATTAATTTATAGTTAAAATACAGTAGTCGATCAATGCAACAGAAAAAATTTATGCAACAACAAGAATAGTCAGCACACAATATAAGAGAACAAATTGCTGGTCGAAATCTATAAAAAAACGCAATTAAAACACAATCAGATTGCGAAAAATACGAAAAAGAAAGTTAAATGATCAAGATCAGGAATGAAAACAGTAGTCATAGAGAGAATTTGGAGAGAAGATGCAAAAGATAATCAGAAACTATTCTATGAAGTCATTAAAAACAAAGTAATAATAATAAAAACACAACTATATGAAGTATGAATGAAACAAAAAAGAGATAATAACAAACTAAGATGATAAAATCAAAAGGTGGAGACAATAATCTACACATATTTTTTTAGATAGAAAGAATATAAACGAGGCGGGAAACAAAAATAATAAGAAAAAGTAGTAGCAGAAACCCTAACAACATAAGATGAAATAATTACAAAAGAATACAACAGACAATATACAGGGGGTTTCTAAAATCATGCGACAAAAATCAGGTGATTGCTCGTATGAAATTAAGATAGGTCCTTCCTATAACCAAAATTTCTTCTGCCCACCCCTTTCCGAGATATCACCCTTAAAATATGGTGAATGAAATTCAGTTTTCATATTTTTTTTTCTAAAATTTCTGTAGGTTAGGGTGGGCCTTAATGGTCCGCGGGTAAAAAGGTTCACCACACCTTTATAACGATAAAAGTGTAAAGAAGCTGGCACGGGGGAGTAACGCGCCATCACTGACAGTCGGACGACGTCGCTTCCAGCAGTTACACAGTGGTGTGTCCAAATTTTAACGTAATTATTTTTTTTTCGTTGTTTATATTTTTGGTTTCAAGGACTGGTAACGATCCCTGAATATAGTTTTAAGTCTGCGTTATTTATTTGTTTTTAAAATTGTATTGTTATTGGAGTTTACTCCTTAACTATGGCAGAAAGAGGTGTGGATGATATTGCCGGAACATCTAACAAACACGTGGTTGTAAGGTACGTTATAATTCATGTATTATATGTATGAGCATGTGCAATTTGTATTTATTAAATATTTTAATAATTATCGATGTAGTTCAAATAAATATATATTTGAAAACAACACATAAAATTAGATAATCAACCCAATATGAATTATAGAGATTATTGACTATTGTAAAAAGTTTAATATAAATATTTCGTCGATTAGTTATAATAAATGTATATGAAATGAATAAATTGAATAAATATATATTTATATATGTATATTATTTTCATTAATTAACAAATTTACCCTTTTATACAGTATCAATCTTTTTTAAGTTAAACAAACTCTTTTTTCGTCTGGTTAGACTATCGAACTTATGGAGTGAATGTTTTTTTTTGTATAACTTCTATAGTAACGCATGGTTGGACCAACTGGACGTTTTTACCCCACATCATTCACGTATTGGTTATAAAATATTTCTTAAATGTTTTAGTATGCAGAACTATAATAGGAAAACAGATCGTGGCACTAACTCTGTAGAATTGATGCAAATTTAGTTCTACATGAAAATAGTCCGGTCAAATTAGACCAAAAAATAAGAGTGAAAATACATAAATTCCTATCAAGCTGAACATCAGTAAAATTGTTTAAAATACAATTGAAAATAGAATTTTTCGCGATTATCAGCAACACGGTAAGTTTTATCATGAAAATACCTTAGATGAAAATTGTAAATCATAATTTTTTTTCCTACGAGCCACCGTTTCTAACATATAACGATTCAAAAAGTTGTAAAAGTTATAATGTTTCAGATTTATTGTCGCATCTAATGGCTATAATGATTGCACGAGAACATCATCATCGAACTTTAGCAACATCTTCGTCAATTGATAACTTGATGAACTTATGACAGTTCCAACCAGTCAACAGAAATTTCTTACAAATACTCACAATTCTCTGTTCATTACAAAGTTTACTGCTAAAAATATATTGGTGAAACCATTAAATACGACAACTTTTACAACTTGAATCATCATATCTCAGAAACAGTGGCTTGTAGGAAAAAAAGTATAAATACGTTTTTTGCAGACAATTTTATGATTTTTATGATAAATCTCACCGTTTAGCTGAAAATTGCAACAAACTCATTTTTTTTACCTTGCCCTTGAATGAATTTTTTTCCATACACGGAAAAGATGGGGAACATTAAAATTCTATGTTGAATTGTATTTTAAACAATTTTACTGATTTTCAGATTTTGAATTAAGTAAAATTTTTTATCATCAAGATTTATTAAACGAATGGAGGATGATCCAGTAAAATTGAGATTTGGCTGTGGTACTCCAAGGCAGATATTGAAAAAGAACAAGAAAACAGAATAATTGCTCAAACTTGCACAAATTCGTTGCATGGCTTATGACTATGCTATTAGATCTAAGACAAATATACCAGACACATGGAATGCAAACAAAATGACTGGTCACGATTGGATGTCCGCTTTTCTTACACGAAATACAAGTATTTCCATTAGAAAACCTGAAGTTACAAGCCTTAGCAGAGCAACGTCATTTAACAAAGCTAATGCTCAAGAATTTTACTCGAAATTAGCAGGAGTTATGGATCGATCTAAAATGACAGCTTCTTGTAAATGGAATGCAGATGAAACACTTTAAAAGTAAGAATGAAATATTGGACCTTTTTGCCTCATTGCTGTCCCTTTTTACTTTCTATGAGGCAAAAAGAGACAACAACTAGAAAAACAGTAAAAAGATAACATATTTCTATAATGATGAATCAACCAAGAATTGAACCAAACATAGTTCGATAACTGTTTATTTTGAATTAGTAGGTTTGGTTTTCACAATATAATTGCTAAAAGAGGAATTGGACCTTTGTGCTCCGTCCTGCCCAAATACTAGAAACTTGAAATTCTGTACTTTCTGTGCACTCACAAAGGACTAACCACGGGTATTTTTTCAATATTCCTGTTACGTTTAACTTACTTTATTTCATTTCAAAACTTATTTTCATGATGAAGTTTCATGAAATTTTAATTCAAAAGAGAAAAACTAAACACCACAATTTATAATTTTTTCGATAAATTGAGAGGAATACAGTAAATATGTAAAATGTATAATATATGCTGGAAATAACCACCTCTAGCCAAAATACATAAACCTACGTGTCATGGACTGTCGTATACTTTCAAAGATTTGGATACGATTTTTCAAATCGTTGATATCATTTATCAACTTTCGTGTAGACTAATCACTTAAGGTAATCCCATAAACAGAAATCACAAGGATTTAATTCAGTATATCGAGGAGGCCAATGTTGAGGCCCTCCTAATCAATCCAACGCTTGAGATATGTTGCATCTAAATGTCCGACTAAAGTGTACTGGGGAGAGTCTGTTCAATACTCATCCGTAGAACCGTCCAACCGAAAAACTACATCTTTATCACAACTCTAAAGTATGGATTTCAGAATATGTGATTTGAAAATAAACACTTCATAGTGATACAAGTACATGGGATCATTTGGGCTAGCTTTGAACTTGTCTCAATGAAAGCACTCGCTAACATCGGAAAACTTTTTTGTCCAAAAGAGATTAATTAGATGTTGCATACTCACTGTACCTATTTTTTGCTCCAACAACGCATTTGTTGATCGATATATGGTAACTTATTTATTTGCTTAGTACTTCCTTTTCAGATTTAATGCGGATTCTTAAGCTTGGAAACTCCCAAAAGATGCGAATAGCTTTACATTGCCAAAAATGAGCAAATTATATCTGCCAAAGATAAGATTTGGGTCAGCCGCCCACTTAATTTTTGTGCAGAAAATGTTTAAACTTTTTTCTTTTATGCGTGTAATATGGCTATTCCTAAGCAATTTCCAAAATCGCAGAAAGAAATGTGATATATCCAATGGTATTGAATATTGATAATGTACAGTCTATAAAAAAGATGATAATGTAATGAACGTAATTCTCCCACAGCCTCCATAATTTTCAGATAGGGCTTCCGGTGACTACTTCTTGTTTTCAGACCTGATACAACCTCTTTAAGAAGAGAAATAACAATCAAAAGATGTCGGAAAACGGAGAAGCTTTGGATAGAAAGTATCGATCTTTGAAAACAAAACTTGATGGATGGAACGAAATATTGTTATAAAACTTTTTGTTCACTAGTCCTATGATTAATTGATCGATTTCAAATATACTCAGAATTACTTGTGTCTAAATTTATTTATTCGTTCATATTAATCGTATTTGTTCGACAGATTAGATACCTGTATACGTTATTCATTGTTTAGGTCCCTTCCATCCTACAGGTAATCGGTATAAACGATAAGTGGAACGGAACACTCAACAAATATAGAGCTTCGTTCGGTCTATGAGCTCAATCGAGAGTGAATTAAATATTTCCACTCAATGGCCGCGTTATTAATGATTTTCTGTGGAGTGGTAGCATACTGGCAAATTGCCTCGAGTCGTTATGTAATTGAATAATTTGTAGACGGTATATAATTCAGTCGGTGGGATGAAAGTTGTTAACTTCCACTGGGAAGAATAATAATTTTTTATTTCTTTTCTTATTGCCAATTTGTTAGGATTTTTGCGGAAAATGGTATGAATAATGCAAGATCCATTCTACTCTATTTTATCAATATTCTTTTTTTTTCGTTTCAAGTGCTTTTCAAGTTACAGAGTTTCTATTTAGTAATAAGATCTACCCAGCTAGCAAAGTAGTTCTATAAATTTAGAGTAATAAGACTTTGATATTCTGTTAATGTTTTTAGTTGTATCTAGACCACGGAATTTTTGCATGAATCTGGCACAAAAGACTGTTTGCCCTTGCTTATTGTTCATAGTTTCTTTATAGAACTATTGTGTAAGAAGCTTCTAACTTACAATATTGCTGCGGACAAAAATTACAAATATGGAAGCTGCTATCGAACTTAACGGAAAATGCTCTGTAAGGCGATTATAGAGAATAATATACACACCTCCAAAAGTCTTCACCCGCCTTGTTTATTTGTCACACGTTTATTTCAATTTCAGCATTTTTTGTTTACAAATACCTTCTTATCTTATCATACAAATAAAAAAAGCAATTAGGAAGCAAAAACTTGTTTTCGTATGAAAATATTCAGAATTTTGTAAAAGAACTCAGTCAAATATTCGTTGAAGTTTGTCTAAGATGCCAGGAAATCCGATTTGTCAATTTGATCGAGCAAGAGCTGTTGCCCTACACCAAGAGGGTTTCTCAAATTATGAGGTTGCTAGGCGTTTAAATATGCCGCGAACTTCGATAAGGCGTGTAGTGGCCCTTTTTCAAGAAACTGGTGGGGTTGCACGAAGGCCGGTGTCTGGTCGACCTAGAGTAACTTCAGAGTGAGAAGATCGGTATATGTCTAATTTCATTCGAAGAAACCGAAGAATAACGGTAACAGCCCTTCGAAGTCATTTTTTGCATACCTACCGAAGAGTAATTTCGAGAAGTACCATAAGAAGGAGGTTACATTCTTTAAATCTCAAGGCAAGAAGACCTTTAAGGGTACCTAGACTTCTACCTCGACATAGAGCTGAACGTCGCCAATGGGCCAAAGAGCATCGGAATTGGCTTTTACCCCAATGGCGCAACGTCTTATTTTCTGACGAGTCACGATTTGGCCTACAGAGTGATAGTCGCCGGGAAAGAATTTGGAAAGGCCCATGTAGACGAGAGCGACTAATTTTTGCAAGAGGCGTTGTCCCTTATCAAGGTGGATCAGTTATGTCTTGGGGGGTATAATGCATGGTCGCCGCACTCCACTTATTCTTATTGAGCGAACAATGACCGGTGCCATATACGCTCAAAACGTTATCCAAGCAATCGTGCAACCTTTGCGCAACGAATATGGAGCAAATTTAATTTTTCAAGATGATAATGCCAGACCACATCGCTTACCAATGGTACAGAATATGCTACAAGAGGGAAATATCCAAAGATAAAGCTGTCCAGCAAACTTGCCAGACATGAATCCCATTGAACATGTATGGGATTATCTTAGCAGAGCAATATCCAATAGAGAAAACCCCCCTTTAACTCTCCTGGACCTAACTGCAACTGTTCAAGAAGAGTGGATCAATATACCCAATAATGTTATTGATGAGCTAATTCGTGGCATGCCAAGACGCGTTGGAGAATTAATTACAAGAAGAGGTGGAAACACAAGTTATAAAGTTTTCAGTTTCAGTATTGACAATTCCGTTTATGAAATGCAAATTTTCCACTCCTCTTGTAGATATCGAGTCCCACACCATCACAGATGCCGGAAATTTTATTTTCCGCTTCAAACAATCTGGATGAAAAGCTTCATTTTTTGTCTAATAACTCTACTTCGATCGTCACCCACGCAAACTTCAAAACGAGACTCATCACTCCAATGTATACAGCTTCACTGTTCAAAATTCCATTTTTTATGCTCTTTAGCCCATTTAAGTCTATTTTTCTTTTGGATTTGAGTCAATAATGGCTTTTCCTTGGTCTATGAAAGAAAATTTAAATTTAGAAAAATATGCATTAAACTAAGGTGTTACAAAATTCACCTCGTATGTCCGAAATCCTAATTTTTGAGCCTCTCTTGACATGTGGATCTTGAAACCCGTCTACCCACTGCATTACTCCAAAGTACACTTAGTTGACCATAGTTAGCACGTCGGTTTTGTTGAATTATTCTTTTTAACTCTAGTTTACCTTTGACTGACAATTTCGATTTTCTTACGTACCGGCGTTTAGGGACAATCGAATCATTTGATTTGCTTCATACAAGCGAACTATATTTCGAACACTGTATTTTGACATGTTTACGACTTTCGCCATTTCTGAGTTCTTTTTCCCATTTTTGAATAAGTTTATTATGATTAATAGAATCTGCAAAGGCGCATTCCGACAATTCTACTGGGTTCCCATTCTTACTTGTTTGGATTTCCTTAAGATACTGCGTGAAAAGACTGTTGATAATCATTTAACACCGTAAAATTATATGCAGCTGGATTCAAACGTGGCTGTCTCAGCTGACGAAGAGCTTTAGGGATAGCCAAAAACTACGACAACCAACGATAACATCAAAAAGTTCACCAAATTGTACTGGAGGGCTGTCGGATAAGAAAGGCCATTGACATAGCAAATGGATGCATTTGCCATATACTGGCTGAGGAAGTATGCATGTGTAAGCTTTCCACGCGTTGGGTTCCACATTTGCTGCAGTTTGGACCAAGAGCGTATTTTAATAAACATTTCCGAAGACTCATTGACCAATTTAAACAAAATAAGCTGGATTTTTTTGCGTTGATCAATAATTATAGATGAAACCTGGATTCACCACCAAGCAATAACAGGAGAGTATTACTCATCATTGCTTGATAAGGTGAAGAGAGAATTGCCCGTATTTTAAGGTCTTGCATAAGGACAACTCACCTTTTCATACTTCAATGATCGCCGTGGCTTAAAGTTTCACTTGCATGAAAAAGATTCTCAACAGAAGACGATGTTATCGCCTATTTTGATGAGAAAGACAGCAACTTTCATTTTGCTAAAAAAAGTTAGAGCATCGCTGAACTAAGTGTGGTAAAATAAAAATGATTCTGGAAAAAAACTGTCTTGTTTCTTTGTTAGGTGGGAAACTTTTCAGAGAATCCCCGTATTACAAATTTGTCAACTCGTGAAACTAATTGTCAGAAGTCCGTCATCAAAGAAGGTATTAATACAAAAACCTTGAATCGTATAAAATATTTTTGATTTTTCTATTGTCCAAAATAATACAGAAAATGTTATTTACATGAGGACATCGACTATAATATATAATAAAATAATGCAGATTCAATCAATTCAACAAAGTTTAAACAAAATGATGTTTTGAAGCAGTATGGGTGACATCGAGTTTGTAAACAAATACGTCATTGATGACGTACCTCAATGTTTATGATGTATCAACTATAGGTACCGTAATAATTTTATAAGCAACTATTTTTTAAGCTCCGATTTTCATATTAAAATATTTATTCTAAGTGGTTAGTTGGGCTATTTTCTTTCCCCGAATCGACCAGAAATAACGGAAAATGTCAAGAGTTACGCACACAATGTGTAGGCGATCCAGTTTTTGATACCTTCAAGCATTTCACATAAAACATAACATTTACTGGAAAACATCGTAGGAAGTGCAGATGCGACTTATCAATTATTCAAAAGTTGTCATAATAAATGAGAAACAAGAAGATTATTAAGAACAATCTCTCTAGTCAAGTCGTTATATACAGGTAGAGGAGAATCTACAACATACGTTTTTTTATGGAGAAGGTCTTTGATGTTTCAGGACTATTTCGTTTCACAAAATTCTCAAAATATAACTTTACCAAGAATCTTTAAATTGACTAGGGATTTGCAATGGAATTTATAAGAATAATTATACATTTTGCTCAAATTCTTTAGGTTATTATCATTCATAGATTTCTTAGTTTCACGCAGTTCGAACATTTTGCTTTGTATTTCACTCAAGCATTGAATGGACTTTGTAGTAGTTTGTTAAAGCAACTTTATATTTTTACCTCAATATTGATTTCATAATATATTTTCTAAATATTGCGTAGTTTGTCCTATGTAAAGAGAATCATAAATATCACAATGAACATCATATTCAATATTATTACTTTTATGTTTCAGATAATAAATTATTGAAATAGGTTCATAGAGGATTATGTTCTTTATAACTTTTAAGAAAGCTGTTTTCGCATTTCTAATATGTTTCGAAAGACAAATTGTTCAACCTGTAATTGTGTCCTCCTAACATTGCGTCTTTAATATCTCAAAACACAGTTTGCAGGAACTTCTTTGCTGAAAATGGCATCATGAATATTTTTGGAAGTTTCTGCTCATTGCCCTGAATTTTGATCTCTACATTATAGTGACGAATCCCTGACTCTTCTATTGTTACTAAACTTGCAAGAAAATTTTCTTTTCTTTTTTTTTTTATACAGCGTTGAGACGACTGCTAATATCATTCGTGGTACCCATCGTACAACAAACAACTTTTTTATGTTCAGTTCGGCAGTATAATACATTATATAATGAGCGCAGTAAGTGATATTTAACACACGGGTAGAAATGTCAGGAGAGTATGTTTATCACTTTTTAACGAGTTACGTACAATATTTTCCCGACGATCCCTCCAAAATGCAAAATAATTTTTAAAATGAAAGATGGTGATTGTTGATTTATAGTTTGCGATACTACTTGAACACGTTTCAGATTTCCTGGTGTGTCCACACTGTAACCAGCCCAGGCCCATTGCTCGAAATTTCGATGGATCAAGGACTTTTTCACATTTTCGTGTGTGGTAGCGGTTGTCGATGCTGCATCTGCATGTTCGTATGTACGCGATTATCTACCACATTTGAAATGTCTACACCACTTTCTCATTACGTAATCTACTAGAGATTCTCTTATAATGCATAAATCAAGATCTTGTGAATTTGTTGTTCATTAAAAATCGTTAATATCGTTTGGAAAAAGGTTCTTTAAGACACTTGAAAATGGTTCGGTTGAAATACCCTCATATTGTAGATGTGATAAACCATTCTGGGTTGGGCTTTCTGGAATTGGTGATAGACAATATGACGTTATGTTCGATGTCGATTATCTCCTATTTCGACGTTGCTTTTGAGCGTTTTGTAACTTTTCTACGACAAGTTTGGAAAACGAGGATACCTCGTTAGTTGACTCTTGGCTACTTGCGAAAGCTTGCAGCTTTAGTCTGCTTTCATGTCTTTTAGAAAATCATTTCAAGTTTTTCTCCTCTTGGCACTACTTTTTATATTTTTGTTATAACTTTCCGAATATTATTCTTCAACGTTTCATCTCAGTATGAGTCCAGTTGTAAATTAAATCCAAAAAAGTCTAAATGCTTTAATCCATCTTCATGAGAAACCGTAATTTTTAAGATTTTTATACGTTTATACGATTTTTAAGCGGGACACGCGGCACTAGTAGTCCAGGTCTAGAGGTGTTTTGTCTCTATCTTCTGCATCGATCGCTCCACCAACTGACTCACATACAAACATTAAAGAAAGGCCGAGGACATACGGTCAGGGTGAACGGCCGGTCCGAGTTTTGTCCGGATCAGGAATAAATTTAAAGTGTTGAAAACACGACCCGACTAAACGTCCGGATTGTTCTAACTCTTATATTAATGGCCTGTCAGACTTGTCATTATGAAATTATGGACAAGTCGTTAGAAAATAGCTATACTTTGCTTATTTCGCTATCGAAGGTTTTCGAAAGTCTGTGTTGTTTCCATTTTTGGGAAGATGAGCTGTTCTGGGAGCATATATGTTATATACATACTATTATATCAAATAATTCCACTCTTGGTAATAAATTACCAACATGAGAAGTTACTCTCTACTGCAAGAGACGCTTACAGTAAGCTTAATGTAGGTTCTAACTGTACATAGACCACTTTTATTTGGAATCGTCTCTAAAATACAAAAAACTAAATCGGCATTGAAAGTTCATAAATCGGCACTGTATAAATCTGAAAATGCATTAACTATGTAAGGATTGAAGAGAGATTGTCCGGAACTTGTATTCACTTCTATTTAGTACAATGGCCCACTACAGGTTTGTTCCAACCCATCAAAAACCAGTTCTTGGTACGGTGACGATTCTGCGCAATAGAGATTACGTTTCCAACCGGGCGGTTACCGTTATACGAACGATTCCGTTTTGCGTTCCAACCGACTTAGGTATCGTTTGTGAACCGTTTCAGGGACGGTATTTTCTGTACTTAGTTGACAGCAAGTACTGTTACAAGAACCGTGCATAGCCGGAGATTGCTCAGAAAACATCTATAAACGCTTCGAATAACCGTTCCAAGAACGGTCCCGACTAGCAGGTTGGAACAAACCTTACATATCTTTCGAGAAAAGCCTGGTACGAGCGAGTAGAGAATACCCGGGCAAACATACGTGGTCTCTCAATGTACCGTATGCCCCCGACCTAGAGTTTCGATCTTCCGACTCGGCTACAAGTCCCTTGGTTCTGTCACGACACGTATACTATATGTAAGTCAGTTTAAGTGCCACAATATGTCAAGTTTGTTGAGTGGTAAAGGATTTGCCTTGTATCTACTTTGTACTTTATTAAACGTAGCAATGAATTTATTATAAGCATTCGTTTATATTTGTACTAACCATAGAGATGAGACCGCAAATAATCAACTGTACCCACCACGCGCAATTACGTTTATAAAATCGTTAAAATCATTACCGTGGTTTATTACCTGAATCGAATTGAATTTGTAAAATGTTGTTTTATGTGTTACTAAATGGCGTGTGTACGAGATGCACTTTTGTGTTTAACTGTTCGCCGAGATTGATTTATTCAAAAACCAAGTGCCCGTAGCGTTTTATGTATAACGATTGTAATTGAATTTTGAGAACAAACGTAAACGTTTATTGGAGTGGAAAATTTATTTGTTTTATCTGATCTAATTGCATCTCAGAACATAAAAGCTTGAGAAACTTTTTTTTATAATAAATAAATATACGAGAGTTCCTAGTTTAGTTTTAAGATATGGCAAAACTGACATTGTCATCATGAACTTTGACATTTTTAATTGTGAACGTACTCAGAACGTTTTGTCATAAGAGTTCTATTCATTCTCCGATGATTTTTTTATCAAACTCAATTGTTGAAGTACGGGGGTTGCTACTTAAGTTTTAAAATATGGCAAAACTTATGTGAATATGTCAAATCTGACATTGTCATCATGAACTTTGACATTTTTAATTGCGAACGTACTCAGAACGTGTTGTCACACGACTTTTATTCATCCTCCGATGATTTTCTATCAAACTACTTTGTTGAAGTTCGGGGGTTGCTACTTAAGTTTTAAGATATGGCAAAACTGATGTGAATATGTGAAATCTGACATTGTCATCATCAAGTTTGACATTTTTATTGTGAAAGTACTCAGAACGTTTTGTCATAAGAGTTCTATTCATTCTCCGATTATTTTTTAATAAACTCCTTTTTTGAAGTACGGGGGTTGCTACTTAAGTTTTAAGATATGGTAAAACTTATGTGAATATGTCAAATCTGACATTGTCATCATGAACTTTGACATTTTTAATTGTTAACGTACTCAGAACGTGTTGTCACACGACTTTTATTCATCCTCCGATGATTTTCTATCAAATTACTTTGTTGAAGTTCGGGGGTTGCTACTTAAGTTTTAAGATATGGCAAAACTGATGTGAATATGTTAAATCTGACATTGTCATCATCAAGTTTGACATTTTTATTGTGAAAGTACTCAGAACGTTTTGTCATACGAGTTCTATTCATTTTCCGATGATTTTTTTATCAAACTCAATTGTTGAAGTACGGGGTTTGCTACTTTAGTTTATAAATATGGAACAGGAGCAGCTTCACGGTCTATATTAATGGACGAGCTTGTATCAATACTGACAACTTATAATAAAAAAAATGTTGAAGCGGTTTGGACAAACTAACTTTGCGACAGAAACTGTTAAAAGTCGTTTTTTGATGAAAACCAACTAGAAATCTGAGTATGTTATAGAGAATTGCTGTAAACATATGATTTTATTTCATCATAATTTCAGAAAATGAAGAAACGATATATTTCAAGCCTTTACTTGTGGTTACTGTCATTTGGATGAGGTTGAAGTTTTTAACGTGTTTTGGGATTTTTCATAAATACGTAAAGTAACCGAAATCATGAATTTATTCCATTTGACTTTTACACAATATATAAATATAAATATATTGTATAAAAAATTACAAAAGTTTACTCAGAAGTCGTTTTCGGGAATTCATTCTCTTAAGCTCAAGAGGATTAATTAAGAGATGCATTTAAAATAGGCGGTAACTCCTAACAAGTTTTTTACTGGTCCAATTAATTACATTTATTGTAATTTATTACTTAATTATGCAGCTCGTCATCTTGCATAATTTATAAAACCAACCATCCTCGAATCGGACCTCCAATAAAAATAAATAAATAAATGACCGCCTGCAGATAATCTATAAATAATCAGATCACTTACATCACAAAAATTCAGGTAGTAACCCACGGTCGGCTCCAAATTAAAAATGTATTATAAATAATTCACTGTTTTATTACGACTCTTTATATGCGTTGAGAAGTATTTTAGAGCTACTCAGCCTTAGCATGAAGATATTATGTAATATGTCAGTTTATACGTTTTTCGTCAAATATTTTTCATTTATATTTTCGTAACTTCTGTTATAGACTTTTAATATTATTGCAAATAATTTCTTTTTCGTGATAATTTTTTTTATTTTGAAATAACATGTGAAAATCAAAATATTTTGATAAAGACCGAAGTAGGGCGAAACCTCAATTTTTACATATTATTTTAAACTATTTTCAGTTCGGGTCTCAAGTCCGAACGAGGGTTGTTAAACTGCTCTGATGAGACGCAATGACGTCGAAACTAGTCAGTAGTTACAACCTCTCCTTGAAATTGCGAGCCTTTGGGGATGTTATATCGAGAAAAAGGTCGATTGACATCACGATCTTCACAGGAGTTGTAAATCAATATTCTTCGAGGCATTAGTTAGGAAAATAGTTGTTTTCTATTTTGAAAAACGGCGGAATACATTTTCGAAATTATTCCAAAGGTAAATAGTCGTGAATGACTCGATTTTCGTGTGCCAGAAGCTGTGATTTCAAATTAGTGTGGCATCTCATTTGAGAAAAAATGTCTCTGAACTAGATATTCTATCCATTCTTAGCTTTTTCGTATATATGTCGTCTGTGATACCTTTGGAATCTTACCACACGGAGCTTTTTTCAGCAATTTTGTGCTGTATAATTAGTCGCTGTCGTATAGGATGTGTCTGTAAATCTGTACAAATCACATTTCAAAGCGTAAACAATATTATTATAGCTATTAATGTTTTTCTTTTTGCATGCTCAATGTAAGGTATGATATATTGATTATCGTTTTCCAAAAACACGTTACAAATTTCTTCGTAAATAAAGCCCAATAGACGTTTTACTTGTCCACTCTATCCAATTTTCTGATTACAGCTTTGGTAATTTTTTGGATTTCATCACTTAAAACTTTATGATACCGTTTTAAAACAGTGTCTCAAAATTCAATCGGGGAAATTACAAATTAGTTTTAAACAAGGCAACATCTGTGACTTCGGTTCTATTTAATTTTTTTTTTATAGAGGAAAAGATTCAGACCTGTTTGTAGAATGGAGCGATTGTCATTAATAAAAGATATTATCAACGATCTCTGAATATAAAAAACAGTTTTATTGTCCAACATCATCGGTAGAATAAAATTTTCCACTTTTTATAATAAACTTCTGGAATATATACTTTTCATTCCTTTGAGATAAATAAATAAAAACAAATATTTATAATTGGATATGGCTTAATTGTTTTTCAAAATAATCACCATTAATAAAAATACACTTTTTCATATGTTTGAACCAATAATTGTCAAGGTATTTTTTCCATCCTCCAAAACATCTGCTTGAGGTGGAGAAAAATGTTGACCATCCAAATTATTTTTGATCTGCGGGAAGAAAAGAAATCATTGTATGATTGTTCAAAAACGTTTTCGTTTGTACTGATGCGTGAAGGCTCGCATTGTCGTGGTGGAGACCGATTCGTCTCCTGCGATTGGTTTCCCTGATTATTTCGAACACTTCTTACAAACAATTGCTGATGTACCGGCGATATGTCCAGTTATTCCAAACAAACATGTGACCATTTGCTTCGAAGTACTACATGCGTTAGATTCGGCTCGTCTCATACAGTCGATGTTGTTTAGTTTCGGGTTCATATGCATAGATCCATGATTCATTACCTGTCACGATTTTATAAAAGTATTTTGATGCACCGCGATTGAAGTTTTTCAGAATTTCTTTGTACCACTCGATAGGAGCTTTATTTTGAGCGATTGGCAACCAAATATTCATGAAATATTGAATATATACGTATGATTTCTGGCACAACAGTCAATTTTGGACGATCTCCACGAAATTCATCCTTTAGCGAAGTACGACCACGATTGAATTCGAAAAACCAGCAAAACACGAGGGCTCGAGATGGTGCTCCAACACCAAACAGCACTCGTATAACAACATATTCTGATTAAGTTCACAATTAAAAATGTCAAACTTTATGATGGCAATATCAGATTCGACATATTCATATCAGTGCAGCCATATTTCAAAATTTAAGTAGCAACTCTCGTATTACTACTGTTACAATAAAAACTCTAAAATGTGTAAATTAAAAGATCACTTACCCCATGAATATCACAATACAAATTGTTTTAACCATATAAAGCTATATTCGTTTACATTCGATTGTCAATATACGAGAAAAGTGCAAATATCAAGTTAAATAATTTATAGTTGGATTATTGAATTAGAATTGAAATGTTTTCTGAAATTACCAACAAAAACATGCTATTTAAAAACTAAAATATTCACCAGAGTTGATTGGCTGGGTTGTTTTCTGAGTCTCGCCTGGAACGAACTGGGTGTATCGATGGTATGCTGCCTGGTAAGAGTTGGGTGGGATTTCGCTACCGATCCTTGCCTGAACCATGGTAACGAAATCTTCCTTTTCGATTTTTGATTTTTAGGAATTACTCCCGACGAACCGGGACTCGACATGTTATTATCTAATTTTCGATTTGTAATATAATCTAATGTTTAGTCATGTGCAAAGCGTAACTAGAACATTGGATCAGAGCTGGGATCAGTACACAATGCAATATACAAGTGAGAGAAAATCTCGATACAACAATAGTTCTATTGAATTCCAATTGATTATTATTGGAAAATAAATTTCTTAAACTTCTTAAAATAACGAAAATAAACAGCTGTTCAAATATTAAGGATATTGATTAAATTCGATTTTAACCAATCTATCTAATAAATTGTGTGCGATTTTCGCCGAAAGTTGTGGAAAAAGATTTCTAAGCTATTGTATGGCTTCTGATGACGAATTTTAGTCGTCAATGTCTTCAATGGGATGGATGGAAACAGTATATGAAGAAAATATTTATATTTTTTCTACAACTACCGCAGCTCGATGTGTTCCCGCCTTATCATAAATGAAAATGAACTAGTGGCCCATACCAATATGTAATTATGGCAGAATCTCTATACAACCTGTCATGTTTCCATCAATACAATCAATGCAACCATTAAGACAAATTCCTGATCAGACCATAATTGTACCTTCTCGAAAGGAGTGAAAAACTTGCACAAGAACGTTAACAGATTTATCCATATTCCTTCTCGTTATCAGTCTAAAAACAATCCATGCGGAAACTCAACTGTGAAGATCGCGTTCCTCTATTCAAGACAAAGAAACACCTCTAGCATTAAAAAAGTCTTATTATCAGGATTCCGCAGATATTAGGAGGATTTCTACGAGTCGTAAGTTCCAGATAATGATCATCAACGACGGTTGTTCTTCGTCTTTCGGCAAACGTTTTAGTTTCCTGGAACCGATTGAGAATTCTCGAAATGACACTTTGGCACACATTTAGTTGATTTGCGACATCTGTCTTCGAACAATCCAGAAACTCCAGAAGATTCTCAAGCTAATCAGCATTATTCAATTTTGTACAGACGTTTAATATTTAAATACAAATAGAAATTTCAGGTAGATCGTTTTAGTTCCGAGTAAAAGACGATTTGAAAATATCCTTAACTTTTGAATAGTTCTATTTTTGGAAAATATTTGGTGATAATATTAATTCATGACTATGACTATAATATTAGCACGTATTATGTAAGTTGATAATGGTTGCTTGGATGCCAGTGTAGTTCAAATTTCAAACAAATTAGTACAAAATGTAAACAAACAGAAGTTTTGTAAAATGTTGTTTGACGAATCGGTTTTAAAGTTTACCTGAGATTCTGAAGCATATAGACACCTCAACAAACAATCAACTCTTGTTGAAGCTGTAAAAGTATTTAGAATGATCTTTGTTTGCAAACTAATATTCGCAATACTAAACTATAGCTTTAAAGATGGAATCAAAATCAAAAAATAATTTGCTCACTTCAGATTCAGAAATCATACCAGTTAAACTGAATTCTTATAGTTTCCTTCTTTTTCTATTTGTTTTTTTATATTGAAGTTCACATTCTCAAAGTTTTTATCTGAAAAAATATAATGAACAAACTCAAATATTTCGTCAATTATATTTCATTCTTCATTTGCAAATGCCAGGAATTTATTTGTTATTTAGATTATTTATTTGAAAAAAATTATAACTTTTAATAGTAAATGAACCTGTCGCTTTTGGCTACACATTTCCGCCAAACAATAATCTAGAATTTTAATTTTCAAACGAAATCATATTTGAAAGGGACTAAAAAAAATATATGAACCTAGAAGCAACAAACTCTGAATCGAATAATAAAGATCACAAAACCATTCCACTCGCAAAAAAGTACAAAAAATCGTAAAATTACTAAACGTAAGTGAATTTACATAGAGTCCACATGCAGTATAAAGGAAATGAATTAGCTTTCACTTGCTCTAATTTATATTGTCAGAGTGCGTATCGTTTGCTAGAAAATCCGAATGAAAACGATGTACATGATGGTAATGGCAAGAAAAAATAGGATCTGAAAAGACGTACTAATACGTATCATAATGAAAAACAGAGTACTTGACGCCACTACGTCAGTTTCCAGCATTCACACCTTCTAATTCCATAATAATATAAAATTGAGAAATAAAATGACAATTCTATTTCTGTTAGCAATCGGTAAATATTAACAAAAATCTTAATTTATAGAAGGAACTTTCGATTAAAAATAAATCAAGAAAATATCAATTATTTGATAATTTTGTTTTCATTATTTCTTGATAATTCTTATAATAATTGGTTTCAATTTTGTAAGCACTTAATTTTGCAAAGACCGATTGTTGTATTTGCGTTTGTAGTAGCTTATCTCGAAGATACTAAATCGATGTTATATGTTGTTCCTTTAAAAAAATTTTCAAATTCTGTGGTTGTTGAGAGATCTTAATTTAAATTTCCAAAAAGTATGACGTTATCGTGATTTAACAAATTTTTGTGTTGATCTATGGCAAGTTCAAATGAAATTTGATATGGAGAAAATCCTATTTTGGTTAATTTAAATATTTTTTTCAATAATGTTCAAACTTTCTTTCGTTTCGGCGCATCTACAGCTATACAGGAATTAAATGCAAAAAACCGGAGGCTTCTTGTGAGAAGATATCGCTGCTACAGACGGACGGACGGAAGTACAAAACGCGCTTATTTTAAAGACTAAATCTACTGAAATTACATCTACATCATCGAAGTCTTCAAACAAAAGACAATGCAACAAAGAAAGAACTTTTTCATTCCATAAGTGTCAAATACCTTGGTCTAAATCTTGATATGAAGTCTGGATACAAAATCTTAATAAGAAACTAAATGAACCAAAAAAGGAAGACTTATTAGTTGCAAGGGCGGACCAGGGTCTTGACAAAGGGGGATCATTAGTATTGGAACGAGTCCTCCCCCAAATTCATGACATTTTAAGCCTCTTAACCACAAAATTTAAGTTAATTACGTTGTTTTTGACAGCATAATGACGAGTTTTACGCAATTTTTACTTTATATCTCAATAATTCCTCATCGACTTTAAATCATATATCACAACGTCAGTCAGTATATTGTTGTTTTGTCTAGGGTAGTTCTCCATTATAGTTGAATAACTGAGAAATAATGAGAAAGGTTTTTATTGAGTCTATTTTGATTTGTTAAATAATTATCACAACGTTTATCAATTCTAATTCAAAACTACATCTTATTAGGTACTTGAAGGTAGACGGACTAAGGGTCTAACGACAATTTTACTAGAGTAATTTATTAAAAATTAAACTCTGCTTATATGTACATACAGAAATAGATATTAATATAACTCCAACAACTATTACAAATTTATAATTCTTCCCTTCCCTCACTAGTTCAACTTTCTTGTCTATCCCGAAAACCGACCGAGACCGACTCTTCAAGAGCCGATTCTTAAGTTTACTTGTTCTTTTACGGACATTTGATTCTTTCGACTAGACCAACTTTTAAATCATTTACCCATAGAGCCCTAGACCGACTTTCGGTTTTTTTTCCATTAGTTTGATTTGATTCATATTAATTAGTTTATGTCAGATTCTTCTACTTCTTAATCTTGAATATCTTGAGCATTTTATTTTTGTTTTATTAGGTATTGTTTTGATATTCGAAATATTTGGTGATATTGGCTCCCTTTATCAACGGTGTAAAATAATTCGTACTTTTACGTATTCCTACTTACGCCCTTATTAAGTTAATTAATCAGGGTTTAGGGGGGGGGGTCATGACCCCCATGACCCTCTCTGGATCCGCGCTTGATTAGTTGGCAGTATAATAAAAACTATTAATCATGTTTGACATATTTGAAACTGCAGTATTAAAATCTAGGGTTCTTCCATTATGGAAGAAGTTTAATGATAATGGCCCGCATTATGAAACCGTACTCTAGATTTGGAAATTATTTACATTAGAGGTATCAAAAGAAAAAGATACATTTGAAACTTAAACTCCTTGTTTGAACTACGGAGGTTGCTATTCAAGTTTTGAGATATGGAAACACTGATGTGAATGAAGTTTGACATTTTGAGATATACAGATGCATTCTTCTTGATCAAAGGTCATTTTGGACTTAAATTGCGAACATTTTCGTGTGATGATTTTCTATTACTTTCGACGCGGATTAAACCAACACCAGTGTGTCGATGAAATTGCTTCAACTTTTGGTGATGAAGTACCCTCTCGAGCCACCGTGTTTCGCTAGTTTTCCGAATTAAATCGTGATGGCACCTCGCTATAGGATGAATTTCGTGAAGGTTATCCAAAATTGGCTGTTGTGCCAAAAATCATAGATGCTGTGCGTAAACTGATATTGGAGGATCGTCATCTGATATACCGTGAGATTGAGGCACACCAGGACATTAGTTCCGATCGTAGAATATTCAATATTGCATGAACATTTCATTGTCAAAAAGATTTGTTCGCGTTGCATACCGTATAATTTGACAATCGCACAAAAAAGCTCGTAACAATTGGTCCCGCGATCAATGATGGACCTATGCATATGAACCCAAAACTAAACAAAAATCGACTGTATGTGTCTTTATGGAAGAGACAAATCCAACAAAATATCACCTCGAAGCAAATGGTCGCATGTTTTTTAGCAATAACTGGCCATAACTGGACACCGTCCCATTAGCACAACGCAGAATGGTCAATTCTGAATAGTACATCAGCATTTGTTTGTATTCGAAAAAATCAGGTAAACCAATCGCAGAAGATGAATAATTCTCCACCGCGACAATGCGAGCTTTCACACATCAGTTCAAACAAAAACGTTTTTAACAGTCAAAACAACTAATTGATGGGTCATCCACAGTACAGTCCTTGTTTAGTACCCAATGATTTCTTCTCACTCTCGCAGATCAAAAATAGATTGCGAGGTCAACGTTTTTCTACACCTGAAGAAGCGGCTGATGTATTCTAATCATATGTTTTGGTGATACCTCAATCGGAATGGAAAAAATGCTTCAACAATTGGTTCAAAAGTTTTTATTTGCCTATCTCAAAACTTAAGTAGCAGCCCTTGTATCTATATTGCAACTATTACATCTAGATATACCTGAGAACTAAAAATTTAAAGCCTCAAATATGTCGGAAACAGCTTTCATGATTTTTAATAATTTTAATCTTCATAATATGACCGATATTATGATTTATTATATAAAATGATAATCCTATAATTTTTTATTGAAATTCTTAAGGAATGTTAATTATGTTTCCCTTCTACCACTTTCATACTTAATCCAGTTATCGTGTTCCTTTTTGTAAATAATAATCAATAAATACATTTTTGAAATCCCTGAACACTGTGGCAATGATTTTAATGGCCAAACAACCGTTTTTTGCTTTCTTCGGATCACGCTTTTTAGCAGCATTAAGCAATTATGGCACCCACCTTAAAGTAACCTATCTTACAAAATGTTGCATACCCGTCCTCTTTCATTAGTTTCTTCAAGTACTTTTAAGTATTTCCGGAGTAGTTACAGTAATAGTTATTTACGTTATAAGTCCGGGAAGTGATTTAATATGGTACGAGATAGATGTTTATGGACGAGGCGACGAAGGAGCCGAGTCAAGAATATCAAATCTACTACCGTAATAATAACTTCATGGACGTATATCGTGATATTTTTTTTTCATACTGTTTTCGGTTTTAAATAGAATGCAAAATTATATTAAAATGTCAAATGTCATATTTGATAATTTGAAAGAAAAATAGCTCCTTTGATTATTACAAACAAAGGCAGACATATTGAGATTTTGGAAATACAAAAAATATTTTGAATGGCTGATATTTCAAATAAAATTGCTGAGAAAAGTGTGGAAGTAGCAGGGAAAATTATTCCAATTAAGTTTTCGAAAAGGTACGTAAAAGAATAAGGGATGTTTAGCTACTGGCGTAAGAAATACGAGGGAGAATCTAAGAGTACTGTAAAGTACAAGGACCTAACCGTAAAGTGCCATTATTCGGACTTAAATTAGTACTGCAAAGTCGACTTTACAGTACAGTACGACAAAAATGATGTTCCAACATAATATGGTCATTTTGAAAAGCTGAGAGATCATTTCATGAGATGGAGAACTTTCTGAAGGGCATAACGTAACTCGTCATTGGTTTCTTTACTTATTTTTTTACGTAAAAAATAATAATGAATCAATAATTGAAATTGTTTTCTCTATATTTATCGAATATCGAAAACGGTTTTCTTGGTATGAGTATTAGAACTAATCTACCAGATCAGATATTTTGACTAATTTAATGAAATCAGGAACATGGTTAACACTAACAACATAATCACCTTAGTAATCATCAAACTGCCCCAGGATGTCATAATTATCATCATAACACATCAGGTTTGATATTCTTATGTACGTATCTTTTTACCTATTACATAAGATACAGAAATTATTCTAGAAACAGAAGCTAAGTACATGGCTTTTATGTAAATCTAGTGCAATTAGCAAAATTGCTAGATGCTATCAAAAAAAATTAAGACTGTACCGATGTAAAAACTTTCTAATCAATATCAAAAATAATAATATAAAAATTACTGAACTCGTTAAAAAATATGATGAAGTTACGTTCATGGAACAAATCAGGAGATGGATCTGAAAAAAAAGTAAAATAAATAACAGCAAGAACGTCGCAGTTAAGCGTCAACGCCCTAATAGCATTGTCACGTCTTCGATTAGGGCCTAAGAGATATACACATCAATATATGTTCAGGCGAAAGACGCTTGAAGTTGTTCATTTTATCCGTATAGAACAGGGGGTTTTCAAATGATAAAGGATTGAGGACCAAATTTATAACTATCGGAATAATCTCGCGACGAAATTTAATTTTATATTTATTGTCAGGAAATGAAATAAAAAAATTCATAGTTTTATTCAAATATATGGTTAATGATTCGATTATTTCATAACTAAATGATATAAGGGTGAAATAGAAATAAACAATTCGTACAATCCCACGGCCTTCTCAAAAAAAAAACGGAACAGGTTCGCCCTTTACAATACACTGTCTCCACTGCTTTTTCTTCTCTGGAGTGTATTGGTGGATCCAAGTTTCATCTACATTTATGAATCGATAGAAAAATACGACTCACTTTACTTCAACTGCCTCAATAAAGTCTGGGAAATGTCCGTTCGATTGCACTTTTGGTTCAAAGTGAACAAACGCTACACCCAACCCATGATTAGCTCAAGCACGCATAAGTCTTCAATCAGTGTATCCCAAATGCGTTATTTTCACATGCTATTCGATGGTCGTCCGTTACTATTTCGATGATATCGTTAGTTGTCGCAGATTTTGGCCGTCCCAAAAACTCCGTACACTGAGTCTAAGAGCTCAATCAGACTGTGCGGAATGAACGTACATAACGAATGTTATGGAATGGAGTGGGTCAATTAGCATTTTGACGCATTTTCTTGCAAAACGATTTGGGGCCAAATATTGTTTCTAACAAGCGTTTAATGTCGAAGACATCAATTATTGGACAGATATTAACTCAACTACATTAAAATTGCCTTCATTTTCCAATTGATACAATGTGCAAACGTACGCGAAATTGATTGTGAATTGTCGAACAGAAGGGATTGAAGGAAAATTGTAAAAGTTCATCTTCTCTAAAAATGATATCTTGGTTATCGAAACGCGCCTCAGACGGTGTAATTGTGAATATTGGTGTAGTGGAAGTGTAAACAGTGTGTTCAGTACGAATATCGTCAGCTGGTTCACCAAGATATCTCAGACGCAGAACTTCTCGAATATTTAGACCGAGACAAAAAGACATCATTTGTTGCCTGATGCTTAAGAAACGTGTACCTAGAGAAGGTCATTACTCAAATCCTATCCAAACAACAAGTGAATTAACCTAAATACAATATTCAACGGAACAAAATATAGTACAAAATCCAAATTTCGACAGAAAGAAAAAATTCGTATGGATTGATGATTCGCTGAAATTGGAGATAAAAAGAACCATATACGATTCATATAAACAAAATGTTATAACCACTGAATAATCGATTATGGAGAAACATCAGAAGAAGTACTCTGAATTAACGTTCAGGAATTATTTCCGAAGTATTGGTTTCTACTAGAAAATTCTCGATCAACGAGGTACTCTTATGGAAAGTCCTGGCTTGAAAAAACTTACATTTTTTTTTTATTTTTGTATTTGCAAACAAGTTTGTCAAATGACAATATTTGAACTTGATGTTTGTAACTTCTACTCATGGCTTCAGACGGACCTATATTTTTCAAATGTCAAGCAATTTTTGGGTAAAATAAGAGGCGTCATATGATTTTTTGCATAATGGAAAAACAGCAAACTACATGATCATTATTTACGATTAAGTAGTTTTACAGGATCACAAAGCGTTATAGGATTATTAAGGTTACTTTATATAGAAGTATTTCGACTACCACAAGATATTTTTTCTCAATGTTGTAACTATATTTTCCATAAATAGGTGTTAATGAGATATTGTGAATTTCACAATTTTATCGCTTTGATACGTTAAAATATGTCAATACGACATTCCAAATGAGTACTAGAAAATTTTACATTAAATATTGATGTTTCATACTTTTCTTCTAGATATCCCTTTTTGAGTATGTTTCCTAATTCAATAATTGACATCTTTATCATTTCTATACGAAATCTTTCTAAATAAATAAAACTATTAGGTCATGAACATACAAGGGAAATACGGAAACAAATTAAATGGAAAAAGATCATTTTATATGTTCGCAAATAAATACGTGAAGTGTAAAGGCCATAAACGAAGTAAAAAAAACATAATCAAGAATTTCAACAAACTTTTTATTATATCACCACTGGAATCCACTAATGGAGACGCGGAAGAGCGTCAAAATGTATGCCCAATGTAGTTTTTTGGATTAGGTAAATTCAAATATGTTGCGATAAGCGAGGAAATTTTTGAAAAGGTATTGATACCTACAATTTGAGTTTTGTATTTTCCATTTCAATACTGCTAAAAGAAATGATGTGTTTCGACATTTGTGGGCCTTTGGTTTTTAGATTTTTTATAGACATTTACCAAGTGTAAGCTATTGTCAGATATATCACCAATAACAGTAAATCGACATTGTACATGAGTTTTTGTATCAGGTACTGTGATATCTATAGCCAACTGATTTATTTTTCAAATATGCAACGATTATTTACTGATGTCTACGTCGTTATTTACCATGGTGCCTTTCAGTTTTGAATAAGTCGATCAAAGTGTTGAAGACTTCCACATTTTGGATTTAGTTTCAAAGTAATCTAGTAACACTCTTTCTGTGAATCCGTTTATCTTTTTTTTAATACGCCATTCCATAAAAGGATTATATTACTTTAAATTTTGGTCCCTGGATTTCTCAGGGAGTAGATTCATAGTCGCTGCAGTGCCGATTCAACAACTTTCTTCACTATTACTCTACACTAATAATAATACTACAGCCCTTTTAATTAGACACAACACTGATTTTCTTGAACGAATATCAAGAAATGCAAGTGTGACAGTTTGTCTGAGAAACGAATTGACATGAGAAAGAGCGTTCATAACCAACTATTTTTATAAAACAATTTTATAATTGCTTTAAAAAATGACACGTTGCGGCACTTTTTTATCGCAAAAGCGCTATCGCTACGGTACTGTTTTTCACGCTTCTTGATCGATACAGAAATTACATTCTTTATAATGGAAATGATTGGAAAAAAACGTGAATATTATAACGGACGTAGAAAAACATTATTAAAGAAACAGTTAGTTTAAGTAAGTAATTTTCTGGGTGTATATTCTATTGAACTTCTTGTCTAATGTTAACTTCATTTGAAGCTGTGATATCTCCGTGTACGCCTCGAATGTTTTCTGAAATTCTGTTATCGTTTTCTGATGAACTCTCGGCTACACTATTGGTGTTTCATCCTCCGTGTTGCTTCATCATCAGATTGTCTGCCAGGAGATACCTACAATTTGAGTTTTGTATTTTCCATTTCAATACTGCTAAAAGAAATGATGTGTTTCGACATTTGTGGGTCTTTGGTTTTTAGATTTTTTATAAATGTTTACCAAGTTTAATCTTTTGTCAGATATATCACCAATAACAGTAAATCGACATTGTACATGAGTTTTTGTATCAGGTACTGTGATATCTATAGCCAACTGATTTATTTTTCAAATATGCAACGATTTTCAATTATTTACTGATATCTACGTCGTTATTTACCATGGTGCCTTTCAGTTTTGAATAAGTCGACGAAAGTATTGAAGACGTCCACATTTTGGATTTAGTTTCAAATTAAGCTAGTAACACTCTTTCTGCGAAGCTGTTTATGCCTTTTTTAGTACGCCACTCTATAAAAGAATTATATTCCTTTGAATACTATTCCCTGGATTTCTCAGGGAGAAGATTCATAGTCGCTGCAGTTGCCAATTCAACATCTTCTGGTATGCAGTTTAAAATTTCTTTACTATAACTCTCCACCACTAATAATAATAATACTACACTCCTTTTAATTAGACACAAAATGGATTTTCTTGAACGAATATCAAGAAATAAGAGTGTGACAATGACAATGAATGAATAAAAAAAACCGTGAATATTATAACGCACGTAGAAAAATATATTTTATTAACACTATACGAGTAGAATGTTCCCCAGAAAATGAAAATTCAATCAATGAAGACGGCAGTTCAGAACAAAGCTCAATCTCGAAAAAAATTAATTCGTTCTCTATCCTGGCTATGTTTATTCGAACAATATCTATTTTTACGTCAGATTCCATTGTGTGTGAATACAAACGTAATAAAAGAATCGAAAGTCTGGTATAAAAAGCACAGAAAATATTGGAACGTGGAAAGGTTCTTATTATAGTAAAAAAGCGTATCAGTATCAGCGGTAGATTTGCACCAATCGCATGGACTCTTATTCAATACTACAAGTCAAGGATGCCCTAGGGTCACTTTGAACTTTTGGAATCAATCACGTCTACCGCAACCAATGAAATAATAGTAGATTTCTGAAGATAATAACAATCAAACACAAAGGTGTGAAAAAAACATATTGGAAAAAGTAACAAAGTATAAATATCAGGGAAATGTTGGTACTGATGGCAAATGGGAATTTAAATGCAATACAGCTAAGAAAACGTGATATCATTGGTAGTGTGAATATTTTCGACTGAATATTACTCTATACTATTCTTACCGAAATGAAAATTTAACAGGCGAAAGTCGTGAAATTATAGACAATATTTTGAAGTTTCCTAAGTGAGAAGCAGAAGGTCGAGCTCCGAAAATTAAAATCTCTAAAGAAGATTCAATTTTGCAAAATAGTTCTATACTTTTTATTAATCTTAAGGTTTCACTTCCTCTTAATATATTAATACACTTAATTTAAGTGTTCTTAAAAAACAAACGAATTAAAATTGGAGGAAACAAGGTTGATGATGGGGATATCCAATGTTTTCAACAACTAATGAAAAGAAGAACTCCTGAAAATTAAATATGATCGTGGTTTTTACGTAGATTGATCCTAAATTTTCATGTAACAGAAAAGTGCGTACCAATTGTAAAGTCAATTAGAAAGGTTTTCGATGACGTAAAATGAAAAATAATCGTTCCATCTTAATGGAACGAAGTCTATTCGACATTTTCTACAAATACAATTTTAAATACTAATGAATTTATACAGGTTGTTTCAAAAAAGATGATCTCGTCTCTAGGATAGATAGAAAACTGAAAAATATTTCAAGTTTGCTCAGTAAAAAATTTTCGTAACGCCATCCGTAATCAAGATAAAGGGCGTTAAAGAACAAAAAATCATACATACTTCTTACGATTTTGCCACAATTACAGAGCAATATTGCATTAAAATTATATACGAATATGTTTTGGAAAGTGAAACATCCAATAAGTTTGTTTTTATGTCTGACTCTCATAGAGGGCGCTAGTTACACCGTTCGTACCATGTAGTACTGAGCATAACTTTTTCTATAATAAATTTATTAAGCAAAATTTCAAGTTAAACATCATTTAATTTTACACCGAGAAGATACTCTTATAAAACTCGATACTGCGTACCATTTTCGGCATATTTTGAGTTGGAAATTATGTAGTAATATCCGATGCTGGTATGAAGTAATGATAAATATATTAATTAAACAAAAAAATACAAGATGAAAATTTAAAAAAAAAACGTTAATAACATAAAATAAAATTCAATTAGAATAGGTGTTCAAAATGTTTTTACTAATACACATATCAATCCTTTTTTCTAAAAAAAGCATTGACGGTTGGGAGCAGCTCCGAGTTCATTGAAGTGACGTTCAATTCCGTCTTTCAATCCTTGAGGTGAATTTATCTCTATAGCATAAACTTTTTTAAGACCAAACTGTGTAATCCAAGGGATTAAAATCGCTTAACCGAGGAGGCCAATGAATCGGAGCTTCTGCACCTCTACCAATCCATCGATTCGGAAAATAATCACTCAATCAAACAGGACACTTTCTATCAAAGTGCGGTGGAGCTCCATCGTGCATAAAAAAATAGAGATCTTCGCTCGTTTAGCGTCAAATCTTCTAATATCTCGATTAAGTAATGGTTTAAAAAATCCAGGTACATATCACCATTTAAATTTCCAGGTAGAATTTGATAACCTATTAATTTGTTAATAAAAGTTGCAAAACATTAACTTCAAATGAGTGTTAGTAATGTGACATGGGGAATTTAATCACACCAGTAGTGTGCATTACGATAGTTAAACATACATCTAACACTCTAACCCAGGGGTGCTCAAACGGTCGATCGCGAGTGCTTTTTGAGTAGATCTCGAGAAGAAAAAAATTTTTAATAAGTAGGTAGGTAACTAAACTACAAAAATGTATTACGTAATAAAATAACACTGCTTGCGGCAAAAGGCGGCTTTATCAAAGGAACGCGCGGCACTTGTCAAAGAAAAGCCGCGTTGTTTCTAGACTAGACTGTACTGTCTAGTTTCGGGCGGCGCGTTTGACGGTAACATTCGAGACTTTCTTTCACGCCGATATAAATGTTGCGCCTGCATGAATTGGAGTCATTCTGAATTGTAACTTGATAGCGATACTACGTCGATACAAAGTTTATTATTAAATAGTGGAAAATGAGTGCAGTGAAGAAATCTAAAACGTATCATTTTAATAAGGATTGGGAGGAAGAATTCTTCTTTTGTATGGTGAAGGATAAGTGCATTTGTGTTATTTGTCGTACGTCAGTTGCAATACCTAAGCGTGGTAACTTAGAGAGGCATCATAAAACGGTTCATAAAAACTATCAAAAGGATTTTCCGCCACAGAGTGAATTAAGAAAACGAAAAGTAAGTGATTTTATATCTTGTTTGAAAAAAGAACAAACCATGTTCACAAGACCAGCCAAACAATCAAAAGCTGCTACGATCGCGTCATTTAAAATATCTCATATATACACATACACAAGAAACCATTCGAAGATGGATCGGTGGTGAAGGAAGCATTTATTGAAGCGGAAGAGACTTTATTTGGAGATTTTAAAAATAAAACAGAAATCATGTCTGCTATTAGAAAACTTCAGTTATCTCGTCCGACTGTCACAAGGCGTATTGAAGTCATGAGTCAGGACATCGCAGATAAACTAAAACATGATATCATGGAATGTACATACTTTTCTTTACAGTTCGACGAATTCACCGATATGACAGACACTGACCAGCTGTGTATTTTTATTCGGATGGTATTCAATGACATTTCGGCTAAGGAATAATTTTTGACAATCATTCCTCTGAAGGGGAAGACCCGTGGCGAAGATATATATGAAGTTTTCTTTAATTTTGTAAAAAACTACGAGCTACCAATATATAAATTAGTGTGCATTACAACCGATGGAGCACCAGCAATGACTGGAAACAAAAACGGTTTTGTGGCATTGTGTCGAGCTAATGAAGAATTCCCTTCATTTTTTTTCATTCCATTGCATTATACATCAACAAGTTTTGTGTTCCAAAGTTTTAAACACGGAGGAAATTATGGGCATTGCAACAAAAATTGTGAATTCCATCCGTGCACGTAGCTTGCAACGGCGGCTCTTTGAGTTGCAGTTGGAAGATAGGGAGTCAGCTGAACACACTGATTTAGTTCTTCACACAGACGTCAGGTGGTTGAGTCGCGGAAAGTTCCTACAAAGGTTTCAAGAATTATTGCCCGAAATAACAGCTTTTTTAGACGAAAGAAGTGATGACACTCAGATTTTGAAAAACTAAAAATGGCTGACTGATTTGGCATTTTTGACTGACATCACAATGCACTTAAACATCGTTAACTTGGAGCTTCAAGGTAAAGGAAAAACTATTATTTAGATGATTAGCGCAGTAAACGCATTCAAAAGTAAATTACAACTTATGATAGATCAACTGAAAAGAAAGGATCTGAAACATTTTTCGTTTTGAAAGCAAGGATTCCTCAGTTTAATTATGAGATACGTATGAGACTGAATTATCAAATATTTTGGGACAATTCGAAATGCGTTTTTATGATTGCAGTAAATTGGAAAACATAGCATCATTTATGAGTTATCCTTTTTCATGTAAAAACATTGAAGAATTAGCTACTGAAATAGCAAGTCAGTTTAATATGAACTCATGTTCTGTTGAAAATGAGTTGGTGCAGATTAAATCAGATATACATCTCAAAGCTACAGCATCTGATACAAATTTCTGGTGTTTTTTATCTGAAGATAAATATACGAATCTAAGGCAAATCGCCCTTCAACTGACGGCATTGTTTGGGTCAACTTACTGGTGCATTTTCTGAAATGAAGATAATTAAGTCAAAATATCGCAATCGACTAACTGACGATTATATGTCATCATGCTTGCGATTAGCACTCAGTGGTTACGTACCATCTTATGAAAAGTATGCTGAGGACATGCAGTGCCACGCTTCAACATCCAAAGCCACTTTTTAGTTAGATTTAACATCATATGTAACTCTTTTGTTTTGTAACAACCAATAAACTCGCAATTTTGAATAACTATGAGTTTTTTCATTGATATTGTAGAGAAGAACCTAACTAAACCTAACTCAAACCTTGACTAAAATAATGTACCTATATTGTGCAGAAAGCTAATATCTATATATGCTATGGTACCTAGGTAGGTAGGGTGTATCGTGTATGTACGACAACCCTGCATCACACATACTTGCTGCCTCTCAGAGTCGATCGTAAGTAGTCTAAAAATATTGAGGTAGATCGCCAGCAGTTCAAGTTTGAGCACCCCTGCTCTAACCGGTAGATCGTCTGGCAAGAGCTCTTGGACTTGTCTATAATGATAAGGATGTGGCTGTTGCTCCTCCAAGTACTTGAACAAGACGCATTTGTTTGTCTTGCCGTATTCCTTACGAATGGATTTTGATCAACTAAATTAAAAATCATATTTTCTTTATTAATGGTTTTTGTTGTTCTTGACCTATCAGAATTGATTTTTTTAGGTCTCATATTCCCAGTTTCTCAACAACGTCTGTTAATGGTAAGTTTCTTCGAGGAAACTTTTCTGCATAACGCATTACAGTTACACTAGAGTTTCCTAAACACTCGACTAAGGTTAATAACATGTCAGTATATTCAAAATTTGAGTAAGTTTTGATTAACAATATCTAATTTAACAAATAACAACGTTTCAGAAACGTAATTATTATTGACTCAACGTCATAACTATGAATGAGTTATCCATGGCAAAATCAGAGAAAATACTATTGCCGATAAAAGTTGAATAATTATGGGAACTCAGCTATTAATATGATACAAACAATAGTTTGAGTCCCAGAAGCGCAATACATGATCATCAAATTGTTGTTTGTTTCATACTAAGGCTTCCATGATTATTTAACTTTGTAAAACAATATCCTATACTGATTAGACTGGATTTTTGTGAAACAAGTCCTCAATCCCAATTTTTTTAAATGTATCCATTATATCGATGAAACATACATATTCATTCATCTCATACACATTCGAAAGGATGGAATGATTCAAGAAATGATAAACAGAAAAAAAACCTATTTTCAAAGGCGCTCGAGTTATAATAGTTAATACTGAAGGTGAAGCAGCCTTTGTATCCGATTCATATGTTAGCTATGTTAAGCTGTTGTACTGACGATTAGCACCATAATATGAATTTTGATAATTACGAAAAATGGGTAACTGAAAAATGATTACCTAATTTATCAACCGGAAGATTTGTTATTATTGATAATGCGCTCGATCATCACAACACAACGAATTTAAAATAGACCTTACTAACCTCTGAAACAAAGAAAACCATCATGCAGGAATGGTTAAGAATCCGAAACATTCCGTTTGACGAAGAAATGTAAAAGCCATAATGATTCGCCCTCATAACATACGAATTTTATGATCTTTTTAGAGTATTATTTTTTCCCCCCGCCATCTCGATTGGAATCCAATTTAATTAGTATGGCCAGAAATGAGAAAATATTTGTTGCTATGAAAAATTATAATTTCCTAAAATGTCGTTTCTTACTATGATAAATGTTTTAAGCAATTCAATGTTGAAGAAGGGGAAAAGCGGTGTGATCGCGCGAAATGTTTTGAGCAAAAATTTATTGGAAGCGAACCAATTTTTTACTATTATTGAAGAGTAGATTATAAATTCAAATAGTGATACTGATACAAATAGATACCGATAGCATATTTTGATTAATCGAAGAACTTTCCACGGAAATAAAACATCTACAAATGAAGGAAGAACTTATACAAATTTGGCTAAAATGTGGTTTCATTAAATTTGTAAAGTTTAGTTAAATTACTTGTGAATTCTATTAGTATATCTAATATCTAAATATCTAATAGCTTCTCATTTATCTATTCCAAGTATTGGTTCTAGTCCCATTTGCCATAAATTGATTAAAGGATTATGCATACCTAGGCATCCAGCGCGTTTAGCGCTACGTTTGCTTATTTTGGACCAAAAGCGAATTGTAATTAACATTTTCCAGGCCTTACTGGCGCACTTTAAGGAAAATTTGTCAAGGCAATGAATTGCACAGGGCGCGTTTGCTCCGATAAAGGCAAAGACGGTTTCATACGACGAAGAAGTAATGGTACAACCATAACACAGGAATATCACGCATCATTACTCGATGAGATGCTTTTTTATCAGAACAGCGTATCTCCTCGCACTTCGTTGGTGGGATTGGCTAAAATTCAAGAATGGCACTTTGAATCAATTCACCATCAAAAATATTCACCAGATGTGGTCCCCATCAATATTTTTCTGTTTTAAACCTTAAAGTTTCACTTGCAAGAGAGATTTTAATCAGACGAGGACGTTATACGCATACGTAAACGTCTATTTTGAGGAGAAAGACGGCAATTGTATAGATTTAAGAGAAGACTATGTTAAAAAATAAAAAAGCTTTTGGGATGACCCTCTTACATTCATTTCAAGTTTTCAAAGTTTGAAGAGGATTTGAAGTATTTTAGCACCTCAACATTCAAATTCAAATAATGTAGAAATGGACTAAAAAAAGATTTTACGTCATAGAGTCATTTAAAAAAATGGACGTCACGAACCCGGAAATTAGTATTTAACAGGCTTCCTTTCATTTATCTGCTTGTCTATTTTCCCATCTGACAACGTAAATTACTATTAAATTTAAGAACAGCGTAATATGTAATCTGGAAAACTGAGGATTGTCGCATATTTTCCAGTAATTAATAATACAGCACTAATAAACATTATGACTAAACGGATAGTTTTTGAAATATTAAACATCGATTTAACGAGGATTTGATTTTGTAACTAATAGTGTTAGTCCAAAAACTCCCATTCCAACTTGATTTGATGAAATTGGCTGTTGATTTTGTTTTGTAAAGAGGAAGTTAACTAAGTCAAAATCCGTTATATACCCACAACTCTCAAATTTGTTCCTAAATAAAAATTTGCTAAACAAACGAGGATTTATGTGCAGCCAAACCCCTTGTAATAATTGAAGAATATATGAATAATACAATGTCGGTAGGGTATCGAAACAAGAGTGGGGGTTTGGTGGCATTTGCAGGGAAACAAAGAACACCAAACTGTCAACCACAGCAAAACCTTCATTGATCTACACAGTGGTGCGCACACAAAAAAATTGAGCTTATGGAGAATGACTTTTTGGCATCGTGTCGGTAACCATTTCTATTTATGTTTTATTTTTTAAAAAATTTATATAGGGTGTGATTGAAAAACTATAACTTTGTTTTCTCAATTATTTAGCACCTACATTTTTTATAAATTGGTTATACAAGCCTATACGGAGAAAATAGAGTTGTGGTCACAAAACAGATTTTAACCGTTAACTGTTACCATACTTTTCTGTACAATTGTATTTGCCATACATATAAAGTAATTTCAATTCATTTTATGCAAAATTAAAAGCTAATATTAACAAAAATAAAAGTAACTCATAAGTCTTTGTAGAAAAAATACCATACATAACTCTATAGAAATTGAAGCTAGCATAATGGTCAGATGTGGGTTTATAAATATGACGTCGTAACAAAAATGAGACGAAACCAAGGAAATCGTGTCAAAGTCGGTCGAAAATCAAGAATGAACTCGATTCAGAGGGTCAAACCTTCACATTCCAGCGTGATTCCAGATGAGTGAGGTTTTAGTCAAATTCGAAACCAGAGTCATCGCCCAGCTACTTTATTCGCCAGATTTAGGTCCTTGTGACTTTTTTCTTTTTTCGAAACGCAATAATCCCACTAGGGGAACGCGTCATGGGTCCATTAGAACCATAAAGAGCAATTCGCTTAAAGTACTAAACGGTTTGAATGCGGTAATAAATATTTTCATTAAAATATGTAACAAAGTTTTTTTTTGTTAATGCCGGTCAAGTTTGATCACAAATTATATCAGATTGAAGTAAGTAACGATCACGGGGACCTAAATACAATGTCAAAATGTACTTGATTTTAGGGCTCTTTTGTTATTTTTCTTCTATTAGTTTTTTTAATAATTTTTAAAAGATTGATAAAAAATTAACGTTTCGACTAATTTTAAGTTTTTATCAAAATATGATATTGACACTGACGTATTTATACTGATCAATAGATCACCTTCATAATGAATATAAAAATAATAATAATAAGAAGAAAAATTAATTTTTCCTTGGTCCTTACATCTCAAATATATAACATCAATTATTCGTAGTTTTATTAGATGTTAGGAGCAAGGAAAAATTAATTTTTCTTATTATTATTATTATTACTTTTATATTCATTGTGAAGGTGATCTATTCGTCAATTTTTTATCAATCTTTTAAAAATTTTGAAACAGAGGAGACCCAAAATCAAGAACATTTAGAAACCTGAACATATCAAAAGGTCTAAGAAATAAGAAATTAAAGATAAAGACAATTATAAACCTAACCTAACCTAACACCGGTTCAAGAACTGACCTCTATGGTACTCCAGAAGATGTCTAAATTTCTATGTTGAGTTGAAACCATGAAGAGTAACCCAAACAAAAAATGGTAAATTAACCAATTAAGCCAATATTGGGTAGCTAAGTGAGAAGAATATCATGAACCAAGCGGTCAAATGCCTTTATGTATCATCTGTCCCTTCTTTGTCAAAAATAACTGCTAGATATTTATAGTTCTCACAACTCTTTAAAATTCCGTTGTTTTCTAATTGAAAGTCGGATGTATCCTCTCCTTTACATCTTCAGACAACATTTTTCGTATTTTTCGTTTAATTTGTGTGCCATATATTCTCACTGATTTGCACATATCATCTGACCATCTGCGAACTGAAAGGTGTATAACCAGGTTTCATTGTCGATTTGGATTCTCATTCCTTCGCATTTTTCCTTCCAAGTTATCAGAGCTTTTGAAACATACATTTTGAAAAGTATTGGGGAGATACAGCACCCTGGCATTTGTGAGATTGTATATCTACCCTGATAAAAACCACATTGTACATTGCCTACGGATGATTTAACGTGGTAGATATCAGCGTCGTGAAGCAGAGTTTTAAATATTATAGAAAAGATGTGGTGTGATATATTACTTTGTTAGATCCTTTTTAAAAAATATTTCTATTATAATTGTTATTATAACTTGCTTGCGGATTTCTACAATCGATGACGGGCGACCAAAATAAGCTATAAGCCCAACTATATTGACGTTATATGGTGTGCAAACATTATTCGTACGAGCAAAATGTTTACACAAAAAGTGTTTGCACACGACCGACGGTACGTCTTCAAACGATCGGTCTAATTTGAAGCGACCCACAGGAAATAGGTGACGATCGAAAATCAATAACACAATGATGATAGAGAAAAAAAAATGGAAAATGGGACATCTGTCGATAAAAATTAATTATCGGTAAAGTATCAACATATTGTTTTTCAAAGGGAACGGTCAAGTTAATGAGTAGTTCTATCTGATTAACTGCTGTTTTGTTCAAACAAATTCGATGTTACGACCATATTGTAACCCTGATTTAAATCCCCCTCGTAAAACTTAATACAAAATCTATACCGGCACTTTTATAGGTTTTATGTTATGTTGTAAAATTGAGATTCTCTTTTTAGCACAATACAACTATGCATTAACAATTTTTGTCAAATGAGATACACCTGATATACCCATATTGTTTTTTATTAGAATAATCAGACAGCTACAAGAGACTAAAAATATGAGTGGGAGACGGGGTAGTGGATTAACAAATTCAAGAGAGAAAAAGGAAAGCTGCTTTTTCGACTTTAATGGTGCCTCGTCTCACTAGACAACATTAAGACGCGCTTAACGTGGGCTAGTGAAAGCGTGAAAATTGGTTTTTCCTGCAGTCCTTTTTTCAGATATGTCCAAGTTGGAATTAAGGAATGAGAGACGTAAAGACCTATATAGAAGTAGGATGTGGAGCGCTAAAAACTTTTACTAGAATGTTATTCTTCTTCAGAGATAGAGCGACATATTTTGGGGTGGTATTATCTAAGTATGAGAAAAATGCATACACCACAGACATTGACGGGAAATATCTACCCCGTACATGTCATCGGACCGATTATCAACCCATAAGACGATAACTCTTGTTTTTATGGACGATTACGCTTTACTACACCGCACAAAATATGGTGGAAGAGTGAACTGTCCGTCACTCCAATTCATTATTCCAGTCGTATAGAGTCCATAGTAAAAATTAAACCAGTATGCAACATGCCCGGAATTAAATATTAAAAGTCGTTTACAGAGTAGAATGCACTCCCCTCAAATTATTCCGGAATGAGGAAAAAGATGATATCGATTTGATTTCAATTGGCAAGTGATTGTGCATTTTTTTGCATTGTAAAATATTGAGCCCTTAACTAATTTTGAACGTGGAGTAGGTAGGTAAATGTCGTGCTCCGCGTTGCTAAGTGGACCAACGATCTTTCTGAAATTGGAGATGCCTGCTTACGAATTAGGCAAACGGATTCAAAGTTAAATAAGGAAGGAAGAGTCAGACATTGAGCCCTGCTGTTTAGTTCGAGTAAATATCTAACAGCTCTCTTTTGTAGTTTGAAGATTCGCTCAAATTGAGTCGCACTACACGTTCCCCAGAAGTGAAGTGCATATCGGAGATGCGATTCAATAAGGGCATAATAGATTGTTGGATAAGGTGGATAAGGTGGATAAGGAACAGTTCTTTGGAAACTGATATCAGCGCAAAACAGGAGGAACTTAATTTTATAGATAAGGCGGCAATATATAACTTCTATTTTAAGAATTGTCCACAACAAGCACTAAGAATCTGCAAATAGACATATTTTACCTTTGATGTCCAGAAGAAACAAAATAGGGCCTAGTACTAAGCCTTCGGGTACTCCACATGTACCCTGAAACCGTAGTACTGCCATTTTTTGATTAAAATATTATGATTAACACAATCGAGTGAAGTGCTAGCTAATTAGGATAGAGTAGACATTATTTTATTTTATATTTGAACAGAAAAGATAAAAGCCTCTTTTTGATCAATATTTCTATGATCTTAGGTAACGTGGGAAGGAGTGCAATTGGTCGATAATTCGATGCTTAATTTTTATCTCCCCCTTTATGCAGAGGTATAATTATAGTCGTCTTAAGGCAATTGGGGAGAGTGCCATTTAGAAAAGAAACGTGAATTAAAGTGGTAAGGTGATTTAATAATAAGTCCATCGGTTCAAGATAAGTATTTATTTTTGATGTCAAGCACTGCTAAAACTACGGGCATAAAGAAGAAACTGTGTAAGTTAGCATTATCAACAGGGGAGATATGAAAGCGGATCATGAGAAGTTATAGAAATTGATAAATTTTTAGCTACATTCACAAAGTAATTATTAAGGTTATCAGGTGAAGTAGATATTATGCTTGTTGAAGAACCCTTATTTCTTAGATCATTCACAATGGACCATGTTTCTTTAGAAACATTACGAGAATTGGCGAGTCTCCTATTATAATAAATATGTGGCAGCTTTTACAGTCTCATGTAAAATCTGTATAGTTTCACGTAATTTTTGACACTATGCGAGAATTTTCTTAGGTGAGATAAAGATTGCATTTTCTTTGCAGATTTACGTAAGCCTTTAGTGGGCCAGGGTTTATTTTGCTTATTTTTAATACGCCTGAGGGGAAAATAATTGGATGCGAGATTAGTAGTGTCCTATCACCAAAAAGCATGTTCCAGTCAGTTGTTTGACAACGGTGCTTGAAATGTTTTCCGAAAAGATACGGCATAATTTGCGAGAAGTATTTTTAGTATTGGATTTTACCGAAAATTTTGTTAACACTGCTTCATGATCGAAGAGACCTTAATTAAAGACAGTACAGAAGATGAATTCTGGATCATACGATGACATAGTCTGTAGTACTAGAACTGGTCTTAGTTATTCTGGTTGCTGCCATTATATTCATGATTATACCAAAAGAATGACCAGCACACACACTGCTTTTTAGAGGTAAGGACTCTAGAAAGGTCAGTAGTTTGTGACAGAAAGTATGCAACGTCAGGTGTACTGTAAATACAAATAATATAGAGGTCATAAGTTTTATGGTAGATGATAGAAAATTCGAATACTTTCTCAGATATTATATCATTGAACTGTGTTATTTCGGAGAAGTCATTGTTTGTGGACATTATCATAGTACCTCCATGAAATGAATTAGTTCTATTGAATCTGGCTACTGTGGTATAGTTTTTGACAAGAACAGTCTCATTTTTATTAGTGTGAACAGTCTGTTCAATAACATTATGAAAAGCCAAAGTTTTGTTTAAACAATTTGCTAATTGAAAATTTCAATTGAACTTGCCTTGTCCATTTTGCGTTTGAGTACAAAATCAGACTCTAGTATTATAAATCAAATACAATCTATATATTGAAACTGTCAAAGAAAGTCAAAATGATGTCCATACAAATAGTGTAACTGCGATATTGAGAAATTTCCGAAACTTGTTTTCCTAATAGAACACTTTCTTGTTTCTGTAGTCCCTCTGCAGATCAATTTCTACCATATTTTCAAATATTATCCAAAAATGTGACGATCAGAAATATACAGAAGCCCCTGTCGAATTATTCGTGGACCCCTTTGGAAATAAATGCTTAAATATAATAAATAAAATTCTAATTATCAATATCATTTAATTCTAAGTACTCTCCGTATAATTCATTAGAAGCAGTAGGAAAATGTGAGTGGCAACATATTTTCTCTTATTTGCCGTTTTTATTAAGTCCCTTTAAAAACTGTGAAGCTCGTTAAAATTCAACTCATCAAAAAGAATTCTAAAATATGAAAATTTTACTGTTTCCATAAATTTCAATTTTGTGGGTGATTAAAAATTCATCTGTTCGGCAATTATCAAGTTACATTATAACATAAAATGGTTCGGATCGAAAAAATGTGGAAAATCGGTTTTTAGAATGTGTTATTTCCAGAGTAGTTTAATGGAATCCGAGAATGAATTACTGCAGTTAGTAAAAAATATTGATTTGAATTGCATATTCAAAAAGTTTTTTTGAATTCAACAACATTCCACATTCAATTTTATATACCAAAAAGAATGGTAAGAAAGAAATATAATACTATTTGAATTGTATTAGTTTGTCGAATTTCTTTTCGTTTATTAGTTATACAGGATGTTTCTACAATTATGCGACAAAAATCAAATGATTGTCCGTATAAAACTATAATGGGTATTTCCTACAACGAAATTCTCGCAAAGTATCCGTAAATACTACCTATTGCGGATATAAAACAGTTGTAGATGTTTGATTTTTTTGGTACTGAGAAACATTTGAAAACTAAGTAATATCTTTGAATAAACGGGTATTTCAAGAAATACTAAGAGTGCTTCATAAGTAGAGGATTTGATCCCGGACCTTTTTTCTGACCCCGGGATCCCTGAATAAATAACCTCGAGATTACGAACATGAACTAGAAATTATTATTTTACTTAAAAATCATTTTTTATTTTGGTGAAATAATTAAGTAAATGTACGTATGATAGAGCAAAGTCAAAAATCGTAGGCATACATAACTCACAACTTTAATTAACCCCAATCTTTCAAAATTAAATCTCTTAATAAATAAAGTGTCTACCACAATGTTATTAGGTAACATAATGAAAATAGCTTATTCTACCTACACTCAACAATACAGACATGCGCATTAATTCTTTGGATTGCTGAAATAACATCTTAGAAATAATAATGTATCCAAAGTTTCGTCTCCAAGTTTGCTCACGAGCTTATTGCACAAATATGCAGCCGCTGAAAAGCTGCACTCTAGCTGAATAGAGAGAGAGAAATGCTTTATTGTCAAAAAATTGTTACAATTTGTAAACATCAGCCTAAGTCGGAAAAATTGTTTTCAGTTTGATCCAAATTATAATCTCTGGTTGAAGTTTGTTTCAAACATATTCATTTCCTGTTTGATAATTTGAGAAAATTCGTTTTCTATTAACATATCTGGTGATAATCTTCTCATACCGTTTTGTACTTCAACCTAAAGTTTTTTTTTCACGATCAGTCCGTTCTGTTGCTCTCAAATGATACGGAATCATTTTAAATCTCAACTTCCCTTTCACTTTCTCTTTCAATTTCGCAGTTGTTCTTCCTTATTTCAGTTAACGTAATAATCTGTTTTTATAAGCTGTTTTATAATTCTTTGTCATTCCAATTATCACTCTCAATAGTCTCAATATGAGAATTTTTCAAGTAGCTTCTTCACTTCTTTTTGTCGACGATCTTTAATGCGGTCTAACAAGTAAGTCTTCAACCTAGAAGTCATTCACACTCAATTGTTGGAACAAAACTGAAAAGCAGCATCCGACGTGTATAAATTGACATCAGGGCGACAAAGTGCTAACTAAAATTTAACTGGAGCCAAGATATTAACCAAATAACTCATTCACTCATCAATGCGAATAAGCCACTGAATCTATTTTTATTTTTTGTGGTGGTTCTTGAAAAATCCCTGTTAATGATGTTGCTGCTTTCTCTATTTATCATGAATGTATTGAAACAAATTTGTGTGTACCCCTCATGCGGTTTTCAAAATAGTTGGACAAAGCGTTGTATTCTATTGGCATTCTATTTTTCTTGTGTTTCTCATAGAAACTATATTTAGAAATTGACATCGCAATAAAAAAATCATCTGATAAACCAGGATGGCTGCCAAATGTCAAACTGGAATAAGTTTCGTTTCACATAATAGTTTTATACAGATTTCAATTATATTCCTTGAAATTCCGTAATTAGTTAATTACAATCTCGAAATGCTCGGGGTATAAAATCGTCCGGGATCCTGTGATTCGGAATCCCGGAATTTAATCCTCTATTCGTAAGTAATGTCGGTTTTCATATTTGAGAATACCTACGACTCATTTAACCATTATTTTTTTTCTTTTACTCATACTATATTTATTTTATTGTCAGTACGTTTTTATAATAAATAGTATAGAGTGCGATAAATATCAAATCCGTATATTGTTGAGACATTATTAAAAACAAGACATTAAAGCAGCTGTGGCATCAAGGAAAATATGTTAAATTGAAGCGTAGGTTCAAACGTGTTGATAGTGTATTTTGATGGTTGAAAATTGTTCGGGCTCAGATCGTCTACTTGCGTGGGATATTGAGGTTACAAGGGAAGAAGTAGAAAATAAACCTAATACCCGCACTCGCCTGTTATCATTTGAAATTACGACAAAACAGCGACAAACGATTTGACAGATAATCAAGCGAAACGTCGAGTAGAGTAAACAGCTCCCTGTTATGTTAAAAAATCATCGATTTATTAGAACAATTGTTACACACGACGATTTGTCTAAACAATCTAAATATAAAAAAAGTGATTAGGTAAACAACAATTACCAGAACCCGTCGCTAAGAGAGGTCGATTCGAGCGGAAAGTCTTGTTATGTATATGGTGGAATTATTAAGGTTTGGTGTAATTAGAAATCATTTCAAATGGTCGAGCTACCATTGCCGAGGTATACAGCGAACAGCAGATGCGAATGTATGAGGTTTTATCGGAGGAATATCCTGATTCAGTTATCCGAAAGCGAGTTCTTTTACAACAAGCTAATGTTATACATATACTGCGAAAATTACGCGAAATAAGATCGAAGAACTCCTACTACATTCAGCATTTATCCGGACTTTGCACTGATAGATCCAGATCCATGGCGAAAGCCTAAAGAATGGTTTTACCAAAGTGTCAAAGAGTTGAAAACCACAGAATACGATGGACTATACTTCGAATATAAAGTCTTTCTGTTTGTATGATTCACAAATAAAGTAGGGGTTGCTAATTCCAGTTTCTTATAACTCAGCAGGAATATTGATATACCGAAAATACCACCTTGTAGATATATTTTAAGGAAATTTTGTTATAAATCACACCCGTTATAATTTAATAAGGACAATCACCTCGTAATTTTTTTCGCAAGAATTTAGAATTTAGTATAACTTTGAGCATTTTTTACAAATTTAATTGCTAAACAATCGATTCTAGAAATAAATAAAAGAAAACATACATTACTAAGTTGGAGTTTCTAGCACTTTTGGCGAATATTCATACTGTTTACACCACCACTACACCAACACTCACAATTACACTGTGTGACGCGCGTTTCGATAACCAAGTTATCGTCTTCAGAGACTGAAGGTAAATAGTCAGACATTGTAATTGTGAGTGTTAGTGTAGTAGTGGTGTAAACAAAGTATTCAATAAGACATACATTACATATAAATCTTATTATAGGTCGAACTAACAATTTTTATCTGTTGTTAAACTTATTTTCAATCAAAAGAGACCTAAATTGAAGAATTCGTCACGAAAAACGTACAAAAAAGGCTAAATAATAAAAAGTTAAAGAAAATTCTTATTATTTATAGTAAAATATTATTTATATATTTGTTTCTATTTTGTAAATAAACTTATTCGCCCACATTTTACTAGAATTTTGAGAAATTTTTCTAAATTTTCCAGGTTTCTAAGAAATTACTTGCTTTAGGATCTTATGTTGCGAGAAATTGCTCAAATTTCAAAGGAAACGTTACAAAACTTTGAGGAATTAGTCTCATTTTTGAGAAGCTCGTAGAAAGTCACTCTTCTAAGAAGCATAAAGGAGTAATAGAAATTATTACAATTTTCTAAAAAGACCACCTTACCAGAAAATTACTACACTTCCAAGATGTCGCTTGAATTTTTCAGAAGTTTTTTATGAGAAAAAAAGTTCACGCAATTATACGAAAATTTCGTAAAATTGATCAATCTTTCTAGAAAGTCACCTATCATTTGTGGGTTTTAGGGCTTTTAAGAAATTATGTCAATTTTCCAGAAAGTAGTGAAAACTTACAAGACTTCCTTAAATTTGCCAAAAAATTCTATAAGGTTATTCTGATTAACATACTTGGTACAAAATGTTCAGGAAGATCTTAAATGCTATGAAGAAACTTCTCTGCGTATCCTAGAATATACGTCACGTCACATAACGTTTAACGGGGATTGAAAGAGTGGTCAAACGTTCGAGAAATTTTTAAAATTTACCAGAGAACTGCCAGAATTCCAAAAAATTGCTGCAATTTTCTAGAAAATTTTATGAAGTCATTCTACATGCTAAAATTTTTCAGGAAAATTACAAGAAGCTTTCTGTTTCTGTTTGTTCTAAAAAATATCCTTTAAGAATAATTCAAAGGAGAGGTGAAAAGAGGTAAAAAATTTAAAAATCTGTTAAATTTGCCAAAAAGTTATCAGACTTCCAAGAATTGCTGAAAATTTTTCAAAAATTTGTATGAAGTTGAACCAATTTCCATAATTTCTGCAAATTTTTTGTTTTTCTGGGAATATACAGTACATCCAATCCAATCCAAGAAGTAATCAAATATTTGAGAAATTATTTGAATTCCCCAGAAAGTTATCAGATTTCAAAGAAATTGCTTAAATTTTCGAAAAAATTTTATAGTTATTCGGTTCGCCATAAATTGCTCAAATTTTCCAGGAGTATCCTAAAAACATTTGAGAAATATATGTTTGTCCTTGAATATACATCACGTCACCTATCTTTTGACAGTGAGTGGTAAAAAATTTGGAAAAGTGTTCAAATTTACCAAAAAGTTACCATACTTCCAAGATATTGCTTGAATTAATTACAAAATTTTATATAAAGTTATCCTGATTGCCATAAATTTTCCAAAAATATCTTAAAAACTCTCAAGAAATTTATTTCTTTTCCTGGAGTATACGTCACCTATCTTTTAAGAGGGATCAAAGAAGTGTTCAAACTTTTGAAAAATTGTTCAAATTTGCTAGAAAGCAGACTTGAATATCCAAAAATTGACTAAAACAAAGTTACCTACAGACACACTCTATTACTTTCAACCGCCGTATCTTGCATACCCTACATCTATAACCACCATACATCACGATGAACTTGAGCTTCCATCACATAGAAACTCTATTTGCCTAAAAGACATCGACTTTTCCCTGTACTCTACAGTAAGTATTGCAAAACTTTTTTTGGAATTTCTTTTATGTTATCAATATTTTTATTTATGAAGCAACTATATTTGGAAATAAAAAAAATTGACATATGTGTACAAAGAAAATTCGTTCAATGTCAATTTTATAAATACAAGAAATTATGAAACTGAAGGATCACAAGAAAATTTTTTGATTGCATCTGTATAAACATACCATTTAGTGTTTATCCAGTTATTTTAAGCGTTGAAGCATAATTTATAAATATTTTTTATCCCATTACGTAAATATTGTCTTGAACTTCAAGAAATTATTTCGTTTCTTTTTTATTTTAAAATTCAGAATCTACACAAAAAAAAATTTGTAAATGATTCAGCCGTTTTTAAGGCACTTTATTTTATGTACTTACCCAGCTCTGATTATAATGATTATTATTATCTATTAACCCTATTTAAACACGAAATTACCCGTAAAATCTAATAATATTTAATTCAAAAAACCTTATATTTAGTGATATTATTTTCAAGCACCAACGTGAATATTTTTCAATTTATACTCTTTCAATTATTATTTCATTCTTTTTTGTTTCAAATGAAAGCACAGTAGTACGGTGGAGTTTTTTTCCGCCACGGTTGATGAGGGTACAATTTGTCGACCATCATTTTTCCATCGGCGCGGCTACATGTTCGATGACGGTAAAACGTGATAGAGAAACGACGGTATGCGGAAAAGCGCTTTTCCAGCTGTTGATGGAAAAACAAGCGATGAGCGTGGCGCGCGGGACAAACCCGGCATCGTACTGACACAATATAACGGGATGTTAGAGGAGCTCCCGGGGTCGGTGGGAAATAGCGCCTGTCCGGACTTTTCACGGCAGCGACGGTAATAATCTTGCGCATTCTTTTACACTGCATGTTCATAGACGAACCTCAAAGAAACAAAGTACTTCGATATTTTTCTTGAAAAATTCCCACGACTAATTTCGATAGAAAACAAATTGAAAATGACGAACAATTGTACAATGTGTAGAAGCCAAATATATATTTATAAAAAATCCCGAAGCACGTCAAATCTAAACAATAAGCTGACATTCTTCATCGTGAAACTGAGATCCCTACCTTCAATCCCCTTCCAATGACAGATACGACACCCAATTTTATAAATGAGAAAGTATAGGCTTGTGATATATTATTTGAAAGGTCTCGTTCTCCTCTATGGAGGTAAAACTGGAAAACAACAGTAATTAACTCGCCTATTTCCTGATTTACCACTTATATCTCAAGAATCAAGCAAGCAGTTTCGCGAGATCGTTCATGCCAGATAAAAAAAGTAGCTGCCAATACACTGAGTCATGACATCAAACTAGATGTGACGCTTAAATGCATAACTATGACATAACTTTTCAGGAACTCCATGAAGATGGTTTAGAAGAGAGATTGTTTTATGGGCGAATGGTGGACATGTTGGATAACAATATTATCTTATTAGTTTTATTTTCTGATCAGAGCAAATTTCCATTTCTCGGTCATGTTAATTGTCACAATTACCGCTCTTGGTCTAATGAAAATCCTCACAAGATGAGAGAAAAACATACCACCACAATATCATTAAAAAGTTAATGTTTGGGCAGGAATTGTTTAAAATCATATCGTAGGTTCCTTTAATAACGAATTTTAATTCCATTTGGCTGATCCACGCCGTATTTGCAAAGTATACTGGTTTTTTCTCAACAGTCAAAATTGCCACTGCTGGTAAACGAAAAATCCTAACTGAATGGCAGAAAAACACCCTCAAACGGTTATTGTTTGGACAGGGAATGTTGTAAACAATGCCTTTATTAAGAGCAATTTGAATGGAGATCAATATTTGTAACTACTTTAAGTTGACGTTATGCTAACTTTCTGCTAAGTTTCTTGTGCCTTTAGATTTAATACTTAGGAGATCCCTTAATTTAGTTTTAAGTAAGTTTTTTGCAAGGAAAGGAGCTCGCTATCCCAATGGGTTCAGGGTCTTCCGTAAAGATATTTATCTTATCAGATAGCAGAAGAGCCCTGCAAGCACTTGAATATTATAAATTAAGTCAAAGCTAGTATCGGACTGCATCGAATCTTTGAAATCATTGGTAGTAAAATGGTACAGAATGACGAAAAAAGCGTGACAATTCCATTCACAGGACCACAACCTTTCAAAGGTTTTACAAGAAGCCATCCAGTCATTGTCATGAGTGGGAAAACGAGGAAAAACCAGAAACATATAATAAGACTCTAGATCTGAAACAATCGAAAATATTTTGTTCTTATTCTACCAACTGGCATCAAAAAACACTTTCATTGAACAAAGATGGGCTAAGCAGAGGTACTGGTATGCTCATTGGACAGTGTCAAGTGAACTGCCATCTGAAGAGTACCGGAGAAACTCCCGACAGCTCTTGTCGTTTCTGTAAGAAACCAAAAGAAGCCGCTGAGCACCTCCTTTACGAATCCATAGACAAAGACTACGGTACTGAAAAGATAAGGCGCATAGCCCCCAAAAAAGCTCACGTTGCAAAGTCATTGCTATCTGATTGGTGAACAGTCCGTGCTACACAATAGATCGATAGGTCAAAGTTTTAGCAAGGTAGATTCACTTACGAGGATATATTGAAAAATTCTAAGCCTTCTATAGAACCAAACAAAATTTCAATGTCAAAATATTTTATTACCCAACATACTTCTTTTAATTGGATACATTTATTACAGAAAACCTGCAACGCCTCTAGACCTTTCAAAAAAAATGTTTCTTTTTGCTCTGCTACGACCTTTTAAACTTTTTTTCAGTTAAGGAAAGAGATGATAGTCGGACGGAGCCAAATCTGGTAAATAAGACGGGTGTTCTAGTAATTCAAACCCTAAATCACGAATTTTTTGCATGGCAGCATGAGATTTTAGTGCTGGAGCGTTGTCCTGCAAAAACAAAACACCTTTGGATAGCCTTCGGCGTCTTTTCCCCAATTAATTTTTTCCTGTAGAATGGTCAGTAATGTCGAATAGTGAAATCCAGTTATTGTTCTACCCTTTTCCAAAAAATCAATCATAATTACTCCATGGCAATCCCAAAAAACTGAAGCAAGAACTTTTCCTGCAGATTTTTGGACACGAAACTTCTTAGGTCTTGGTGAACCAGAGTGTCGCCATTCCATCGATTGTTGCTTTGTTTCTGGATCGTAGAAATGTACCCAAGTCTCATCCATAGTAACAATTCGGTTTAAGAAGTCTTCATCGTTTTCAAATCGAGCACAGATCGAATGCGATGCTTTTGAACAACATTCAAACATTTGGGTATGCAATTTTTCTCATGACCAAATTGACGTGAACTATATGATGAACGCGTTCGTATGAAATATTCAGTGCTTCAGATATACGTTTTAGCCCAATTCGACGGTCTAATAAAACCATGTTATGAAGTGCATCTATATTTTCGGGGACTGACACAGAAACTGACCTTCCCGATCGGTCATCATCTTCAATGGAAAATTTACCTCTTTTAAAGCTTGCTGTCCAATTTTTCACGGTCGCATACGAAGAACATTGATCACCAAAAGAGGGAAATAGTGAAAAATTTTTTGTTAACGTCAACAATTTCAAAGTAACATATGAAATTGGTGCATTAATGAAAGTGAAGATAAACTTATGATAAGCTACCAGTATCCTTTAAAATGGTTTAACAAAACTGAGCTTTCAAACTTCTCTTAGGAATCAGGAGAGTAGGCAAACTATATTTCCTAATTTGCATCTTCGTAAAGTTTCATTTGCTTCGCAGTAATTAAGAGTAGAAGTTATGAAATACTTGTACAGATTAATTGGTAGGTATACACTGTGAAATAATGTAGAAGTGTTTATATCATAATATGAAAATTATGTTTGAAGTTATAAGCTTAAAAACTATTTTTATGAATAGTTTAATCCAGAACTCCAGGTAAACCCTTTTTGAAAAACTACTTTCACAAATTAAATTTGTTTGTATGACTTCTACATTGTTTTAAAATAAAATATTTTAATGCCTATATGTGTGAAATATGTATAATTATGAAAAATTGATAAAGCATTTGTACACTCCCTTTATAAAATTCCAATTATTGTCCCATACAGTGATGGAAAATATTCTGTGCAATATAGAAATTACAATGTTGTGAAAATTTGTTAAAGAGAATTTGTCTTTGTTCATTTACAATTGTACTATATGATGTATTGATGAAGTTTTGTGTGAGATAAAAAATGAAAATAGTCCATTGGGAATCAGTCATGTTATATAACTAATTTATTCTTTTTCGTTTACGAGAATTGGCCAATTCCTCCACTATTAGTCGGATTATTAAAAAAATTGCAAAATGTGATTGTATTCACTGTATTCAAGCGAAGAAAACGAAATTTCTTCAAAATCATATTGTTTATGAATGAATATCACTCAATAAGTCGTGTGACTGACACATAGATGGCGCTGCCATTGTCAAATTTATATGACGTTCATGAAGTACCAACTTTCTAAAGACTATGTGTAAAATTTCATGACAATTCGATTAGTCAGGAAAAAGTGACAGCCATTTATATGAAGCTATTTTTGTTATTTTCAAAACAATTTCGTGTGTTAATTTGTCATTGCTTCTTGGTGGAAAAAAATATTGTACAAGCTCAATAATAGCTTCAAAAGTGTTATTAGGACTCTATTTCATCCAAAAGAACCATTTGTTTTTGGTTTGCTGAATTTGAACGAGGTCGTATAGATACCGATGATGGTGAAAGTTCTGGTCTCTAAGTAAACAACTGAGTATTAACCCCAAAAAAATTAACATTTGCATGAGAAGATCAGAATATTACACCAAAAGGCTTTTGGGATTAATAGAAATTTAATGGGAAATTAATATTCTCACCTCCTGTTAACTTTGAGGAGATATTGTTTTACTGCTAAAAATAAACGTGAGGTTCAAATTTATTTGAAAAAAACTTTTGATGATAGACTTGGAATGATCAAGTAGTTTCTCAGACCACCAAATTTACTTTCGAATGATCTTGTGCTTTGTAATCATTTAAAATAAGATGTTTATTGACATGGCTCTGGAAAAGTTTACAAGTCTTAAGAAATTAAGTACTTTGTAGTACAATTACAACTGAATAGCGTGAGGTTATCTCTTGTATGTAACAATAATCTTTTTAAATCAATTAATCATCAATTATAAAATCGTAGAGTTGACGTACACATCACCACTCTTGTTTTGTTGCTGATTGATTCGATATTAATAATATTAGAGATTATACAAAGAATTGAGTGGAAAGCCAGAGGAACAAATTTTATATTGAAACGCCTACCTCCTATAAAAATTTTCAATACTCGATGGAGCTTATCGTAAAATTAAAATGAAAACAGATTTGTATAAATCTCATTTCCAAGAAAAATATATGTTGAATATTATATTATGGTGTAAATCAAACCAGAATTTATGGTTTATCTGTAATATGGAAGGTCGATGATCTAGTTTTGGTCTTTGGAAAACCAGCTGAAATGAGTTAAATATATATGTCAGTTTGTTTTTCAAATTTATGTTTGTAATTTGCTATTAAACATAACGATGAAATATTAATTTTTCAAAAGTAAAAGCAGATGAAATACTGTATTGGAAAACTGATTTTTTTATGATAGTCCAAAAATTTATTTATGTTTTATGGTGCTACATCTAATGTCATTATATCACTTTATTTACACCTAAATAAAAAAAGACATCTTGGATTATGAACTTGAAGTTTATAAATTGTTAAATGTTCATATAACTTACCTTATCGGAGTCTGTAGTATTACCCGAGCCAAAGGAAGTCAAAGAATTCCTATCTAAATTTTCGACGCTTTCATCTAAAGAATTGCATTCTTCCATATCCCTGAAACAAAATATTTTTTTAATAAAAATAACAATGTAAAAACCGAAATAATAATAGAAGTAGAATCATTTTGATTAACAAAGCTTACAGCAAAGTTAAATCGTTTAATTAAATAGTAATTCGAGACTATACAGAGAGAGATAATCACCATGAGGTTGATAACATTTATAATAAGATATTGTGATATTTTATAAACTGGATTTATCGCTGTAAGCAATATACCAACGTACAAGGAGACGCGTTTGTAGCTACATCTAAATATGACAGTAACATTATTGCCTTGCAACATTAACAAGAAATCAGATGTGGAAGAGAAAATTATTCAACAGTTTTCATGGAAAAAAAATTTTAAGACGTTATAACAAAACGGCCACTAAAAATTGCACTGTCTGACCAAGTTATCATCTTCAGAGACTGAAGGTAAACAGTTTATCTTCAGTCTCTGAAGACGATAACTTGGTTATCAAAACGCGCGTCAGACAATGTAATTATAAGTGTTGATGTATAATCAAAATAATCAAGTTTTAAAATTTTGTCTTATCAAAGAAATCTTACTTCTCCATTGATAACCCCAGCAAATAAATGTCAATCCTTAGAAAACTCTCTGTGAAGTTGTAAGGTTCTTTATATTTTTAAAGAGATATGCAAGAATAATTGCAACCACTATAAAGGTAAACATTATGGAACCTTCCATTCTTCATATCATCTAAAATTTAAAATGCAATAGATCCCCATAACACTTGAATCAATCCTAATTTAACTTTTTGTACTTCTCTACTAATGAGTTGCTATCTTGTTAAAGAAGTTTCGGTTGCTAGTGAAATTGTATAAGATATAAAAATTGGAATAAGTCTTACGACATTTGCCAACCAGAAAGTTTCAACAATTTCAATTATTTAGGAGTGCTTATTTGAAGATTGCAGCTAAACACATCAACTTTGCGTTGTTAAAATTTTAATATTGATTTATTGTAATCTGTAGGATTTTATTATACCAAATAAGGACCACAATAAATAATTCCGATATTTCAATTGGTTATTTATAATACAAACGGAAGCAAACCTAAATCTGACACCTAGAAGACATTACTTATTATTGGTTAAAAAGCTTAATTATTAAATGGAACAGAGATCTCGATACTTTATCATTAAATATGCTTATATGGTCAAATGAATATACATGTTTGTTATAAAAAAAAACTAAAGAAGAAATAATAAGTAAATTAGATAAATAAGTCTTCTAATATCGTCCTCATCTGTTTTATGATTGCATTCTTAAAATTGTTTAGGGAAATAATCCTAAGGGACCTTTTTCCCAAATTGTGGCATGAGAAATTTCCTTTTAAGCGTTTAACAACTTGTGAAGTGCTTAATTTGTTAACCCAAACCAAACCAAATTCTAATAATGTTAACTAACCTCATTGCGGTATTCCCAGTACTTTTGAATGTTAGAAATGACCTACAGGTGAACTAGGTAGCAAGAAGAAAATAAGCAATCGAAATATATGAACTACTCAACAAACAGATGACATCAAATAAATATAGTTATTACATTTGTCTAATTGAAAAATTCATTTAGTGCACATATTGCACTCCTACTTCAATAGTGCCATATCCCGAAAAAATTTAAAATTGACATTTTCCGTCCAATATATGCTTTAAGATGATTTTTACACTATTTAATAGTGCCATATCATGAGTTCCTTGCGACTATATGCACCATGAAATATGCAGTAACCTCACTTCTTCAAGAGATCTCACAAAAATAATGCCATAAACCACACTGATTTTTATAATATAAAAAATCTTCAGATGCAGATCAGCAACAACTTTGATTGATATAATTGGAAAGCGAGTTTTATCTTTAAATATAAAAGTCGTGAGAAACGAGAAGTAAAAACCGTTTTCCTTTCAGTTGAAAACCTTATATGAGAGTTGGTTATAAGAAAAATGACTAATTTGGTTCTGATCCCGTTCTACACGACTAAACCAAAGATTGAGACGCAAACAAAAAGGAAGACTTAATAAGCCAGTGTGATTCCCAAGTCGTACTTATCAGACTATACTAGATTTGAGAAATTAATTTTTATTCAAAATCCTAGCCCATGTTGCTCAAAATTATTTTGTTTTTTGATGTTGTTCTTCCTTACATTAAACGGAGATTTACTTAAGTTTAAACACAACTTTTGTGGTCGAATTTTATTTTATTTTGATATTTTTAAAATTTTTTTAGATTAAACTGAAATATGAATAAAGTCATATTTAGTTTTATTCGCCCTAAATCTTAACTCAAGAAGTCTAAATAAAATTAAGTAGTAGTGCCATTAGAAAAAATCTTTTTAAAACTCTCTGTAGTCTTTACATCACTTATTAGTAAGGTGACCATATATTTTATTTTAAATCTGGGACGGGAACTTGTAGCGGGGGGTTAGTTAAGTTAAATAACTTAATTAAGATTTTTCTGATTATTTTTTTATAAAAATTATATATAACAAATAATATTTAAGGAAATGATAAAAATCAGTATTTTTTTTAATCAATCAATTTTTTTTAATCAGAATCAGTACAAAAATTTTCATATTTTTCTGAATTATAGATCTTTTTCGATTTGAAGTATTGTATAAAATTCTGTACAATTTTTTTATAATTAACTTTAATAAGTATATTAAAGAAAATATTCTTTCCCTAGAAGCATTTGTGCCAGGCAGGCAGAAAAAGAACTCTGCTAATTTTTGTAAATTTGAAAATGAGAGTTCACGATTATTAAAGTGAGAGACCTTTCCAACCCACATTTGGATTGATGCAGTTCGGTTATTTTTCCATTAGGTAATTTTCCTTTCTGTAATGTATAATTTCATACAAGCATACTCATCTTATATTTTATTTTCAGATTTTGAATATTGATAAATATTGAAAATATAGACCTTTTCAAAAATGTATATAATATTTATCAGTTAAGATATCTTCAAACTGTATGTGCACCGAACTTGGTATGCCTAAATACCAATTTAAATGATTTAGAAAACATTTCATTTACAATCGTTTTTGTATTGGCTTCCCTGTAAAATTAGCATTCACTATCTAATGACACTATTGAAAACTTCAAATTTGTTTAGTTACATTTTTATTGAATTAATAATTCAGAACTTTTCATTGGATACAGCAATTGATCAGATTGTAATTTGATCCAAATCCGAAGTAGACGTTGCCACTATTGGACTAGAACATAATAATTATTAATAATAAATAGAAATATGTACTTACCGACTAGATCTTTGGCTATGAGGTTTCAGTTTTGCAGGGCTCTTGGGCAGTGAAAGCGGTAATGCTCCGCTGAAATATGTTTCTTGTATAACTTCCCTTAACTTCTTCACCCACAATTGTTTGGTTTCAAGTGAAGAAGCTCTAAGTACAATGCGATAATCAGAAATTGGGGCACGACCAGTCCAAACTGCAAATTTGCATTCATCGCCTTCCATATGTTCTGTTACTCCCAGTTCAGAAGTCTAAAAAATAACTTTCAATTAACAAACACCATTCATTACACAACTTTCACAGTATAGTAAATAAAAAATTGATAAATGCAACTAACTCACCATTAATTTGTTTTTGTAGATGTACTTCACTTTCCCAACAGAATCCTTAACTTCTTTGGTAAATAAGAGATACATTTCGAAAAGGAAAATATGTCGGTCTCTGCCTTTTCTAATTAGTTGTTTTGGATCCCAAACGCTGAAAGCGTCTTGTAGAACTACTTCGCCTAACTTGTCCGAGGATATATCACAGCCTTCGAGTAAGGACAAGTGCATTGCGTCGTTTGCTTTTTTGGGAACATTGAGCATTACTTCCAAACCATCCTGATAATAAAATTCAACTGTATTAGATCGATGTTGACATCCCTATTGTTTACTAACGACCAATAGATTATATTATGCCTACATGTTTTATCTTCATTAGAGTGGCATCACAACATTGATAACTCTTTGATTATATGTAAAAGTGAACATAATTCATTTAGAAGATACAAGATGGGGTAATTTGAATTTCCTTTAATGTAAGTTCATTATTTCCCAGCGTACCGATCCCGCAGACCTTCGTGTACCTTGAGGACCTGAGATTTAATAATTTGAGAGCTGATGTAATAGGAGAATTTACAGTTAACGAATTATACAAGCAAGATGAAGGAACAGCAATGGGCAACTGCCTATCAACGTTTATGGCTGAACTGTTCATGAGTCGTTTTGAAAAGCAAATCAGTCAAGAGTTTCAGTTTTTTCCCAGGATATGGTACAGGTATGTGGATTCATTTTGGAACTCAACTCAAAATATTCATCTATAAAGTTCACCTATAAAATAGAGGATAATGGGCAGTTGCCACTTTTACATACTTTAGATACTCTCCATTTCCTAGTACTTCAGTTAATTCACTTGCGATCGAGAGATACAATAAAAAAAACCCTTATTAAGGATGTAGCTGTACTCAACGATTAAGATAAAATAATTTTAAATAGGTTAGTTAATCATCATAGGTTTAAGAAATCTCTGTGTGAAACAATTTTATTCCAAACTCAATATGAAAAACATGGAAAATTTGCTCTGATACCTTTCAATCCTATTTATACAAAAGGATTAAGAGGAATATTTAACAGAATGGGTTTTAAATTGGTTTATAAATCCAACAATACATTAAAACAATTGTTGGGCAATCTTAAGGATAAAATACCAAATTTGGAAAAGAGTAATATATATAAAATTAGCTGTGGTAATCGCGACGGGATTTATTATTTATTTAAAATATGCGAGTCATAATCATAACACAGATATAGCTAATGTAAAATTGTTAAAAAATGTATCCAATAGCTTAAATAGGGACAAGAGGCCAATTCCTTACAGCCCACTCTATAGTTTAGTGGTCAAGGAATAAATGTGAAGATTCCCGCTAAGGATGTTCTAATAATTATGTGTATAAGTTGTTTGGGATTATCAATTACTGAACTAATATGCATTAGAGGTAAGTAGAGAATGTTTATTGGAGTCATGACTGAATATCCAATAACAAACTATAACATACCTTAATTTCTCCTTGACCTTCTTCACAGCAGCTCTGTAAATCTTTCAGCAGCAACTGGTACTTGGTGATTCTCTGAACCGGTTTAATTAAATAAGCGGCGATGGGATGTTCAACTTTGTGTTTCTTCTGTAGTTCTTCAAAATACCCACCCCCATGTTGCACCAACAGACTATTGCTCTCGGGTTTATTTTTACAGTAGGTAACATACATATCAAATTTCTGAGCCCATGTTACGAAACAATGCCCAACATCTTCAGGCATCGTTTCATATTTTTCGAGTTCCTTTAAAAAAATAGAATTATGAAATTCATATATCTCTTCCATATTGCCAAAAATTATGTTTTCTTTGGAATGAAGCGAAGCGGTGACTGTTGAGGAATTTCTCATTTCGTCGAGGAAACAAGTTATGCAAGTTTCCAAATCTTTGACGTAGGTACGTTCCGTTTGTAACAATTCGGCCATGATAAATCTAAAAATTAATTAGTTGCATTGTTATTGGAATTGATATGAAATTCAATCATGATACAATTTGTTGTTGGTTACTTACTCTTTTCTTCTAGCAGACCTCCTTTTCTCCTCATTCAATTCTTTCAATTCTTTTGCAGCAGCTTCTTTTACTTTAGCTTCCAAGTTAGGATCAGAATTTCGATCAATGGAAAGTTCTTTCTTTTCACTTTCTTCTTCTTGGATACCCAAAGTTTCCTCTAGTTGCTGTCGATAATTTTCCATTCGCGAGCTAAAGTTCTTATATCTGTTACAACAGAGAAGTCATATTTCAGTAAAATATTCAATTAATACCTCTTTTATGAACAGACAACAGAAACAAAGCAAATCCATTCCAATTTATGACACTAATATACTGTATCACAAAGGAATCTCTGAAATGGGATATATGTGGACTTGAAGAAAAATAATTATAATATAGGGTTAAATAGATAAGATAAGAGTAGAGCGATGGGTATAAATGAGGTATTTAAGTTGTAGAATTACAGTAGAGATAACAGAACTAGAAAAAAGGATGAACAACAATAGCAATATCTCTAGCTAAATTGTTATTTTTGTTCTGCTTGTTCCCGTAGAATTGAACAAAATGTATGTTTTTTACAACCAGTTCCAATTCTTAGTCAATACCATGAAGCAACATATTTCACACTTTAGATACTGAAAACTAAATTCTGCTTATAATCGATAACAAAAATTACAGTTGAGAGAAACTAGTGGTGAATTAGAACACATACCCTTCTACAAAACAAATCTTTATAACTATTTTTGAGTATAATTGCAGTGTTTGCAGACCTACAACAACTGGTCAATAAGATAGAAGAACAGAGCAAATCAATGGGCCTAAACTTCAATACCAAAAAAAAAAAAAATTATGATTATTTCAAGAAACATAAATATGTTTGAAAACGCCATCATAACATTTAACGCAATACCCTTAGAGAGGGTGGATACATTCAAATATCTGGGAATCTGGCTCCTTGAAGATTGGGCATCAGACAAAGAAATAATATGTCGCATTGAACAAGCCCGAGGTTTCGAAGAGTGCTTACTTGTCCCGATTTTGATCTTAATCTACGACTGAGGTTCGTGAAGTGCTACGTTTGGTTAGTGCTTCTCTATAGAATGGAGGGCTGGACATTGAAGACGACTGCGATTAACAAGTTGGTGGCTTTCGAGATGTGGCTGCACCGCAGAATCCTTAAGGTGCCTTGGACGGCTAGATTGAAAAACGAATAAATTCTGAGACACATCGGCAAACAACGTGAATTATTTGAATTAATTAAGAAGAGACAAACGGCGGACTTAGGACACATTATGCGAAACAACAAATATCAATTTTTGCACTTACTGATCGAAGGTAAAATTGAAGAAAAGAGAGGGATAGGAAGGAATAAAATATCTTAGCTGCGAAACATCAGGCAGTGGACAGGACTACACAATATACAATCCTTAATACACACCGCAAGAAATAGAGAAGTGATGGAAAATGTGAACCATTAGTGGATATGCATTAAAAGAAGAAGAAATACAATATTATTAGAATGAGGGAGGCCGGAATGTCACTAAGATAATTTGCTCGTGGTGTAAATCAAAATGTTACATTGTATTAAAATGTTAGTCCAAATTGTCCAATTAAGAGGTTCGACTACTTAGCTATTGATTCGAATGTCCTCAAATGACTATAATAAATCGTCTTATATCCACAAGAGAGTTTTAATCACGTCGCTCAATTGCGAATGATTAGTTAGGTAGGAGCCAGAATGTCAATGTCATCTGTTTATAGCTAGATAATATTTATAATACGTTTATACAATTCATTTCTAACCCTTCCTTTTATGCCACTTCACTATATACGCAGTCTGGAATACAGCAATGAAAACGCGAGTTGGGCCAAGCATGGCATTAAATTGTGCTTAATGACAAGTTCCGATTTTGTTTGTGAGCCTTTGATGGTCGTATAAGAATCAGTCGGATATACAAAAACCTCAACCTTGGAGCTCTTACACATAGGCTGCAGATCAGCCTGGTTTTTCATAAACAAAAGCCTCGTTGCAGCTGGTTTTGTCCATGTACTAGAACCTGTTCCACTTTCTTTATCTTCATGGGCTGATCAATTCATATACTAAGTTATACAACACGTTTTATGGAAAAAGCTATTATTAATTCCCTATAGTAATAGCACTACAACATTTTTCCAATTTAATGAATTTAAGATTTGAAATTTAACTCATCACTCTGTTTGAATAAAATAAAAGCTTTCAAATACAATTTTCAACATAATGTTGATAAAAAGGTTTCAGGACGCAAAAATGAAATTTCATTTCCTAACATTTCAAAAGAAGCAAAATCTCTTAGGATTAATAATATTCTTTTTCATATAATTGAAAATGGAAAAGTTCTTTTTATCGAAAATCCCATTCATTAATACAATATATAAGCAAAAACTTCATTATAAGTAGAAGTTTTTCCTGAATACTCTCTTCTCATAGAAAGGTTAAGAAGATTTTCTGACAAAAATGAAGCAGGATAATAAAACATGATGAGATCCATTACTAGATTATGATTTATCTTGTACAAAATAATTTAGAACAAACTTAAAGATGTTTTATTGGTATAAAAATATAATTACCTATTGTCAACAGCTTCTACCCATTGTTTGATGGAGCATGCGTGAGCGTGACCTTTTTCTACAAGACTATCAGCAAGTTGAATAAGTAACTTGACTCTTTCCCGAGTTTCCTTGGCAGTTCCTTTAAATTCGTTGTGTTCGCGTAATAAACTTTCAGTTTCTTCGATATTGTTGCCGAGATTCGTTGCATGTGTGGTTAGGTAACATTCACCTAGAAGAACATTTTAGGGATAATTTAATGAAAATAATTGTCAAAAATTATGGAACCAGTAGATGTTGTAACATAAACATTTCTTATTTTAAATTAGGCAACATTACACAAAGGTAACCCAGACAGACCTACAACCTCACAATATCTCACAATTTATATTCTATTCAGCCTAATTTTAAACGAGAACTTATGCGCAGCATAATCATAATGTCGATAAATTTTTCGCAGTTAAAAAATTAGATTTCTCAAGTATTCATTCGAGCAATAAAAAGATATCTGAAGAAACATTAGTTTACTGCCATTACCTTTCATAGCTACTGTTCAAGCTATGCGACAAATGCCAAATACTCATTTGTAGTTTGGTATAGATGGGAAAAGTGGATTTTTGAAAGTATGTGTGTCCATCCAGTCTTCAGAGATAAATGAAAAAGCAGAAACAAACTCACGTCAGAGTTATAGGGCATGAGATCACGCATGGCTCTCCAGCTTTCAAGAGAAATTCATGCTAAATAAACATCAGGACTATACGATATACAATCCTTAATACACGCCGCAAATAGACACCACGAGAAGAGACTCATTGAATTGTTTGAAATACGTTTAGGTATTTCAAAGTTTCAATAAAGTCGTTGATGCTTGTTTCAATTGAAATTAGATGAATGTAATTCATTTATATAATCATTAAATTTTCGAAAAAAACATTTCAAACTCCTATTATTTTCCAGGAGCTCGGGAAACCGATTTTCTGAATAGCATTTGTGCTCTAGTCAAAGTATATACGTAGATCGAAGACGTTCAAGTAATTTTCATTTAAGTCTGGTTGAGGAACAGCGTTGCTCTTAAAAATATAAACTGAATCAATATAACTCACTTATAAATAATGTTGAAGAAAATTTTTCCAACAAAAAAATTTATAGAACTGTAATTGCCAATGCTGCGATTCTATTGTAAAATCCCGTTTTGTGTTCACAATTTTGTCTCTTTGGGTACATCTATATCCGATAATATCAATGTAATTGTCTTAAGTACGTACATCACTTTTAAACTCAATTCTGAAGCTTATGATTAACAAAATAGCAAAAAGATGGAGAGTATACATAGAATCATTGATGCTTTTATGTTTTTGCCAACAAATTATTGGGACAACCTGCGGGTGCTGATACATGCAGAAACTATAACCAAAGAATGCATTAATCTAAGTAAGAACAATCTACGAATATTAACAGGAGTCCTATCGAGGCACTTTGACACCTAAAGACGCAGATAATGCGGGGTGCAGATTTTGTTGCTCTATCCACATTCTCGCTAAGTGTGAAACACTACAAAACTTCAAAACACTACACCCGGGAGCATATGAAATAGAAGTCGAAGATCTCTGGCAATTAAAGCCATCCCACATTCTAGACTTTTTAAAAGTAATGGGATTATCAGATCAGCTGTAAACACTGGGGAAGTGTATACGATACCCCAAAAAAATCCATACATACCATAGCATACATGTTTTTACCAGTAAAAATCTTGTGAAATACATATACTTTTCCTAATGTCTAAATTAATGAAAAAATACTTTTACAATGAACTGAACGGAAAAATTTTAGAGTACTCAGTACTTACCTGTTTCGTGAATCCATTCAATAGCTTGTTTGGCAGATCTCTCAAATAAAACAAATTGTTGACATTGGTCCAACTTCTTTTTCCTTTGAGTCCAATGCTCCAAAACTTTATTTTCTTGATTTAATAATTTTTCTAGAATACCCTTCACTCTAGCTTCGTGATTGCCACTGCTACTTGGATAATTATAAAACTGCAAACTTCTAGTTGTATATTTCAAAAATGTTTCAGCTGTTCTTCGTGCTAATGTACAAGCCTTCAAAAAAGCTTCTTTTTGTTCTTGATGTTTGTTAATTAGTTGGGATATGGCGGTGGCTTTGTCAATGTTTGCTTGTCCAGTGGCGCACCAATCTTCATCCCTCCTGCAATATATTACAAATTATATTATTCCATCACATAGATCAATGTGAAAACAAATAAATAGATATTTAATTTACCTATATTCCCTTTCCAAGCTGTCCAAAACAGAGCAAACTTGTTCAGCAGTTTTATAAAAGTTTAAACTGGCCGTCACTAATTTGTGTCGTTCTTCAGCACATGTTACCAACTGCTGCCATCTCTTGGTAACTTCTTCAGAAATATCTTTGATACTTTGTGGATCGTAATGATTGGCATTGATTAAAGTATCTGCTCGATGTTTAACTTGAACAGCTGAAAAATAAATAAAAAAAATAAGTTTATTTCTATATAATAGATAAAAGAAATGTTAGATACATATTTTGGCAAATGAGACCATTAAATGATAATATAAACACATAATACATTACCAAGAAACATTTTAATGAAATATTGTTAGATAATATACTGAGAATATTGTTTACTGCCCTAACACCAACTTTTACAACAATTACAATGTGTTCAATGTGAATATCATCATTTCCAGAGTTTTCAATTTAGTTGATTCTATTTTTTAATAAATGTTTATTTACATTTATGTAATTTGTAGTTGAATTTATTTACATGTATTGCTTAGATTCGACCAGCAGGTCATTTACCTACCGAACACACAGTTTATCTTCAGTCTCTGAATACGATAACTTAGATATCGAAATGCGCGTCAGTGCAATTGTGAGTGTTGGTGTAGTTTGTGGTGTAAACAGTGTGTTCAGTATGAATATGACCAACGGTTCCAGAAATTCAAACTCAGTTAAATCATTTACCTGTCTCAATTGTTTCTTCTAAACTAACATCATTTGAGGGAAGCGGGATACATTTTCAACAATGAATTATAGCATGTCAAATAGAAAAAAAAAGTGGACTAATTGGAGCCATAACTTTATAAATAGTGATGATTTAAATTGTAAATTAACTGATATTTAGAGGTATTCACCTTCAGAATATGTTGTTTTTTGTAGAATAAACTAAAAGTATTTATAATAAATTCCATAATTATCAGCATAACTAGAGAGTTTACATTAGTAATTTTAAAAAAATGTTTTTAATCGCAAATACATGATATTATCATCATAATTCTTAAAATTTAATAAAAATAGAATTGGTGGATACCTACACCTATAGAATAAAAGGAATTTTCGTTTATTGAAATTTAGTACTTTAATTGAGTTGTGGTGTTACTTCACTTATTGTATTAATATTAATTCGTCACATTTATGATTTATGTAATAGAACGCATAACGGATTCTATTTTAAAACAAACAAAATTTTAACTCTCCCCGTTCTTTTCATTTTAGAATCTATTTGTTTCGCAAACACTTTCACACAACTCAATTGAGACACCTATTCATAGCTACCCTACTACAAGAAAAATTTGGACATTTACTTAACAATATCCACTTCTGATCTGGTAAAAAATTTCATATTCTTCAGTACAAAAAAATTATTTCATCAGCTACCTTCAGAATTAAAAATGGCAAATACATTTTATAAGGTCCAGAGATTCACAAAGGCATTTCTGCTTGAAATATCTTTTTATTCTAGGGCAGAATTCTACCATAGACTCAATAGACTGGCATAATTAAATTTAATATTAAATAAGATTTTATATGAATTATAATTATTATCAAGCCAAATTTTTATTTCATATTATCTAATATAAAATTGTGTTGCTTTGTCCATAAAATTTTAAAATTTTTTATATTTATTTATATCTCTTTCTATTAATATTGATTATTCTCAATTATTTGATATTGGTCGAACAGTAAATGAAAAAGTGTTTCAGGTTTATTCCAACCAGATATCGTGAGTCAAACCGAGACTAATTAAGGATTTTGAAATGAGAATGTGCAGATTCTATAAATTCAAGAACCACCCCGGACTTCATTTTTCTATTCTATTCCTGATTAAGCCAAATCATAAACATAAATATTATTAATAATATGATGCTGAACACTATAAAGCTAGATTTAAATAACGAACACAAACAAATCATGTAGGATTTAAAATAAAATGTTAATAACAAAACATTCTATGCACGAAAAGTGTGAAATCAGTCCATTCACTTATTGGAACATTGGACATTATCCATTGCTTGTTGAATGCATTTATTAGACATGATTGAACTTATGATAATAAATTCTGACTGTTGTTGGAATGAAACCATAATATAACTAACACTTTTTTTATATTACCAATACTTTAAATACATCAATAGTATGATAGAAAAACGCTTTGTTTAGAGCAAAGGATTGAAATTTATCTTCGATTACAGCTTCGAAAAACGACCGCAAACTGTCCCTACCAAGGGATAAATAAATATAAGCAAATTCTGCTAGGTTATATTGTTTTGCGTATTCTGACCAGCATTTATAAAAGTCTCTTGATCTATTTAATTTGTAATAGAAATTTTTTGTTACCCGTCACAATTTCAGAAACTATTGTATACCTTGTCGTTTGCTTTGATATTCGTTTTCTTCAAAAATGAAGAAGAATCATCATCAGCGATATCACAACTCTATTTAGCACTTTTGTTTTATTTAATTACTTCCAGGAAACCAGTTGTAACTTCAGCTTGTAATGAGGATATCTTTTGAATTGATACATTTTTTTCCAGGTATTTGAATCATTTGACAACTTAGGGAATCACGTCTGCATTCATGAAATCAACTAGTTATTTTGATTCTGATCTCTTTGAAAAGTTTGATGAGTCCTGATACATTGTTCCACCATATTGCATAAAGAATCGTGGCTCCATCGAGTAGTTTGTTCAATACCAATGCGTCTTACTTGTGCTTTACCGGAGTGAATAAATAGGCAACAAAATCTCTCACAGCTTCTATCATTCGTGTTATTTCCAATTAAGATTTAAAGGATTCCTCGAATAAAACATATTCTGCATTTACTGCACTCTTTTTTTATATTGGAACAAAATCATGAGCAAGAAACTGAATGTTACTTTGTGAAATATTTCACGCATTTTTATTGAATGGTATCATTTTGTAAAAGTTTATTGCAAACAAATGCTGTAATGCAATACATTTTATAAAATAGTCAAACTAAAAATGAAATAGTTATATGTAACGATACCAATGATCTTCAAATAAAGCATATTGTTTGGAGATCTGAGCATGAATTAAATAGAAGACCAACAGCGTTTTGCCTACTATAGTCATTCAGATTTAAATATGTTACTCGCAAAAGTATAACCAAAGATTTGGTACTTTGATGAAGGACTTCGCCTAGTATACGTTAGTTGGAAACTGACCAAATTATTATTCGTGGCTTCTTTAAAATAAATCATCGTTTCACTAACAAAAAATATGGTACAGAATTATCACAATAATGCATTATTAATGCTTCTATATATTCTTGATTTTATGGTCTCTTCTGTTTTAAAATTATTTTTTTTAAATAATTTTTGAAAGATTGATAAAAAATTGACGTTTCGTCTTTATCATTATTTTAATTGGAGACAATTCAAGAAAATGTTTTATGCCAAATAGAAGCTCCGAAGAGAAATTTTTATAGTTTTAAGTCTAATTTTACTGAAAATAATGCATATTATAATCCTTTATTACCTATGTGGAAATTCCAAATATTACCTGAGGTATGTGTTTTTTCGATGGCCACTTGAAATTGTTCATGTTCTTTTTTCAAAAGTTCGGCATCACCTAAACTATTGGGTATCGTAAAACTAGCCATTAGCATAGATTCTCCATTCCTTATCCAGCTGATCACTTGGTTAGCATCATTTTGAAATTGGCCGAGTTGAATGCACTGTTCAAGCTTAACACGTTTTAATTCTGCCAATTCTTCTAGATCCATTTCTCTGTCATGAAGAAATTCAAGTAGAACTTGAACCTAAACCAAAACAACAAAAATTTAATACTCATTTAAAATATTCATACAAATTTGGTTGCTTGTGTGTTGAGTATTTATCCATTTAAAGATTTCAAGAGCACTGAAGCTACAATTCTAGGGGACAGTAAAAAATTGATCTTATTTTCTTCTTATAAAAAATGTTTGGGTTCAGTTGAAAAGCTAGTAGAAAAAATTTTACAGTATAAAATTTTTATTCACCAGTGCAAAAATTATAAAAAATAATCAGCTTATTTTACAGGTTTTAGTTAAAATTCAATAAACACAAAGTGAAATGAGGGCTACGTTTTTTGTTTACCAGTTAGCATCACTGATGAGTGGTGTGAATTTATCTTAAAGTAGTAGTTAGTAGCAATTTGCAGGGAAAACTAATTTAAAATATTGTGTTTTGTAAAAAAAATCGCAACACTGACTGGAAAAACTAAACTCACTGTACACCAACGCCTCTGATAGCAAATGTGTGATAGAGGGAGTTGCATCTTTTATTTTTTATAACGATAGCAAAAAATTACCCCTAATAATAATTAACATAGTTAAAACCATAAATTGGTAATTTTTTTCCAAACATTCTGACTCATCCACTTGGACTTACTAATTGATTTAGTTGTATAAATATTGTTATCAAGTCTGAAATAATATCTTTGATGAAAAAGGAGATATACTTAGTTGTTATTAATTTTTAATTCTATTAATGTTATTAGAAAATCTAAAAATCTTGAATTTCTTCATGAGATATTTGTTACTAGTATTGATAATTTCTTCAATGAATTAATTTCCCAATCTTTATTTATTGGTCTATTTTAATAAATCTGTTCTTTTTAATAATCAAATTTTTTAATTTTCGGCTCAATTTTGATCTATATCCTAGTTTCATTTTTATTATTTTATGAAGACTTGTTACTATTGTTAAAATCCAATTTGCGGAAAAGAGCCACGCTTTTTTGGTATTTCAAGGTTAGTTAATGCTGTTTTCTTCTCTGACAATTCATGATTTTTTAATATACTCTATTGTGTAGTGTAGTACTATATATTGTGATGATTCTTCTATGTTAAAAGCATAACAATTATCACAATGTCTCGTATATTAATGGTTTTTTAGGCAATTGTCTTTGACAATTTTTTGGTCTAGGAGACTTCTATAAAAATATCATTTATTGAGGCAGCTTGACATGGTATAAGACAACGTGCAAGAAATTGCATGAAATTTTTTCCAAAAGGCCGCTTGACATAATGCAAGACAACGTGTAATGCAATGCAAGTCGCAATATTTCTTGATCAAAAGCATATGCAGCTGAAGTTCAACTGATTGTTTTATGCAAGATCTCGCACTTGCAACATCATCGGTTCGGTGCCATTTTTTGAGGTAGATTACTCCTCGTTTTCTATTTTTGTTTTCTTTATAGTTTATCGTTTGTCTTGGCTGCTTTTGTTATTATTTTTCATTTCTTTAGGTCGTCTAAGTAATATTTTGATCTTGCAAGAGATTGCATGCAATTTCTTGCATGTTGACTTGCATCATATCAAGTGGCCTTCCCATTACACCAAAAGAAATAATTCTTTATAATTAGTGTTAAATGGATCATAAAGGCAGAAAATTTTTGAATCCAGGGAGTGAATTTTTGATAAGAGAATATTTTAAGGAATACATGGATATTAAAAAATTAAAGTATATTAATAGAAACAAGAGAAGTTGAAATGCTGATAAGAAATAAGAGAGACAAAAACTTGGAAGGATTTAAACAAGATGAACGCTAGAAGAATATTAGCAAGGCTGACATGAGAGCAGTATAGATAAGCATTCCTGTATAAATAAAGAGTTAAAAAGAGCATTACAAATACTTGAGAATTTTATATTTATTTTTTATATTTTAATAAACAATATAATTTATAATAAATTCGAAATCATTTCAAACGTATACAAATTATCTCAAAGTAACAGGTCATTAATGTTATATTTGTAATTTTTTATAAGTCGTTTTATTAATACACAAATGAATAAAAAAATTCGAATAAATTATCCTAAATTATAGTTGTATCTATAATCTCATAAGCCGATTAAACGTGACACATACATCAACGACCTATGGAACACTGCAATTTAACATTAAAAATATTATACGGGGAGATACACGGCAGACGGACGGTTTCAAACTGTGTAGTATTGAGAATGAGGTGATCATAGTGGAGACAGTTCTGATCCAAACTAAACGCCATTTCATTCACTCAGTCTTTTTGAAACAATGTAACTTGCAGCTTCGGTTGATTAAAACGATGACAGATTTAAGAAAACTGGTGAGTTTATTACAGCCACGCAGTGATTGTTTGGTCTACGTGGAGCTGTTTCGAGCCAATCGTTGATAAAAAGCATCCTGGCTTGAAACGCAGGGCAAGGACACCAAAAAATGTTGAAGAGTAAGGAAAGTGGTTTTCAGAAGCCCAAGAAGGTCACCTACATGTCATAATAGTGAGAGCTACGAATCAATCGTAGATCAGTTAGATGAATTTCACATGAATAGTTAACATTCCATTCCTCCAAAAAGCTCATTGTCTACCAATTTCAAGCAACTGATTTTGGTGTGAGTGAGAAGGATTATAGAATTCAAGTGATTTTGGTATCAAATGAAAATGGAATTTTAGTGATGTGAGATGGAGCTTGTCATATCTTATCCACCAGAACCTTCCAGAATCTCAAAAAGTAACTATACCATCATCTTCTAGATTCACAAAATGTAAAAATGTAACAATCTGGTGTACTGTAAGCGAAGATGTGAATTGTAGAATTGAAGTGATTTTGGTATCAAATGAGAAGAGAATTTTGGGTATGTCCCATCTAGCTTATCATACCTTATCCACCAGCATCTTCTAGACTCACGAAAAGTAAAAATCTGGTGTGCTGTAAGCGAAGACTTTGATTACAGAGTTCAGAGTGATTTTGGTATCAAATGAAAAGGGAATTTTGGTGATGACCCATGGAGCTTATCTATCTTATCCACCATGATCTTCTAGATTCACAAAAAGTGAAAATCTGGTGTGCTTTTGGCTCTGTTGGCATTATTGTACCTTATTTTTTCAAAAAGGTTTACATTTGTAAGGTTGAATTAAGACCACCTCGATAAATCCCTTTAAAAAGTGTTTGGGACGGGGCAATACCACAGACCACAATGACAGTTTTTAGATGTATGTTCCCTGGACAGATTATTTCAGGTTTTGGCAATGTTTCTTGTCCTCCCAGTTGTTCCCACTTATCAGTGTTTTTCTGTGGGGTACTTTAATAGCTGTCTTTATAACCACAAACCACGAAATTCGAACGAGCTGGAGATGGAATCATTAAAGAAATCGCTGATATCCTTGCAGTGATGTAAGTCCTTGTGATGGAGAATTTTGAGAAGAGAGTTGAGTCGTGCTATTGAAATGATGCACATCACCTTGACGATTGACAAAATCACCACAAATAACTGAAATTGCAGATAATGAGCTTTCTTAACTAACTAGCGATTGATGAGGATTTGAATTTGTGTAATTACAAATACATTGATTTCAAAATTGGCTGAGTATTTATTTATTTATTTGATTAAAAATTCCCGTATGTCACATTGTATTACATTTTAAATACTAAGAAAAAAAACTGTTTACTTTCAAATTTCTTACCCTAGTCTGAGCGTTATACTGAGCATCAGCCATAACACATATTCCAGAATTTTCAAACACCTGTACCAAATCCTGTCCTTGTTGCAAAACTTGGTAGGTCGTATTCTGCATTTGACTGACGCTTTCGTTGTGCAATCTCAAAAATTGTTCTGCTTTCGGTATATCTCTGGTTAGTTCACTATGCTGAAGTTCTTCTGACCACATTTCAAGTTGAGAGGAAACCTCAAGAGCGTCTCTTTCAAAAAGTCTTAATCTCAAACACAGATCTAATCGAAGCTTCCTCGCCGCCCAAAGTTCTTCGAGATCGTTTCTTTGTTTCGCTAATCGGTCCAGAGCAGATTCTATTGCAGCTACTGAACCAGTTGTGTCCATTTCAGCAATAGACCTATAAGATTCAAAATTATTGAAAAAAAATATCATTTTACCTTATCTAATTTTACGGAATTACGTTGTGCGGTCCATGAGTTCTTAGCTTAACATAGAAGGAAAGATCATAAATCCTTTTATTTCCACACACATTTTAGAAAATATGTGTAAAGCTTCTATATTAATATAAAAATATGATGCATTTTTACACCTTAAATTGCTCTTCAGCTTTACGAACAGAAAATAGTCGAACAGGGCCAGATCAGGGATATATAATGAATGTATATTAGCTTTGGTAAGCGAAGTAATGTGGACTGGAGCATTGTCATGAAGCAAGTGCAAAACTCTGCTGATTTTTTCGCGGCTATTTTCGTTATACATACGTTAGTACATCAGAGTAATATGCCACGTTTATGGTTATAGTCGATTACTCAAAGTCAATCAAAGCGATACCCTAGCAGTCGCAAAATATTGTAGCCTTTTTTGGTGCTTTCCGTGACCTTCTGTTTTTTTTTCGCACGAATTCTCCTTTCCGATACCACTCCATGGATTCTCATTTGGATGTCAGATCATTGTAAAAGACATTACAATTACAATTGATCGGATTACATTTTCTTGGTCCTCGAGGCTAACCTCTAAAAATCGCTCACAACATTCTATTCGACGTTGCTTTCGCACTCAAAGCACCCACCTTGTACAAATTTTCGTTATATTTGAATACTCATGTAAGATTGTTTTGGAAATACCAGTCTGTGCTATAATTTCTTTTGTTTTTAGGCACGGGTCATTTAGAACAATTTTTTCCTCTAAATTAACGTTTTTTTGGAGTAGAAGCCGTCACAGAACCTTCTATTTTCTAACGATTCTCCTTCCTAGCGAAATAGCTTAGACTAATTTTCAATTTTTGAAAATGATGGACACAAGTCACCGTAAATAGCATCCATTCTATTTTTGATTTGTTTCGCTGTTAATCCTTTTTTAGTCTAAAATTTTATAATGGCGTGAACTAAACTTGAGACATTTTTCATAGCAGCTTGACTGCGATGTACTATAATAAAATAGATTGAAGCAGCATGTTGACTACAATAAAAAATTGAAATATCTATATATTTTCTATCAAGGTTAACACATTTTTTTCATCAAGATTTCAGATTTTGTAATGCTTCTCGAAAGGAAGATCGTTCAACCTCGACAAACATAAGAATTCATAATCTGAGGAAAATCCATACCCTCCAGACCTCCTTTACAGGCTCGTTTAAAGGTTTTAGCACAAGGCTCTAAATGGTTAATTACGGGGATGAAAATATGTTTGCTAAGGTTTCTTGATTTCAATACTACTAAAAAAAATTAATCGAACTGTTGCAGAAATGAAAGTTTTGCTCCAAAAATGAAATTCATTGTTAAAAATAATTCAATATTTTTCCTTCCTGACTCGCTAATACACGGGATCTTTCAAAACGTTCGCATGCGAGTTATATCAATGCATTAAGCGAAAAAAATCTATTAAAAATCACCAAACAATCACATGTCTATAACGCAAAGTCCAAAAATGCGGCAGCAGCTAAATACTTTTATGGCTCTTTCGACCGCTCGAAAGGGATGAACTTAAACGTTCCACAAGCTTTGATTGGCTAAACCTTATTGTTAATTTGCGATTAAACTATGCATTATAGACATGTGATTGTTTGGTGATTTTTAATCGATTTTTTTCGCTTAATGCATTGATATAACTCGCATGCGAACGTTTTGAAAGATCCCGTGTATTAGCGAGTCAGAAAGGAAAAATATTGAATTATTTTTAACAATGAATTTCATTTTTGGAGCAAAACTTTCATTTCTGCAACAGTTCGATTAATTTTTTTTAGTAGTATTGAAATCAAGAAACCTTAGCAAACATATTTTCATCCCCGTAATTAACCATTTAGAGCCTTGTGCTAAAACCTCTAAATGAGCCTGTAAATGAGGTCTGGAGGGTATGGATTTTCCTCAGATTATGAATTCTTATGTTATGTCTGTATGTCCAGCGTTACATTTCCCAGTTTTTTAAAGTACAAGATTTTTCAGAATTTTCGTTCGACTGGGTTAGGGAAGTCCAGTCGGGTCTTAATCCTACGGCCCTGACGATAATTTAACAATCGTTTTGATAAGAAAATATATTATTTATTATTAGATATAAATTATAAGTAAACAACTGTTATTGTTGTTATTTTCAACCCACGTACAACGCATTAATGTTCATACTCGTATCAAATAGCGTAATGTTTATAAAAAAACAGGTACATTAATAAAATAAGGAAACGGTTCTACGACTGAACATAATACGATACTACATATTAATATTTAGAAATGCGTAAAATTTGTCAAACGACAATGCTTGTTACGTCTACTAACATATTAAATAAATCTTAGTCATGTGGCCGTAACAGTTCAAAGTAATACGTACAATTAATATTTCTGTAGTTTCCCAATCATACGATGATCACTAATACGAATTATGTCTCATACAGATTCTATATGAAAAGCCCAGCGGCTATTCGTACTGGTACCATCAATCTTGTTTTCGATAGAATGATTAATGAGAAAGAAATTTCAGGTTCAACTCGTTTCTATACACCAGTGTATAACATTTAATTAAAATATTCTCGAGTTTAACAACACCATATAGAATTTTGCAATACCCTCTTGATATTGAGATAAGACCGGAAACACACCTTTGAGAAAAATAGCAATAAAAACATAATGGGATTAAAGGAACAAACCAACACATACAATAAGATACAATTGTAGAAAATATACCACCAGACAAAGGAAAATTGGATACGTTGAAGTCTAGGAAATCAGGTAATGAAATCTAGTAAAGGAAAAAAAATTAAACATGGTTACAGAAAAGTTCATTTTATAACATGCCAGTTGGACTATTAAGTATTTCAAAGATTTTTCATATTTCGTTGTTTTATTAACAGATTCAAGTTTATTGAAAAATTCATCTATTGTCAATTTCCCAGTCGATACGAAAAGTTCATTAATATCTTGATTCTAAAACGTCCTCTATCAACAACGCTCACCAAAGGTTAAGCTCAAAGTAAATTTTAGGAAATTTGTGGTGAAACTATTCCTTATATTCGCTTTTTTACGCCAGACTGGTTGGAGTTTAGCTGTAATTGAGGACTCAACTGGTGTACCACCTCCTCATTATCAAATGAGTTTTGGAAAACATATAAGAAAATGAGCAGACAAAGCATCAACAATCCACAATATCGGGGATCACCAAAAGGAGACTGTTGATGTCAGTAACAAATTAACTACTTTTGTACGTCGCAGAGATATGGGGATTCCTTGCAAAAGAATAGTTCCGGTGCAAAGCAAGTCATACCGCTCAGTATCAGAACCAGCAGTATTAGCCATTCGATATATCTGCTAGCACTCGAACACAGGAGAATATACAAGAGAATACGAAACGAGGAAAATGTCAATGAAATCATCGACAAAGCCAGAATCGCGAACGAAGAAAGAATCGCAACCATACACCAATGGAAGTAGAGGTGTGATACGGATCAAAGAGGTCGATGGACTGCGCGCCTCTGAACATAGTTACTTTTGATTTTATCAGTGCAAACAAGGGAAAGTAGAGCATCTCACTTGTCTTGCTTGCGGACAAGCCACGCACATTCTTCATTCTTCATTGGAGCTTACAAGGCGAAATATTAAAAAAAGAAAAAGGAAAATTCTTTCCTGAAAATATGGGATGATTAAAAAAGAAGGAACTGCGATGCCGTACGCAAAATCAATTTTACTGACGAAGAATTTGGACAAGTGAAGCAACAGAGAACAATGAATGAACAAAGCAAACGCAATTCAAGCGAAGAATAGCCATCCTATGGAATACTAACGCGAGTTCGGGATTGGAACCTCAAAAAGGTTTAGTTTAAAGAGGAAGGGTTTTAGTGGGTCGTACAAGTGTATTACAGCCCCACATATCGGTCGGTCTCGTATGACAATTGATGGAGCAAATGCGCATTCTCCTCCTCTTCGGATAAAAAAACTTGGAACCCAGTTGAGGGCTGCAACCATCCCAGCTTTCCTTTGAATAAATCCAGTTCTTATGTTTAATATTTTATACCTGAGTTGTTTTCACTTTACAATTGCTTTGTATTTGTTGTGCTCTCTTAGATACACAGTTAATGCAAATTTTATTACTTTTTAAATAAATTTATTTGCTGATATTTTATTTATTGTTAACCAAAATTGATTTGAAGAATTGTGTTGGGGGATAGTTTTATTTGGTGTTTGTTTTTTAATTTAATTATTTTGAAGGTTCTCCACCTCTTTCTTTTCCCTCAACTTCATTTCGTGGTGGTGACGTCGAATTTAATTTAATATTAATTATTCATCCCATCTCAGAAACAGTTATATACACTTAGCTGGAGCCGAATACGACTTCCTGGGGAAGAGTCTCCAGCCGGGGAAGTTAAGATTACAATTTAATAATGAACTTTCTGAGGAACCCTGAGAAACCCCCAAAAAAATTTCTGTTGGTAGTGATAAAGCTCGAGGAGTGCTCAAGTTTTTCTTGCTAAAGCATGTTTAGGTGAGGGTGGAGCTATGTCTGCACTATTTCTTATGAAACAGTTGTTTATGCTTCGGGAATTAGTTCATCATCATCAACACGTTCCTTGTGGATTATGGCTTTTGTTAATTCATTCAGTGTTCATACATTTATTTAGGTAGATCATTATTTCCTTCCTCTATTTTTTTTCTTGTTCTTGGCTGTTCTTTTTATTTTTCTACATTTCACATTGTAGTTATTTTTATTTATGGGTTTTCTCTATCTTCTCATATTTTTCTGATCATATTCCTTTGTCCAGATAAGATCGATTTTCACTTTGTAATTTTCCTGACCATTTCGAATAGTTTTTTTTATTACTTTTGCGTCTTAGATTCCCATTTCTTGGAACGTCTGGCCCCTGAATTATTGTCATTATATTTCACCCTAATAATTCAAGTTGTTTTCAGTACATAGATGATAAATAGTCTTATAAGTGTCTTATAAATATTTATTTTTGTTGATTTTTTAACACTGATCGAATCCGAGCTAAGATTTCATTCAATATGCTGTTCCTCAATCGATCTTCCTTATCTTTTCTAATTACATCCTCAAATCTGTGCTTCTCTATTTTAAGATACTTTCGTAATATCGTCTTTACTTTTTATATACACATATATAGTTTTGCCATTTTATTGATTGTTCTTTTATGGTTACTATAATCGTAAAATCGTCTGCATATGCTATAACTTCTTCATTGATTCAACATTACATTTTTCTTGTGCAAATTTGCTTTGCTCAGTATGTCTTCCAATTCGATTCGGCGGGGGACAGCGAATCATCCTTTTTGACCCCTGTATCAACTCCAAGTAGCTGTATTTTGACCTGACATGTAATTTTACCTCTTTCATATGTAAAAATATGTTTGTTTTTTTAGGGATATTCAATCTTTCTGGTTCCTTTACCTTTTGCTGTCTAATTACTGCATCTAAGCCCCTTTTGAAATTTCCCAAGACTGAAAGTTAATATGATTGTACGAAAATCTGTAATGAAACCACTGACAATTTCACTTAGTGTGGATCTTGGAGTGTTTGTGTCCGATAAGTTCTAGCTATTTAGATGATTAATTCTATTGGATATTATTGAATCAGTAAAAATCAGTATAAAATAAGTCTATTGCCAATGAGAGATGCAGTTTAATATGCAAAAACCATTTTGATAATAATAAGATGAATTTTCGATATAAATATAAATGTTCAAGTTGTTAAGAAAGTTAACGATTGGTATTTGGCCTAGTTAAAAGCCTTTAGAATGGTTTATAATAAAAATCTTACCTCAGTTCTTGGAGAAGTGCTTCCCCTTGTGCAATTGTCGAAGCGCAAGCATCGAGGCTTTGTTCACGATGTTGTGCAGTTTGTTCAAGAAGTCTTTCTGTTGCTTCTAAACTTTCGGCTACACTTTCATCATTCTGCGAATAAAAACATTATTGAATACATCTAAGTTAATAACATAAAATGGTAAATTTAATAACTAAAATCAAAACATTAGTAAATTGAATAATATTCCAAGAGAAGAATGATTATAAAGAGAAAAATTGTTGTTGAAAATAGATATATATCAATTGGAACTCTCTTAGACAATATTTTCTCACGGATATCTCTTTCTGGACCTTTTTTTTTAAATATTGCTAAGTTGTTTAAGATGCATATATAATAATTTTTATAATAAGTACAGTGCATAACAACGAATGAATAGTTTAATATTGGTTTTTCGAAAGAGCTTATTGAAGAAAAAATTTGCATACAATTTTAGTTTTTCACAATAGAATTGCCTGGTCCTTTCAATTTTATATGAAAAATTACCTATTTTTGTGAGTTTCAGCATACAAATACATCAACTCGTTTATTTTTATTTAGTCCATTACATTCGTATCCTTTTTTGCGTCTTCAGATTTTTATAAATTGTATTCTGGGTTTTTAGAAGTCATATATATTTTGAATAAATATGATACAGTAACTAAAATTACTTAATACGTTTTCGATGTCGATATTTTAGTTTTGCTTGATAGAAATGAAAAGAAGTTTAAATATGAATCAACATATGAAAGCAGACATTGAAATAATAACAAAGAAGACGAGAAGATAAGAATTTTCTTTCATGTTCACAGCTCTGTATTTCCAATTTTGAATGTATATAGTCATGCCATATTTTCCTCGGTCTCCCCCTTTGCAGTAATCTGCCCACATGTCTCTCTAATGATCATTTATTTATTCTACGGCCTCTATAAAATTCTTTACTTTCTTTATTAGTTCCTTTTCTCCAGCTCTCTTCTGTGAGTTTTCCCAGTAAATTCCTCTTGTTATCTTTCATTCCTATCTTACGGCATTCTTGTCTCACATACATATGTTGCTATACATCTTATTAACGTCGATTGCTTCACTGCTTTTCTGCTTCCATATTTCCCCCTTCTTTTGGCTATTCTGGCTTTCAGTTCCAATTCTAATGCCTTTTCTTTTATATTGGTCTCAGACATAAAGGATAGATGATCCTCTGCGTCCTTCTGAGTATTCTCGATTACCATATATATTGTCTTCTTTTGATTTATCTTCAATTACAACATTTTTCCATAGTCTACCTATGTTTTTGTCGATTTCGTTATCAGGGATTACACACATCATTTTCATTCATTTAATCTCGCTCATCGCACATTGGCGCATGTTCGCCGGGCTAAGTAAGCGTAGCGATACGAGAAATTAGCATTTTTGTATGGTTCGGAGATGACACCCATACATATCCTGGTGGATCCCCAGGAGTTCGCGGATCACTGGTTGGGAGACAAAGACCTAGAGTAGGCTCAATCTTGGATCTTCTTTGATCATAAGCGATTAAGGTAACTGTTGGTAATGGATCCGCAACAGGAAATTCATTAATACAAGACCATCTTCATGCGAAACGTTTCACGATGAAATAGATCAAGCAGTTTACCAATTTTTTTAAAGTTTAAGTTGTGGAAGGTTCGGTTATAAAACTTCATTGATATAGATTATGATTTGAACAATAATAAAATATTTTTCCTAAAAAAAATTTGAAGTTTTATCGTATCTCAAAATATATGTATTATTACGATGAGATTTTGTTGGGTTATCTTTAATTGTCATTAAAAATATTTTACTTTTGTAGATTCAGCGCACACCTACCAGATGGATTCAGATTCTAGTAGAATTCTTAATGATTACAGTAGAAATTTACTTATGTTATAATTAACTGCAAGGTTTTATTGAAATTTATGTTGTATGTATGGATTTGGATCTGTTGTGTCCCACTTTTTGCTGAGATACTGGAGAACCCAGTATTTACAGCTGATCCATCACTTCTTTTAAAAAGTCTAGAATGTGGAAGGGCTTTAATTACCACATATCTTCGTATCCCATTTGATACGCACCCAGGTGTAGTCCCATCACTTCGAGAGAATGTGGATAGAGGTTTCGTCCTCTATGCAGACAATCTGCATATCGCATTATCTGCTAGGTCTTGCGTCTTCAGGTAATTGTTGAGGCGAAAGTGCCCCGATATAACTCCTATGAGTATTCTTACTTAGTTTGATACATTCAGCAGATCTACTCTGGTTATAGTTTGCCAGAAGAGACTTTGCCTGTCTCAGCCTCTGTAGGTTGTCCCAATAATTGTTTTTGCTCCTATCTACCTTCTTTTTAGTGCTTTTTCCATTGTTCTGTAGCTGATACCATAGAAGGGTTCGGGTTCCATCTAGGGCTTCTCTGCCTCCTCTTTAGCGAGCTTATCAGCCATTTCATTTCCCTTCGTTCCGGTGTGTCCCGGAATCCATTGTAGGCTAATTTTATGTTCGTAGACTGTAAGTAAAAGTGAACATACTGCAATCCAAATGATATAAACGCGCGCACTTATATTTTGGATATGTTTTAAAATATACTATCACTTATATATTTCATAATTCAATTTTTACTAACTCACCCTATACATCAATTACATTTCTAGCACAAAGCATAATCACACTTGAAGAACCAAATTTATATTTCCCATTAGGTAATTCGATTATTGTTTTGTATAACTGTTAAATTCAAATCGTAAAATGAAATACCGACAGGATGTACACGTCGATAATATTTAATCGATTTTTTTCAACAATTTATCACAACAAAATAAATCCGGTATTAGATTGTAGCTATATTCAAGCAATAATGTATCGCAATAAGTATCACAGTCGGTGGATTTTTCTATTAAACTGTTTTTCCCGTAATAGCCTACAGAAGATATTTAAAACAGACCTAAAATCAAGAAAATTTATGCACTTTTGTAACCGAAGCTTCCACAACTTGAAAGTTTGAAGTCAGTCATTTTTTGCTTTTGCTTCCAAAAAATAATTGTAGGTGATGCATTTTGTGGTGGACCAGTTTTCTGTGACAGTTCGTTGGTCTTCAAGCTAAATTACTTCCCTGTACTAAGAAAAACGTACTTGACAGACCTTGGTTTGAACGCCAATGTTGGTGTTGGTAAATCTTCTTGAAACCACAAACGCCTCTCTTGGAGGAATATTATAAAAGGATATGTATGTTTCATCACCAAGAACAGCGTTTCCCAACCTTTTTCAGCCACGGACCCCTAGAAAATCAAGCACAGTTTTCACGGACCTTCTCAATAAAATAAACAGCAAAAAAAATTCTTATCAGATATTTATTTTAGTTATTATAGATACAAAATAATTTTTGGCAACTAAATCAGTGATATTCCGTTTGATGTTGCTCTTTTATATACAAGAGTATATATCTCCTCATAATCTGTCTTTAGATTCATCCAAAAACAACTTAATAATGAATATTCTTTGAAATTGCATTTCAATATTGAATCACAGGATATTTTTATTAATTGGTTTTCCTGTCCGCTGTCAAGCCAGTAATATCAGTAACATCCATGTTTAAAGGGGTCTGATATCCAATTTTTATTTTTTCGGATACTGGAAAATAATCCCGAAATGAAGATCTCAAAGCGCGGAGGTGTGTAACCATTTCGTCTTGTACTTATGCTGGCAATATTGCATAACTAGAGGATTCCAAAAACGCTGACAGTGTTAAAAAGTGATTGTAGTTTTTTTCAATTGTACGATTTATCCAAAGATCAAACTTTTTTAGCATCATTTCAATTTTATCTTCGACTTTGAGATATTGTTATCTCTCCCTTGTAGACCTAAGTTTAGTTCGTTGAGGGCACTAAATATATCAGCTAAATATGCTGCAATTGTAAGCCATCCAAAGCCATTGAAGTGATCAACATGTTCGTGGACGCCGTGTACGGAATTCTTCAAAAAGAACATTCTGATTTCATCTCTCATCTAGAAAACACACGACACAACTTTGCCATGAGACAACCAACGCACTTTGGCGCGTGCAGTAACAGCTGCTTGTGAATGCTTCCCATTTCTTCACAAATGATACCGAAAATACGGGAATTTGAAAGACTAGCTTTGATAAAATTTACCACTATGTCATCTAACACTGTTTTTAATTTTCCTGTCATATTGTTAGCGCCTAATACTTCAACACTTCAAATATCACTTCACCTGTGGTGTACAAAGGTAGAGGTAAACAAAATAAAAAATCCTCACTTATGCTGTTGTTGTGTTCGTAACGAACATATGCAAGCAAGTTTTCGTCATTGCTAATATCTGTGCTCTCAACTAATTGCAAAGCATAAAATCTGGTCGCTTTAACTTAAAAATCAACTACTTTTTAACATTTCCCGATATTTCATCAATTCTCTTCTTTCTTAAATGCATTTAAGTTTACGATTCGATGTTTTCATTGGTAAATAGTGGAGATTATGAGTCCACGTGGACTGACGTTTTGTTGGGTGTTTACCGAATTTTATACTGTGAGTAAACATTATTTTTAATTTCTTAATTTGGTAGTGATGTACGTATTTACTCGTATAACTGTCTTCTTTAATTGATATTGGAAGAACTAGAGCATCCATTATTGATGGCTATAAAACAAATTGTAGATTGTATACTTTCTAGTACAGTGGTATTTTTCAAGCAACTACCGCCATCTCTAGGTCAGGTCAGGTACTTTTAGGACCGTCCTCGTACCTATCTTAGAGACGGGTCGCCTTTTTCGAAACATTCTGTAGATTGGATGAACTCTAAATTTGAACTGTTTGTTGTAAATACTTCGGTTTCTATTATGAAATTCGTGATTCAGTAAAAATATTTTCATTTTGACTTTTTCTCTGATTTAATCACATTATATCTTTCTTCACATAAAATTCAACTTTACATCCTGAAATGTATTCTATATGAACTTTCAATGAAAAATTAATACGTGCTTGCGTTTTGAATGGTAATTTGTATCTTCATTTCGTCAAGCAATTTGCTTAGTGTGAATGTTGCCCTTCACCGCCCACACAGTAACTACATGCCAACAACTTTGTTTCACTAATAAAAAATTATTCATTTTATTTTGACGTTCTCCTCATACATTAATATTAATTTCATGTATTGCCTTTCTTTTTTAAAGGATAATATTACGATTTTTCTCACAGCAGCAATCTCCAGAATTACTAATACCATGCTTTAAGCTGGTAACTATATAATAAGACGGAAACTATAAAAGAATGTTATAGCGTATAAAAATGTATATAGCGTAATTTTCCACTTATACTACCAGTGTTAGCTACTGATAAATTCCATCTGGGCTTCCAATCTCTTCAATAAATAAAGTTTAATATAAGGATGCCAACCGTATTAAAATATATAGTATTGTACTATATGTCGGTACTACATGATGTTAAAGAAATATATAGTACGCAGAAAAACTATATTTTCAATACCAAACAAATACTTATTGTTAAAAATAATTAACGCTCCTATATATCAAATTTTAAGTGAGGCGAGTTCGTGAAACCGAATTTCAGATTCCGAACGCACTTTTCAGTAAATAAGCTCTCAAATTAATGCGGAATGCTGGAAAAGATGATATGGATAAAGATGATATAGATTTGATTTTGATTGGCAAGTGATTGTGCATTTTTTCTGCATTGTAAATATTGAGCCCTTAACTAATTCTGAACGTGGAGTAGGTAGGTAAAGGTCGTACTTCGCATTCCTAAATGGATAGCCGTGCAACGACCTTTCTGAAATTGGGGAAGCTTGCTTACGAATTAGGAAAACAGATTCAAAGATGAATAAGGAAGGAAGAGTCAGAATTTTTTATCTTAAATCGTAAATATCTAACAGCTCTTTTTGCAGTTTGATGATTCCCTCAAATTGAGTCGCACCACACATTCCACAGAAAGGAAAGGCATATCGAAAATGCGACTCAATAAGGGCATAATAGATTGAGGAGATAGATAAGTTCAGTACTTTGGAAGCTGATCTCAACGCAAAAAAGAAGGAACTTAATTTGTTAGATAAGGCGGCAATATGTAACTCCCATTCAAAGAAATCATCCACAACGAGCACCAAGAATTTTACAGATTCAACGACGTCAATGGTGGTTTAATTTAAAAATGGCTGCAATGTATTTTTATATGATAAAACTTTGGTTTCAGAAATGTTGAGACAGAGAAAATTAGAATCGCACCATGATTTAAGGGTGATTAGGTCACTAGATATAGTCCTATTAAGTGCCGCGAGATCAAGGTTGCTCCTAGAAAAACTAGTGTCGTCTGCAAATACACATATTTTACCACTGATGTCTAGAAGTCGTTTATAAACAGAAGAAACAAAATAGGGCTTAGTACTGAGCCTTGGGGCACTCCACATTCTATTGGATTGCAAGAAGACATCGCTGTATCAACCCTTATAAGCTGACTTCTATTGGTAAGGTGTGACTTAAACCATGCGAGAGGTGTTACCCGGAAACCGTAGTACTGCAAGTTGTTGCAGTGGAGTGATGGCAGTTTAGGCTAGAGTAAGTAGCATTATTTAGGAGGAAGAGCATCATTTATGCATTTGTTACTTAAAAACCCAAATTGATGGGTAGTAAGTATTTTCACAAATGATAAAAGCCTTTTTTTGACCAATATTTCTATCATCTTAAATAACTATATACTATATATATACTATATTTGTACAATATTTTTCATGGCTCCTTCTGAAAAATACTGTATTATGTTGAACAAATATTGGCAACCCTAGTTTAGTATATTATTTTCATACACATTCTAATGATGTGCTAAATTCATAACATACATCATAGAAGTTTCGATTATAATTCTGTATTTACAAATCACCAACTTAAATTTGATAAAAAATTCAATTATACACAATACCAATATTCATATTGAGGTCATGAATAAAATTTCGAAAATTGTTTCGTTCTTTTATTTTGGGAAGATTATTATTCTATAGCACATTTCTAGACTGTTTTGAAATAGTAATCTTGAAACTAGACGTGTCTAGACCTTTCAAAAAAATGTTTCTTCTTGCTCTGCAAACCAGACCTCCACAGCTTTTATTACCTCCTCGTTGCGTTGGAAGAAAATTTACGACCTTTTGAACTTTTTTTTCAATTGAGGAAAGAGATGAGAGTCGGACGGAGCCAAATCTGGTAAATAAGTCGGGTGTTCTAGTAATTCAAACCCTAAATCACGAATTTTTTGCACAAATCTCATGTTGCCATGAGATTTGTGTGCAGGGGCGGATCCTGCAAAAAGAAAACACCTTTGGATAGCTTTCCGCGACTTTTCTCTTTAATTTTTTCCTGCGGTGGTCATTAAAGTCGAATAGTAATCTCCCGTTATTGTTTTACCCTTATCCAAAAAATCAATCATGATTACTCCATAGCAGTTCCAAAAAACTGAAGCAAGAACTTTTCCTGCAGATTTTTGGACACGAAACTTCTTAGATCTTGGAGAACCAGAGTTGTCGCCTTTCCATCGATTGTTGCTTTGTTTCTGGATCGTAGAAATCTCATCCATAGCAACAATTCGGTTTAATAAGTCTGTACCGTTTTCAAATCGAACACGATGCTTCTACCCTTGCACGCTTTTGGTCAACATTCAAATATTTGGGGATGTCCAAATTGGAGTGAACTATATGATGAATGCGTTCGTATGAAATATTCAGTGCTTCAGATATCCGTTTTAGACCAATTCGACAGTCTGATAAAACCATGTCATGAACTGTATCGAAATTTTTGGGGACTGACACAGAAACTGACCTTCCCGATCGGTCATCATCTTCACTGGAAAATTTACCTCTTTTGAAGCTTGCAGTCCAATTTTTTCTTTTAATTTAATGCGTAGCTCTGGTTTACTTTTCTGACGTCAAACTTTACACTGACACTTCTACTAAGTTATTGTTCGTTGCTATGGTAACGCAATATTTTGTTTATGCATGGAAATGGTCTAGGCTAACTAGATATCAATACATCCTCGAATATAGCTGTTTCTGAAATTTTTCTCTCTATCACATATAGATTTTCTACAAGTTACTGAGATGTACGAGGGTACCCAGAAGAAATAAAGCCTGAATTCTAGCGCCGCTTCGTAAATGTGGGTCTGTCACTTCACACCAAAAACAAAAGACCAATCAAAACAATCGACTGAAAAGAGAGAACCGGCCCAAAAAAGGCAAAGACCGTTCCATCTGTAGGTAAGGTCATGGACGTCAGTTTTTTGGTTTGCGCTAGCGATAATTTTCATTGACTATCTTGAAAAAATATGAATAGCGAGTTTTATGCGAACTTATTGCAACTATTGAGCAAAGAAATCAAGCAAAAACAGCATTTGTCTAAGAAGAAAGTGTTGTTTTATCAAGACAATACACCAGCTCACACATCCGATATTGCAATGGCCAAAATTAATGACATAAAGTTTGGATTGCTATCTTATGTAACCCAATCGATAGATTTAGCCCTCTCGGATTATTTTTTGTTCATAGATGGCTCAAAGATTTTCCAACAAGGTGTTGTCGGCAGTTAATGGCTACTTTGAGGAGCTTGACAATTCTTACCATAACAAGGATATCGATCTTTGAACTTGAGCATCGCTGACAAAAGTGTATGGAGCTAAAAGGAGATCACGTTGAAAAATAAATATACTTTTTTTACGTAAATTACTGTATGTAGGTACGACTATTTTCTACAAAAAACTATTTTGAATAAAATTATAGTATATTTTAGATAGTATCTGTTCAACGGTTACTCAAACTTAATTTTATCTCGTATATTTCCTCTTAAATATCACGATTCTGAAATTTCGTAACAAAGTATCTCTAACCTATAAATTACGTGATAACAATATCACGTCGCATAATGTAAAAGGTAGTAATAGCCATAAGAAAATTCATTGTTTACCATCGCAGCTTTTTTTTAGTATACAGCATCCGTAAATTTCTTTTCTCTTGGGACATTTTAGTGTATAAACAGCAGTTGCTATTAAAAAGCAGAGGTGTAAATCGCTCACTTTAAATACGCGGATTCCCTGGGTACTTCGGTAACACAGTCGATATGTTAATTTAACGTTGAATTTAATTAAAATTGACTACTTAAATTACAATGTGTCTACATCGGATGATTAGAATAGAATACGCAACAAGCTTTTCAGAGAAAATTTGCATAATTAACTAAGAGACGATAATAAACCTTGTCAAAAGTCTTGAGCTACCTTAGTTTGTCGGCTTATTAATCAGTATTCAACATTTTAAATCATAGCATATTTGAAACAAAAACCAGATAAGATTGTCATCTGTCCGGGTTTTCCCGGATTTCTTCTAGTTTAAGAGAAAACGGCCAAGTTACCGAGGCAAGATACGATGGTTGCTACTTATTTTTGTCAATATATGTCAAATCTGACATTGCCATAATAAAGTTTGACATTTTTAATGGCGAACGTAGCCAGAACTATTGTCATACGAGTTGTTTCCAGATACTTGAAACCTTCCTCTGGTTAAAAAATGGAATTGAATCGCGATGATTTTCTATGTCTTTCGTCGTGGATTAAACCAAAAGCAGTGTGCCGATCAACTCGCTTCGTTTTTTGGTTTTGAAGCACCATCTCGAGCCCCCGTGTTTTGTTGGTTTTCCGAATTCAATCGTGGTCTCACTCCACTACAGAATGAGTTTCGTGAAGGTCGCCCAAAATCGGCTGTTGTGCCAGAAACCATCGATGCTGCGCGTAAACTGATACTGCAGTTCGATCGAACATAGTTTCATCAGAATTCGCATCCAAAATAATCGTAGTTCAAGAGATCTAATGGCGAGCATTATTATTTATTTATTTTTTTTACAACAACCTACACCCCAAGTGCCAATAAAAAGATGGGAAAGATATACATAAAAGTTAAAAATTGAACAATTAAAATTATAGTAGTAAAGTGCAAGTAAACAATGCTACATTTAGATGAAGTGTAAATAATATACACACAAAAATACAAGAAAAAATAAATATAACAGTTCTAGAATTCCACGATAACTCTGCCAAATAGGAAGAATGAGAAAGTTATAGAACGGAAAATATTTTCTTTTTTATGTTAGAATTAGTGCCGCAAAAAATATCCAGAGAGTTTTGCATTTGACAGTGATATTCGATTCATTCCATATAATGGAGAAAATTTGAAGGCATTAGTTCTAACAACTAGAAAGTAGAATAAAAAGTAGGACCGAGTGGCAATTGGAGGAGTAAGTATTTTCAAAAGACCTAGCAATTCTGGACAGTCAATTTTATTCGTCACAATATTGTGAAGGAATATCAAAGATGAACACATAGTCGCTAAGTCGTTTAAGTATAACCGTTCTGACAGTGTGTTTTGGGTGTTCCTTTCCGTGAACATTATTTATTTTTCTGATATGAGTTTGGTAGCTCCTAAAGGTTCCACCAAGCATGATGTTAGTATGCTCAACAAATTTCAATTTACTATCAAATGTAACACCAAGATCTGTGAATGTTGAATGAAGGGTTGAGTTTTCTAGTGAAAGATAAAGTATTACACTTTGAAATGTTACGAGAAAGTGCATTTTTATCGCACCAATCACAAATTTTATCTATATCAGATTGAAGTAAACGGCAATTATAAATAATCGATATGGAATATTACTGCTTTAGATCATCATCATAAAGGAGAACATAACAATTTAATCCTGAGATAATGTCATTTATAAATATTAAAAATAACAGTACTGAGCCCTGGGGCACTCCAGGATATGCGTTAATTTGTATGGAATTGAAACCATGGTAAGTAACTGTAAGTTTTCTATCCGTGAGGTATGACATAAAGAAGTTGGTAAATAATTCAGTTTAACCAATGTTGGATAGCTTAGTCAGAAGAATGCCATGAGCGAAGCGATCAAAAGCTTTGGAATAATCTGTATAGATGACATCAATTTGACCATCGCTATCCAAGTGTGCTGCCGTATATTGCGTTAAACACATTAAATTCGAGACTTTTCAGTGGTGAACGCTGAGAGGTGGACCCATTAGAAGCTGTTTTTGCTGTTGCTCCATATGCGCTATCAATTACTATATGTATGCATTTTTTCATTTTTGTTATCCGAGACGCGTTCTGGATGAAATTCGTCGATTGAAAGCAATGTATCCTCCAAATTTTTGTGGCGATGAGGTACCATGTCCAGGTGCTACGAAAATTGCTATCAAGAAGAGCCACTTGAAAAAAATCCAGCGGATTGGAGGTGCGCGATATACCTGAGACAGCGGAAGTTTCAAAACATCGTGTGGCGTATAAAATGCCGCGTTTGCTCTCTTTGGAAAATAAGCGAAACCATGAGACGACTTCAGAGCAGTGTTTGAACGTAATGTGTTTCTGGATGGATTCTCTGGTACATATCTAATATCAAGAAACAGTGGAATGAACACAACGAACGCTCTCCAAAGAAGGTGAAGATTGTTCTATCATCTGGGAAGGTGATGGACATCGTGAGAATTGAAAGGTGTTATCTACACATCTACCACTTGATGAACATGTTTGCATTATGCCGAGTTATTGGACCGATTCCAGACCGACATTAGGAAAAAAGTGCTCTTGCACTATGATAACTCATCGGCTTTTACCTCCGCTATCGTCACGACCAAATTGGCCGAATTTGGCTATGAACTGCTGCCATATCCAATATATTTCCAGATTTATTTCTGTTTCCAAGTCACTCGCTGGGCAGAAATTTAATTTTTCTTTGGTAGATTACGAACTTGTTGGATCATTGTCGATTGGGTCGAAGCTCCACAATATCACTATATAACAAACGATTTGAAAATGGGCATCGTTAACGAAATTATTGTAATGTCCATCAAAAGCCATGAGTACTTTTATATTTGTCGGGAACAGTGTGAAAATGAATTCATAATTTATAAATAGCACAACAGATAATCTGTGTATAATGGAGGGATTTATAAAAGCATTTGGTTAAGTTAGAATTTCTGGAACCGTTGGTGATGTTCATATTGCCACTACCACTCCATCAACACTCATAATTACACTGTCTGAAGCGCGTTTCGATAACCAAGTTATCGTCTTCAGAGACTGAAGGTAAACTAAAATCTAATGACTTGGACTTACCTGTTTTATACTAAATTTTCTACCAATAAGCCGTCTCTTCATATAGTATAAAATACCAAATTTGGAAAAGAGTGGTATATATGAAATTGGCTGTGGTGATTGTGACCGAAAGTATATTGGGCAGACTAGAAGATCCGTTATTGTCCGATTTAAAGAGCACATAGCTCATTTCAAAATGGACGGACCGCAAAATCAGGTATTGCCGATCACGCTGCCAGTCACAATCATGACTTAAATATTAATAATGTAAAATTGTTAAAAAATTTACTAAATAATAAATTGTTGGATGCATTTGAAAGCATTGAAATTGCTAGATGTGAGAATAGTTTAAATAGGGACAATAGGGATCAAATCCTTACAGACCACTCTATAGTTTAGAAGTCAAGGAATGAATGTGAAGATTCCCGCTAAGGAGTTTTTAATTTAATGATTTAATTTAATGAGTGAGTCATTAGGTTTTAGTTTATCTTCAGCCTCTGGAAGACGATAACTTGGTTATCGAAACGCGCGTCAGACAGTGTAATTGTGAATGTTGATGTAGTGGTGGTGTAAACAGTGTGTGTATTCAGCATATGGTTGTATAAAGAAAAAAAAATTACCTGTAATTCTTGCCTTAGATCATCAACCCAATTACTTAAATCCTTTTCATGAGTATAGAATAATACGGCTAAATCGAGTCTTCGTCTCCTTTGTTCTACCCTAGCTGCAAATGAGGTGACGTGCGCTTCGAGTTCGTGTGCTACTGAATAAATCTCATCCGGATCACATTCACCGGTATGGGCTAGTTCTTCGGCTGCTGCAAGAAGCTTATCGGCATTGGTGTAAGTATTCTGAAATAAAAAATACGTTAAATGATTATGTTTATTGATAGTAAGACCTTTCGTGTACGCTCCCTTAAAGGTGGGGCATCGTACTTATTCACTATTTCTAACTTGATAAAAACCAATACAAGGTGTTATTATAAAATTTTACAAAACTTGCGTGTGTAAAAATCTACCAACCCCTTATGTTTTAATGTGGAACTTGATAAATAGAGAAGAAAGATAAAAAGTATGCGCAAACCCTTATTTCACCTTCTTTATTGCTTAAATGCTGTTATTTTACGAGATTTTCAATAAACCTCCTTAATAAAGAAGCTTCTGAAGCAAATCTTGTCAATCTTTGAGTTAAGTCGTCATTTATGACTGTAGGTCGTCCAGATCGTTCTCCATTACAAATATTTGTTCATGTATAATTTTTTTTACAGCTGTACCATAAATTTTCAGAAGTTATCAATGAATTTCAACAGAATTAAATGATTTTGCGTTAAAAACCGAATAATTGAGCGAACTTCATCAAGCTTTTTGAAGTGATTGATCGAACCACTTACTACCACGAGACTAACAAATACTTCTTTTTCTAGAAGACCTACTGCAGCATTTTAACCTAGCCAGCAACATCAGCAATGACGTGACGTAATGGCGGCGCAGTGAGAAACTGACGTCACTTCTTACTTACCTCTGTATATAGAGAAATATTTGAGTTATGGATACTCTTTTTTTTTATTTTGTTCCCATTAACTGTACAACAAAAAACAATGTCCTTGTAGTCTTATACGTTTTATCCACGACAAATTATTTCCAATCTGAACTTTCGATCGATATAAACTTTAAACGAGACAAGTCTGATATGCTAACAAAAAACTTCTCTACGTCAATATAAATTCAAATTTATCTCGCACGAAAAGAGTACGTCAACGACAGCTTCTTCATAACAAAAACTATCCCAAAGGAATAGAATCCCGTTTTCCCATTACTAACAAAAACAAAACTTGCCAACATACTTATTTTAGAATCTTGTTGACGGGTGATATAAAGCACCTGGATCTACCTATGTGAGAAAATCATACCATTACTCGGGGAAAGATTACTGCATAGCTTTTGTTTATTATCAAACAAGAGGTGAAGTTGATTCAGATTAACTGGATTGCTAGATATTAACAAATACGTTCCTCCAAAAAAGTATCGCATTTCAAATCATTGCAATGAGATTTTTTCTACGCCCAATCCACGTTTTTCATAAGCTGATTAAAGCAATTCGTCTAAGCCTTTATTGAAAAAAAATATCAAGTCTTCTATTATCATTATTGTTAAGATGGAAAGTGAAAATTCCGAGTGTGAAAAATGTAGTCCTGAAGAAAACATAGAAAAAGCTGATGTGGCAGCATTAGATTTGTTTTCGGAAAAAACCAAAGAAAACTTTTTAAAAGAATACAAGGATTTGAATTTCGAATTTCTCCGTAACCATTAAGCGGGGCGGCGTCAGCGTTGGCATCGTCATTCGTGCGGGTTATTTAGTCGCGATATCTCAGTGGACTAGAGAACAACGTGCGTTTGCAATCGAAGCGTATCAAAGTGAAGATTTGATTCGATCATAGGTGCGAAGGTTCCGACCTGAACATGTTCAGTAGAAAACAACCCGCGACCGGGACCCAGCAGGACATCGAGAATGAATGAAAACATTGAACTCGTCGCGGCAAGTTTGGGCGATAATCTGCGTCTGTCCGTTCGCAAAAGAGCGGCTACCTGGGAGCTTCCAAAAACTATAGTGCACGAAATATTCAAGAAAGATCTTAAATTTCATCCATTTAAAATTCAAATAATGCAAGCGCTTAAGCCTAATGATCACAATATGCGTAAAAATGCGAAAAAAAAAAAATATACGTAAACGGTATTGCGTACAGACGACGATTATTTATTTCCAAAATTGAGAGAACTGCCTTCACTTCACAGTCATGGTTTTAGCAAGTTGGCGCCACGCCACACATTGCTAGGGAGTCCATGGCGTTGTTTCATGATTTCTAGCAAATTGATAAGCCGTTGTTGGGAATGCCTTGGCCAACCAGGTCCCTAGATCTTACCCTCTTATGAACCGTGGGGATACCTCAAAAGTAAAGTGTTCCAAACAAGCCTGACGACAATTTCTGAATTGAAAGAAAATATCGAAACCTAGTTTCAAGAATGTGTCCGACGTAACGGCCAACATTTGGACGGTGTAATTTTAAAAAAATAAAACCCTCTTTTGTCTAACTTATATTGATTAAATCTAGAAATGCATATTATGTTCTGTAGTTTTTTTGTTATATAGATTTTAAATCCTAATTTTGCTACCGGACAACCTGTAGAATAATATTCACAGCTCAACACAACGCGCGCTATCAATAACTTGAGGTGATAGATTCAAGATAAACTTGGATCAACATCGTGATTGGACAACCAGTATTTCATTAACACGATTCATATGATAACATATGATTTCACGCTGTTCGGTGAATAGTGTGTAAACAAATAAGAAAAAAGACAACCATGAGTTTAACGTCTCTGTAACCATAGTGTCGTAACAAAAACAGAACCAAAAACTCATTTCAACTTCCAAAGGCATCATTAATATGTATTTCAAGGATTTGGCGTTCATCTGCAAGTGTGTATAACGTTTTATATTGTCTTCGTGTTGACACAATCGATTTTCCTTTTCAAACTATCAATGTCGTTGTACCCAACAGTTGTCCTCGATTTACTAAAAAAACACTTCTCACAGGATGATAATCATTATGTAGTCCATTAAAATGAGAATTCAAATTTCCAATCGAAAAGTATAACTGCATTTTTTAATATGAATTGATTTTAGGATAAAAAGTGAGTTTTTAGTACCTAAAACAACAGCAGTTGATTCGATTTAATCTTAAATATATATGACTTACAACAGTCATATTGAAGTGACCAAACAAACATACATAGTGTTACAATAACATAGTCAAATTCTAATGCATTATCGAAGTTAAAAATTGGCGGGTGCGCCGAGTGATTCATATTTTTTTAAGATTTGTTTATCTTTGATAATTCTAAGGTTCTCAAAATGATTTTAATATATAAAATGGAGCTTCACAACAGTTAGGCAACAATTTTATTTCATAGTTAATACAACGGGACAGTGACACGTGAACTAAGAAGTTTTAAATAAATTACATGTTAAGTGAATACATACATGTTAGTGAATATTTAAGTGTATAAATGTTAGTGGATGGTTGGTCTATAAATAAATTACCCAATGTATAAATTGATTTCACCGTTTTATAATTAATTGAATAAAAATATCATCACAATAAGTTTAATAAAAATGGCAATATATTAGCTCAAGAAAAGAAGATTTTGTCAAATATTTCCTCGATACTCCAATTATGGTTAAAAATGAAAATTGAACGGGTGTACTTTAAGATGAACCAATATTTTTAGGACCATCGTTTATTGAAATGCCAAATAATTAGGGCAGAATTAGAGTTTTTTCATTTTAAATATCTCGTTAACAGAGCAAAATATAAAAAATTTCCCTTCATAGAAAAATGATGGCGAGAAAATTGCATAAAAAATGTTAATTTACGTTTTTTCCTAGAAGACTTTTGTCAAATATTTCCTTGATACTCCAATTATGGTTAAAAATATAATTTGAAAGGGGGTACTTTAAGATGAACCAATATTTTTAAGGCCATTGTTTATGGAAATGCAAGATAATTAGGGCAGAAATAAAGTTTTTCCATTTTTTTTAATATCTCGTTAAAGGGGCAAAATATAAAAAATTTCCCTTCATAGAAAAATGATGGCGAGAAAATTGCTTAAAAAAATAATGAAATGCCAAATAATTAGGACAGAAATAAAGTTTTTCCATTTTTTTAATATCTCGTTAAAGGAGCAAAATATAAAAAATTTCCCTTCATAGAAAAATGATGGCGAGAAAATTGCATAAAAAAATGTCAATTTACATTTTTTCTTAGAAGACTTTTGTCAAATATTTCCTTGATACTCCAATTATGGTTAAAAATGAAACTTGAAAAGGGGTACTTTAAGATGAACCAATATTTTTAGGGCCATTGTTTGTGGAAATGCCAAATAATTAGGTCAGAAATAAAGTTTTTCCGTTTATTTAATATCTCGTTAGAGGGGCAAAATATAAAAAAATTTCCCTTCATAGAAAAATGATGGCGAGAAAATTGCATAAAAAATGTTAATTTACATTTTATTAGAAGACTTTTGTCAAATATTTCCTTGATACTCCAATTATGGTTAAAAATAAAATTTGAAAGGGGGTACTTTAAGATGAACCAATATTTTTAGGACCATTGTTTATGAAAATGCCAAATAATTAGGGCAGAAATAGAGTTTTTTCATTTTAAATATCTCGTTAACAGAGCAAAATATAAAAAATTTCCCTTCATAGTAAAATGATGGCGAGAAAATTGCATAAAACATGTTAATTTAAGTTTTTTCCTAGAAGACTTTTGTCAAATATTTCCTTGATACTCCAATTATGGTTAAAAATATAATTTGAAAGAGGGTACTTTAAGATGAACCAATATTTTTAGGGCCATTGTTTATGGAAATGCAAGATAATTAGGGCAGAAATAAAGTTTTTCCATTTTTTTTAATATCTCGTTAAAGGGGCAAAATATAAAAAATTTCCCTTCATAGAAAAATGATGGCGAGAAAATTGCTTAAAAAAATAATGAAATGCCAAATAATTAGGTCAGAAATAAAGTTTTTCCGTTTTTTCAATATCTCGTTAGAGGGGCAAAATATAAAAAAATTTCCCTTCATAGAAAAATGATGGCGAGAAAATTGCATAAAAAAATGTTAATTTACATTTTATTAAAAGATTTTTGTCAAATATTTCCTTGATACTCCAATTATGGTTAAAAATAAAATTTGAAAAGGGGTACTTTAAGATGAACCAATATTTTTAGGGCCATTGTTTATGGAAATGCCAAATAATTAGGTCAGAAATAGAGTTTTTTCATTTTAAATATCTCGTTAACAAAGCAAAATATAAAAAATTTCCCTTCATAGAAAAATGATGACGAGAAAATGTTAATTTACATTTTTTCGTAGAAAACTTATTTTCCAAGGAAAAAGATGTTAAAAATATAGCTGAGACTTCTTTCAAAAATTTGTTTTCTGGTGGTACATATTTTTTAATATTTATTTATTTTCACTACGTAACTTTTCGAAAAAAACGATATACTAATCTAAAGGTGAATAATTGATAATTAAGAAAAATATTAACAAAAAAATTTACATTCTTTTGGCCAGACGGCGACAAACGTCATTTTTTTTTTCTGTCCAAAGTTGAAGGGTTTTCGACAGAAAATTTTGAAAAAACTATTATTATATCATTATTGGCATTAATTTGGGGACTTATTACAAGAAAAATCAAATATTTGAATGCACCAAAATGAACCAAACTTTAAATAACTCCCGGAAATTATTATAATCACATTTTTCAAATAAAATACGTGATAAACTTCTTTTCTGTCACCTTTTTTAAACAGTGGAATTTGTATACTTGTTTTCCATTCTTTCCATATTTTTTTGTATTTTAATATTTTGTTAATGAACAGTACCAACTGCTCGGTCATTGCTTGCCCACAATTTTTTAAAAGTTCATTTGCTATTCCATCACTGCCCGTAGCCTTTCGGTTTTTTAGCTTTCTTTGAGCTTCCTCCACTTTCTTTGTACTTATTCTGGTCTCTTCATCAGTTGTGATTTCTGGTGTTTCCGGTTCTTCTGTTGTGAGTTGATTTTGTAAGTACAATCTTTTTAGGTAGTCTATCCAGGTTTTTATTCCTATATATTTTACTTCTACTATTTGTTTTATTTCTTGCCTCTGCCCTCTTATAAATCTCCACGTTTCCAATTGTAATCCGTAGAAATCATGTTCTAGATCTTTTGAGAAGCGTTCCCAGTGGCTATTTTTAGTAATTCTGCCGAGCCTATGCGTCGTCTCCTTGCGAATCCTCTTATAGTTCTCATATGAGGGTGGTGTTTTAATTGTCATATATTCCAGGTACGCTTTTTTCTTTTCTTTACATTTTTCTTTTATTTCCCTACAAAACTATGGCGTTTTCTTTTTGAGTTGTTTATTTTTGTCCACTGTTTTCTCGCCGAGAGGTTCCAGTGCGGCTTTAAGAATGTTAGTTTTTATTTTAATTATATTGAATTTCTTTGCTCGTCAATAAAAAGCCCTAGATTTTCAGTTTAGAGTAATGTTAATTCATTAATGATACGTATTGAGTGATAAAACGAAACAAAAACATCACAAATATTTTAAAGGCGGTACTACACAATTCAAGAAAGATTGAGTAATTGCATTAAAAAAATTGTTTTATTCACAACGACAAATTTCAAACATTTTTATCAAAGAATTTCGTGTTCGATATCATTAGTACGGCCGAAGGCAAGAATGAATTCAGTATTGTCTAGATTGAAATTTTCCATCATTATAGTGAAGGATTTTTTTCTTTCAGAAAACGTGTACGTACAGTGTTTGTCCTCCCATCGACCCTCCAGTTATTTCCTGCACCATGGATTATTCGGTAAATGGAGCGTTACAGAAGCTGAATGCCATCTATTCACAATTTTTTCCGAATCAGAATTATGGCCTTTTTAACTGATTTTGAAATATAAAATAGACAATTTCAATTCATTAGATTACTTCTATAATACTTTTACGAAGCTGACCAATTAATTAATTTGTAACATCATCGTTAAATATTCGTATCTGAGAAACAATTGTCATTAAACTTTCACTTCAAATATTTAATAAAAATTTCATTATAATATTGATTGTCATTTAGATAATAGTATAATTATCATTGTTTATACCAACATTGTAATTTCCAATATTTGATTATTTAATCGAGTTTTGTGACTTAACAGTACTCAGCATTGCAAATATACTGAAATAAATTTTACTGGAAGTTGTTTCTCTGTGCAATTTATTTAAAATACGTCCTTATTTTATCCAAACATTGACAACATCAAATCTTCCTGTTTATACTATACAAAAATTTTCTGCTTCTTTGAAAATTCAGAGAAAAAACAATAATAGTTACATGGAGTGAAATACATAAATTAAAAATTTTGACGCAATTGATTCCGTCTTTTTTATCATTGAATTTGTATGTATATTTGTTATTTTCAATTCAATCGATTATGTTTTATAAATTTTTTTTAAATTAATTTCATTATTTTTGTTTTGGTTTCTCATAATTTGATTAAGCAGTTTAATTTTTTTAGTACTAATGACCTCTCAACCATTTTCTAAGTATTGGGGTGTCTGTCCTATGTAAATAGCATAATTACAAGTTCCAATATTACTACTTTTGCTTTTCCTTTTTGTTCTTCAAAATTTGAGGAATATTTTAATAATACCCTTCATAATTTATTTGTTAACTGTTGAGAAAGTCCTCGTACATGTATTATGATATTTTTTTATATTTTGTTATCCTTTTTTTGAACATGTTATTCATCTTTCTTTCAAGATGAGTATTTTCTACTAATGAAATTTTTACTTTACTCGGTAGCTGTGCTATCACAATCTGATTGTTGGATAACACTATCAGTCATCTTTAAAAAAAGATAATTGGAGAATTGGAGAAGTAAGATTTTGAAGAGTGAGTTGGTTTTCTACACCATAAGTTTCAAGTTCATTTTATATATAATGGGTTTCAGGAAACTATAAAAAAAAAGAATTTAGAATGTGGATGGAATAGAAAGGTTAGAAAAGCGTTGGATTGATTAGAATACTCTCGAAGGATGAATAAAATGAAATATTTATTTGTTTGCCAAATCAAAAACTTATTGATTCAAATTTAAGCTTAGCTATCTGCTGATTCATCAGTTTCTTGTTTAATTAATTTCTTTTTTATGATTATATCTATAAAGCACAAAAAAATTATTAAAACAACTTAAATAGTGAATTCCTCAGATAACAAATGATCATTGTTAAGGATTAAATTCCGTCTGTAAACGTTTGAATGCAATGGTTAATTGAAAATTACGGCATCCCGAGATATGCCAGCAACGAAAAAAGAGAGATATTAATGTCATTGAACGATGACCTTATACAAACGTTAGACGTTAGACCCTCGCTTCCTTAGGGAATAAAAGTTTATTGAATTATTCACCCCATCCAAATAATCAACTAATCGATATATATTTTATATCTAAAATTCGTTAGACTGTCGATATGTATGAGGATTGTCTGAAATGTTTCTTTGTAATCACTTCTACATGTATCCTTTCAAGTTCCAAATAATTGTCGATGTCTTTCTTATCCAAATACGTATGCGATAACGACTTCATCTGTTAAAAATCTCTCTCCCGTAAGTCAAAAAGTCGCTGATGATCAGATTTGGTGAATATGGTGGATGGTCCTACAAATCCGAAGTGTAATTTATGAATTTTAGCCATGTCGATAACCGAATTTTCACCTTTACCTTATCAAGCAATGAACGAAGCAAAAACAGTCGCCAGCACGTTTCCGGTCGATTAAATCATCTTTACCAGGTTCTCCCTTTGCAATTCACTGTCTCGACTATTTTTCATATCAGTAGTGTTATGATGGATGCAGGTTTCATCTACAGTTACTAATCGACGTCAAAAATATGACTTTGATTCATGCTCTTCAATACGGCCTGAGAAATTTCATTCGAATTCGCTTTTGGTTCAATGTAACGAATCGCGCGAGTAGTTTACGTATAATTCTTCAGTAAGTATATGGCAAATGTGGATAGCACCTTCTATCTCTATAAACTTAATCTGATGGTCGTCCACTACCAATTGGTGAATATCATTGGTATTCGCAATTTATGGCCGTTCCGAACGCTCCATGTCAGTCAAACTAATATGGCCACGTTTGAATTCAGCTGCCCAAACTTTTAAGGTCGTGAATGATGGTGCACAGACTCCGTAGACAATGTCTAGTTTCTAGCTGATCTTCTGGAAGTAGGCTTCTCCTTGAATGCTTGTTTCGCGAGTCGACACTCCCCCAGTCTGTCTGTCTATTTCAGCTGCGTATATTGATATGGGAGGTACAGCTCTTTTGTATATACGCACCTTGCTTAAGGTGGATGTGGAAGTTGTTGCGCCATATAACGTCTAGTATTGATGTTATAGTTCCTAAAAAATTCAAGTTCAGAACTTGTTCCATCATTATTTTATCATCTATCGCTAATTTGCACCGTAGTGGGTCTTTACTTTATTGCCATAGACTTTGTTTTGGGGATAAATATCTTCATAGTGACCTCTACTGTCATTTGGTTGAATCTGGAAAGCATTCGTTGTAGTTGTCTCCGTTTTCTGATATGAGGATAGCATCTTCTGTGTACCATGTAATTCGGAACTCGCTGCTTCCCATCGTATATCCTTTTCCTGCAGTTTTGACTCCGTTTATTATGCGGTCTAGGACAAAGTTGACAAGCACTGTCAAATTTCTGTTGTGATTGGAATGTCATCAGTGAGTGTGTTGACAAGCTGTATTCAAGTGATTCAAGTTCCTCGATTGTTTCTATCACTTTTTTGTTGACTCGTTACGTGTTTGAGTTTGACCCTGTCGAAAGCCTGGGTTAGGTCAAAAAAGCATAGAAAGGCGGGCTTGTTGTGGATGTACTGTTTCTGAAGTGTTGTTGGTTTTCATTTATTTCTATACTTTACGAGAGATACTGTGTTAGAAGTTTCATTATGGTGCTAAGAAGATATACGTCTCTGTAATTACTTGAGATTTCTTCTTTCTTTTCTTATGAATAGAGATGGTGATACTGATTTTCTACTCACAGAGTACTGTTCCCATCGTCAAACTTCGCCTATTGAATAATATCTTATATGCAATAGTAATGATATGTGAATAATATATTATAATGTATAACTCTATAGATACGTAATTCATGTAAGTGAAAGTTGTTTACACGATCTGTTAATTAAATGTTTAACATACATAATGATTTCATTTGGAAATTTGTTCGATATCATTCTAATTTAGTTCACGAAGCTTCCTCGATACTACAAATTTCATCGTGTTCGTGTTCTTACTCTTGTCAATTGAATAATATTGACAATTCGAAGAAATAATATTTTTCAATAACGATACGGGTAATTTATTTCGTCAATTATGGGCTACAGCGAAGGGTGGTGACATCACAGTTATGAAAAATCTGGGATGGTGGAAAAAAACCGGAGTAAGCGAAGGTTACATCAACGACAACATTAATAATAAATTAGAATGAGAAAGCAGAATTGCGGGGGTGATTAACAATAATAACTGTACCATACAAAGTGCTAAAAATATTACAAATTACCACAGGTAGATCTAATTATAATAAAGGGTAAAAATATACACCCGTAACTTTTAGCAATTGCCCTCTCAATGAAAATCCAGTGTTCATTTTAAAAACGTAATAAAATCTTAAATCGTTTCAATATGATGACATTTTCAAGCTAACCTATAAAAATATTTTTAAACGACAAGCGGGATAAAATGGAAATACAAAAAATTATGGAAATATAAAAGGTTGTCTTTGAAACAATCCCTTGAGATAGTGAAATATCACACATTTCGAGAGGATGAAATATACATGAAAATATAGCACCGACTGATATTCTTTTAAATAAATGATATTGATTTTAGGTATTTTTTAATAGATAATCAATTATTTTTTTTCCACATAATTTGCGTCCAAATATATTTTGATGAAAATGTCAAAAACACACTGTAACTGTAAGATTTCCAGCTTTGAAATTTTTTTGGTCTAATAAAAATTAAGAACCTAACATAATCAACCGTAGTTTTAATTAGAATTGAAAAAATCTCTTGGTATCGTCAACATTTATCAGTTATCGGTCATCTATAACATCCTAAGCAACGCAATAAGTTAAATTCATTTAAATAATAGCATTTTTGACTGATTTCCATATTCTAGTCTTATCCGAGCGCCTGTATTCTTTGATTTCTTACCGGGCGTACCAAGAATAAGTTAACTAGTAAAATTGACTATTTATGTAGTGCTAATAGGTATTGTAGGCGCTTATTCAAAATTATGTATATCAGTTTTGTGCTCTGAATTGAGAACCGCTTTTTATTCGATAAGTTAATTTTTGCGAATATTTGAAAATTTTAATTTCAAAATATGAAAGAAAGGAAATCTGGAGAATACAATAAAAAAGTAAATCTTACGGAATATGGAAGACTTATTTCTAATTCTAAAGACAATCGGGATGAAGTCAGACTAAAAATTACACGCTATAGAAAAGAGAGGTTAGGTGAAGTAGACATCGTATGTAATCATTTCGAAAACAAGACAAAAGGTTTTGTTTGGTAAGTATTTCGCTGAATGGAGATTTTCACAGACTGTTTTTCTAAAGTTCATGCAAGTTGTTGTATCTAAGCGCAAAAAGAGACATAAAATTAATCTAAAGCGAAACAGAGAACTTTCGGTCAAATAATCCATTAGAACTAAAGGCAGTGTTTCCGTTAATGCTACTACTTTTCAGAAGATAACTGGTAAGTAAAAAAATCCCTTTTATTAATTCTGAAATTCATTCTGAAATTTTTTGTTGTTTTCGGTGCAAATAAAGATAAGGCAGTCTGGTAGCTCCTAAGAATTTCTGGCCGGAGAACTTAGTTAGTAGTCAAGATAGGTACAAGAAAATTTTTGTATCAAAACTTCAACCTCGGCTTTGGAGATCCACATTCATATAACTGCTCTATTTGTAATGAGTTTGTGGTGAATAAAAAAAACAAAAGTATTAAAAAAGAAATGAACTTCGCACCAAGTATAGGCTTTATAAGTTGAAAGCAAATGCCTTTTTAAAATACACGAAAATTCATAAAGAAAATAAATTCAAAGTTTGTTTCGATTGCCAACAAAATCAGACAAAAATTTATGTTGTTGAAGCATAAAAAGCAACTCAAAAAAGATTCTTCGTTTGGTTAGTTAGCTAGACGCAGACCGGTAGTAGCTGCAATGAAATAGCTTCTGTATTGTTACATTATCTGAGCAAATTTGAAAACACATTGTATAATGTTCTCGAGTTCCTCTCAAAACAAGAATAGCATCATGGTGACCTATTTCTTGGAAAATTACAGTTTTTAAGAAATACGTGATTTTTTTTCCCCATAAAAGGTCATAGTTTTATGCCACTAGATAGTTTTTAGAAGATTGGATAAGGAATATCGAAGACGAGAAGAAATTTTATAACCGGGAGAGAACCACAAAATTTTGAAAAACCATGGATTATAAGTCAGTAGCGCAGAAAATTATAAAGATGAAGCTACTTTTCAAAATAAGTGAAGCTCCGGTATTAACGTATCAGAAAAAAGAGTAGACAGTAATTTGCAGAGACCGCACCCAAAACAGATATCGGCAGCTCAAAACCATCTAGCAGTCAATCATGTTAGTAACCTTAAAAAAACTGATGTCAAAAATCTAGTTGCTAAAAAGGGTTTCTTTATAAAAATTATTTTGCAACCGAATGCTCAATATACTCCCCTCCCCTCACCACACACCTTTCAATACGTTTTTTCAAAGTCTTCTTTGGTGAGCGCCTTTAGGAGTTCTGCCGTTTTTTGCTTTACCGCTTCCATCGACTCAAATCGGGTTCGTTTCAAAGCCAGATTTTATTTTCGGACACAAAAAAAACTCGCACGATACCAAATCTGGTGAGTACGGCGGGTGTTCGAGCACTGGAGTACGCTTACTGGCCAAATAATGCTTCACAGATAGTGCGTTACTCTTTCTCGCGGTCGAACCCATTCAGACATCACGATACCGTAAATGTTGAAAAAAAAAAACGATCAACATTGCCATGAATTTTGATTTGCTCTCTCTCGGTCCTCACTAAAGCGCTTACACCACTTAAAAACACGCGTACGAGATAGAGAATTGTCCCCATAGGCCTTTTGCAATAATTTATAGCACTCAGTCGGAGTTTTTTTCAGTTTAACGAGGAATTTGAGATTGATACGTTGATCCTGTTTTTCGTCACACATTGTTTTCGGCCCGAGAAATAAACACGTTTCAAACTGCTACTGCACAAATACTATAATAGTGACGGAAACGTGTTTTGGGATGTGCATAGACAAGATATCGATAGTTTATTTCAGAAAGGTAAAGACTAATAAAACCTCATTAGGTATGCAAAGGGACCCAACGAATATTTGAGCCACTTTTATTTGGCATTTATTTCATTGTGAAACTCTTCCTTTTTATCAAGTGCAGGTAGTACCACCCGGATTGGGGTCAATATATGGGTTTAGCCTATTGTTATCCATTCACAAACAGTGGAAATAGTGTACCTGATAAACGCAAAACGTAACTGTATAATCTACTTCCTAAGAAATCCCTACACAATATTTCGATATTGGCACTTCAGTCCAGAAAACATACTTTTCCTAATCCTCTTACGCAATTACGTGAAATTTTAATATTACAAACAATATTATTTCAAGACCTACACCTATGGCCGACACCAAAATTGAGCCCAACTGGACGGAATTTCCCATTTTATTACTATATACCTTTCTGAAATAGACTATAGATACCCAACGCACTCGTTTTTTACCCCACCCGTCTAGGGCGCCCTCTAGGCGCGCAATCTCCCTATTTAATAGCCAGATATCATATATTATGGTTACATTGGTTAATGAATATTGTCGTATTAGCTAGACGAAAATATGCTCTAGTGCAAATTTTTTATTTTATACTTATCAAGTTTAAAATTAAGAGGTCCTCAATTTTTTTACACTTTTTAAGATCTTTCTAGTAAGAAGTATACAGGTATATATAGGTAATAATCTAGATACAACCGCATACCTTTTTTTACGGAAAATAATAATTTTAATGAGAGGTGTGTAATTTACTATGCATAACCCGGTACATATAAAACATTTGATTAATGTATATGTAATACCAAGCCAATATTATGGATTTTAATTACCCGTGTAATCCATATCGAACCCTTTAAGCCATGAAATTTAATATCCACCATTAAGTGAACTAGTATAATAGCGGTTCAACAAGTTGTGATATTGAATCCCACCGTGTTTAATTAATAACGCATTCAAATCTTGGATGAAACTGACCTTTTATTGATCCGTAATTGAATGATAAATCTCCGAGCGTCAATCAATTTACGAGGCATGTTATTAAATTACAGTATTGAAATAGAAAAACAGCAATTACGAAGATGTATTAATATCTAGTTAGGCTAGACCATTTCCATGCATAAACAAAATATTTCGTTACCATAGCAACGAACAATAACTTGGTAGAAGTGTCAGTGTAAAGTTTGACGTCAAAAAAGTAAACCGGAGCTACGCAATAAATTAAAACAAAAAAGGATGTCCACCGAAATTGTGAAAATCGAAAAATTGGAGTATCGAGCCATCATCAAGTATCTGTATTTAAAAGCGTTAAGAGGTAAGCAGATTTACGAAGATATGCTCAATACCCTTGGTGATCAATGTCCTTCTTATGCGACCGTGAAAAATTGGACCGCAGGCTTCAAAAGAGGTAAATTTTCAATTGAAGATGATGACTGATCGGGAAGGCCAGTTTCTATGTCAGTCCCCGAAAATATCGATGCAGTTCATAACATGGTTTTATCAGACCGTCGAATTGGGCTAAAACGGATATCTGAAGCACTGAATATTTCATTCGAATGCGTTTATCATATATCACGTGAATTTGGACTTGAGAAAAATGGCTGCAAAACAGTTCCCCAAATATTTGAATGTTGACCAAAAGCGTGCAAGGGTAGAAGCATCGCATTCTATCTGTGCTCGATTTGAAAAAAATGTAGACTTCTTAAACCGAATTATTACTATGGATGAGACTTGGGTATATTTCTACGATCCAGAAACAAAGCAGCAATCGATCGAATGGCGACACTCTAGTTCTCCAAGACCTAAGAAGTTTCGTATCCAAAAGTCTGCAGGAAAAGTTCTTGCTTCAATTTTTTGGGATTGCCATGGAGTAATCATGATTGATTTTATGGAAAAGGGAGATTACTATACGACATTACTGACCACTCTACAGAAAAAAATTAAAGAGAAAAGACGCAGAAAGCTAACTAAAGGTGTTTTGTTTTTGCAGGACAACGCCTCTGTTGCCATGTTGCATGCAAAAAATTTGTGATTTAGGGTTTGAATTACTAGAACACCCCCCTTATTCACCAGATTTGGCTCTGTCCGACTTCTCTTTCCTCAACTGAAAAAAAGTTGGAAGTTGGAAGCTGTGGAAGTCTGGTTTGCAGAGAAAGAAGAAATATTTTTTTTAAAAGGTCTAGCGACGTTGCAGGTTCGCTGTAATAAATTTATCCAATTAAAACGAGAATATGTTGAATTATAAGATATTTTGACATTGAAATTTTATTTGGTTCTATAGTAGGCTAAGAATTTTTCAATATATCCTCGTACATGTTTCCCAAAATTAACGTATCATATTTTATTCCTGTACATAATTCACAATAATATTAAGACACTTATCGTTGATTTGTTTTTATTTGGGAAGTACGATCAATTTCTGGAATGACACTAATAAAGAAAAGCTTTTCCTCTACAAGGTTGGAAATGTGATGGTTTTTGGTTAAGGTTTCTTTCGAAGCCTTTTGGAGAGTGTGATACAGTTCGTTTCTTGTTGCAAGCAAGGGCGGGAATAGCTGCTGTTGTATTGTTCTCTATCGTCGGCCATTTGGCTGGTGAACGGGTACACAAGGTTACAAGAAAGCCGCAGACCACTTATCACATCGTAGGACAAACTTTTGTCTTGTAGCGTCAAAATAAGGGCATTACGGTCGTATTAATTTCGTCATCAGTCATCATTGGTGTGGCACTACAAATGCAGAAACAAATAGTCGCTAGGTGCTAGGTCAGCAGGGACGGAGGGGAGGTTCAATAGCTTCCAGCCAGACACAGTGATAAGAAAGTTTTGTGTTCGATTCGACGTTTATTCGCCGTACATTTCTTGGATATGGATGAAATCATGAATCGTCTGTTCTTCATTTTTCTGTCCACTTTTTGAATCAAGTCATGAGCTATGCTGCTATGAAGCCTTTAGTAGGAAGACATTTTTTTTATAAGATGAGGTTTGCTCACCCTCTTTCAATATAACAAAATGTTGATAAAACAGATTGTTAGCCTATACGATTGTACTTACTTTATAGAATTTCAAGTTACCATCTTTATATAAAATTTAGAAAAGAATCAAGATCCAATTTTACTCACCACAATAGCAATTGTCAACAACATCAAAAGTAATAATGAATTGTTACGAGGCAGAAAACTCTAAAGCAGATACGCTAGTAAAATTGGGATCAATGGGAAAGGATGCCGAAGAGACTGATGGAACTGTTAAAAAACGGTATTTATTCGGGTATTAGAGCGATTTGACAAAGGACCAATTGAAAGAAAACAAAAAAGATGATAAATTTTATTAAACTTCAATTCAAAAGACCATTTAAGTAATCACATGACATTGTAGATACTGTTGGCACAAGACTCCAAAACAGGAGTGTAATGGAGAAGAAGGGGAGATCGAACATCTGTCGCTACGAATAAATAGCAGAATTAGAAATTGAAAAAGTAAAAAACTTCATTCTACGTTGGAAATTTTTGATAATAAGCTATAAAAGGCAGAAAAATAGACATGTGGTTAGGTACTTAAATAATTTTGCAGACTGTGGAAAATAAAGAGCTTCCGAGTGAACCACAACCACTCTGGATCGAGATTGCATGTACTAACCTACACCTTGTAGGACTGACATTCTCGAAAAGCACGGACCTAATAAATATTATTACAAGAAAAACGTTTGAAAATTATATTGAGGCAATCACCTCCTAAATGTTATTTCACACGATATCTTATTAAATTCTTGATATGTGACGCTCGTCAAAAAAATGGACTACCTAAGTATGTAAACTACACTTTTCGAGAAATGCACATCCAAATTTCCGTAGCATATTTTTAGTCTGTTTACTTTACTAATAACGTCACTTTTCATTTTATGATACTACCTTTTCCAGTCTCGTTTTTTGAACAAAAAGAATTGAAAATTTTAATAAATGATTTACATTTTTCTCTAAATTTCGAGAATATCTTTATGCTGATATTATAGGTATGTATAAGCGACAACTTCCATAATTTCCACGTACGGAAGTTATCGCAGAGTCAAGCGCATATTTAGGGAGAGATGTACCTCTCCTTTTTGGTGAAATTTTTGCCAAAACTTGTCTTTGATTAGAAAAGATAATAAAATTATTTTTACCCATAAACCTTGGTTTGCTCCCTAGTTCAAAGTTAAAACAAGTTTACTAAATATCTCGGTAGTTTTATACTTTCGTGGTCCCCTCGGATTTTGACTCTAGGAAATCGAATTTTTTTTAAATCTTTGTTTTTTCGGCGGATTTATGAAAAAAATATGGGATATATCTCACATGGGGATTTCATATAGTTTTATAACTTTAAATGTGATCATAAACGCACTTCTTTGCATATAATCGTTCATAACTTTTTTACAAAGCATCAAAAGCAGTTTTTTGTTAATCTTCACAAAAAAACGAGCATTTTTGAAAAACAAAATGTTTGTCTATTCATTTTTTATCTCTAACAGTCAACCTTAGTTAGATAACATTTTTTTAATAGTGAAAATTTTTTTTTTCATAGTTAACTTTTAATATTTTACATTTGCTTAGAATAAGTGATTTCAAGAATTTTTTTGTTCATATAACTTTAATTATTACGGTCAATTTTAAGAGAAATTGTTATTATTTTTAATTGTAAAAACATGTAAAATCAACATTTTTGTATATTTCTTCAATTTGTTCGTTTTTTGTACAGATTATGAAAAAAAATATAACAACTTCATTTGATTATTTGGAAAAAAGTTATCAACAATTATACGTGAATGAGTACTTGTTCATGAACATTTAAAGCACTGAAACCAATATAAGTTTCCATTTTTTTATTCCTATAACTTTTCCGTAAATCCACAGTCAAAACGAAGATTTAAAAAAACTCATCGAAATCGGATGATTTTTCGATTTCCTAAAGGCAAAAAACGAGGGGACCGCGAAAGTATAAAATTACCAATATCTCCAATAATATTGATTTTAGAGAAAAACCTTTGAAACAAAAATGACGCTCATAAGAACCTCTACAAAAAAGTTATATATACTTGTAACGAAAACCTAGTTTTTTGGCTATTATGACCCAAAATAAATCGACAAGAATCAAATTGACTAACCTAACCTAATCTCTTCCATGTATGTAAACTAACGGTAGCGTGAAAGAAATTATATTTTGAACAGTTTCAAGTCACTCTTGCGTCAAATCGTTCTCGTATATATACGAAGTTTTAGTTTAACTATTCATGAAGTACACCTGGAACTAACTTGATTTCCAACCACCTCGACTAATAGCTGGCTAGACGATTATCATCAAATTTTCATCTTTCCATCAAAACACGTTATTCTTGTATATCTATACATAAATATAATTTCAATATTATCCTGTCAAGAACACTAATTATGAATTTTATGTAGTTGCTTCTAGTTTTAATGGCTGATCTAATTACTGGGATAATTGAAGTTATCTTTCATAGTAGGTATATCTTACCTAAAGATTATTATATGATAGTAAAATTAATCTCTTTAAACCGGATTTATGTTTATATTATTATTTTATACAGTACCGCTATGCATAATCGTTAAAATGATATGTTGGTTTCAAAGAGAAAATTCCATCTGGCAACAGAAAAAACAGTTATTATATTTAAAATAAATTAGTTATTTTAATTTTATTGCCGGTTATAACAAAACATTGATAGTGAATACAAAGGAACTTTTTGTTGTTGTTTTTACTAGTCCTCACAATTAAACATCATTAAAGACATCAATAACAGTTGGAAGTTAAATTACTTAACGATAAAAATTGACATTTGAAAGATAGTCCGGTAAAGTGAGGTCGAAAATGGAACCTCATTTATTATGAGGTTTTTAATGATAAATTACAAAAAATGAGAGCTCTCAATCTCAATGTTTTAACATATACCTATCAATCACGCGACAAAACTTTTCAATCCACATAATGCATACTAATTAATAATTAATAACTTTTTCATTACTTTATACCAGCATCGATTATTACCTCATAATTTTCGAATCAAAATATTCCGGAAACGGTACATAGCATCGAGTTTCACCAAGAGTATCTTTTTGGTGTAAAATTGAATGATGTTCAAATTTATTATGATCAATACAACGAACCGTGTAACTAGTACCATCTATGAAAGTAAGATATAAAAACAAATTCATGAGGTGTATCATCAAAACATATTCGTATAATATTTCAAAACAAGTAGTGCCAAGTAGTTGAAGCATTTTTTCCTTCAACGCTTTTTACCTTGAATAGAAACGGCGTTGTGAACAAACCCCAATCATTTCTTAGTTTTCTATCTATCCTAGAAACACGTTCACTTTTTTTGATAAGCCCTGTACCTTATACGAGTATGTATTGATATTTAGTTAGACTAGATAAAATATTGCGTTACCATAGCAACGAACAATAACTTATTAGAAGTGCCAGTGTAAAGTTTGACGTCAAAAAAGTAAACCAGAGTTACACAATAAATTAAAAGAAAAAAGATGTCCACCGAAATTGTGAAAATCGAAAAATTGGAGTATCGAGCCATCATCAAGTACCTGTATTTAAAAGGGTTAAGAGGTAAGCAGATTTACGAAGATATGCTTAACACCCTTGGTGATCAATGTCCTTCTTATGCGGTTTGATTTACTAGAACACCCCCCTTATTTACCAGATTTGGCACTGTCCGACTATCATCTCTTTCCTCAACTGAAAAGAAGTTTAAAAGGTCGTACATTTTTTTCCAACGAGGAGAAATAGTAATAGAAACTGTGAATGTATCCAATTAAGAAGAGAATATGTTGAGTAATAAAATATTTCGACATTGAAATTTTGTTTGGTTCTGTAGTAGGCTAAAAATTTTTCAATATATCCTCGTACGTTTAGGATTAATTTTACTAAGATAACATTCGTTTTCAATAAATTCAAGTAAATTTCTTTTGTTTACGAAAAATATATTCCAAAATATACAATAATAGCATACAAGCTTCTTCACTGATTCGTTAGAGGGATTGTGGCTAAATGCTTCGACAGGCTTCAATAACGAAGCAAACTGATAATGTTTATAAAGCAATTTAGTTGTATATAATCTCACATTCACTTCTAGAACAATAATTAATATAAACACAATTATTTTGCTTAATAAGACAGCCATCAGTAATTTTTTTAATAACGCAAACGGCAATTTTAAGTGCGCTAACTGATGCATTCAAAGAAAATTGATTGTTTGAAAAGTTCATTTTTATATGATGTTATTCCATGAAGGCTGCAGACTATATTGGAAAAGTCCGTATATAACAATCAATTTATGAGTGTGTAGTTGGCAGAGATGTTTCACATCGTCCTATTTGGCCCTTGACCAGTAAAGTGTGACGACCTCTGATCTAAACGGTTGATAAAAGAATATCGCGGCAATGGTTACTTTTGATCTGAAGGTCAACAATCTATCTGAGATTCAAATCAATCTCATTTTTTATTAACATTAGTTAGGAATGCTTAACAGTTATGTTAAGAATGTTTCCAATCGAATTGTAACAAATACAAGACGAAAATTCGCTTGAAAATAGAGTAAATTTCCGAGATTGTTTGGTTCAGATGTAAACTTTATCAATTCCATTTCAAAAGTATTTTAATTCTATCAATATATTCATCAATATTATGTTTTTAATTATTTGAACAAACAGTGGATTAAAAATTCCTTATTCCACTAGATTTTCTACTACTTCCTTAAGTGCTCCAATTATTAGAATCGAAATCAACCTAAATAAAAACAGGAATGAAGATTTGCAAATGAGAATAAATTATTTTTTCAGCCAAACAATATCTAAATCTATGTTACAGGGATAGATATTATCAAAAGTTTAGTAGTAATTCACATATATTCACATTTTCTACACATCAGTTAAGATGTTCTCTTCTCTCTTCTCAGTTGAGAAGTGTCTATTGGCACCCTCCACGGAAAAATCCGTAACTCTAATTTCAAGAGACACGGACATTTTTAAAGAAATGAGCCGAATGAAACTTTATCCGTGTCTCTAATTTCATCCGTGAATGTTACAATAAGCTTTAACTCACGGATAAATACCATCAACGGACAAATATCATCCACGGATAAATACCACCTAAATTCCCCAGATGAAACTGAGATATATGCCATTTGTAATCCCAATATATTTTTTTCATTCATTTAAAACGAATTATACAAAAAATTTATCAATAAATAATTAGATTGTATGAATAAGCTTAGTAAGTCCGTGGAAAATGGATACGGATGATTAGGTTAAGTTTTGAAATTTCCGTGTTTATAAAATATAAATTAGATCACGGTTTTTTCTGTGGAGGGTGGCGATTTCTATAAAAATTTCCGTGGCTCTCAGAGAAACGAAAATTTCCGTGGAGGATGCCAATATCAGAACACTTTGAGATAAGCCAACACTGATGTGAATATATCAAATATGACATTGCCATCATAAAATTTGACATTTTTAACGGTAAACCTTCATCTGGTTAAAAAATGGAATTGAATCGCGATGATTTTCTATAACTTTCGAGATGGATTAAACCAACAGCAGTGTGCTAATGAACTACCTTGAACTTTTGGTGTTGAAGCACCATCTCCAGCCACAGTGTTTTGCTGGTTTTCTGAATTATATCACGGTTGCACTTCGCTACAGGATGAGTTTCGTGAAGGCCGTTTAAAATAGGCTGTTGTGCCAGAAAACATCAATGCTGTGCGTACACAGATATTGCAACATCGTAATGTGACGTACCACAAGACTGATGCATACTTAGTTCCACTCCCATAAAATCAATATTGCATGAACATTTGGCTGTCATAAAGATTTTTTTCGCGTTGGATAATCGCTTTAAAAAAGCTCGTGTCGATAGTTCAAAGAAATGCTGCATGAGAGGCGACGAATAATGGATTTATGAATATGAATACAACAACAAAGAGCTTTATAGGTCTTCCAAGACGAGCCAAATCCAACAAAAGTTATTTGCGTACGAAGCACTTCGAAGCAAATTGTCGCCCAGCATTTGTTTGCCAGAGGTGTTTGAAAAAATCATCGCAGAAGACGAATCAACCAAATCAAACCCAGAAGGGGGTTACGATTAGTTGCCCAAATTTTACGCCAAACATTAATGTTTTGGGAAAACAATATTTTTTTTGTTTGACATTGTCCTAGGGAACTATTACTGAAAGTAATGACGTTCCTGCGCATGCCGATATTTGATTGTCATTTATCAGCTAATTGTATAGATTTTTGAGGTTTTTATGAATAGTTCATTTCTAAATAATTAGATACAGGACTTTTTCACAGTTTGGGGCGAAATGGCTAGCGAATACTAGAATTGTATGATTTTGGAGTTTCACAAGGGTAGTAACGTAAAAGACGTTCGGAAATGCCGTTCTCTAAGTTCAGATCCGGTAATTTTTATCTGTTTATCTAGTTTTATCGATGAGGAAGACCAATAACATCAGACAACGACATGCTAAGGTTATAAAAAGTAGCAAATTGATAAAACACAATCGAGGAAATCACAATCACTCTCAACCAACTTTGGCTACCCATGCAGCAGATTGTAAAATAATCAGAGCAAGTGTTTGGATCTCTCATGTCCGAAATGAAGAAAACCAATCCAAAACATGCGACGTCTAGCTTCAACGATACCGTACAAAACTGTTTTTCACAACAAAATACGTGTCAAAAAGGCGCTTATATGTGTTTTATGAAGCATACGCGTGTTGTGCGAGAGGAATGTTGAAAAAGAGAAAAATTAATCGATTAGGATCACGATACTTGCCCGATATAATACCCTCGGACAAACGAAGGTGATTGCATTGTTGATTGAAAATAAATTGTTGAGTATATTAAAATAACGATAACCATTTGATTTCACAATATATGCAGCAGTTTTCGACGTATACTTTCTTATACTGATTGATTTCGACCCCACGAAGTAGAATACACAAAGAGTGTAGCAAGAATCCATTAGGGTTTAATACAATTTATTTGAAACCTAACATTGTGAAATTGGAATTAAGTTGTTAAAGTTTTTGCTAATACGGTATGTTTATTCGATTTGTTCGCTTAGAATTAAAAAATAAACTGTTTTTTAACCTTCACTTTTTCATATTTCTCGTTCTGTTTTACTTTAAAAGTATTTTATTACATTATTATAGCCATTGCTGTGGTGAAAGAGTTGAATTTCGGTTTAATTAATTTCATTAAATCGATTACAGCCTTACGATTAAAACCTTTTTAGGTTTAACGATTAAACCTTGTACTGAATCAAAGCGGACATTTAATTCATACGCTTGTCAAGGCAATGAAGTTGGAAATCATTGTTTCACAAACCTAATAGCTGAAATAGAGAATAATTAGTCCAGTCAATACAGACATTTAAAATAACAAAAATTCCCGGAAAGCCAAATATTGGTGGAGAGCTGGGGTTTACCATTACAAATAAAGTTATAAAAATCCCCGTCGATTCTATGTGTCCTACAAAAGTTATTCGAGGTCAAAGGTCAAAATTTGAGATTTATAGGATTTATTTCGAAAACGGGAAGTTTTATTAAAAAAAACTCTCAATCAGATCAAAGCTGTGGATCTCAAAATTCTCTACAAAAAAGTGTTACGATTCCTGGGATATAGCGATTCTAAGAGTCACATTATACACGATTTGCACATATAAGCAACGTATATACGAGGACTGGCTATTAAATAACGAGACTGGTTACGAAAATGGGTTTTATTATAAAAATTATTTTACTTTCGAATGCTTTCCATTTTTTTCCATTAGATCGAAGCAGTGCTGGAAGTCTTCTTTGGTGAGCGCCTTTAGGAGATCTGCCGTTTTTTGCTTTACCGTTTCAATCGTCTCAAATCGGGTCCGTTTCAATCGACTCAAATCGGGTCCCTTTCAAAGCAGATGCCAAATCTGGTGAGTACAGCGGGCGTTCGAGCACTTACTGGCCAAATACTGCTTCACAGACAGCGCGTTAAGGGCAGGTGCGTTGTCCTGGTGCAAAATCCACGAGTTGTTTTTCCACAACTCGGGCCGTTTTCTAGATGCTTGCAGTATTGCCAAAACTGACAAATAGTAAGTCTGATTGACAGTCTTACCCTCTGAAACCCATTCAGTTATCACGATTCCGTTAATGTCGAAAAAACTAAAGCGCTTACATCACTCAAAAACACCCGCACGAGATAGAGCATTGTCCCCATAGGCCTCTTGCAATAATTTATAGCACTCGGAGTTTTTTCCAATTAATAGCCAGACCTCGTACGTATCATGCACTTAAGACAAGTATAAATATCTCTTTGTGTCTCTTTCATATATATTATACTATTTTGAAAACATTTATTTAAAAGATAGTCAGTCCTTAACTGAATCCCCTCTACCCACGTGGCCTTGAAAAGCATCTGGCTATTCTATTGTCCGTATATCTCGTTTATATACCTGTTCCTTTTAGTGCTAAAGGTACAGTTCAAGTGAATATACGTACTTATTAGACGTCTACCCATTTATGCTATTTTATAGCTCGAAAAAATATCTCGTTGTCAGTTCGTCAACTATTTACAGAAGGACCGAACGTCAGTATTCAAATTATTGAAAAAAAATAAGATACAGAAATTGATTCCACACAATAATACGGTTTCTTCTTGCGGTTTATGGAGCTCCAAAAAAAATAAGTGGGATTAATAAATAGCGACAGATAACTTTTGTATAAGATATACGCGAAACAAAAAACAAAAACAACTATCATGTCTTCCTCCAACACTATCAAGTTCAAACGTGGCTAGGCAATCAACTGAACCCAGGAGACTGGGTTTGGAAATTGGCAGATAATACTCTGGAACCGATTAAAACTTTACTCCTATCTGCTCCAGAAAAACTCCGCAACAATATTTTTTGCAATTACAGAAAAGGTCGCAGTGCCAAATGTAAAAATGTCTTGTTGCTGTGGTCTCCAGAGTGTACCAATAGCCAAGGTCAGTCTTGCTCAAATATCCAGATGATTACAATAGAGGAAGATTCCTGTGATTTCAATGAAGAGACCAAACATCCCGCAGGAGGAAATAGAAGAAATCGAAGAACACATGACTGTTGAAATAGACTTTCAAGAGTATAAATTTGATTAAATATCTGAAGAAATGAAAACAAAAGTTAACACAATAATCAATAGCAATATCAATAATAAGATAATATCTAGAGCTACACTACCTCACAGGTGGTGTGGAAATGTGTGCATACCATGTATAATGTGACTCTTAAAAACGCGATATCTCAGGAATGGTAACTCTAAGAAACATAATAACTTTTGTAGCACATATAGGATCGATGGGGAGTTATAAAACTTTATTTGTAATGATAAACCCCAGCTCTTCACCAATATTTGGCTTTCCGGAAATTTTACTTATTTTAAAAGTTTATATTGACCGGACTCTAATGTATTATGATCTCTAAATTCTTTATTCATACATAAATGAGTACAAATTTAATTTGCCAGGTATTACATAAGTTATTTATTTGATGGCTGGACCGATTGGCTGAGGAGCTGTTCCCATCAGTATATTCATTTATTTTTGTTTTAATAAGTTAATTTTAATTTGATTTTTGACATTGTGTGTCTCAACCAGTTTTGAGAATGTAATCAATATAAGAGGTCGGGGTATTAAATAACGAGACTGTGTGCCTAGAGGGCGCCCTAGACGGGTGGGGTAAAAAACAAGTAGTGCGTTAAGTATCTAGATATTTTGTCTATACAGATCCTAAAACACGATTTTGTAACTATTATAGTATTTGTGCAGCAGCGGTTTGAAACGAACGTGTTTTTTATCGTTGAATTGAGAAAAAACTCCGGCTCAGTGCTATAGATTGTTGCAAGAGGCCTATGGGGACAATTCTCTATCTCGTGCGCGTGTTTTTGAGTGGTGTAAGCGCTTAATTGAGGGCCGAGAGAGCACTGAAGATGACCAGCACCAAGGCCACTCCGGAACAGTGACCAATATCAACCAAAATGTGAGTGCAGATCGTCAGATCGTCGAATGAACATATGGATGATTCCAGAGGCTGCAAACGCCGATAAAGAAACGGTTAGAGAAATTTTACACGAGGAATTACACATAACAAAATCTTACGAAGTTGGTGCAAAAAAATCTGACTCCTGACCAAAAGCTCTTGCGTCAACAGGTTTGCTCAGATTTCTTTGAAAGGTTAAAAAAAAATCTGCTTTGAAAGTGACCCGATTTGAGTAGATGGAAGCGGTAAAGCAAAAAACGGCAGAGCTTCTAAAGGTCCTGAATAAAGAAGTCTTCCAGCACTGCTTCGATCAATGGAAAAAACGTATGGAAAGTTGTGAAAGGTGAAAACACTTTTTCGTAACTAGTCTCGTTATTTAATAGCCAGACCTCGTATTCTTTAACAATAATTATTTAGAAGAAAACATTCACCGTCGAGTTACATGTAGGTGTCATCATTTATTCTTCATAACAATAGCTAGAAAGAAAGTTTCATGCTAATGGACTAAATAACCTCCGGAATTAAAGTGAAGCAAATTGAGCAGAAACCGCATTTCACTTTAACACAATTAATCAAGGCATCCTCAGTTAATAAAAGAAAAAGTATGTGTTGTTAATCTCTTATACACGGGAGGTCAGAAAATTTTTCAAAATGATATTTTGAATTTATACCAGAGATTTCTAAATACCAAAAATATTTACGCCAGTGGATACAGAATATTTCCATATAGCTGTTACTAAAATTTCACACTGTATATACATACATTGTATGAAATTATTTTGGAAATATTCGGTTCATTACCTAAAACTTTGTTACTTAAGGGTTGTCACCTTATTTCTGGAATTAAAATATCGGGTGGACAACTAGGAACGGCCGTCGGATTATATTACAGCTTCAAGGGAAAAAAGTGGCCCTGAGAAACACGTGGAAATTATTGTTGGGGCCACACTAACGGTTAACGTCAATGCTCATTAGCCACGCGTTAAAGCGGATGGCTACACACAACGGCGTTAATTTTACTTGAATTCAAGCAAGATGAGCTGAGAGAGCTCTGTATACATGAGTGTAAATTTTTATTATTTGAATTTATTGAATCATTACCGAATGAAGAAATAAAGAAAAAGAAGATGGTATATAATACAAATGCACAGGAATCCTAGACTCTGAATCTTTCTATGTCCTCCTAGGAAACTATCCATCGTTTCGAATGCATACCAATTCGTTGTATACTCGTCATCTTTGCCAGCTCAGGACTTCAAAGACATTTTAATTCTGTTTAAATGGGTACTATAACCACCTATGAATGTTTCCTTTTCTATTTCATATCTTCAATGTTTGTTTTCAAAGGTAATAATTCTTGAAACTTTTGAGTTTCCCAGGATCGCACAAACATGGTTTTGTTTGCAGAATCTCGAGGAACGCAATTACTTTCTCGTTACATGACAAACACGTGCGATCCCGGTCGCGCTCGCGGCGCACACTGACAATACGTAGTGTGGTCGCTTCATGGCATTAATTCTCTCGTTAATCTCTTAAGCTATCGCATAACGCCAAACGGTAATGTTAATGCCGTTGTTAAATTATGGCGTTAAGTCATGGCTAAACCTACGGTTATCGTCCATTATCGCGATAATTAATGGCATTTCTCTGTGGACCCAAAGTAAGAATTTTACGTCCACCACTATCTAAAAAGAATTAAATCAAATTCTTCAAAAAATTCTCCACTTATTTTATTTTACAAGTTTTAGATACAAAAAAACGACTTATTTTGCTTAAACCGCGTCAATGAATCCTGAGGAATGTTCATTCGGATGCGTTTTTGGTTCAAAGTGAGCAAACGCTACACCCAACGCGCTATAGCTTACGCATGCATAATTTTTCAGTCAGTATATGGATAATGCGTTCTTTCGATATGCTGATCTCGCTATTCTTAATTTAAAGATCGTCCAGTATATTTTTAAAAGCATTTTTTGATGACATCGCTGGTTGTCGCAGTTTTTTGGCCCATTCTCAACGCTCGTCGTTAGTAAAGCTTTACGGCTACGTTTGAATTCAGCTGCCCAAAATTTCGCGGTGATAAATGATAATGCAGAGTCTCCGTGCACAGAGTCTCCTTTTTCAGCGTCCAAAACGGCTGAAATTCTAGTGAGAATCTTCCAACCCATGTGCAAATATATTAATAGGTGCTGACAAATTCAAGTAGAGGTTGAGAACTTTTCAGACAACCCTCGTAGTTGCAACTACCATACTTACTTGTGAATGTGAAGTTATCATTATTATTAGCTAGCTATTCGATTCGTAAATACTTGCAAGATCAGATTATTATTTATTATTAGAAATCATGTTGTTTGTTTATAGATACTTAGCAAGTGATTGTGCATATTTTTGCGTTGTAAAATATTGAGCACTAAACTAATTCTGAACTTGGAGTGAGTAGGTAAAAGTCGTGCTTCGCTTTCTAGTAGAACTAATTCTAAAAGAAAGTTTGTGAACTGTATTTTTTTGTTTCAGAAGTCAAAATCCTGTGCTATACCGATGACGCCATGATATGTTACCAAAATGAAGACGATGCGAGAAGCATTTTTAGTATTGGATTTTACCGAAAATTATGTTATCACTGCTTCAGGATCTAGTAGTGAACAATTGATATATTACGAGTAGAAAAAATAATTATTTATACCCTATCAATAACAAAATTAACGGGAGGTGGATTTGTAGTAAAAAAAACCGGTACCTCTATCATTCGACATCTAAGTAGCCATTTCCACCGCACGTGTCACTCAAATATTATTTCAATGCGCACACCTGATATTTTGAAATTGAATATCCTGTATTATATTAAGGTCTGGGAGGGTGGTATGATATTTGGATGTTAGGCACTTACATAACAAAAGATTATATATCAATTTTCTCAACCACTCCTACAGCTGTTCGTTGTAATCTTGATGGATGCGTTCTGTCAATTATCGTGATCCGATAATAAAGCACCTTTCTACTTATATTTACATATATACATTCTAAATTTTTATCAAAAATTTTCCAAAATAAATGAAATAATCGTCAATAGAATTTTTGTTTAACTATAGATTTTCAGTTCCAATCCAGTTTATATACTAAATCGTTTTTCTAAAATTATATCCCGTTAAAAAAAAATTAGAAAAACACGCTTTTAGCAATAATCAAATTACTAATGAGAAAACTATTGTCACTATTATAAAAGAGTGCGGTGTTTTCTACAACATTTTAACCTAACTTTGAATTTTGTAATCAACAGATCTGAGTCTGATTTCCAGTCCGGCGACTGATTTTTTTGACTATTCCGGGTCATCCGAATCAATTTTCCTTTCCCCGAAAATTACTAAGTAGGCCTTCCCTTTCCTTAATTCTCCATTTCCCCATTTACCTAACTCGTTCAAAATGGTGATATCGTAATTAGGACTCGATGTCACTTATTATGATTTTTTACTAGTTCCATTAGTAAACACAAAATTCATGTTGTTTGTTTACAGATACTTGGCAAGCGATTGTGCATTTTTTTGCGTTGTAAAATATGAGCCCTTAACTAATTCTGAACGTGGAGTAAGTAGGTAAAGGTCGTGCTCCGCTTTCTAGTAGAACTAACTCTAAAAGAAAGTTTGTGAACTGTATTTTTTTGTTTCAGAAATCAAAATCCTGTGCTATATCGATGACGCCATGATATGTGACCAAAATGAAGATGATCTTCAAAGATCATTTAATACCTTTAATCACACAGGAAAAGAATGAAATCCAAGAAGCTTGGAATCAACATAACCAGTTATGGGGACGTAGGAACGACATAAGAGTACCAGTAGCCAGAGCAAATAAAGTCGCGGGATGTCTTCTAAGCGAAGGTAAGACAAGAAACAATGGCACGAGTTTCCAAAGCAACAAGCAGACCAATAACGACCTCTGCATTAGAAACAAGGTCATAAACTTCTAAAACGAAGCAACTCTTGGAGACTACAGAAATAAAAAGTTTCAGGAGGATCTCGGGAAAACATTAATGGGCCGAGAAAGAAGCGAAACATTAGACGAATGGATATCGCATCGAAAGAAACCAATGGCACCAACATATATGGCAGACGATAGACTAGTAAAAATGAGAAGGGATAAATCTACAATTGAAGCACGGAGTAGAGGACGGCCTCGAGGTGGAGTGACAACCTAGAGCCAGGATGAGGACAGATATCGAAGAAAGGATAGGCCATAGACCTAATACGAAAGAAATTAGATCAATTTGCTTGTTCAAACTCGTCTTTAATATGTACAGATGTTTGATAGTAGCATCTCGATTTTGCGAGTCTTTATTCACAGTTCTAAGCAATGGATACAACAAAAAGATATTTATGAATTCTGACGAATCTAATTTAATTATCTAAGAATAAAAAATAATAAGATACTTTGACCGAATTATCGCATTGACGTCGGTTTTTGACAGGTTTAAATTAAATCTGATCGCTCAAAGTAGGCTAAACTCGAGGTTAAAGAGTCAGTCACAAATATACAAACAGGTGAAATTAATAAAAGCATATTTACAATGGATAATTTTGTCACGAGTAGGCAGAGAGAATAGAAAAAACATATTAGAGAACTTAGAAGAACTTTACAGTACTTGTGGTTTGTCTAGTGAAATCCCTATCATTTTCAACGTAAAAGAGCCCCTCCTAGCAAATACCAAATTGGGATTAACATTTTGTGTATTAAGAAAACAAGTTTTCTTTTTTAAAAACTCTTTCAGGAACATATTTATCGGCACCAAGTGCAGCAATATTTCAAGTATTGCTCAACAAACAACAGAATTGAGACATTTACCACATCGTGGGAGAAAATTTTGTTTAGTCGTAAAACACTGCCGTCTGTAAAAAAAACTAGCGAGTGACAGACTCCGTCTTCGTCGTTGCCACAACACTTATCGGAGGACAGGAATTTCCTTCAGCAAACTCCATCAAAATTGCTGCCGTGCGTCGAGCCATATATGGACAAGCATTGTCATGGAGAAGTACAAAACCTGCAATAAGCATTCTACGCTTCTTGTTTCAAATGACACGTCGTAAATTGCGTAGGATTTTATGCAATGCTTGTAAGAACTTTATAAAACTCGAGCCTCGCTACAATCACGTGGCGGGGCCTGCTCGGCTGGCATATGATTGATACTTCTTGGATGAGCCTCGTATGTTTATGCCAATAGTCTACAGACGATTCATGTTACAATCCTTTAGAGACATCCTGCAGATTGAGGAAAATTGAGAGCGGGGCATTTGAAGAAATTATTAAATTATTAAATATTAAAATTACTCAGTTCAAAATTTCATTTTATTCATAAGTTTATTTGGTTCATATGCGTGTTTTTGGTGTTTATGTCATATCAGTTGTCATTATTATTGTCTGCATTTTTGTTGTTAAGGAAATAGGTATTAAAAAATTCAATGTGTTGAATAAAGAATGGAACAGAAGTTTGAAATTCCCAACGAAATAGCAAAACTTAGTCCTAAGAAAATCCGACAAAGAATACTTAAAGTGGATATCAGAAAATGCTGTAGGAAACATTAACGAAACTGTGCTGTTAGGGTACTTTAATGATCTATCCAAAAAATGTTTCCGAGCCTTCGGTGGTAAAGAGGACTTTAGTGAAAATGAGAATATTGATCTTGATAATTTTTGTAAATTGATTATTTAAAACTAAAGTCGAAAGGGTACCAACCAAAAAAATCATCTTGATCTCACAATTTTCCACATAAACTAAAGACCCAGAAAATTAATCATGAATCTATTTTTGCTGTAGGCAATTTAGCTATCAGTGGAACATTTCCCAATTGCGAATTCTATGTAGATCTAATCAAATAACTTATAAACGTAAATTTATATTTTGTTATTAGAAAATATGTTGATATAAAACTGTTTTTGCTCCTTAATATTTAAATATTTAAAAAAATTTTCTTGTTCTTCCTGCTGTGTACAGGTATCATTGCCTGTTTTTCTTCACATCATTGCCTCTACTCAGTCACCTGGGAGGTTGTCACTCCATCTTTTCCTAGATCTTCCAAGGCTTCTTTGTCCTGCTGGTGATTTGACCCTTTATTTTTTTCTCAATTCGTTCTTCCGTCATACGGTCAATGTGCTCATTCCATTTTATCTTTCTATCCAGTACCCAGTCATTGATGTTATCTATTCCACATGTTCGTCTTATGTTTTCTGTCCATTAGTGTTCTTCCCGCTATTCTTCGAACTATTTTCATTTCTGTAGTCTCCAATATCCGTTTCTTTTTAGAGGTCTTAGGTCGGGTCTCTGCTGCATAGGATAATATAGGTCTGATTGCGGTCTTGTATATGCGGGCTTTTGCTTCAGTTCGAATCTATTTATTTCGCCAGATTGTGTCATTTAGGTATGCTGCTGTTCTTGAGGCTCTTGTAGCTTGGTTTCTTACTTCCGTCTCCACGTCCCCGTGTCCAGATATTTCGATTCCCAGATATTTAAATTTCATTTCCTGGTGTATTATTTTGTTATCCACCACAAGCTTACATCTGATCGGTGTCTTGGAAGTAACCATTGATTTTGTCTTTGCCGCTGATATTATCATATTGAACTTTTTTGCTGTTTTGTTAAATTGGTGCAGTAGCCTTTGCAGATCGTCCTCGTTCTCCGCCAACAGTACCGCATCGTCTGCATAGCACAGGATTTTGATTTCTTTATTTCCCATTTTGTATCTTCTTAGTTTTCGTACTTTTATGATTTCATCCATCAATATGTTAAATAGGAGCGGACTGAGAGAGTCCCCTTGCCTAATGGCCTTATTTGCAGGTATCTGTTCAGTTAGGTCATCATTTATTTTTGCTTGGATTATATTTTTTGAGTATATATTTTCGATTATATGGTATCTGTCTATCATAGAGAAGGTGTATTATGTCTTTTAATTGTATTCGATCGAAGGTCTTCTGCAAGTCAATGAAACACATGAAGGCCGGTCGATTATATTCGATCGATTTTTCCGTTATTTGTCTTATATTGCGTCCGTGCAGGATCTTCCCGATCTGAAACCCTGTTGTTCATTTTAAACACTGTAATGAATTTTTAAAATATAAATGAAGGTTATAAACGGCAATATCTTCTTCCTCAAGTACCATAAACTTTGCAGCGTGTGGGTGTTTTCTTGTCCAAAACTTCTAATCTATAATCTGAAGGCAACCCTCTTCTGCAAGTCGAAGAAATTGGTGCCGGACCCTGAATGCCACACCAGTATCTTATATTCCGTAGCCAGGAATGTTGTTTACGCCCTGGTCCTCTCCTTCCGTCGATCTTTCCTGTCAGTATGAGCTTGAGAGTTGAATATCTCGGTCCTCGCAGGATGTGTACCAAATAAGATACTTTTAGTTGTTTAATTACCGCGGTCTTTAAACACCCGCTCCTCAGTACTTCTTCATTCGTCATGTGCTCGGTCCACGGGATCCGCAGAAGTCTGCGCAACAGCCACATTTCCATTGCTTCTATTCTGTTAAAGCAGCGGTCAGGGAACTTTTTCGAATTGAAAAAATTTCACGTTTTGGAGAAATGATGTTGTTTCATGTTGCTTCAAGATTGGGACTTTTTAATGTAAGAGCGATTTGAATACAGTCTTCGGCGTTTAATCGATTTCTGTTCTTCGTTTTTATGTTCATTACAGTAGAAAAGCCTTGTTCGCACAAATATGTTGTTCCAAACGGCAGCAATTTTATAACCGCCTCTTCATGTGCAATTCTGAAAGCCTTTGCAGCTTTTGACATCCAAAAAGACGACAGATTTGGTTTACTCTCAAATTGAATACGTGCTTCAGTATTAGATCGTGTTTCAAGAATTGCTTCTGCAAAACCTGAAAGTTCTTCTGGTATCATAGCAATTTCACATTTAAAAGGATCTACAATCCAACTGACACTACGTGTATCAAGATCTGGAAAGTAATCTGAACCTTGAAAAAGAAGCTATCTCTGACACTATTTCTCTCGCTGAAATGATATTAATATTCTTTCCTTGCAATTATTTGTTTAATATATTTATACTCACAAAAGTTTCATTTTTACCCCCAAAAATTTCATTTTTACCCAATTTGGGTTAATTTACCCCGGTTCCCGCTGTGTTAAAGGATCCACTTTCAGGGATCACGTCTCCACACCAAATATAACATTTGTTAAAACTGTTTTTGCAGTTGATATCCGAATTTTAACTTCCTCGTCGCAATCCCATTTTTCATTTAACATACATCCAAGGTATTTAAATTTATTGACTCTCTCTATGTTATTTCCATTAACAAGTAATTGTGCTTCGCCGTGTTGTTGTCTGCTTATAACCATTAGTTTGGTTTTATGCGCGTTTATTGTGAGTCCGTATTTGGTTTTAATTTCGTCGATAGAATTGACTAGCAATATCTAGTATATAAAATTGAAAAGAAAACGAATAAAAAGAATTATTACTATTGACTCATACTGTATTATAAATAGAAAGGTAGGTACATTATGTAATTACAATATTTAACCTTGTAAAGAGGCCATTGACCTGTTTGGTAGAAAATAAATAAAATATTACGTTATTCTTTTTCTATGAACTAAGACTTCAAAGAAAGAACTAATTAAAAGTTTTTTTGAAGTTTAATAGAATCTACACCAACAAAAATTGTGAGCTGCAATTGAAATTATACGAGACCCGTCCCATTTCAGTTGGCCAAATTGAAAAAAATTACTAATTATTGCTTTTTCAGCTATTAAAAGCCGGCAAATCGTTTTGAGCACTTTATATTTTCTATAAACATTTTAGATACTTTTACAAGAGTTACAGGTCATATGATATAATTACAAACCAAAAAAAAAACCAAAAGAAAAGCTTAAATATTAAACATACTTTTAAGAGTTACCATTGTGTAACATCCCCTTTATTTTTAATAACAGCCGTAATTCTTTGAGACATTGTGTTTATTAAATTCTGGCAGTATTCGAGAGTAGAATCATCCCAATTTTCTTGTATTTTTTCTTTTAATTCCATGACAGTTCTAGCTGGATTTACACGCAACTGCCATAGTATTTCTATTGGAGATAAATCTGGACTACTTGAAACCCACTCTAGAAGAATATTGTTGTCTGAGAACCATTTTAAAGCCTTTTTTGACTTATGGCATGCTGTTCCATCTTGCTGAAAAATAAAGGCTTTCCCAGCGGTTAAAGTTACTTCTCTTGTTGGCAACAAGGATTCTTCTAGAATATCCAGGTACTTTTCTTTATTGACAATTCCGTTTATGAAATGCAGTTTTCCCACTCCTCTTGCAGATATCGAGCCCCACACCATCACAGATGCCGGAAATTTTACTTTCCGCTTCAAACAATCTGGATGAAAGCTTCATTTTTTGGTCGAATGACTCTACTTCGATCGTCACCCACGCAAACTTCAAAACAAGACTCATTACTCCAATGTATACAGCTCCACTATTCAAAATTCCAATTTTTATGCTCTTTGGCCCATTTAAATCTATTTTTCTTTTGAATTTGAGTCAATAATGGCTTTACCTTGGCCTATGTAAATAAAATTTAAATTTAGAAAAATTTGCATTAAGCTAAGGTGTTACAAAATTCACCTTGTATGTCCGAAATCTCAATTTTTGAGCCTCTCTGTGACATGTGGATCTTGAAACCCGCCTACCCACTGCATTACTCCAAAGTACACTTAGTTAGCACGTCGGTTTTGTTGAATTATTCTCTTTAACGCTCGTTTATCTTTGTCTGACAATTTCGATTTTCTTACGTACCGGCGTTTAGGGACAATCGAACCATTTTCTTTGCTTTATACAAGCGAATTCCGATTCCTGAGTTATTTTCCCATTTTTGAATAAGTTTATTATGATTTATCGAATTTTTTCATCAATAACTTTTCCTCTACCCATTTTAAAAATTATACTCTACCTACTTTATTATTTGCGCACTTTAGACCTAATGAAACTTTGAAAACAATTTTGGAAACATTGAGCCCTTGTATATGCATAAAAAATTATTATCAACAAGAACTATCTATTTCCATCGTATTAAATATCATTCAAAATATTTGACAATATTCATCCAAAACCTATTTTAGACGTAAAACTAAAAGTTTAAAACATTTTACTAACAGCTACTTTTTGACATTTTAAAATAAAGTTTAATAATTTCGAATTTTTCTTAGTGGGCCAACTGAAATTGGACGGGGCTCATATATTCGCTTTTTGTTTAGTTCTAGAGTGACATCAACGATGCCATTTATTACACTCCTTTGATCAATGATGGATGTACGTTTTTTTCATCATGTTCACCTATTTCAACGCTTTTATCTTCTGCATTTCATTTTTCGCCCTTTTTCGTCATTTATTCATTTTGGAATATCTACTAAGGACTCTCTTGTCTGAACGTCATTTACGTAGTACATTCATTATCTTTTCATTTAAGGTCAATAAGATTCTTTCATTCTTTTCGAGTTGTAGGTATACATAGTTCGGTTTTAATAATGGTATTGAAATTAAAGGGAAAATAAAGAAAAAGTAGAAGAATTTAAAATTTAAAGAAGCATTCGACAACAGTACGTCCTATTTCTTATATCTATAACTGAATTTTATCTTCAGATTTTATGTCAGATTTGTTTTATAGCTTGTTGAGGTGTAAACATACGCTATTTTTTTTTTGGAACGACTTTATTTATTAATTAAACACTTTACAAAAGTATTAACAATTGTATGAATCTCAAATCAGTGCTTTAAAGCTCTGGCCTCTAAACTTAAATAACTTAAACAATCTTAAGTTGTCGCACTACGCACTTTATAACATAACTTATTTCTATTTTCTCACAGCACTACTAAGTATTTAAGAAAATTTTTATCTCCTAATAAAGATTTGATAAGAACTATTAAATTTAACTTCAATACTTAAATTATTAAAGATTTTGGATTACTCAAAACTATGTTAGTTCTGTTTTGCGATAGATATAAGTTTGTATTTGACCTTGTACTGTAACTGTGTTCTTCATTATTTGAATTAAAGTTTGTATTTGAATTTTGCAGGTGATTCAATATTTTATAAACAAGTTTACATTGTTCAAGTTGTAATAAGGATTCTAATTTAGGTATCTCAAACTCTTCATGTAAAACATTTGGTGTGGGATACTCATAATTAAACAAAATTTCCAAAAATTGGTTTTACATGATTAGCATTTCATTGAAATTATTTTCCCACAGGCTCCCCAAATGATTAAAAGATACCTCAGATGGGATAGAAAGAAAGCTCAGTATATTTGCTTCTTACTCTTAAGAGAAAGATAATTTTTATATCTATAAATGACAGGAATTAGCGGATTTATTATTTTCTTTATATACATTTGCACATTCAAAACCTCATCTAACGGGTGGCGCAAAAAACGCATGAAATTGAGTTGAGTAGTGGGAGTGGGAGGAGCTGGGCTGGTTTTTTGTAGGTTATGGTTTACAGTTTTAGTAGTAATAGCGCAGTGGACCGTGGCGCATCCCGAATCTATTACTGATCAACGGCTTTTCCGCATAAAGTTCAATCTTCCACGAAATAGTTCGCCACCTGATTGCAACACAATACTTCGTTGGGTTGCCTCTTTTTGCACAACTGGATCAGTTATGAAGCAAATGTCGTCTGGTCCTCGTCGCTAACTCCACAAAATGTTTCAGAGTTTGGGCGTCGATTCTTCAAAGTTTTCGCCGCTTCACTAGGCCCCAATGAACAAAGTCATGAATTGAATAATCTAAACATTGTATTCATGTGAGTCTATTTTATAAGGAATTAAAATAAAGCAAATTATACTGGTTTGTAATTCTTTTTGCGCCACCTTGTATAATCAGTCCCAGATATTTAAATGTAGCAATTTTTTTTTCATTTTACAAATGAGTTTCATTAATTTTCAGATCAAAATTGTTCCCTATTTGTTTTTATGTTTAAGAACTATATTTTTCATTTTACAAATGAGTTTCATTAATTTTCAGAGCAAAATTGTTCCCTATTTGTTTTTATGTTTAAGAACTATATATTTGCTTATATCAACATTTATTTTTAACTTGTTAGGAAACAGCCAACGCCAATAATTATTAAGATCTTCTTTAATGTGTTCTCCAATTTCATTTTCACCTGTGTACACTAATAATGTACAATCTGCAAATATGTAGTACTGTACTTTAAGATTAGTAAATTGTAAGTCAAGTACATACAAAGAATAAAACAGTGGTCCAAGGACTAAACCCTGAGGTACCTCGTAATTATTATGTAGCCTTGTGCTACATGTATTATCCAATTTAACATATTGGCTACGTCCCTTAAAATATTAAAGTATGATTCTTTAATGCAAAAAAACTTATATCTAGAGCCCATATTAAACACTTTCTTTACAAAATCAAAAGTCGCAGACAGACTTAATCATTATTTGTCATCAGTTTTATAAATAGGACAGACTTTACTTACTTCAAGTTCTGCTGGGAAAACACCCATAGTTATATGTCTTCCAATATCAACTGCAGACTACAGTTATGCGAGGAACAATAAATATTTCATAAATACGCACGGCACTCATACCAAATTAAGAAATGAAAAATAATGTTTACTCCTCGTATAAAATTCGGTAAACATTGAACACGTGGACTCATCATTTCCACCGTCTATTGGACGAAGCTGTCGGAAAGCGTATGTAAACAATTTCTTTGAAATATTCCTGCTAGACAGTCTGCGATAAGCAGTGGCGTGACTTGGTGAGATTTATTTAATTCATAAATTTCTTTAAACAAATAGAAATATGGCGTTCTTTAGACCATGGGCGAATGAAACAATGAAATTGCACAACGTAGTGAGAATAAAGACAGCTGTGGATCATTCACAGAACCGAAAAACATTTGAAGAAAAACTGCAAACAGTTGACAAAGCTACACAAGATTTTATACGTAGGACATTTTATAATTTATATAAGGAGAATAGGGTTGCAACATTGGAAGTGATACAGAAAATGTAGCAGATTATCCAGAACACAATTATACCAGTTTAGAAACATATCAAGTTTTGTCAGCATGTGGTTTTAAACAGAAAAAACGGATGGCAATAATCGAATCGTGAAGGATAGTTCGATGGCGACAAGATTATTTTCGTCAGATAAAAGACTACCAAAGTTCTAATAGACGAATGAGGTCCAAAAAGGGCTTAGTTCACGTCTGGTACCCTGTTTAAATCAAGCTCACTTACAGGCAGGTACATTCTACTCGTCTATTTACGTTATATAATGTAATATTCAGTTGTAGCAAGTAGCAAGGTATACAACTAAACAACGGTATCTACGCCTTTGGTAGATCAAACAAAATTGTTGACAAGGGTTTCGAACTAGTTTTCATAATCTGCAATTGATATTGGAAGAACTATAACTCTTATTTAAATTCAAGTTTTTACTAATAAATTCCCTAAATGTTTCGTTTGTGCCCAAATTATTTTTATAGTCTAATAATTCGTTATCAATAGTTTCAACTATTTCTACAAAATATCGGTTGAAATAATTTACACTATCTGCATTGTATGAGACTTTTTACCCATTTATTTTTATACATTCAATATTTCTTGACTTTGCTTGTACACCAAAGAAATTATTAATAAACTTCCATTGCTTTATTTCAAAACATAATATATTAAACATCTGATTTCTCAAGGTCGTATTGAAAAAGGAATAAGAGGAATAGGGATGGAGAGATGTGGAGGACTACAAAGGCTTAGATTTTTTCGAGAAAATGCTGCAAAAGAGCGTGATTATCCTGTGGAATTTGTAACTAATTTTGATGGTATTGAAATTTCAAATGTTGCTTGTAAAGACAATAAAGTTGTTAAGATGGTGTCGAATTTCGTAATGTGAAATGCATAAAGACCAGGTTCGACATTATCACAAACAAATAAGAGATACATCAACATTGATAGTTAGTGAATATAATCAATACATGGATATTGTTGATTTAGTTATAAAATCTAGTGCGAAGTGAAAAATGGCAAGTAAGTGTATTCTACCATCTATTAGATCGCGCAATGGCAAAATCGCCTCTTTACCACCTATTAGATCTTTTATACCGGCGATTAAAAAATCACGAAGCCATGGAGATATTTTCGGTAGATTTCAGACTCGAGATAGCTTAAAGTTTGTACAAACTTGGATAGAGAAAACCAATCCAAAGCCACAATTCAATTGAAAATGACATTCAAGCCAAAAAGCACCAAGTTCCTCCTACTGCAGTACGTCAAGTAGGACACATGTCAGCTTGGTCAGAAAATAGGATCAAGTGCAAATTCCCTAAGTGTACAGGAGTTTCCACAAGCCGTATATGAAAAATGTGGTGTAGCTTTATGTTACAACAAAAAAATAATTGTTTCAAAGATACCCCATAGAATAGAAAAAAAATATTAGCTCAATGTGATGGATATGTCATACTTCTATTTTTCTGTATTTTCCAAAGATTACGTGTTATTTTCAAGTATATAAAAAAGTGATAAAATGTTGTCTATTTTAGCATTTATGGTTACAAGGGGTTAATAGAAATATCTAATAAAGAAATTTATTCTAATTCAATGTCCGAGATAAGTTTAGTCACTTAAATTGTTGAGCTAAAACTCTTATGATTCTCTCCAAATTTAGTATATTTACACTACTCAATTCTTTTTAAGTTTATCTCCATTGATTTTAAATCATTTTGAGGACAAAAATTGAGTCACAAATTTAATTATACGCATTTTCCAGTACGTAAACACTTTTAGGGAGAGCGTGTCACCCTGCCTAATTCTCCGCTACTTATGATAGAATAAAAATTAACTACTAATGGAGTCTATGCAAGCAGGTCCTATTTGCAATTTAAAGAAGAAGAATATGTAAATTAATCTCGAAATTCAATAAAGATATTTGGTATCCTACCCTAGTGCATACATTAAAGACTCTTTAATCTACAAGATGTTAACAACGATACGGTGAATGAAATTTTTAACAGCAACACCTTACTGTTTATGAATCTGCTACTATACCGCTTTAGTGAGATCGTATCTATCGTGTAACTTGGATCATGGAGCATTTTGTTTCAAATATGTGCCCAAGAAGCTTACGAAATGTTACAACCTGTCTGTGAGATAATGTAGTGAAACTGAAGAATGTTTGCAATTGATATGACCGAATTCAAATTAAAAATTAGTCAGTTGGAAACAAGGAGCGATCAGGTCGCCTTCAAAACAGATGATGATGTTGAAAATTGGACAAAACTGTTCGTTCAAAGAAGCTTTTGACTACTAGAGAGCTTAGCGAAGAAAGAGACCTGAAAATGGTCTTATGTTTTTTTTTATTATGACACATTTCGCTTTCACCTCGCTATTTTTTAGTCGCTCAAAGTCGTTCGTGCACATGGGTCCTCCTGAATAAACTGTTTACACCACCACTACACCAACATTCACAATTACACTGTCTGATACGCGTGTCGATAACGAAGTTAACGTAACCTTCAGTCTCTGAAGACGATGTACGTGGAATTTTAACTGTCCGGTTAAGATTTTCGTGTTTACCCGTAGTGTATGGGGGCCTTTACAGAAATGTTTCCAGTCATGCATTCAACTTTGGTGTAAGCGAATTGATAGCAAATGGAAAATACTTTAGGGCGAAATAGATTCAAATTTTGTTATCATTTTATGATATTTTCCATAAAAATGTTTATAGGACTAAATTTTACTTTTATCTACTTGTCAACAACAAATAGTTTTATCGATTTATTTAAACAAAAGAGAAAATATATATTTATCTAAAATTGACATTAATTTTTAGGCACGTTAAGAATATATTATTGTATTCATAAACTTCCTTAATTGACAATTCAAAAACGATAAAAACAAATACCCTTTTTATACAAAATAACAAAGTTTATTTATTTGTGAATTTCCTGGTTATTTGCTTTGTTTTTTATTTTGTTACATAACTTATTTATAATTTTTTTAACAATTTGTTTATAGCAAATATTTTTCGTTATTCGTTTACGAATAACACAACAAAAATTAAAAATTTGTTCCATATAAATTGATATCGGTAGAACATATAAACTACAACATCTGACACATAATGAGAGTGATTTATTATGGAATTATTCGTTGACATGATCACAGCAGTAAAACAACTAGCCCAGAAATGTTTCCAAGTGTTGTAGAAATTCTGGAAATCTTTGCCCTCGTCACAGTGGTTTGGATGTCCTCAATCGATTCAAAATGTATTCCTTTCAAGACTTTTTGGTGGCGGGGATGACAACAAAGTGGAAGAGTAATAGATCTGGCAAATAAGGCGGCTATGGTAGCAACGAAAACAGTCTAGAAGCTAAAAACTGGGTAACACTCATTGACGTGATGCAGCTCCCAATTATTCGCGATATCTGAGGGCACTCATTGACCCTTCTTCGAAGTTTTCTTCTTATGGACCAAAAAAACAGTTCGGTATCGTTATCACCTTCGACTCGTTTATACGAGCTTTTTTAGGTATTTGAACATTTGCTGGTAGTCAACGTTTCACTGAGAAAGTGGGATCGAGCAGATTGTGACCATTTTCTGCGCGTTCCAAATAGTCTTTTTTGACATTGACGTTCGATGTTGTTTTGCTTACTGAACGGTTGTTTGGTACCATTAGTATACATAACTATCTCATCACGAAATTTTGAGTTAAAATCTTCCTGACGACTTCGCTGTTAATATTTAGTTCATATGCTATCATTAAAAGCAATAACCGATTATCTTAGCAGATTAGAGCGTGTTTATGATACGCGTTGTATGTTTAATCCTTTACGCTCCTTTTTTAAAATTTTATGCCAACGAAACACTCTTCTGTACGGCTCTTACCTATCATCACACTTTACTTTACCGTTGTTGTACAAATCGGACAAGGAGTATAACAAACGTACTATAGTCCAGGGGGCAGCGGCTTTTTTTCCGAGGAATTTCATCCAGGATGAGTTTAATACGGTATGCTGTGGTCCTTATCATGAAACCGACTGTCGGCCTAAATACCATCGGAGGGTGCGCATTAGTTGCGAAAAAAAGTTTTCTAAAGTTATTTTATCTCAGGTGAAATTGTTCTCATACAATATTGTATGTTTGTTAGCCACAAAAAACAACTGTCAGTCGTGCGGCAGTCAGGGGTTGATGCGTCAGTCCAGCACTTGAGCTTAACAAAAGAAATATGAGTTTCAAGTTAATCCATTTGAAATTTTTACACATTATTTCTTATAAACGAGGATCACCTGTGACAACAAAGAGACACAAAAATTTTGGAAAAAAATATATTTATTTTTCAACGTAATCTTCGTTTAGTTCCATACATTTTTTCCAGCGATGTTCAATAAGTTCCATAACCTTTTTATAATAAGAATCCTCAAGCTCCTCGAAATAGCCATTAACTGCCGACATCACCTCTTCATTGTTGGAAAATCTTTGACCACCAAGCCATTTCAATTTCAATTTCAAGTCCGGGAATAGAAAATAATGCAAAGGGGGCTAAATCTGGCTAATAGGATGCATGAGATGTCAATTCAAACTTTAATTCATTAATTTTGGTCATTGCAGTAAAGGATGTGTAAGCTGGTGCATTATCTTGATGGAACAGCACTTTCTTCTTAGCCAAATGCGGCCGTTTTTGCCTTATTTCTTCTCTCAAACGTTGCAATAACTTCGTACAATACTGGCCGTTGATAGTTTTTCCTATTTCAAGATAGTCAATGACAATTATACTCCGCGCATCCCAAAAAATCGCCGCCATGAACTTGCCAATATATGGAACAGTTACCTCGAACTGCCAATATCAATATCCAGTTTCGCTAAATGAGATTGGAATGGAATTGTTTGAATGATCTTCCCGCACTCTTCTTCAACACTTGTTTCATTTATTTTTTGGATTTTAGAAATTTTTCAAACAGCATTCAATAGTCATACTTTTATTTTTAATCTTCTGGGAACTAAACATGGTTACTACTCATCGGCCTTTTAGGCATTGTTAATTTAGAAAAAATAATACTTTTCTTTAATAATGTTTTCATGCATATGTGGAAATATTTCAATACACAGATAGAATTTTGTACTTTTTTAATTACGTGAATCATATGAAATCCAAAATTTTTTGCAAATGGTCGTAAGATAATACTTTTCAAATTATTCCATTGGAAGGAAATAACAGCAGCTGTATTTATATCAAAATACCCTTAAAATTAGTTTCATTATCTAATACATTGTTAAAAAATATTTGATTGGGTGAAATAGGCAATCTTTTCGAAGTGTAGCGAATATTAAGAGTTATACGGAGGATAAAATATAACAAGAACTTAATTCAATAATTCATAATTTTAATTCTTAAACTTGGATAAATATTTTGACTTTTATTATAGCTTGAAATACTTTTAAAAGGGACACTGATTCTATATACGTGTGCAAATTCCGAAAAAATCAGATATATATTTAACTTGACAACATTGTAAATTAAAAATTTCAAAAGAACTACGGCTGAAAACAATGGTTTTAATGTTTCTAAATGTAGTTGATTTTAGGTCTCTTCTGTTTTAAAATTGGTTTTTCTAATAATTTTTGAAAGATTCATAAAAAAAATTGACGTTTCGACTAATTTCAAGTCTTTATCAAAATATGATATTAACACTGACAATTTGTCTATTTATATCAATCAATAGATCACTTAAATCAAGAACATTAAAATAAGAATAAAATTAAAATACAAATTTGTTCTGATAAGAAAATTTTAATTTTTTCTCAGTCCATACAACATCTCAAGAACATTTAGACGCATTAATATATCAAAAGGTCTAAGAAATAAGTAATTAAAGAAACAATGGTTTTTCGTTATGGATACAAATATTGCTCATATTTGGTTTTATATTTTAATGAAATGTTTTAGAAAAATTTCTGTGAAAATACGTTACCATAGAAAATAACTTGTTGTAATTGGGATAGTGTTTTGTAAAAATAAAACAGTTTCACGGGTGTAAACATAAAAACAGTCCAAAGCACATTCCACATAAATTTCTTAAGCTAGTAAAACACTAATTAATCTACCATCGGTAAATTTTTGTAAGCACTCACTATATTTGGAAAATAATCAAAATTCGTTTGCCGGGCGCGCGAAAAAAAATCCAATCGCGACGTTTCGTACACTTTCAGATGAGACGTTGCGTAAAACTGTTAGGAACTCGTTGGCCGTTGGAGGCGTGTTGTAGCAGTCGACAACAGCAAGAAAAGTTGCAGTTCGGGAGCTAGCTAGCAGGTTGTTACGACGCGCGCATATCGCGGAGAGATTTCGCGTTTCGTGGCGGTGTCTACAACGACTTGTAGGATGCGTCATGCCTCATTCAATGTTTTGTTTTATTTTGTCGCGGACAACTGGATGCGATCATGAAAAATAATCTCAAAAGTTAACGTAGTAACAAGAATACCAATCTTTTTTTAACCACCAAAATAATAAAAGATTCAAAGATATTCAATGGAATTTAGTAGATTTTAAATTTGATTGACAAGACTCTCTATATTCCTCAAGGGATCCAAAAAGGCAGAAGCCAGTCTGGTAGTATTTTTCTTCTGATTACAATCGCCAAACTACTGATAGCATAGATAAGAGATATCTTGTCTATGCACGTCCCAAAACACGTTTCCGTCACTATTATAATATTTGTGCAATAGCGGTTTGACACGAACGTGTTTTTTCTAGTTAAATTGAAAAAAACTCCGACTGAGTGCTATAAATTGTTGCAAGAGGCCTATAGGGACAATTCTCTATCTCGTGCGCGTGTTTTAGAGTGGTGTAAGCGCTTTAGTGAGGGCCGAGAGGGCACCGAAGATGACCAGCGCCCAGGTCGCCCTGTGACTGTTTCAACTCCGGAAACAGTGACCAAAATCAACCAAATTGTGCGTGCAGATCGTCGAATGAGCATCCTGATGGTTGCCGAGGCTGTAAACGCCGATAAAGAAACGGTTATAAAAATTTTACATGAGGAATTACACATGACAAAATTGTGTGAGAATTTGGTACCAAAAAAACTGACTCCTGACCAAAAGCTCTTGCGTCAACGGGTCTGCTCAGATTTCCTTGAAAGATTAGAAAAAAATCTACTTTGAAAGTCACCCGATTTGATTCGATGGAAGCGGTAAAGCAAAAAACGGCAGAACTCCTAAAGGCTCTCACCAAAGAAGACTTCCAGCACTGCTTCGATCTAATGGAAAAAAACGTATGGAAAGGTGTGTGGCGAGGGGAGGAGAGAATTCAAATGTAGAATAATTTTTATAATAAAACCAGTCTCGTTATTTAATAGCTAGACCTCGTAGGTTCCAGCAAACCTTCTACATTGACTCCTTAGCGAGTTATGCTCCACAAATTGAACAATAAGATGTCAATGTCTCTTATGAGGTGTGCAAAAGGAATTTTTTCTTGTGAATTACCTTCAGTTTAGTCAAACAATAAGCCTATAGTATTAGTTTAATGTTTCGGATAAAGTAGTTGTGAAAATTCATGGAAAAATACCTGAACTACCAAGTATTGTCTCACGTAGCTTAAAAATTATCTCACAATTGGTGAATTGGTGAACTATCTATTGTAAGATCTACGCTAAATACGCAAGATTTATCTTCTTCTGACTTCTCAAGTGTCGAAAACAAATTTCATTTCAAGAAGAGGCAATATCGGACGTGGAAATTCTTACAATCGTATTTTCCTTTTCGAACGACAAAACTTAATGAACAACCTGTAATTTCCAGTGTGAAATGTTATAATAGACAATAAGATAAGGTGACAAATATCATTATAAACAAAGTGATACTCGATTGAAACAACACATGAGGGCATATGAGACATACTAGTTTTAAATAGATGCAGCGTAAGTAGCTGATATAAAAATTTGTTTACCCTCTTTTTTTATTGTACCTCGTATTTCCTCATTACATACTATTTATTTTAATCTATTGTACCATCAATGTATTCACAATTACAGAGCGCCTATGAAGACAATTACACTTTCTGCGACAATTCATTTACTAATTTAATCTAATTTGGCCATTTTTGCAAAAAATTACTAAAATTGTTTATTATAATTATTATGTAGTATTAAAGTTAACGGTAAAATCAACAAGTTGAATCCAAAGATTAAAAAAGAGTCTTTGGTGCAGTTGTCGATTATAGTCCAGTATTATGATTATTCTCGAGGATGTCGGGATTCCAAGACCGTGACCGAGCAGGTTTTGTTTAGGATCAAGTCTGAGGGTCAATTCTCGAAATGTTTGAACTTTTATTATACGGACATAAAAAAATTATCTTCCACTTTGTTGTAGATATCCATCAAATAGTTCGCCGAAACAGATGAAAATATAAATGATCAAAGTTTTGTCCTTATGCGGAGGCAAATATTCAATTGATGCAGGGAATGATCGGTAAAGATAAACACTGGTAAAAAGATAATGTGAAATAAATGAAAATGTACAGGGTCTTTACAATAACGTTACTAAAGATTAACTATGTAAGGTAAATGAACACAGTTGTGTTATATTTTTGGGGCTAGGTAGAAAGGGAGAACAAAAGAGGTGCAAGTTTGAACGGGTTTTAAAACATTCCGTTGATTTTCGTACTGTATTAACGTTAGAAAAGTTAAATTTGTATTTGAAATGTTTTCACAGCTTACCTTACTTTTGTTGTTATAATCATTATACGATATGAACCTACCAACTTTTTTTGTTAATAATTTTCTTTATAAGATATTTTGTCATATTATCTTTGAGTTGAAATATTTACATATCATATTTCATAACTCTTTTGTAGTTTTGTATGTACTTGTTGGTGACATACTGGGTTCCTGGACTTTAAGTTATTTAGTACAGTTTAATTTGCCCTTTTGTTGAACTATTCTTATATAAACAAATTGAATGTTTGGTTTATTTTCTTTTGAGGTTAAGTCTTGGTCTATAGGACGCAAGCATTATTCGAAATTTACTAGACGTTGTATTACTGGTTACAGAAATATGTTGCTTGTAAGAGAAAAGTTGCTTCGCCTTAGAAGGTTCGAGCAACATCTAGTTAACCGTTCACGAATTAAGTTATTCGTGCAGTATTTTGTAAATTTTCTGGATATTGATTTTTGGGTGTTCAGTCCGTTGAAAGGTTGTTTTGATGAGTGATTTGTTATATGGTGTTTTTGAAATTGAGCTGGCTAGATTCTCGTCATTACGTGTGACCCAATTTTGCTCAAGAAGTCTGCTGCTAACTTCATTCATATTTTTCTTTTGACTGTCAACTGATGTGGAATTTTTCATCATGGATTTGGTTATAAATTTTTAAATTTGGCTCCAATTTTATATTTGCGGAAGTCGTAATATTTCCGACTGAGAATTTGACAATTGGAGAGATGGTTACCTTGTCACATTGTGAACATTAATTTCTCCAGATATTTTTGAAAAGCGGGATTTTGCCGGCCTAAAGGAGCCTTCCGCCGATTTCGAAAATTTTGGAATATAAAATTGTGAATTGACTTCTAATAAGAAGTAAATATAGGTTCCCTTCATTAGAAAAGAAGGTAAGATCCTTTTTTGTAAAAGCAGAAATAGTTCTAATTATTGCCTTATGAACTAGGCTAGGCTCCAAATTATAGACTACCTTTTTATCGCATTCAGGATAAATGTTAAAATTTAAGTTATAAACTATTTTTAAGTAGTCTATAAATTGGTCAAAATTTTCACAGATTGCATTTTGTATATTTTTCTTTTAAATTTAATTAGGGACCTAGTTTTGGACATATAACCTTTATTGGAGGATTGGGGATCACCGACCTTTATTGGGGTTTCAAAACTTGGACGACTTTAATTTGGAATTAACGTCAAACCTCGACTCGTGGAACTATCTAGCCCGGGACAACTAACTGAATGATCTTCTTTATTTCTTAACCACATTTCACGGATTTGGTCCTATTTGTATTCTCCTGACAAGTAGGGAGCCTTTATGTGTTGTTAAAGGTCAGATCAGATCATATTAGTTTTTTTTGTTGTAAAATTTACTTCATTATTTTCTGTAAACCAACAAACTCTTGAGTTTTGCGAGTAATTTTTTTTACCTTGTTTTTTTTATAATTTCAAATATGAATCATTGTGCTTGTCTTGACGAATAGCTTTAATCCTAAAGAAACCTCAACCTATTTCTTTCCCTTTCTCAATTTAGGTTAAAAATTGAGTGGCGCCCCATTTGGGAATTTGAAAGCATACAAAAATTTTTCAACATCTTAAACACAAAAAAATCTTGCAATGAACCCTGACAGCACACATTAACGTGATGAGCTTAGTCGGAGCCCAAAATTTGATCTTTTAGGTTACTAATTGAATAATGAAATGAAAGTATTTTTAATGAATTTATATTTATATTAATTTTTGCTGTTGGTTACTCTTTAATCTGTGGTAGTTTTTTTTTGTACGGTCTAAATGTTTTTCCTAAAGAAGACTCCAATAGTAGATTCAAAATCGTCATCTGACAACTCTTGAACCAACTTTACTTTGTATGGATGGAACTTCTAACAGGACACAAACATCTAAAGTTTTTCTGTGCCCTGATTTGGATAAATATTTCACTGAACCAGTTTCGTTAAACTTTTTTACTAATTTATTGATAGTAATCTTGTTATGGGATTTCGGTTAGGATATAAATTATTAAAAATATTACACGTTTCTTGTTGACTTCTACGCCTATCACCATATCCTAATATCGTTAAAATATCAATTCGTTCTATTTTAGATAAACGATAAATTGTGACTTTTAATAAACTTCAAAATAATAATTTCTTGAAACATCAAATTTCTTGTTGTAGCAGTCGTAGCCACCTAAATGTATTATTTTAGTTTGGCGTTTAGGTATAAGGAACTTTCGATGAAAAATAATAACTATTTCTTAAGGATTAAGGAAAAATATACATGGTGATCCTATTTGAAATAACAAAGTTCCTGAAAAAAAAAGACCATAATACCGGGAGTATCACAAGATCCTTGCGCACAAAAATTTATAAAAATCTTACAAGCCGTTTCTGAGATAATTGAGACGTTCCATACATAAAACTCACTCTAGATTTATCTACATATTTCATACAGTAAAGTAAGTATATAATACATTAACAATAATCAAAAATCGTTGATAACCTTCCAATTCCTTTTTATACATACACTTTTAAGGTTATGTTTACTAGCGAATCAGCGAATCAGCCTCATTCTACAATCTACGAATCGAAGAATTGACTGTATTCAATATAAAGCATTAAAAATTTGTATGGGGCTTATGATGTCATCTCCTAACCAAGCAGTTTTGGCAAAAATCAAGAGCCACTATTAAATATTCTGGAGAATAAAATCATCTCTTCTTTTGACAGTGGCCTTGATAAATACCAATTATGATATCTTGAATAGTCACCAAATTACCTGAATAAATATGGTTACAAAAACACCGTATAAATAAATAACTTAATACTTACAATCATACTGAATGAATTTGGAGACATTGTAACTGAAATACATATTTACACATGGGTCTAAATGAGTCTATGGAACAGGAGCAGCATTTTTTGTTTCAAATATAAATCATGTTAAAAAATTTAGAATTCCAAAATTTTTTTTAGTTTCAGCAAAAAACAATGCTTAGTATGGTGCCTACTAAATCCAGTTCAAACTGTTGCTATAATGACAGAATCAAAATCAGTTTCACAAGCTACCGAAGCGTCTCCATCAAACATTTATATTCAGCAACTTATTTTCGAAAAAAAAAACCGTTTAGAAAGTGGGTCACAATTTCCCAAACCTCCTCTACGCTACCATGACGAGTTTATTTCCTCATTTCCTTCAGATAAATGTATAGACATGTTTGTATATTAACATTTTTCAAAGAATCAAAATAGATACGTGGAGATTTCACTAAAATTCTTCATAAAACTGACAGTTTTGTTTGTATATACTGTCTCTCACTTTCGGTAAACTAAAATAAAAACTAGAGAGAAAAACAATGCTGATTTCAGAAAAAACAGCATTTGTTTGCCCTTGTTTCTTCATGAATACTTAATCAAATATAATGTAACACACAATATTCGAGATAGTGTGTTTTAACTTGAATTTATTCTATGAAGGATATTCTTTGTAGACAAAAGCCTTATAAAATTAAATATATATTGATATCACTTACCTGTGCTACATTTTCAAAGTGTTCGTGACTTTTTTGGTAAACTCTAGCTTTCTGAAGATTCCGCCCAATGCCGGTATTTTTCCTAATAAATACTTCCCCATGATTTGCTAACCAATCCAATACCTTAAATATAAAAAAATTAACTATTAGAACAGTTAGAAGAAACAAAGTAAAATAGAAGATTCGGCTATTTAAATAGATGATACAATTTGTAAGACACTTTGAAGAAGAGATATCCGGAAAAAAATATATCAGTGTCTCCAATAATTTGATGTATACTGTTTAGTTTAACCACTATTGACGCTACAAACTGAATTTAAAATAGGTGCCACTGGACGGCGCTGAATTTGGCTTCTATAGCGGGGAACAACAGTACAATCTGTAAAGGTGTTTGATAATGTTCAGTTTTTTATGTGTTTTTAGTGATTTTGATAAGGTTTTCCTCTATTCTTGTAATTTCCGTTATTTCCCAAACGTGTTTGTGTGGTTAGAACAAAAAGTTGTGTTTAAGAATTCGAATAACCCTTTTTAACATCATGGAATATATTGGAGTCATAAGCAGACCTCTAAAAGAAAGTGAAGCGGTTTTTAAAGCAGGACATATAGTATTGTGTGGCCTAGAAGGAGCAAAAGGAGTTTAAGTCCACGAACGTCAGGTCTAACTTACCAGCCTCGTGAGATAACAATTTGTTGTTAAAGATTGGAAATGCATTTTTTCATGTAAGTACGGGAGGAAGAGACTTGATTATCTATCAAAAAGGTGTACAAGAGTTGCATTGGCCACTAGAATGGGGTTTTAACAAGCAGTTAACAACTTTTATCGCGTTTTTATTATTTTCGAAGTGCACCTTATGGATGTGTGGTTGTTTTTATCTCAGTAAATCACTTTAAATAGGTATATTATTTTAGTTCGTATTCTGACTTTATTGTTCACCTCTATTGAAACAAAAATCAACAGATGCCGCCCCCTTCGTAGTTTTCGCGAATAGTTTAATGAACAACGGTAGACAAATGACAGATAACTTTTTACCTGTTTAACATCTTCTTGAAATAATCTCAATGCCAGCCTTTGATGAAGTTTGATCTTTTTAGCGTGCCATTTTTGCTCGAGTGCTCTATGGTGATTTAAAATTTGATGTATTACTGCTAAAACGTGACTAGCTCCTTCGCTATAATCGGCAGCAGGATTACCACCTGGTCTGTTTTCAAAATTTGTTCCTTCGCCCTATCAAGAAACGTATCCATTATTATAACTATAAATTGTAAAAAATATCCCGATGAACAGAACCAAATTGAAACCAATTTTAATTTAATAAGTGAAAGGAAGGTAATAGTAGATACCAAATATCAGAACAAACAACTGATGAATGATTAACTACTCATGGTGTATATGAGGTGAATAAGGGCATTCATTTGTGCCGATTAAAAATATACGAAAATGATATTCAAATTTTGCTAAATTTAAATAGTTTCAATTAGGTTCCACATTTTGGAAATTTCTACATATACATAGTTTCTACTTTCTTTTTGAACTTTAGACATAAAAATTTCAAAACTGCATTTTTACTTAGCAGTAAAATTAAGGTCGAATAAATGCTTATTTTTTATAATAGCGTTACTTCAAAGATTCAAGACACACTAAGTTTTGGAACTTCTTTATTTGCAACCAAATTATTAGATATAAAAAAAACCTCTTTACCATAATAATTTAAACGCAATAAGAAAATAGAAACTACCGCTGTTTTTATTAAAAGTATTGCAGAAGTTTTATGAGGTATAGTTTTAACTTTATACTTGCAAGCATTTGTTGACAAATTACTAGTTAAATTTATTATGAAATTACGGCGCTTGAAATATCATAAGGAGAGAACAATGATCAAATAATATCTTAACCATTTTGAAGAATTCTTTGCTTGGTGAATGAAACAATAATTTCATTTTATCACCATTTCGAATATTCAAGCTTATAAAAATTAATCAGAATCTAAATTTTAACGTAATTAATGGAAACGGAAGAAATGTAAGTATTAACAGAAAAATAGAACTTTAATTATTAAATTGTATACATCGATTTCAAAAAAATCTGACCAACAAACTCCTTGTTAAAACTATCTCCCTGAAAATTGTATTAAGGCTTTTAAAGACATGCAGACTGTCAAAAATCTGCGTGACTATATTTGAAATCATATCAACATTAAAATAATTATAAACATTAGTGTTAAATGCAATAAAATTAATGAACTAAATATATAGATAGAAAGTTGTATTTACATGTTTTTTATCCTTCCCAGGTTGATTGCAGACCTGAACTAAGTGGTCCAATTGATAAAGTAGTTTCTTACTGGTACTATGAACCTGTCACCAAAAACCAACACCTTCAATATATTTATTCTACATACAGCTAGAGGAAAATGAACTGGGGGTTAGGGTGGGATAAAAAAACCAACTAACACGGAAAAATGCGTTGCTAGAAACCTTAAAAAAATTCTCACCAAATAGGAGCTCTTAATTCCAATAGCAGCATCGCAGTCCGATAGAAAAAAATTCATATCTCATCATTAATTGATTGCACAGAAAAATGTTTTTGAACAATTCTGTGGGAAATGTTCTACAAAAAAGGTATGTTATATGTTTTCCGTAAACTCCACCATTTGAATGATATTAAAGATTTAAGTTTGATTATTTCAAGTCAAACGTTATCTTATGTTTTGGCAATTAAATCAAGTATACAAAAAGATATTCATCATCATCATACCGACTGCAAGAGTTTTTGATTAAATAATCGAAACAACTCAATTTAACTCTTGACTTTCATACAAATTTAATTTTTTGCATTAATATAAGTATTATTTTAAAAATTTTTGAAAACTTTTTTGTCGTTGGGAAAATTTCCTCTCTATTGAATTTTTCTTTTGTATTTTATTTCTTCTGTTTACCTTTTATTTCTTCAGAGCTCAAAGCATTATTGGATATTGTAGATCATAAATCATTAAAACTGCTTGATAATGATATTCAAGAACCATAATCAAATCAAAATAGTGATACCACTTTTATAGAGCAGTTCATTTCCTACAAAAATTTCTTTTGTGCACTTTTCAACAGCCATTTCTTGTCGAGTAATAAAATTAATAAAAAAATGACATTTGACTCAAAATAATAAAACCTAAATTTTCAATATCAATCAAATGGAGAGGTTTACGGAAAATATATAAGACACCTTTTTTGTAAAGCATCAAATTTGCTACAAATTTTCTCAAAAACATTTTTCTATGCAATCAATTAATTATGAGGTATGAATTTTTTTCTATTGGTACTGCGATGCTGCTAATGGAATTAAGAGCTCATATTTGGTGAGAATTTTTTTAAGGTGTCTAGCAACCCATTTTTCCATGACGGCTGTAAAAAAATTGTTGATTTTTTTTACCCATTTTACTGAGAGTATTATAATTAAAATTAAATTGTTTATAAAAACATGCACAGATTTTTCTAGCATCAGAAAAGAGGCAGAAATAATAGTATTAAAAGAAATAACTAATATATATTTATGGGATGAATATTTTATATTCAATAAATTTCAGGAAAAGAATTTCAATAAATGATCTTCGGTTAATGGATTATGGAGTTTTTAAAGAGGCCATGGAAAATTATAATTTATATTAAGTCTGCTCCAATACACAAGATCTGTTAGAACATTTTAATTTCGGAAAATCTAATATAACTCGACCTCTTTTCTGTTTAAATACGTTTAAAATTAGTTGAAGATATAGTTCTTAGGTCGCAAATTAATCTACTTTTATATAATCCTGGTGCCTGTCTATTTTGATTAGCAGAAAATCTTTGTTAACTATTGTCCTTCCCTTTGGAAGATATCAGAATAAACCTTTAATAGTCTTTACGTTAGATGTCTTCCATTGTAATTTAAGAAGTAATTTACTTTACTTTAAGCTGTCAGTCTAATAATACACATAACTATGTATATGTCAAGCACTATTCATTTGATTGTAAAGTGATTCGAATTATTAAAAATATTAAAAAGGTAACATAAAATTTTTAACACACATCCTAACGTCAAAACGTTTCTTTATTAGCACATGGTTTTAAGGAAAAGCCAGAAGTAGCAAATTGCTAAAGCTGGTGACGAAAGCAAATGTTGACTGGAAGACATGTAGTGACTAAAAAACGCGTCTTGTGATTCGGCGCATCATCATGTGAAAGAAGAAAGCTGTGAGCCCTGTTTTTGGTAACATAGCACATCGTTTTAGAAACGTTTCAGTAATTCGGAGTTTAGTTATACCCCTTGGAAGAAATTCTGATTACACTACACCCTCATAATCGACAATAACCAAAGATCATGACTTTGATGTTTGCTTTTGATTGAAGGCACTTTTAGGTTACTGATTCTCCACTAGTCTGAAGTTCTTCACTATGTTCAATTTTCAATTGCAGAGAGTTAAGCTCTCTGAAACCCGACAATCACTACTAAACCTATAAATGATATTTTTGATGAAGAACTTAATGTTTAACATGAGTTTTGATGACCTCTTCCAGAGCTAAGAAACCCGAGATCTTTCAAACTACTACAAAGGGATAATCATTTAGATCTACTGACAGCTTTCTGCAAGGAAATTAGACACTTGAACGTCTTCTGAATCAATATTGGCCATGATGTAATAGATTATAATGAAAATTTGTTTGGTATACGACAACCTTACAAGAGAAAAAAGTTCTTGGTGCTAGGATTGAGAAACATGAAAAAATAGAGGAAGAAAATGTTTAATAGCTAGTTGACAACCTCCCGAGTTCTACAACAGCTGTGTCTTTACCTAAAGGTTGTGCGGCAGCAGTATTTCATTAAATTAAATAAAAATTGTCAAGATGAATAGTGAAATTTTAACTTCTATATCTGGGTAAATAATTGTGATTTGATTTGTCCCAACAAATTTAGAATTAAGTAAGCCTTACATTTTTCTTAGATCTCGCTGATTGTTTTTAAACGAGAAATTTGCATTTAACTTACAAAAAGTAAATCTCTCACTTTCCTATTATATTTACTTTATTTAAGGGGCATGATTATGATAAGAGATGAGAGAAAAAGTTAGCACCAGGATTACATATCATTAATTTATTATTTTAGAAGTAGATTCGATAGGACCCCAACACCCTCATTCTTAAATTCATTTTATACTGATTACGTTCGTTGGTTTTAGATCCTTTTCCAATTCTTCAATACTGATGGGTAAATTATGGCATACTTGTAACATCAAATCCAGTCCGTTCAGTAACGACTGGTAGGAATTATATACCTAACATATAAACTATGTTAATATTATATCGAAAATTCTCATATTTACTATATTAGTATTATTGGAAAGGCAATGTATACTACAAAATTATTTTATAATTGAACAGATTTTCAATATTCAAACAAAAAACTAGGTGAAAGGTTCTATTAACACAGTAATTTTTATTAAGACATATATAACCGTTTAAATAAATACACATGATGATAAGAGAATTGCTAATTGGGTCTTTGCGACCCACAGCGTTTTCATAATCCCAAAAGAAATCAATTGGAGATAAATCTAATGTTTTGGGCAACCACTTAAAGAGATAATTTTATTGTTTCAAATATTTGGAATTGGTGAAAATGCTTCAATAATTAATGTATGCAAAAGTGAATTGATCTTAATGGAGAATATTTTCAATGGACGTCAACTCATGTCATTTGAGATCATTTTCCATTTCATAAACCAATTATTATGAGAACTGTCAAAAAACAATGAAGGAATAAAGGAAATAAAACTTCGTTTTATAAATTCTTCTTAATATTTACTGATCACTAACGGTAAAAAATGCGCCGAGAGTCGACGACTCTTTTATTGGTTTAATAATTCTTTCAGTGCTACCTTAGGCAGGGTCCTAAAAAATTCTTTACATATCTATTTTGGACACTTCAAAATAACGTATATTAACAGTATTCCTACCGTAGCCGGTCAAGTACCCGGTCTTTCACAAGTTATATTTTTCAATATTGAATGGAGACCAATAGCCAGCTATTTTCTTTTATTCAAGAGTACATAATATACATTTTCTTCTTCTTCGTCGCATTTTTTACAAATGGGCTTCTCAACTGTATAATTTCCGCATATGTACTTTTTACATTTTAGACAGATTTTGTTTGTCTTATTATCTTTACAATACCTTATCTAAAGTATTTTCCGTTTACGGGAACCTGAACTTATACTTGCGATGTGCATTGGTTGATTTTCTTTACTGAGCATTTGATGGTATTGGATGGCAAGTTCTTCTGCCACTTGGAACAGAAATTGCAGTCTTGTAATTTATCCTCCTCCCGAAACGTTAGCATTTTAGAAAAACTATTGGACAGTTTTATTTTGAGTCATCAACCCGCAACAACATTCGAAAATAAATGTCAATATTGTAACAATTCCTTAGCACTACACAAAAAACAATATCACTCTCAAGAATACTTTTTAATGTTACATTCAATTCGGGAATTCACGTACTTATTTGAATCACATTTTCCTACATATATATCTGAATACATACATTCATAAACCTTTTCATTTGAAAGAAAATTTCGATTCGCAATATAAAACCTTTGACCTCCCAGTTTTTCATTTGATAGTACAGCGTTAGTATTACCTCTGTATATGCTTGACACATAGATTCGTATAAGTTTTGATGTTGGTGTATCGAATTTTCCAACATCATAATCTCTGAAGGGATATTCCCTGTTTCTGATGCAGATTTCCATGAAGGCACATTCTCCACATATTGTTCCGCCTTATGGTGAAAAATCACAGACAATGCCAACACCGCAGTTCTAAAACAGTGAATGAATGAGCGGAATACAACAGATGCTTCCAAATCTTACCTTTCATCTAATCCAGCTGCAAAATCTTTCCATGTTCGATCTAACCGTCCGGCAACCGAGCGTATATGCGACGCGGCATAATGACCGCCTTCGATAAGACGCGACGCGACCGAAAGTATACGATTAATATTCACGTAAACGTTCATTGAACTCATTGTAAAATGTTGATGTTCTTCTTGAAGTTGCTTCGCTAGCTGGTAAGTGTGGCCTATTTCTACGTAATTAAGAAGGAAGACGTCTTTGTTGTGGCAGATCCACTCAAACATCTAAAAGAAAAAAATCGTGATATTAAACCAATACTTGAATTATAAAAGTTTTAACATCACGTAATTGTATGCTGGTTAGATAATCGAGGTGGTTTTGGATATTGATTGTTATATTGAGGTGATTATTAAAGATCAATATTGGAATAAATGATTCATTCAATAGGGTACTTGAATGGTTTGAGAAAAAATAGTTCTGGATAGTTTATATCCAGCTTTTATTATATATTTTTTTAATTCTTTGATCAATATATATAGAGAAAAAAATTATTAAAATTTCCAAAATTTTGTAAGTAGTTTAAACATTTCAGTAAGGCCGTGACATATAGCGTGACATCATAGGTATAAAATAAACACTGAACATATGATACAAAGTAAATACGACAATTATTCTTTCGGTTATTCTGAAATACGCGCTATTATTGAACTTTGATTAATCTGAAAAATGGTATATAAATCATGTTTTGTGCTATTCCGAAAGCTCTTTTCGTTCCTCATAGCACAGTTGCAACTCAAATACTGTGATAGCCTTCAACTGATCAGTTACAACCTTTTGAATGTTTGCTGACGTTCTAAAATAAACTCCCTTCAGATGAGTTTTCAATTAAGGTTAAAAGAAACAGTCAAGAATGAATGGTCATGTGACTGAAATCAACTGAAAAGTTCTCAAATCCTATTAAAATGTTCATTATTTCTTTTGCAAAAGTTTTTGTTGTACTATGCTAAAGTCCGAGGTAAAATCTGATAGCTCACGGTTGTGGAATTGATGCTAGATTACTTCAAATGTAATTACTAAGTTTGGAAACCAAAAATTTGTGGAGTGGTAAGTTCACAGAACTCAAGAGGCAGTTGGACGAGTTGGAAGTCCAGAAATGTATGTAAATCGCCCAGCATGTGTGGACAACTCTAAAAGACATTACAAGTAGAAGCCCTCATGTTCGGCGCTTGGATGGTCTTCCAGAGTGAGTGGGATAGAGAAGTTGGCACATGGAGTGTTGACGATCTTCGGGTTGATTTATTCGTCTGAGCCAGTGTTCCCTTCCATGAATATAATAAAAATTGAATGCGACAAATATATAGTTTTGCTTGAATTTTAAAAGCTACTCGTAATAGCCAGATTTATTTAAAGGAGAAACCTGCTTTGAGGCTTCATAAAATCACATAAATGTTTTCCTAAACTATCCAAGAATGTGTCCCTAAAATTTCAGAAGCAAATTCGAAATATTTTCGGAGTTACAGAAGAATTGTTGAGCAAGCGTCGAGTAAGTATACGAGCGACCAGATCGCTCAGAAAGCGCCCGCTCCTTCCCTCGAACTTTTGTGCGTATTATAATCCAAAGAGACTAAAGGTCCTTCGAAAGGAATCGCTGATTAGCATATTAATGCGGTAAGCTCAAGAAAATTACAATTTTTTACATACGAAAGCTTGACTCGCGACTTCTCGGTTTTTCATTTTTACGATTGTTCCTAATTGGCGGGAAAGAAAGGCAAAAGTCTTATCGAAAGGAGACAAAATGGATTATATTCGGTTTTAAACTTCCTTTTAGGTGAACCTAAAAACACTCAAGATTATTCCACTTTTTAAACAATCTAAAGAGATTTCATAGATTAACTAGAAGCTATACTATTGGAAAATAATTTTTTTTGGGTTCTTTGTTTCAGATGAAAATTGCGACCTGCATTTTTCCCGCCGCACAACAAATGCTTGTACCAGGCATAATATGACATGTATTTAATGGAAAAATTTGAGAAGGCTGTTGAAATATATAACAATATACCCTGAAAGTTTCGTTTCAATCGGATATGTTCCCAAAAAAATCCTCGAAAAAATCTATTTTTTGAAGCATCTCCTAAAACATTCAAAAAACATATAAGACCAATGCTCAATAATGAAACGAAAATTTTTATTGGATCTTTAAGAACAGAGAAAATCAGTGAAATTGTAACTTTTGGCTCTTCCGTTTCAAATGGTTACCAACCCCTTGTTTAGTTCATAAACTTATTTACTGAAAATAAGTATCAAAATTAAATGGTAGCCTCAAATTTGTGAACAAATCATGACAAATATATTCAATCAATACCATTAAAAATGATAAAAAGTTCGCCTTACTTTTTCACAATCCTGTTCAAATAACCGCAACTGAAAGCACTGGTCCAATTTGAGCTTTTTGTGGTGCCACAGTTGAAGGAGGTGCTGTTGTGAAGAGTGAACTGCCTCTAAATTTTGTAAAACTAAGTTTTTGGTACCTAACAGATCGGAATTCGTATTATTAGGAGATTCTGGTTCTCTTACTCCGCCTACCCCTCCGCCGCCTCCCCCTCCTCCGCCTTGACCCGTGTCGAGACCACAAGACTTTTGTAACAAACGCTGACCTACAATAACATACAATTTTTGATTAGAGTTTCATTAGTTTCGGTAAAAGTTATCAAGCAGTTCGTATTAATAACTTCCCTCTTCAAAAGAACGTAATAATGATATATTGATAATGATATATGATGAACATGATATAATAATAAACAATAAACAAAATTTTATTCCTTCGAAAAATATACAGAGTATGAAATTGGTGTGGAATAACATTATACACTAACCTAATAAATCAATATCATCAACTGGTGCTTTCATAATCTTCTTTTTCATTTCATTGTGCAGATCAATTTTATGCTTTGCCCCGCTCACATCATCAGCAAAATCATTTCTCGCCAAGTCTTCCTAAAATCATATCACACAAATAGAAATATTTATTAATATCATCCTACATGTAGGTTATCACGGAATATGTTAACCTGTATAAAAAATAGGTACGAATATTGTTTTTTCGTATTTAATTTTGGTTTGATTTTATTTTAGAACATGATACTAGTAAATCGAGGTAGTTTATTGTACCTTCTTGCCTAAAGTATTTTAGCTAAACATTTTTTCATACCCTATAGTTGTCAAATTTTATAAATCATATTCGTATTGATTATAAAATTTGAAAATTAACGAGATACAAACTTAATCACTTCAAATGTATGACTTAATCGACTCAGTTTCTTTATTAATGCCTTTCTGAGTATTTACATATTTAGTTAACCACTTTAAACCTCAGTTTTTCCGATTTAAAGAAATATTTTAGAAGATGGTCATTTACTTTATTTTTATAATCACCTCTTTCCAAAGAAATCATAACATAAAAATAAAAACTTTGAAAAGGTAAATATTAAAGCTGCACTGTCTTGCACTACACTGGCTGAACTAACTCTAGACCCAGTGCAAGCAATACAGTGAACTGGGTGAACTTTTTCTCTTGCACTGCTACTAACAATAGCGAAACTAGCGCTAGTTCTGCTACAAAGAACGCTTTAGTGTACACTTCCTGAACTAGTTCTGCCAGTGCAGCTACCAAGAACAAACCTCAGATTTTTTTACTACTCCAGATGGTTGAGACTACGAGAACAACATTGACAATTACCAAAAATTTTATTTGAATTGACAGACACGTTAAAATAGAGAATGAAGTCTTAGAGCCATTCGAGACATTTTTAGGTATGAGGCAGGGTGAGGCGCTGGTGTGTCTCCTCTTCAACACGGTACTAAAAAAAGTAGTTCGAGATGCGCAGCTCGACATTAGAGGTAACACCTTTAATAAATCGTCGCAGGTGCTTGTCGACGCAGACCACATAGACCTGACCTCTAGAACCCTAAGGAAAGCAAAAGCAAACTTCTATAAATTTTAAGAACGCAGCAAAGAATATGGGACTACAAATCAATGCGAACTAGACAAAGTTCATGGCTGCGACGAAAGAGTACAGGACTAGAAATGCGGGTCAAAATATTACAATTGGAAAATATAACATCGAAGCCGTCGGAGCCTCGATAAAGAGATAAAAGCGTATAATACTTGAACTATTGAATTTACTCCAAAACACAATTCGTATTGTCTTAATGAATATTTACCTGTAAGTCATCTAATCTATCCAATAGGTCGGCGGCTTGCCATGCAAATTCTTCAATAGCCAATCTAACTTCAAGCCAATGAGCATGATCATAAGATAAAGCACCTTCTAAGTCTGATGTCAGTTGGCTACTGTCAATTATTTTCGGCAAAGCTTCGATACTTATCATGTTGGTCTAAAAATTAAATGAAACTTTGAAACTATCATACAAACATTTTGATAATATTTTCAAAACATAAATTTTACTATGATGAATTTATATTCAATATAAATTTATGTACGATTTTTTCTCCTTCTAGCTCCATACACTTTTCTCAACGATGTTCAATAACTTCGATACCTTTTTTTATAACAATTGTCGAACTCCTCAAAATAACCATTAACTGCCGACATAATCTCTTCATTGTTGGAAAATCTTTGACCACCGAGCTATTTTTTCAATTCTGGGAATAGAAAATAATCCGAGAGGGCTACCTCTGGCTAATAGGATGTATGAGTATGTATTGCAGTAAAGGATGTGTGAGCTGGTGCATTGCCTTGATGAAACAACACTTTCAAACGTTGCAATAACCTCGTATATTACTCGCCGTTGATAGTTTTTCCTTTTTCAAGATAGTCAACGAAAATTATTCCAAGCGCATGCCAAAAAACCGATGCCATGACCTTTTCTGGAAATGGAATGGTCTTTCCCTACTTTGAAGGCGGTTTTCCCTTTTCAGCCCATTGTTTTGATTGTTCTTTTGTTTCTGGGGTGAAGTGATCGATCGTTCCAGGCATGGTTACGAGAAAGCGTAAAAATTCAGCTTGATTTCTGTGAACCATTGCCAAACACTAAATGGAAGCTTTCTCATGTCGAAATTTGCGATATACTGTACTTTTTGACATGCCTACTGTCTTCTAGCTTGCGCACTTTCAGTCGACGATCATCCATTACCGCTTTATGGATTTTTTTCAACATTTCTGGAGTCATCAAGTTCATTTGGTCGGCCACTAAGGTGCTGGTCTTCGCAGGTCGTACGCCTCGTTTATACTCTACTACCCAATATTTTACTGTTGATAACGATGGAGCAGTCTCATCAAGAGTAGAATCTAGTTCAACTTTTATATTGGTTGAGCCTAGGCTCTTTGTAGCCGGTTCTTCCTTTTCAGTTCATTGTTTTGATCGTTCTTTTGTTTCAGGTGTGATAGAACCACATACCATCCATAGTTATGTGACGACACAAAAATTCTTTGCGATAGTTCCTGCCTAGATTGAACTGGACACATTTTTTAATAACATGCTTGGTGTGTTGCCCAGGCTTTCAGAGTGTTCGGTTCTAGACCCATACACTCATATTCCAGCTCTATCTGTTGTTTTAGAGCCATCCGTGTACCATTTGACGGCATTTCTGTTCATTTCTCGTATGGTGTTTCGATCGCACTTCCATAGCTCAGTATCGAATCGAATTTTTTCTCAAAGCTAAACTTTTTTAGTATTTGGAAATTTTTTAAGGACAGTTTTTCCTTGTTAATTCCGTTTCTGAACATTCTGAGCGACGTTTTTTCGACACGCTTTCCAATATTATAAGGAGAAGTGGGATATTTAGAATCAAAGTTTCTTTAGCGATGGAAGCTAGATGACAGATATTAATATTTCGATTAAATCATATCATTGAACTTATTTTGGGGACATTTTATGCTTAAATAATGCTAAAAAAGAAACTTAAATATAATTCGTGCAACTACAGTGAGTTTTCAATGGAATTATAAATCGTCGCAAAATGTTGACATTGTAAAGGAAGTTTTCTTGATTTGTTGACTTTAGCATGTCTCTCAAAATACACTTTCTGGATTTGAATTGAGATTTTTTCTACAAAAACCTTGTCTTGGTGCTATTGGTGATGAACAAGATATCGAGGTAGAGTTCTATCAAGAAAAATAAAATCCAAACAGAGTACCAACAGATTAAAAACTGTTCAATTGTATATCAAAGTCATGGAGTTTTATGCATTGATGTAATCCATCAACTGGTTATTGAAAAATATGAATATCTATCAAACAAACATAATAGACAGTAAATAAGTAGTGAAAAAATGAAGTGCATAATTAATTTCAAAATATTTAGTTATGTTGACATTTTATGGAACTGGAATTTTAAAATATTCAATTTATGGAGCTTTTAAATAAATGTATAAAGTATCATAGCATATGAATCGACTTTACAAAGGTGAAGTTTTGCTGTACAAATAAAGCTTTTGAGTACGAACAAGTGCAGCGAGTCATTAATTAAAATGCTATGCAAGCTCAGTGGGCCGCTTTTCTCGGTCGGTTTGTTTTATCGCATTTTAATTTCATAAACAAAAACACATTATGATGTTTTAAATTAAAAAAAAAATAACATACGAGGTATCAATTTGAAAATTGACACTTTCGTGTAAATAATAAACTGAGGGGCATAATAACAAGAAATTATATTATTTAACGAGTTAAATAACTTAATTAAAAAACGATTTATTAACATAAAATATAAATAAATTAAGTGGTTTCAATAATCTGACTACTGTTCTCGTTGGATATTAAAATTATATATGACCCTCTATGCAAGTTTATTCCCACTTAAATACTAATTCTATTATTTACAAAAGCTATAAATAATTATATATTTTTTAATTTCTTATTTCTTAGACCTTTTGATATGTTTATGTTTCTAAATGTTCTTGATTTTAGGTCTCCTCTGTTTTAAAATTAGTTTTTTTTAATAAGATTGATAAAAAATTGTCGTTTCGACGTATGGTCTCGGATTACCTAATTTCTGTCTTGTATTAATGTGACTGTGAATGTCTACCTATTCAACTTCTACTTACTATTGTATTCGTTAAGATTTATTGTAAATTGACCATCCTCAACGTCTTACTTAAGCGTTTCCTTATGTCCTTTAGACACTTGAAGTTCCATTAACTTATCAAATTACTTACCCTTATTTTTGTATCGATGTGACTTCAACGACCATAAATATAATTATAAATGCTTCTAAATGTTCTTGATTTCAGGTCTCTTCCATTTTAAAATTAGTTTGTTTTTAATAATTTTTGAAAGATTGCTAAAAAATTCACCTTTCGACTCAACTTCAGTCTTTATCAAAATATTGTATTGACACTGACAATTTGCGTGCATATTTATATTAATTTTTTTTTATTATAACAAATTTCTATTTTGATTTTATTCTTATTTTGATGTTCATAATGTAGGTGATCTATTGATTAATATGAATACGTACGCAAATTATCAGTGACAATATCATATTTTGATAAAGACTGAAGTTAAGTCAAAACGTCAATTTTTTATCAATCTTTCAAGAATTTTTTAAAAAATTAAAATTTTAAAACAGAAGAGACCTAAAATCAAGAACATTTAGAAGCATTAATAATTATATGTACGGTCGTTATAATATATAAATAAGGGTAAGTAATTTGATAAGTTAATGAAAGTGTCTAAAGGACATATAGAATCGCTTAAGTAAGACGTCGAGGACGGTCAATTTACAATAAATTATTATTATATGGTTAACAGATCTTAAATGTTCGGCGATTAATAATAAAGGCGTTTAAAATAAACTAGAGAAATACTCAACATAAAACGCTTATAAACGATCTACATAATCTATCTAAGAAAATCATTAAAACTGAATGGTGTATAACTACGGCCTCATACAAAAAATTTAAATTAATTAATTAAATAAATAGTGGATCAATCATAGCTCTTAACCCATAGAAGACATATTTTCAACTAAATTAACATATCTAGTCGAAGGACTCCGTTATTGTCACTTAGTCCGAATTTCTGGAACCGTTGGTGATATTCATCCCGATTACACTATTTACGAGACTTTTGAGGTAGACAAATAAAAACAAATATTTATAATTGGATATGGCTTATTGGTTTTTAAACTATTCTTTATCAAGATCAATACATTTTTGTATGAGTTCGAACCAATTGTCGATTCAAAAACATGTGATTTGAACGCATCAACTACTTCTTCATGTGTAGAAAAACGTTGACCTCGCAATTTATTTTTAATCTGTGGGAATAAGAAGATATCATTGGGTGCCAAACAAGGACTGCCATCAATTCGATGTTTTAACTGTTCAAAAACTTTTTTTTTAAACTGGTGTGTGGGAGCTCGCATTGTCCTAATTTTTTCGAAAACTTCTGGAATACAAATGTTGGTGTACTATTCAGAAATGACCTTTCTACGTTGTTCTAATGGAATGGTAGCTACACATCCAGTTATACCGAAAAAATAGACGACCATTTGCGTAAACAACTTTTGTTAGATTTGGCTAGACTTGAAAAAACCATACAGGCGATTGTTGGTTAGCTTTGGGTTCATATGCATAGATCCATGATTCGTCGCCTCACGCGAATCTATAGACGTCTCTTGAAGCACCACGATTAAATTTTTACAAAATTTTTCTCACAGTGTCACGTGACGTTCTTGCAATATCAGGTTACGCACAGCATCGATGGGTTCTGGCAAAACAGCCGATTTTGGACGACTTCCACGAAATTCATCCTATAGCGAAGGGAGACCACGATTGAATTAGGAAAACCAGCGAAACACCGTGGCTCGAGATGGTGCTTCATCACAAAAAGTCGAAGCGAGTTGATCAGCACACTGCTGTTGGTTTAATCCACGTCGAAAGGCATAGACAATCATCACAAGAAAATTTTTAAACAACTCGTACTAATACCGACATACTTTAACGTCGGTCTCTGAAGACGACATGTTGGTTGTAGAAACGCCCGTCAGACAATGTAATTGTAAGTTTTGGTGTAGCAGAGAACAATGTGTTCAACATCATCATCTTCATCGGCATTTTGTTTATTGTCAGCGTACGTAATTATTCGAACTACAATCCCCCATAAATTTTCCATATAGTTATACTGAGGGGTTACTTCAATAGTTCTATATTTCTTGCTTCGAATCAGACCACTCTCTACTCCTGTGGTAATATTATTAACCATCATTGTTACTTAAAAATGGAAATAATTGTTCTTCGAGGAGGTATTCTCTACTATCCATTCACGTTGACGTATACGCTAAGAACAAAACTCTAGACTCTAAAAATGCATCCCAAACCATTAAAATCCAAAATCAAACCATAAAAATCCAAAATTTTTTGTTCGAAAATACAGGGGATTTTTTCTAGAATCGTACCCGTAACAGTTAAATGCATCCTGACCATCTGATTCAAATTATAAATTATCTAAAAGAAGCTTGAAAAACAAAATGTTTGAAGACTGCAACAAAGACTCAGGAAATTCCAAACTGAATCCCGACAATTTTATGACGCGGTCCTGTTACCAACTTCAGATGCACGATATTCTAATTTGTGTTTAATATTTCTTAAGGTAGCTACAGCGATAATTCTTCTCAGTTCATAAGAAATTTATTTTCAAGGGGACATATTACATAAATATTTGTAGTCCTTGTAGTTTAATTCTTCAGGATGGGTAGATTTTATCATCAGAAGGGATAGGAAAAATATCATTTCAATAATTCTCTTTTCAATATTATCCTTACTGATTCTGATTATAAAAAGGAAAATAACAAAAAAATAGAAAGGAAACTTGTCAGATGGATTGTTTCTTACAATTTCTTTTATAAGGGGAGTCGGTACAATATTTCAGTGCGGGCGAGATTAAATTATTTCTCTAATATTTCGAAAACTGCTCATAAAAATAATTTGTCGAGAAATTGTTGGAAAGAGGATAAAACCTCGATCAAAGCGATGTGTGGCATCTATCTTTTCTTCAGTTTATATACCAAGGAAAAGAACAAAACATACTGGAGGAAAACTGTTTACCCTCAGTCTCCGAAGACGATAAAATGGGTATCGAAACGTTCGCTAGACAATGTAATTGTGAGTGTTGGTGTAAACTGTGTATTCAATATGAATATCATCAACGGTTCCAAAAATTCCAACTTGTGAAAAGATTCTAAAATGTCTTCCAATTTTCAAAAGTCTAACGTTCAAAATATTATCATTAAACGAGGAATGACTAGAAATACGGTAAATTAATTTTGATATCAGCAACTACTTGCTCTGCATCTATGCAGAGATATATACAGAGATCGTGTAAGTAGTTTCCATTAACATTAGGTGCCAAAGAAGCTAAATAAATGATAGAATCTGTGTATGGTAATAATTTACATCGAGATCTTCAATCTCAGAAATATATTGGAACGTCTACGGGTAAGGCTCTTCAATAAAATTATAGAAATTCATTGATTTAACACTAAAAACTTTATTATTTCTTTACGCCGCTCAGATGCTTTCGATCGCTCACTACATTACTTCAATATTTAACTCAACTCCCACACTGTGTGCTTCAGGGTTATATTTCCTTTTGTGATACTCCAGAACATGGTAGAAGGATATTCCAAAGTGTCTAGTAATAGCAAACCTCTTTCAGTAACCTCAGTAGCTTTTAATGGTTACCCAATAGATATAGCCACCCACCATTTTGATAAAGTTTCCACTACATTAACATATGACCGGCGTCGACAGGCGGTGTGCGGCTGTGTCCCCGTCACAATATGAAAGTGTATAAAAAAAGGGTTTGCTCATTTTTATTTTATGATGATTGCATGCGAGGTTTTTCGGTGTGATCATGATTTCTTATTTACAATTTCTTATCATAATTAGCACTTTGAAGCATCGTCGCTTCCAGTATTTATTGTTTTTAGATCTTCAAGTCAAATATAAAAACATATAAAAAATTGAACAATTTTTACCTCAAACTTGTATTTATGCGATCCAAGAGATGTCCTTTGCTTCTGCCAAAAGTTGTCAGGTTTGACTATGAGCGCTTGATGGATTGTGCCGGGCGGAAAGTTTTCATGCAGTGCCTTCAATATAGGTTTGACAGTAGACCACGTGGAACCTCTCATATCTACCAGTACTGTAAAACCCAGACCTCGAGCTTCCTCGCTGAAATATATACAAATTTTATATTGAAGAAAATATTAAAATTTTTACGCTATTTATTATTACCCAAAGCATTAATATCAAAATAAAAATAAAATCAACATAGAAATCTGTTTTAACAAGAAAAATTTGTTGTTATATTTCAAAAATATGTAAAAACACAAAAATTAAATTATTCGTAATTGTTTAGATCTTTTTCAGAATTGGTATATTTTTTTTTGATATTTCATGGTTCGTTAATGCAGTTTTATATTTATTGATGACCTTTTAATCTATTTTCTAATTATTGAGATGTCTGCCCTATCTGAGCAGCGTCACAATTATTACAAGGTACTAGATATATAGTACCACTTATTTTGTTTTTATTTCTCAATCTTTATGAAGTATGTGCTAATAAGAACATGTACAAATATTTAGTAAATTTGCCGAATTACTACAAAAGTTTTCCGTTTAGAAAAGTGATCCAACTACTAACTGTTCTAGTAGATCTGTTGCACAAATAAAATAACATTGCACACCTCAAAAATCCAAAAAAATACACAAACTTTGTAGAAGCAGCTTTGTACATAATCAAATTTTTAACTGGTGGACATTGCAATGTTTGAACGCCTGCGTGTATATCTCTTATCACCGTTTCCTTATCATAACTATGTGCAATTAGTTTATAAGGTAAATTTTGAATATATAGCAAATAAATTTGCTTTACTAATTGCTTCTGGACCACATCTTACAGGTAGTAAGTAATTCCACAAACGTTCAATTGGCTCAGTAATCTAAAAGTGGATGAAAATTCCACAATTAGTTAAAACCGTTTGCTGCTTCTACGTAGAAACTTTTGAAATGTTTTCCTCGTAAAAGGAAAAAAACTGTATATTTCTTTTTCTTTCAATCAATATTTTTTCCAAGATAAAATCGTTAATCTTTCTTATTTTAAAGAATATGAATCAGAGAACGATGCTTTCTCCGCCTACATCGCGAAATACAAAATGTAAATATATTGAGTGGAATTTTATAGCAATTGTATGCTTGAGGTGATTGATTTGTTTATCGGGTGTGTTAAAACTTGCGGAAATACTAAAAAATCGAGACATTTAAAAATATGATGCAGGCAATCAATGAGAAGCGTCATCGTGAGGGTGATTGCGTATTTGTTGAAACTAACGAACCGTTTCGAGCATTCATCTCTGAAGCAGTTAATGTACCGTGATTTATATTCAGGATATTTTCAATACGATTTTTTTTATAGATAAGGACTGATGGTTTTCATGGTCTACTGTCTACACTAGGATACTTATACCTCAAAAATATTCATTAATGAATGGAAATTTTAACACGGAAAATCCTGAGTCTGAAATTAAGCAAAAACAACTTTCCCAAGCTTGGTGCTTATAGGCCACAGACCTCCGCCTACGGCGTCGGCCTGTTTCCTAGCAACAAGCTTTCCAAATCTGTAATAAAATGTTTTCGAGCAATGATCAATGTCTTTGGGTTATTACATATTATTACTGAAAATAAAATGTTCTAAATTTAATTGTGATCCTTTTTGCGTTGTTTTTAAATAAGTATAATAAAAAGTATCGTTCATTGCACGTCGAGAAATGAATTTTTTCGTGCTTGCATGACTTCACATGATCAGTTTAGTCTCAGACGAGAATTTGTCACGCGCGCACAGAAAAATCCTCATTTCCAGACTACTAATGAAATATACTATAATATAAATAATAAATTTATGTAACTTAGCCGATAAACTCAATTTTCATATTAGTAACACTAGGTTTAAGAATGAGAATGAAAACAAGTGGATAATACCAGGGACTAACTACTATTGGAAACCAAACAGATCATTAATAACAAAACGCTCCATAACGAAAGTCGAATTTTTCGTCGAATGAAACCCTCTTGTTCAATTCCAATTGACAACAAAGAAAAAATTGTCATAATGACAAGAAATTTCGAAAATGGGAAGTGAAAAAAATCACCCTAGCAACGATCATACTCGTATTATTCATTAAATAGGAGGCGGTCCAGTTCAACAATTACAACGATCAAAATGATTTCAGGCGTTTTGTGCTAGAAGAACTGAAGAAGACAACTTTGAACTTGAGAATCTTCAACAATCATCTTCAACATCACCCCTACTTGCATGCGAAGTTCGAACCCTCTAGTTAAACTTTTTCTGGCCAAAATATAAGGAAATGACCATAAAATAGAGAGGGGTGGAGATGGAAAGTTTCGATCTTAGACAGGAAATCATCTCGCAACTAATTGAACCTACATGTGAAATTTCAATTTTCAGTCGCTTTTCGTTTGACCTGCAGAGGTGAGAAAAGGTCAAAAACCACTTTTTTTGCACTGCGACCCCTCGAAATATTCATTTGTTTTCAACCAAACTCTAATAACATCAATCCGCCGCCAAAAAAGCCATGTATGCTAATTTTCAACCAAATCGGACCCATAGCAATTGCTCGAGAGACGAAAATAAGAAGCTTAAACAGATATATACATATATATATATATATATATATATATATATATATATATATATATATATATATATATATATATATATATATAAACTACAGACATTCGAAAAACCATCATAATCGTGTTCAGGAGGTCTCAAAACATTGGAAAAATGATGTGCCCCCCATTTTTCTTCGACTAAAAAGATGATTATACATTATACAAGTTGTAAGATCATACAGAAAAAGACTGGTCATCACTCAGTAGCAATCAAAATAAAATTAAACTGGTGAATATTGTTACAATGACGATAAAATACAGAAAATGGAATGTGTAAGAACGAATACAGAAAAAAGCAATTGATAAAGAGCAAAGGAAAAGAGAATATTGATTAGCAAAGGAAAGAAATTAGGAAAAGCGTAATAACTACAGCAGAAGAAGTTATTGTTACAAAAGATTCAATATTCGAAAATTTATCAAAGAAATAAGTCATCACGAAGATGATATAAGGGAAAATGGTACAATGTTAGAATCTGATTAAAATCAGACAAAAGAGGAATGTAATTGCATAATAAAAAAATTAAAACACGACAAAGCAAAAATGCCATCCAAAATAATTAATGAGCTAATAAAATACGGGGTTAAAGAATACTTGAGATCATGGTAAGAGTATGGTAAATAAAAACTATCCAAAGGAATGGACTACTGAATTGATTATACCAAAAATGAAGGAAAGGAATCCCAACATATACAGCAAAGTAGGAGGAATTAGTTTTCTCAACCACATATATAAAATACTAACTAACTAAAATAATAAATCCACAACCTGAAAAAAAGCATATAGATTATGGATTGGAAAGGACAGACGCAAGATAAATAGATAAATGTCTTGCCTATCCGGCACTGGCTAGAGCGTACTAAATTTGTTTTCAAAATTTTTACCAGGTCCACAGTCACCCTTCCTCTAAAACATCCCCAAACCATCACCAAGCGTCGGATTTGTTTTACAGTGGGGACTACACATGAATCTAGCATTCGTTCTTACTCTGACCTGCGCCAAACAATCTTTTAGATCCAAAAACATAAAATTTGACTCTCTCCCACTCTTCAAGCGTCCAATTTTTATGTTTTTAAAATTCATTTTGACGTCTTGAAAGAGGTTTCTTCACTGCCACTCTTCCAAAAAGGTCAACTTCTCTCAATCTCCTTTTTACTGTAGTAGTAGTACTCAAAGGTAAATCCCTTGATTTACTGATCTGAGCTGCTATCTTTGGGCCTGTGAGTCATTGACCACGTTTACTGAGGCCACCCTGAACGTCTTTTATAGCCAAAACTCCTGGTGGATGCATATTTTTTCACTTCGAGGTATTTTTAATCATCGGCAATGATGAGTTTCAACCGATAGTTCCTTGATTTTACGCATTTGAAAAATGCAAGTCTGAATTTGCGAGAACGAACTTCACAAAAATACGTATCTAAAAATGATAAATCACAGTACGTTATTGCCTCATACAGGACTGAGACTAAACTACAATCATTAACACCGTAGAAATCATCTAAACATGCGCTCATATAAAGTAAACAAATAACGAACACTATTATTTTTGATTTATAATATAACGTTTCGACCTTGTTTGACGATATTGAAGAAATTTGTTAAAGTGCATGATTTTGAAAGGGAATATGGGGTGGACAATAACTTTTGGCCGGTATATTCATAAAAATATACTATAGACGCCTATGATATCTCAAATCGGCGCCATTTGGTTTTATATTTTTATTTTATCCCTTTGTATCTGCCTTCTAATTTTTATTGCATTTCTGTTTCTTAATTTTATAAATAGTTTATTAAAGACTTTAATGCGGTACATGATGATATCAAGAGCAGGATAGAAAATAAAACGTACATAAAAAGTAATTTATTGTATCTATATAAAAAATAAACATAAAAAACGAACTACTTCTCACAAAAAACTTATCCAAGGGTTGACTATTCATGATATATTAATATAGTCGATTAATATTTTTTTCCAAATCATAAGAAATTTCATAGTTGGTTTTTCTTTTCTAAGGTTCTTCGCCTAACTTGCATAGCATAGTAAGAATCGATTGTTGTTGGTGGTTGGATATCTTCGAGAACAAGTTCAGTTTTGTCGTCTCCTTCATTTTGAAAAAATTCGTCCATTTCACTTCTTTTGAATTTTGGATGGAGAAATCAATCTCATCGTCAGTCAAATCTTAAGCCCTTTTTACATCTTCGTCCAATATTTAATCAGCTTGTGAAGTCTCCTTCCCAGCTTTTTCAGCTTTCTACATATCGATTTTCCCTTTTCTAAAACTGAAAATTGTGATTGAGGTGATGTTTTCCCACGATATACATATGCATAAAGAATACTGAAAGATTTCAACATTTAAGTAGCATAGAGATGGTTTTGTAGAGTCATCAATTTGAGTACGGATCGCTCTTTCGATAATTGACTTTGTACGCCCTTAATCCAAAGGTTGATCGATCTATGTTGTAATTGCAGACAAGCAAAATAACTGTAAATTTTTCAAACCAGAGCAGTTATCTAGCAATTTTCTCTTTTTCTGTCAATCCTGTATCCCATTTTTTTAGGTATTTTAGAAAAATATCTTTCGTCAGCTTATTCAAAGCATTGTTAAAGTATGTTACAGACAATTATTCAATAAAGTCGTTTTTAGGGTCCCAGCCATTTGCAAGCAAGAAGTACGGTTATTCTGGCATTAACTTTTTTGAATTTCCATTATTATTTGTTCAGTTAACGCTTCGATTTATGCCTGCTTTTCCACCTAGTCGGCCAACCATCCGTTGCAGAAAAACTTTTAATATTAAAACTATTTTGCAAAATGGTCTACTCTACTAACTATAACTCTTAACAAAAAAGCTTTAATTTTGTCGTTTAAAATCGCCGAAGGAGAGCTTCTTCTACATGTTTCACTTTTTCAACTCCTTGACGTTTACGTGTTTCCTTTGAAGGAAACTTCTGTAAAAATTGAATTTCTTTGCTTCAGCAATCCACAATGTCGAACTTTACCAACAGCTTCCCTTTATTCAAAATATCTGTCGAGATCTTTCGGTTTAGCAATTTCATAAACAAAAGGAACGTGAAGAACAAGTTAATTGAAGGCAGCAGACGAAGAGTGAATAGAAGTAATAACAAGGGAATGAGAAGAAAGTCAAGTCAAAGTCAAGGGGGCAAATTGTAGCTAATCTAATGACAAATTATTCGATTTAGTAATAATTTCAATACGGATAACAGCATACACATGCTTCCGTCCATTCTAGTCACATTCAACAAAAAGCGTGATTTGATTACAGTTACGAAGGGCTAAATTGTCTATAAACTTCTGTCCAGTTAGAGTTAACTTCCTCAGAAATATCTAGGACATAATTCGTGAGGTTAGATTAGGAGCCATCCGCCATCTATAGTTTCCATCACATTCAATTATGAACGGCGCCATTAGATGACGTGCGGCGGTATACCCGTCACAATATTATAGGGATGTATAAGCTTCAAAACTTTTAGGAAAAAGCCTTGAGAAAACCACACCTATTTCAATACCAATCAACTTGTTTGGGCATGTCTCAAGCAAATTAAAACACCACGTTTAGATTTTCAGATGTTGAAGATTTGTGCAAATATTTCTTTGAGAATTTCTTCCAAAGTCACTGTCAGCAAATATGTAAAAGATTTTACTGAATTTGAATCAGCTACAGATGTAGCAAATTAATATTAATCTTGATAAGCATGAGATTTCCGGTTATGATGATTAAGTAAATTCTGAGAGTGAAAACAGTGAGCCCGATGGTAGTAATTAGTAGGAATCTAATTTGCATAATACGATACAATTCATTACAACCGGAATGTTACAATAGGATATCGCCACAAAGTATAAATTTATGTCAGAAGAAATCGTTTTTCATGTAGCGAAAACTTTTGATAATGTTTCTTTCACCTTTTCAATCTAACTTCACCTGTTAAAAATGCTTAATTGCTTTTCATATATAGAAACATTCTTAGCTACAAATTATTAGTACGCATAAATCAATATCTCATTGCAGACAAAAAAAATTTATATTCACATTCTATAAGATAAAGCTATATATACAAGGATGTATTGATATCTAGTTAACCTAGACCAGTTCCATGCATAAACAAAATATTGCGTTACCATAGCAACGAACAATAAATTATTAGAAGTGTCATTGTGAAGTTTGACGTCAAAAAAGTAAACCAGAGTTACGCAATAAATTAAAAGAAAAAAGATATCTACCAAAATTCAAAATGCAGTTCATGACATGATTTTATCAGACCGTCGAATTGGGCTAAAACGGATATCTGAAGCACTGAATATTTCATACGAATGCGTTCATCATATAGTTTTCGTCAATTTGGACAGGGACAAGCTGCAAAATGGATCCCCAAATGTTTGAATGTTGACCAAAAGCGTGCAAGGGTAGAAGCACCGCGTTCGATCTGTGTTCGATTTGAAAACGATGTAGACTTCATAAACCGAATTGTTACTATGGATGAGAATTAGGTACATTTCTACGATCCAGAAACAAAGCAACAATCGATGGATGGCGATATTCTGTTTCTTCAAGACCTAAGAAGTTTCGTGTCTAGAAATGGACTGGAAAAGATCTTGCTTCAGTTTTTTGGGATTGCCATGGAGTAATCATGATTGATTTTTTGGATAAGGGTAGAACAATAACTGAAGATTAATTACTATACGACATTACTGACCACTCTAAAGGAAAAAATTAAAGAGAAAAGACGCGGAAGGCTATTCAAAGGTGTTTTGTTTTTGCAGGACAACGCCCCTGCACACAAATCTCATGTTGCCATGCAAAAAATTCGTAATTTAGGGTGTGACTTACTAGAGCACCCCCTTTTCACCAGACTTGGGTCCGTCCAACTATCTTTCCTCAACTGAAAAAAGGTTTAAAAGGTCGTAAATGTTCTTCCAACGAGGAGGTAATAAAAGCTGTGGAGGTCTGGTTTGCAGAGCAAGAAGAAACATTTTTTTTGAAAGGTCTAAAGACGTTGCAGGTTCACTGTAATAAATGTATCTAATTAAGAGGAAAATATTTTCACATGGAAATTTTATTTGGTTCTATAGTAGTCTAAGAAGTTTTCAATATATCCTAATTATTAAGTTTTAAGAATATGATATACAGCAAACAGCTAAGAATATTGATTAAAAGATAGAACAAAAAAGTTAATGTTATTTATTGGTTAACTGTTGAATGCCAAAAACGAACAATAAAATATTTTCTCTTTTCGTACAATACTGAAAATTGAGTGCTGATAATAAATAATAAAACGAAATAATTCATCAAAGAATTTGATATAGCGATTTTTTATACTACAGCTAATATCGGAAACCAAATTGTCCAATCCAATTTCATGTGATTTCTGTCCAAATTTATAAGAAAAGATTTCTAAGCTTCTGAATGGTTTGAGGTCGTTAATGGCTTTTTGTAACTGATCCCAACCATACTCTATTCTGGGATTCAGATCAGACGACTTGGTTGGAAGCAGTAGATGAACAAAAAATTGATTTTCGATTTTTTCTAAAATCGTCGCAGTTTGATGTGGTTTCACATTATAGCGACATGAAATTGTGGCAGAAGATTGTGCACCATTTGACCCCTATATATCTTTTCCCTCGTGTTTTCATCCAACTCAATCTACTCTGTATTGCCATTAAATCAAATTCCTACCTAGATCATGATTGTCTCCCTAAAGGGATAAATTATAACGGATAATCACGGCAGTGTTGGTTTTCCATTATCCAAGCTTATCAAATTATACCTCTAGCATTTAATAGTCTTTTTCTTCAAGGTTCTCTTGGTAGTACAAGGAGTTCTACAAGTCGTACGTCCAAGGTAACGATCATCAAGTGCAGTTGTAACTGTGTGTCTTCCAGTTCTCCGTAATTCGGCAGTAGTTCCAGTTTCCTGGAATCGATCAAGTATATTCGAGATAACACAATTTCAAACACTCGTTTGTATTGAGTCCACATCATCCAAGAGTTGAAGAAGGCTCTCCATTAGGTAATTTTCTTTTTAACGTTATTAGAATTAACGTAACGTCATTATTTTTATACAAATAAAACTAACTTATTATAACTTTAGAGTTTTTGAGCTGCTTAACACAGATCCAAAATAATCAAATAGAAAAATTCCCAATAACCAACCACAAAATAAAGCCACCGGCGCTAACCCTCAACAAAAAGAGTAGATCTTCAACGATATCGCATAGAACTAGAAGGAGAAGAAGGAGACTACGCCCGAAATACGATAAGGACCTGTCGGAATGATAGGGGGTGGTGGTATGTCCTGTTTAGCAACCACCTATCAAATTTGTCCCAACGAGACGTGCGCGTGAGTGTAAAACTATTGATACAAAAAGTTTTATCTCATTTATCAACGTTTAGTCTTTTTTTATTTTCAATAGAAATCCCACCTCTAGATTGAAAATGAATCACGTTACGTGGTTAGAAAGAAGTGTGTGTGTGTGTACAACGTCCCACTTGACGCGTGTCGCTTTTTCTTTCACAACACTTCAACATACTGAAATCTTGAGAAACAAATAAAAGTCACATGGTGCAATCAACAGTCTCGTTATTTTACACTCGTACCCCGCTCACAGAATGATTATTCACTAAATGTTATTACAAACGTTGTTTATACTATCTACAGCGGCGTGTGGTTCGATATTGTGGGGGTGCATAGTATACGCCCACGATTTCGGGTGAGAAGGCTCCCTACAGACGTAATGTACTGTACTTATTTTTATTTTAAACAAACACGTTTTGAATTTAATAAAATCAATACATTTGTGCTTTTCAAAAACAAATACATTGATAACTAAAGCCGCGTTTACACCGGAGTTAATAACTCGTGTTTTCAACAGAAAATTCCATGTTATTAACAAGATTTATATTATCCATCCAGAGTCGGTAAAGATCAAAGGAAATGTGTTATGTTTTAAACATAACATATGTTAATGACTTTTGTTATTAACATCAGTTAATAACAAAAATGTTAAAAACTTGTGTTATTAACTCCGGTGTAAACGCGGCTTAATTCGTTAACATTTGGGATTTCTTGAATCATTCATTTTTCAATAAATAAATAAATAAAAGTGCGAGGCAGTAAACTATTGTTACGAAAAAAGCTCGAGAAATAGGCCCTATCCAGCTACAATGCAATTCTAAAATACGGCGAATTCGCCCGGCGCTTTTCTTCTGTGTTTTATAAATGACGGATGCGCCTTTGATGTTTCCTTTTAGAACTTTTTATTATAAGGGGCGGTTTATTTACAGTATTTCTTTGAAATAGTTTCTAGGAAAGTCTATTTATTCATTTATTGTGTTTCTTAGTGTTCTAGAACTTTGTAGAATTTTATTTAGATATATAATAGATTTGTGTAAGCGAAATTTAGTTTAGTTTTAAATAAATCGTCGTAGTGAAAAGAACAAATTATTGAAATTATTCAAGTGATATTTATAAGTAAATTATTATAAGTTAAGTGTTAAATAACAAAAACGTTACACTATTTTTGCCCATTACACTTCTAATAAAAGTTTTTATTTATTGTAAATCTAATGACAGATTCTGTCCATTCTCATGTCTCGTCCATTCCAAATAATAAATGCGGAAAGCATTAAAAATTATTGTGGTTACACCACAACTTCACAACCAGTCAATTTTTACACGATTTTCTGTTTCAAAAGTACGCATTTAATTACATTCATACTTAATACACTTAGTTTAGGAAACTTTTCTTTCAATGGAAAAAAAAATTGTTTTAATTATTGCAATTTAATGTCCATAATTTTATCAAACTTCACCTTTCAACCCTGATTGTTACATTCGCGAAGTACAAGTGCACTGATTTCATGTGCACACTGATCAATGTAAACTTCGAACGTCGCTCTGTCTGCGGCGGTGAGGAGGGCAGGGAATCTACCAATCAAATCTCATATTTCAATGTGCAGTGAACGACTGACGCTGGGCATTACGAACGGCTGGATTTCTCGCGGTACACATAATCAACGTCTTGCAGTATGAAGTTTTGTTTACGCAGTGATTGTTTCTGTTTTAAAACTACGACTTCGCATGTAATTACATTTTAACGGAAGAAAATAAAAACAAGTTGTTTCAATGACTGAACTTTAATGTCCATAATTTTATCAAACTTCACCTTTCAACCCTGATTGTTCCATTCGCGAAGTCCAAGTGCACTGATTTCATATGCACACTGATCAATGTAAACGTCGCTCTAGACTGCGGCGGTACACATAATCAACGTCTTGCGGTATGAAGTTTTATTTACGAAGTGATCGTTTTTGTTTTAAAACTACGACTTCGCATGTAATTACATTTTAACGAAAGAAAAATCAATTTGTTTTAATTATTGCACGTCAATGTCAGCAATTTTATCAAAATTCACTGGCGCCGAGCGAAACGGTCAGTTGGATTTCTTTCTTACATTGCACCTGACCAGCGTCTTGCGATTTGAAGTTTTGTTTACGAAAATATGAAATAATGACAAAACATAGTTGGTTTTTGTTTTTCGAGAGGAGGTATTAACTTTGGGGGTGCAGATGCACATGTCCTCTTATTGAGGAACCGCCACTGCCTTTATATGTACTAAAAATGATTGCATCTGGATTGTAGGTCTGTTTATTTAAATCGTTAACAGTAACGGCAACGAACAAAGTAGATTTATCGATTTTTGGAATAGAACTAAGCACAAATGATATTTTGTTTCGATGATTCATTTATCACTTTATTTTGTTTAGTTTGAACACAATCAACGAGGATTTAGTAACCCGTTTATTCTTGATTCACCGGATTTGTTTTCTTCTAAGGAAAAGTTGGGCAATTGCATAAAAAGTGAACTATTTATGGTAATTTATCTCGTCTTAATAACAATGGTATTTCGAATAGTAACAATGAATTGTTTTTTGTTTTTTTTTTTCATTTTATCGAAAGGAAGGAACTAGATTCGTAATTCTTTAATGCTTGAATAAGCGTATAATTGTTGAAAGATGTTGAATTTCAAGCGTTGTATCCATTTCCAACTACTTCTGTTTGAGTTGTCTGTATACAGAGTAGTTTCAACTGCTATGAATTCATAATCGTACAGATAAATAAAGTTCGTTCATTTCTATTTGATCGCACTTGGAAAGATATTACAGAAGTTCAATTACCAATTACAGAAGTTGATTTAATGAGTTGCTGAACGAAAAATAATAATCACCCGTTTACTTGATTGTTGTAAAAAAAAAATTATTTACAATCTATATATGAGGTTAACAGATTAAGACAATGAAAGTTATTCGGGAAAATTAGCAGATTATTCAAACGAAGTTGTGCTCTCTCTGTAATCTGGTTCTCAGACAAGGCATAGTACCATGCAGGTGCCTTTTTATCTTTAATTTCGGAGACTGTTGGCTGTTTGCAAATCACTGTTTTGATTATTTTTTGGTGTCAGGTTTCATTTACATTCATCAATTGATACAAAAATTCGACTTATTTTGTTTAAACTGCGTAAATAAGGTCTGGGAAATGTCCATTCGAATGCGCTTTTGGTCCAATGTGAGCCAACGGGATACACAACGCGCAGATACCTTAAGCATGCATAATTCTTCAGTCAGTACAAAGCAACTGCGTTCTTTTGATATGACAATAGTCTCTTCTACGGTCGTACAATACCATTTGGCGAATTTTTTTGATAATATCACTGATTTTCAAAGTTTTTAGCCGTACCGAACACTCGTCGTCAGTCAGCTGATAACCTTTTTATTTGCGTAGGCGAATTGCCTCTTAAAAATAAATATTTAATGACAGCTTGATACCTAATTTTTCCTATTTTCAGAAAAAACTTCACTAATACAATTGTCAAACAGAAATTAAAATTCAAAATTATAGTGAAAATACCTCAATGCAAGCTCAAATATATTTCCCAGCTTTTGTTAGGTACTGACACTTCCAGGTTAAAGTAGGTAATTTTTTAGAAGCTCTTGAGAAGTATCTCTCGGATCCTTTTTTTCTTCTTCTTGACCTGTGCTCATATAGCGAATTGTGTCGATATTTAAATTTCCGAGAGCCAAAAGGATGTTCGCGTCATAATGACTAGAATAGATTTTATTTTAATAAACCTGGTGATAGATGTACGTGTAGTATCAACATGCCAACATATAAAAATTAATAGTTCGTAGTCCAGTCGCCAGCGATAAAAACACTGTAAAAATAATACTGATTTTTTTTCCAAAATGTACCATGTGCTAGGATGTGCTTTTTATTTAGGGGTGAAAACCATCCCATGACATGTTTGTTATCTTAGTACACAACAGTTCCACGAAATTCACAGAAAAATAAATCATTGCAATTTATCACTAGACGGCTGCAATCCTGATCGTAAAATGGCAAGGTTACTTTGTTTCCCCTGTATATTTGCAAACACTTTAACTGGAACAACAGCAGCACAACAATCGTTATAATGACAGCAACACTTTCAAGTCTTTAGAGACATGAACATCTTCTTGCTGCACCATAAAGTTAAAGTTGACTTCTTCATTTTCTCGTAGTTTTTTCCTTCTACACTGTAACACACTGTATATTTTGATAATGTCATCAATTCCCTTTATACTAGTTTATAATACTTCGATCTGTTTTTCAAAATAATGTATGTATGTACTCCAAATTAATAAGTGTGAAATGCGCGAATCCATATATTCCAAAATGGATTCAAAACATTATTGCTTGTCTAGCGCTAGTACTGAACAAGTTCAATTTGTTTTTTGGAACGTAAAACTTGTTCATTACATGAAATTGATAATGTCGGAACGCAAGTTTCATATCGCGTTTGTTCCAGCAGTTACTGACAATCTGCTGGAACAAATATAATTGCGTAAGTAAAAAACATATGAATCAACTAAATCATCATCTTTGAAATCTTAATGTGAAATTTCATAGTTTCATGAACTTCAATTGTTACAAATATTTTCACTAGCTACTCCTCGACTGTATATTTGTTCTAAACTTTTTCCTATGAGGCAGTATCGTTTTCAATTATCATGAAACAAGAATTTAAAAAAAAAATCGAAATTTCCGTAAAAATACATCATGCGTACAACTTTACGCATTAGTGCGTAACATACAAGCAGTAGTGCATAAAAAAACGTATTATTAAGGTCTCACATGCGGGAGGCCCCAGGTTAAAGTCGTGCTAATGCTATTTTTTATTTTTCTACTAACCTATGTATTAATAGTTATTTTTAGGTTGCATTTATAGATGCCGAATAGACGAGTTGACAAATTTGATAACACAACTTTGTCTGTTGCTTTGATAATTTCTTCTAATTTTGAATAAAATTTTCTAAATATTAATAAATATATAATACAATGTTTAGATTATCCAATTTATGACTTTATTCATTGGAATATCGATATGCACTGTTTGTAGTGAACTGATCACTTTTAGAAGATTACTTCAGATAGATGGCGCCCTTCCGCGTCGATACACATCAAAAGTCTTTCTTTGAAGTTTTCCATTATTTTTGGCAATGTCTCGTTGGAAATAGCTGTAACTTCTTCCCGTATTGCAGCTTTCAGGTCTCCTCGGATACGGGGTTTGTTGCAACAAGCTTTACTTTTTAAGTAGCCCCATAGGAGAGATCACACACCGAGAGATCTGGAGAGCGTGCAGGCCAGTGGATAGCGCCGAAACGTAAAATCAAATGTCGAGGAAACATCTTTTGTACAACTGCCTTGGAATCATTAGCCGTCTGTCTTGTTGGCCCATAAGGTCTAAGGTTGCAAGTTGTGGCCGCAAAAAATTGCATTGCATTGCAACATATCGTTCAGAGTTTACAGTTACAGTAACAACACATTCCTCAAAAAAGTAAGGCCCAATGATTCCCTTTTTAGAAACTCCACACCAAACGGTCACTTTTGCACTGTGCAATGGTTTTTGCTGTAATTTTTTTGGCTTTTCAATAGCGACAGTTTGGCTTCATCACTCATCACTAACACAACATCGTTAATGGCAAGAACATCAAGAATTTTCTCAAAAAACAGTCTCTGTTGTACGATCATAATTTTGTAAGGATGAAAATTTAAATCATCGTTCAGGATGCGCTGCAGCGAGCGTCGAGACAAGTTCAGAGTTGGAGCGCGCCGCTTAGTGGAGCGGCGAGGACTTTGAAGGACCGACGTCCTAACTCTGTCGACATGTTGTGGAGTTCGCGCCGAGCGGACGACCAGACGACTTTCTGCTTCAGAACTGACCCAGATGTGCGGAAAAGCCGTTGAACAGCAATAGATTCATTACTTTTGAAAAAATGTTTAACGGCGAAAACGCGATGCGCCACGGTCCACTGGGCCGTTGCTACTAAAACTGGACGTCCTAACCTACAAAACAACCAGCCCCCGCCCCTCCGCTCCGCTCCTCCCACTACTCAAATCAAATTCATGCATTCTTTTTGCGCCACCCATTATATTCTATAAGGAAAATTACCATCAAAATTCTGTATTTTGATAAAATTTTCGCTAGTAGAAAAAATATTGTATGCACTTCGTGAGTAAAGGCCTTTTTTCGACTCATGCGGTTGTCATATTTGTCGAAAAAAGGCTACTTTACACACTGTTACATCAATAACCAGGACCGGATTAAGATTTATAAGGCCCGGGGCTAAAATAATGACGGGGCCCCCTTAAGGAATTCGAAAACCCGGAAAAATTCACAAAATAATATCAATACGTTAGATTTGTGGTATCAACACATCAAAAAATACAGAATGATTTCCAAATGATGGGGCCCTCTTGGACCTGGGGCCCGGGGCTATAGCCCCCCCAAGCCCCTAGCTTAATCCGGTCCTGTCAATAACTATTTTATTTAAGAACGAAAATTTTTTTTTTTTCAAAATTGCCAAAATGGAATTTTTTATTTATTCAATTATTCTGTTCAGAATAAGCATTCCGAACACTATAGATTCACTATTGAAAAAACACTTGAATAAAGTTATTGGCGCATGGGGTATGATTAATTTCAATTAGGTTGGTTATTTGTCTTAAAGAACGAATAGTGACATTTTTTGTTATAGGTGAATCAATTTTAATGCAAAAGATTTTACCAGTTCTCATTTTAAAGGGCTTTTCACCTTTAAAGGTATCTTCAATTTTCCCCCAAAAATTTATACTTGACGAGTTATTTAAGCTTTTCATTTTCAGTGTTCTCGAAAAAGAACATGAATTGGCAATAATTCAATAGTTATTGGGTTTACAGTGGTAATAAAAAATAGATCTCTTCGTTTTTCCATAAGCTACATTTTCGTTTGATATGATTTTTTGATAAAATTGAAATTTTTTGAGTTATTCATGAAAACAGGTTAAAAATCTTTCGTCTTTCCAGTGAAAACTCGGAAAGCATCAATTAAAAAAAACTTTTCGAATAAAAATTGCTTAGATATATCGATTGCCGATGTAACATGATTTATAGAGATTTTCATCCCCTAGTAGGGATTGCAAAAGCACACTCCAGTACAAGGTAGATTTCGAAGAATTCCAATTTTGTGTTGGTTCTAAAAATTCCACGGGGAAATAGCAGATGACTGGACTATTGTGCAATATTGAGAGTACGACACCAAATTATATTTTATACACACAATATTATTTTCTAGCAAAAAAAATAAGTCAAGCGAATGCATTGTTACAAATAATTGATTGGAATGAGTCGATTTGTATCTACAGCTTATAAATAGATAGTTGGTTACTGACCGTTTATATTTATAAATAAAAAAACAGTTGTGTGAAATTGCTGCGGGAATCTTTTAAAATATTCAAACTTTCTTTATTCAAGATATTACCGTGCAATCATGTCAAATATTTCAGAGTGAATGAACTACAATTAAATCGACAGAAACTGAAAACGATAAATAAAGATCGTCGCAGTGTTCCCAACTCTGAAAAATTCATCTCCCTAAAGCCCCAAACAAAAACCACTAAAATCCCCACAATTACTATAGATTCTCCCTAAAAAAAGTTTTATTTTTTATAAAATAAATAATTGATTCTTTTTAAATAAAAAATATCATTAAACAAATAGTAAATTTCAAAAAATAACAAATAATTTCATTCAGCAACATCATTTTTTTTTAATGCTTTATTCATAAATCATCTAAATGTTCTCAGATTCTGATTTTTTAGAATCATACATATTAACATGAAATAATTCCCCTGGGCCTATACTACTACATCTTCATTTCAAATAATCTGAAATAAAAAAATAAATATTTGAAGTTATAAAAATCCATAAAAATATAACACTCCTACATGTTTCCCTCTCAATTTGGGTGAAAAATCCCTAAATCGGGAACTCTGGATCGTCGCTTAAATCTGAGATAGTCTCATATGTCTATAGGACTCATTTCCGTTTGCTCGACCAATCTGAGTGTTAGCTAAAGCGTTATCATATTGGAAGCTCACTTTTTTCTTTACCAAACGGGTCTATATTTCTCCAAGTAGTTGTGAATCCCAGAAAACGGTGACCACCATCTCTCTTGCCTATAGAGCAGACTCCTTTCAGTAGGTTCGTCGGGGAAAGTCAACTATTTGACTGTTCCGAGTCTCTCGTGTATACCAATGGATTCATAATTCGTCGACTGTCACAAAACGATACCGAAACTCCTTCAAATTCCGCTTGAGCATCGTAAAATGGTGTCCTGAAGTGATCTCACGGTTTAGCTTGTTTTCGGGAGTGACCAATATGATACATACCATCTTTTGAAATGCCTAATGTCTCAGCTATCTCGCGGATTGGAGGTCTGCCAATAATAGATCGGTAATTTTTATTACGTTGTCGTGGAAACTCGCTAAACATATTTTTGACCTTCGCTATCGAAAATAAAGAGTTACTTCACATGATATTCAAACAGTTTTTGATTTCTTTGCGCGATTTTCCGCTTCCACACTAGAATACACTGCACGATAGTAAATTGCTCTTACGATACCAGCGCCATCAATGGTGATGCTTCTCGGACTTCCTTCATATATTTCCTATATGTATAGAAAAGCTGTTGTACAGAAAAGTATTATGATGGTCACCGTATTCTCTACATACCAAAATATCCAGTTTCATACAATTCAGCTTGACAAATATATGTACGAGGATGTATTGATATTTAGTTAGCCTAGACCAGTTTCATGTATATCCAAAATATATCGTTAGCATAGCAACGAACAATAACTTATTAGAAGTGTCAGTGTAAAATCAGTAAAGTATCGAGCCATCCTCAAGTACCTGTATTTAAAAGGGTTAAGAGGTAAGCAGATTTACGAAGATATGCTTAATACCCTTGGTGATCAATGTCGTTCGTATGCGACCGTGTAAAATTGGATTGTAAGCTTCAAAAGAGATAAATTTTCCATTGAAGATGATGACCGATCGGGAATGTCAGTTTTTGTGTCAGTCCCCGAAAATATCGATGCAATTCATGACATGCTTTTATCAGACCGTCGTATTTGGGCTAAAACGGATATCTGAAGCATTAAATATTTCAGACGAACATATAGTTCACGTCAATTTGGACATGAGAAAAATTGCTGCAAAATGAATCCCCAAATGTTTGAATGCTGACCAAAAGCGTGCAAGGGTAGAAGCATCGCGTTCGATTTGAAAACGATGTAGACTTCTTAAACCAAATTGTTACTATGGATGAGACTTGGGTACATTTCTACGATCCAGATACAAAGCAACAATCGATGGATGGCGATATTCTGGTTCTTCAAGACCTAAGAAGTTTCGTGTCTAGAAATGGACTGGAAAAGATCTGACTTCAGTTTTTTGGGATTGCCATGGAGTAATCATGATTGATTTTTTGGATAAGGGTAGAACAATAACTGAAGATTAATTACTATACGACATTACTGACCACTCTAAAGGAAAAAATTAAAGAGAAAAGACGCGGAAGGCTATTCAAAGTTGTTTTGTTTTTGCAGGACAACGACCCTGCACACAAATCTCATGTTGCCATGCAAAAAATTCGTAATTTAGGGTGTGAATTACTAGAACACCCCCTTATTTACCAGATTTGGCTCCGTCCGACTATCATCTCTTTCTTCAACTGAAAAAAGGTTTAAAAGGTCGTAAATTTTCTTCCAACGAGGAGGTAATAAAAGCTAAATAAAAGTATCCAATTAAGAGGAGAATATGTTGAGTAATAAAATATTTTGACATGGAAATTTTGTTTGGTTCTATAGTAGGCTAAGAATTTTTCGATATATCCTCGTACATGTGATTGTTCAGAAAAAAACAATAAATTTCCTGAAAACCAAACATACCCAATGGTTTTTGACCACAGTTATTTAAGCTGGGGTGGGAAGTTCTTTTGGGTATAGTTAGAATGAAGAGATAATTTAGTGTTTTTATTGGTCCCTACAATTCAGTGGGCACCGCGCCAAATCATTCACGTAAAATATCGAATAAAACACTAAGCATGAATTAAAGGTGAGCTATACATCGTTTCAAGATTTTCATACGTTTTCAACGTCAACGTCAATGTCCGTTGGTTGGGTTTTTCTTTCAAGTTTATCCATGATTTTAAAAATCTATCTGCGGATATATGTGAGGTTATGTTTATTTTGATAATATTATTATTATTTTTCATCAAACCTTAAGGCGGCAAATAATTTTCAAGTTTAATATTCATCAAATTTACAAACCTTTTTAAAAATATTTCTACACACAGATGAAATTCGGTATTTTCTAACGATGTAAATCGAGTTTAATACGTTATTTTTGTATATGATCGGAGTAATTTTTTTAATAAATATTCAAGTTATAATTAAACAAAATGTAAGTGACCATGTCGGTATGCAGGAAAATACCATCTAACGTTACGGAATCATGAAACAATTTAGAAGTAATTACCTGGGTTGGATCAACGCCACGAGTTCTAACAATATTTCAATCTCTAGACAAAGAAAAATTCAAATATACATCAACTCATTCATTAATTTGATGATTTATTTAAAAATTGTGTTATCAGTATTTTGAATAGTCGATTGCTAATCGATATAAATTCGCTTATCGTTGAAATTGAATTTGGAATTGTGATTATTAATGCAAACAGATGTTCCATACATAAATAGGTATTTTCAATGACTGTTGTATACAGTAGCCATAAACTACTGTTCAGGGATGCAGCTTAAACGAACTTTCCTTTGTACAAAAACTGCCGTACTTAAACGGTTTGATTTGAAAATTATTAATTATTCATTGTACATAATTCGACCCTTTTAAAAATAGAAACATTTATTTCCTTTCTAATCAATATGATGCATTAACATTAGGGCCAGTCTAAGAGATTCCGTACGACTCTGAAGACAAGCCAAATATACACTCGTGGTCGAAAATAACACACCACCCCGATTTCTTAAAATATTTTTTTGTTTAATAAATTTAAATTAATATTCCTATTCTTTAACTTCTTTTCAATCCTTTTGACGCAATAATAAGAAATATGTAGTAATATGGAGGGATTTTTAATGAGTAAAAAAATAAAAATAAAAACATTGCAAACCTAACCAAATTTTCTTAAAAATAAAACTTGCCTTCTAAACAATAATGTTCCTTAATAAACCCTAGTAGCGTGTATTTCCGCCTATGGATTTAATTGTTGCCAACATTATCCTGGGCATGCTTTCAATTAGGTGCTGTATCACTTCTTGAGGTATGTTCTCCCATTCTCCCATTCCTGTAATGCCGTTTGCTCAAGCTCATTTAAATTTTGAGGAGATGGATTTCGACGACTTCTTGGTGGCCAGTCCAGGGTATGAATTCCTACTTCGTTTAGGTAATTCAGAACATCTACCGCAACGTGTGGTAAATGGCCCAAACGGAACGACGTGATTTTCAAGAATGTCAGTTATGTATCTTGGTGCATTAAGGGCGGGTCTAGGAAAAGACACTAATTCTGTGCGGGCATCAAAATAAATTTCTCCCCGAAACATGATAGATCCTCCTTGGAACGAATCCCTGGGAATGATACAAGACTGCGCAAATCTTTTTCTTCGCCGTCTTCGAATTTTATTACGTCCATTTGGACCTCTTAGACTGATTCTTGTCTCATCAGTAAATAAAACTTGGCACCAATTTTCTTAATTCCAATCTAAATGTTGGCTTGCAAATCTTAGTCTAGCAACACGATGGTGCCTGATTAGCAAAGGTGCCTGGAGAGCTCTTCTGCTGTGTAGAAGTCTTATTGATCTATCAGAGATATTTTCATTTTGGACTTTTCGTAAAAGGCTGTTGAGCCCGACACTTGTCATTGACCGATTTCTTAACGAATTTAATTGCAAAAAACGGTCATCTCGAAGAGTTAAAACTTGTCCTTGTCCAGGTCTCCTAGAATGTGAACCGGTCTCTCGAAATCTTTGCATCAATCTGCCAATGGTTGTGTGGTGTACGCCAAACAGATTTGCCACTTCACGATAACTTTCTCCCTGTCCTATTAACTCGGCTATTCTTTCAGCTTCGCGTTCACTTAACTGCCTAAATCTATTAATTTTTTGTTTAAGTAGTCTCTACTTTAACACATCTTGATTGACTTGAATTACTGCTGTCCACAAGTTGGTACAACAATAGAATGATAAAATATGCATAAAATTAAAATTTTAAAAAACCACAAAAACAGTTATTTGCTGATAAGAAATTTTTCTACATTTTATCGCTAACATTTAAGATAGTCTCAACTTTTTGTGATAGAAAAAAAAAAGAGAAACCTAAAAGAAGGCATGTGTACACAATTTAAATTATTCCTGCCAGAGATAGTCTGCGTTAAGCAGTGGAGTGGCTTGGTGAGATTTATGTATTATATGTATGTATTATTCATAAATTTCTTTAAATAAATAGAAATATGGCGTTCTTTAGAACATGGGCGAATGAAATTGCACAATGTAGTGAGAATAACGACAGGTATGAATTTTATAATAAAAATTTTTATATAAGAGCACAGCAAGTTATAATCATAATAAAAATTGTTGAATAAACTAGAGTAATTTTCCATTTATCGAGTAGTCACGAAAGGGGTTGCTGTTGATTATTCACAGAGAGAGAAGTTAGAGAAGCGTTGGAATGATTGAATTGCTTTTGAAGAAGTACATTGAAGAATAAAATCGACTTTTGGCAGACAAAATATGTTTTCCTTTTGAGTAATTTTATATATTACTGTTTGGGTCTTGATATATCTTAATAAATATCATACATAATAAGTAATTACTCTTATCAAAGTTTGTCGATACGACATGATTCCTCGATAACCATTATCAAGTTTTTTATGTTTTAAACACCACGAAATATCTATAAATATATGTTTATAATCATAATCAGGGTACATAAGTAATTTCTTCTGAATCATTTCCAATGTTGGCACCAAATTGACTTTATACAAGTCATACATTATCCGTCGAATAACATCTTCAACAACATCGTTAACTTTTATTTATTTCGGTTAACTTTATTTCGTTTTAGTGTACATAATTCTTTATGTCCAAACTCTCGACTACTTCCGTAATACTTTTTCATTTTCGAAACCGTATCGTCCCTCAAATAGTCGCCAAAAGACATCATCCTCAATGAATTTAAATGATTATAAAAATGAAACACTCAAATCAAATTTAAAATTGAACTAAAATCCGGAGAAACAATTAAAATAATTATAATAAGCATGACAAACAGCACTGTCAGCAGTCGAATTCAGATTAGATCTTTCATTTAATGCAAATTATAGAATTGCTCCTTTGAAGTCGGCTTTCTAGATCTTAGCTCACGTGTTCCTTGGTGATACTTTGATTTCTTACCGAGGTAACTAATTAGTAAATTCTCTATTTTTGTTGTGAGAATAGGTATTACAAACGCTTATTATGAAATTACTACAATTTACCAGTGTTTCGATGGGAATAACTTGATACTTTTTTATGCTTTAACGATCGTCAGCTAATATTATGTTAATTCTCGGACACATTTTGATGCCGAACTTCATGTGCTGAATATGAATTGTTTCCATAACTCAAGTTTGAGTAAATTCTTTCGCGATTGTTGCAGAAAAATTAACCGAATCAGAACAATGACTTGGTGGGAAGCCATTTCAGAAAAATGAGGAGGTGATAGTATAGATTCGAAGTTTTATGGTGAAAAAATGGCTGCAATTTGAGGTGGCCAATTTTTTACCGGTAGAAGCGCTACTTTTCAAGAAGTATTATTTTGAATCAATACGAAGGAAGTAGTTGTGTTCGCAAGTGATCTTTTCTAACGCATGAGTTAATATTTTTCATTTAAAATTAAAGTTTAGAAAAAGAATATAAATAAAAGAAATATTGGTAAGCAATGAACACAGTTAGTGCGTCCTAAATAATTGCACAGCCAGTGGCTAAAAAGGGAACTATAATCTGGGTAAGTTTTTGGTTTACATACATATTGTGAATAAACCTATAGAATTCCGACTCCTTGCATCTATATTTCGTGGTAGAGACAACCGGAGGTCTGACTATTAAATATTTTTTTCGCGTGCCGAAAACCATGTGTGACGAAAAACAAGAGCAAACAGGAACATAATGGGTTCCAGAGGGTCAGACTGTCAACCAGACAGTTTGTCAGTTTTGGCAACACTATGAGAACGAGTTGTAAAAAACGGACCGAGTTGTGGAAGAACCACTCGTAGATTTTGCACCAGGACAACGCACCTGCCCATAACACGCTATCTGAGCTCGAATACCCGCCTTACTCACCATATTTGGAACCGTGCGACTTTTTTTGTTTTCGAAGATAAAATCTGCTTTGAAAGGGACCCGATTTGAGTCGATGGAAGCGCTAAAGCAAAAAACGGCAGAGCTCCTAAAGGCTCTCACCAAAGAAGACTTCCAGTCTCGTTATTCAATAGTCAGATGTTTGGAGAGGTGTGTGGCGAGGAGAGGAAAGTATATTGAAGGGAAGAATTCGAATGTAGAATATCTTTTATAATAAAACCCTTTTTCGTAACTAGTCTCGTTATTTAATAGCCAGACCTCGTATATCGCGGTACTTTTTGAAAGGTATGAAAAATTTAGAAACACTTTAAACTAAGTCGGTAGAGATATAAAAGGAAATTTTGTTGAAAAATAGAATATTGTTTTACAGTTAAGGAACTTTAGATATCATTAAAAAGGCATTCCTCCGCCAAATCGCCGTAAACTTTATAAATATATCAGTCCAATTAATTGATGGTATTTAGTTTTATATTCCGAGTAATCAGTCATAGAATTAACACAACCGTTTTACAGAGTATTATAAGCTAAAAATAGCATAAACTTTATATGTTTAACATTGAAAATAAGTACAATTATCCAACTTCCATTCACATGATCCGACGTTAATTAAAAGAAGGTTGCGATCGATAACAGGCTTCTGGAAGTTTTAAATTTCTTTCCGGATTCAATAATAAATTAGAATTAAATCCGTATCAAAGAAATTGAATCTGAAAACTATTAATAGCGATTCCGGTGTTCCTCTTTTTGTGAACTATAGAAATTCACGAAAATAGAAATTGGGGAATCATGCTATTGCACACAGGTAATAAATAAGGTTCACAAATAAACCTACTAACCTAAAACAGAAAAATGAGAAGAACATAATAAAGTGCAACTTCAATATATCGTAATTCAATATAACGACTTCCTCTATTTGACAAATTCTTCGTAGTTCCCTTCAATAGTCCACAACGGTCCAATATAAAATTTAGCTTTACATTACATACAACCAAACAAAATTTCAATGTCAAAATATTTTATTACTCAACATATTCTCCTCTTAATTGGATACATTTATTCCAGCGAACCTGCAACGTCTCTAGACCTTTCAAAAAAAATGTTTCTTCTTGCTCTGCAAACCAGACCTCCACAGCTTTTATTACCTCCTCGTTAGAAGAAAATTTACGACCTTTTAACCTTTTTTTCAGTTGACGAAAGAGGTAATAGTCGGACGGACCCAAGTCTGGTGAATAAGAGGGGTGTTCTAGTAATTCAAACCCTAAATCACGAATTTTTTGAATGGCAACATGAGATTTGTGTGCAGGGGCGTTGTCCTACAAAAACAAAACACCTTTGGATAGCTTTCCGCTCTTTTCTCTTTAATTTTTTCCCGTAGAATGGTCAATAATGTCAAATAGTAATCTCCAGTTATTGTTCTGCCCTTATCCAAAAAATCAATCATGATTACTCCATGGCAATCCCAAAAAACTGAAGTCAGATCTTTTCCAGCCCATTTCTAGACACGAAACTTCTTAGGTCTTGGAGAACCAGAATATCGCCATCCACCGATTGTTGCTTTGTTTCTGGATCGTAGAAATGTACCCAAGTCTCATCCATAGTAACAATTCGGTTTAAGAAGTCTACATCGTTTTCAAATCGAGCACAGATCGAACGCGATGCTTCTATACTTGGACGCTTTTGGTCAACATTCAAACATTTGGGAATCCATTTTGCAGCAATTTTTCAATGGAAACTTTACCTCTTTTGAAGCTTGCAGTCCAATTTTACACGGTCGCATACGAACGACATTGATCACCAAGGGTATTAAGCATATCTTTGTGAATATAGGTACTTGATGATGGCTCGATACTCCAATTTTTCGATTTTCACAATTTCGGTGGACATCCTTTTTTGTTTTAATTTATTGCGTAGCTCCGGTTTACTTTTTTGACGTCAAACTTTACACTGGCACTTCTAATAAGTTATTGTTCGTTGCTATGGTAACGCAATATTTTGTTTATGCATGGAACTGGTCTAGGCTAACTAGATATCAATACATCTTTATAAATTTTTATGAGAAAGGGTCTTGTGGTACCGCAGGTATTATGGTGATATTTACATTATTGTCAGATCTTTCTTTTTTCAGGAACTTTGTTATTTCAAATGAGATCACCATGTATATTTTTCGCTTTTCGAAATCCTTAAGAAATAGTTATTATTTTTCATCGAAAGTTCCTTATACCTAAACGCCAAACTAAAATAATACATTTATGACTTATATGACAACAAATTTGACGTTTCAATAAATTATTATTATCATAATAGTTTATTGAAAATCTCAATGGATCGTTTATCTGGAAAAGCACGAATTAATATTTTAATGATATTAGGATATAGTGATAGACGTAGAAGTCAACAAGAAGCGAGTAATATTTTTAATAATGTATATCCTAACCGAAATCCCATAACAAGATTTACTGTCGTAAATTAGTAAAACTGATTCAATGGAAGATCATCAACTGAAAAACAAATATCTAGATGTTTGTCTCCTGTTAGAAGACGATCCACACCAGATAAATATCGAAGGAACGTGATATTTCGCAAATTTCCGTGATGAAAATTTTAAGTAATTATAAATTCCATCCACACATGTAACGTTGGTTCAAGAGATGACGATTTTGACAAACGTGAAGAGTTTGAACACCTAATAATGGAAAAATGTTGCAATCAAAACGATCCAAATCGGCATAATTGTAGATACTGGTCACGTAACAATCCTCGTTGGATGCGTGTATCCCACACCCAATATCCTGAAAAACTGAATGTATGGGCTGAAAGAATGGGCGACAAAATAATTGATCCCTTTTTCATTGGGGGTAACCCAGATGGATTGGATGGCGTGGTTTTATCGAAAGGCCCCCGCGATTACCCGACATGAATCCTTAAGAGTATTTCCTGTGGGGTCACTTAAAAAACATCGTTTATGCCAATATTCAGGAATTAAAAGATAGGATTACCACATAGATAAGAAAAATTGAGCAGTCAGGGATGTTGCAAAATTTATTACAAAGTTTTGAAAATCGCATGGATTGTTGTTTTGAAGTAAATAGACAACATTTTGAGCATATCCTGTAAACGCATTTACTATATATTTTCTAAAATTCGTAATTTTTCTACTTCACAAATGTAGATCTATTAATTAATGAAACGATTTTATTCAATCGTAACCATCTAAATATATAATTTTTATTGTATTTCTATAAACACATAATATACAGGGTGATCAAATTGGAATAACAAATTTCATTTTTTCCGGAAAAAGGAGAGGTCTGACAACAATGTAAATACCACCATAATATCGATTGTATCACAAGACTCTTGTACACAAAAATTTATAAAAATAGTTCAAGCGGTTTCCGAGATAATTGAGGCGTTCCATACATGAAACTCAATCTGTATAACATACCCTTCATCCCAATGTATGTTATATTTCACGTCAACGGTTCGGCATGTTATTTTTTCAAAAAACAATAATTGTTATTTGATGGAAAGTAATGTAACGCTATGCACTATTGTTAAAGATTGTTTACCTGTAAACCGTAAGGATTAAAATCTTGCGAGTTCAAACACGTATGGTAATGTGTTGTGGTTGAAACAGTGCCGAAACAAAAAGGACGCAATCGGAGGCCCTATTCTTCTAAAAAATGATGGTTAGCAGTTTGCAGCAGAATTGGGCATGCAAAGTTTCATGCTAGCAACGGGTAGCTTCAAAATTTCAAAAATCGAAACGAGATTGTTTTCGAAAAGAGGTGTCTAAGTTGGAATTTCTGAATACTGAATAGACTATTTACACCAACACTCACAATTACATTGTCTGAAGCTCGTTTCTATAACCAAGTTATCGTCTTCAAAGACCCTACAAAGACGATAACTTGGTTTTCGAAACGAGCTTCAGACAGTGTAATTGTGAGTGTTGGTGTAAACAGTGTGTTCAGTATGAAAATAGGTGTCGCTTGCCATGGGGTTCCAATTAAAATTATTGGTCACAATAACCTTGTCGTCATCTATCAACTTTACAACCCTGAATATTTCAAATTTCACTACTTTCTGTTAAATCTTTCTAAATTTAAAAGGGAAATGGGAGTTTTGGATAGCTGTGTACGTAAAAAGTTTGATAAATATAAATTGAGGGTTTAACTTGGAAAAACCAATTAAACTCAGTTGCACTGATGGAAACATATAATTTCCATCAATCAATTGTTACTGTTTTCTAGAACAATTTAACATTCCAGACATTTTCAGCCAGATAAATGAAGTTCGTTATGGAGCAAATTAGCTATTTAATGAAAAATAAGTTCAAGAATATATACCCCGAGAATGAAAATACCAATTTTCCCAATTACTGTACCAGTGACAACGTCAATGTCTCTTTAATTCTTTATTGATTGCCTAATAATTACATAAAATGTTCTAAAATGTAAAATTAGGTAATTTCAGTTCGAAAATTTCGGAAGTATCCACACAATTTTTATTTATACGCAACGACATAATATAAAATCATTTAATGAAACAATACTAACCAATATAATTTATGTTGAATAACTTATTATTATATTTATTTTATTATATTTTGACGGTGAGTAGGACAAATTGAAACTTGCAAGTACCGGCTGATTTGTTTATTATTCTTCAATTGTGAATTAAATCTTGTATGATGTATGATTGTATTTTAGTCCCTATAAGACGCAAGAATGTACTGTGATGAATACATCTTTTTGTGAAGTTCGTATAAGAATGGTTTTCGTTCTCGCAAAATCTTATGGCTTATGGTTTAAATTTCAGATTCAAAATGAGTAAAACCAAGAAAATATTATTTGAAATTCGTGCATTAATCGCAAGAATTCACAGTCCAGGCAAAAGTAACTGTACCATTGCCGCCGTATTAAAAATACCTCGAAGTACCGTAGACAACAACGTGAAAAAACATGCATCCATCAGGAGCTTTGGAAAACGTTCAGGGCGGCTTCGAACAACCACAACCGCTGTAAACGTGATCGACGACTAACGGTCCCACAGATTGCAGCTCAGATTAATTAATCTAGGGATCTGCCTTTGAGTACTTCTACAATGAAAAGGAGATTGAGAGAAGCTGGTCTTTTTGGAAGGATGGCAGTGAAGAGACCTCTTTAAAGACGTTAAAATACAGAACATTAAAAATGCACACATGAAGAGTGGGACGGAGTTTCATGGAGGAAATAATCAAAGTTTATGGTTTTTAGGTTTAAGAGAAGAGTTTTTGTACTGAGGTCAAAAGAAGAACCGATATTAGATCCGTGTGTAATCCCGACTGTAAAGCACGGCGGAAGTTCTGTGATGGTTTGAGTATGTTTTGGAGAAAGGGCTACAGGAAACCTGGTAAAAATTGAAGGGATTTTGAAGAAAGAAGAAAAATGTTGGCGGAAAATTTAGCTTCCGGTATGACAACAATTCCAAACAATCCTTGATGTCGTGCAAAGAGTAATTGAAACAATTGGAAAGGAAGAATATACCGATTAATTTATGATTAAATACATTAAGTACATTGTTTATTTTTTGTTCCATCGATTTTTATTTATATGCAACGACATATGAAACAATTTAATAAAAGAATTCTAACCAATATGAGTTAAATTGATTAACTGTGTTTATTTGTGATCTTTAGCAGGATGATAATATAATTAATTTTATCGCGAATTAGTCTGAACGGAACTGTCTGAATTGACTACATCGGTCAAATTTGAGGTCACAATTCATTTTAATAGAAGTTTATTTTTTTATTATGATAAACAGTATAAACATTCCCAGATGCACGTTCATGAGAAAATTCCGTTGTACTTCATTGCATTACAAATATAAATATAATAATAAGAATAATTAGTGCAAGACTCTACATATCGAGAAAGACATTATCATAAACGGAGATATCGTACAGGGGTTGGAAAACGGAGAAACCTACAAATATCTAGGATTTCAATAAGCTAAGTTGCTGGACCACAAGCAGGCAAAAGCTAGAATCCAAGATCAATACACCAAAAGAGTGAAGTCACTTATGAAATCCGAATTAAATGCAGGCAACTTAGTCCAGACAATCAACACCTATGCCGCACCTGTTTAACGTCCTTTTTTGGAATTCTGAAGTGGACGAAAACAAAACTAAAGGGTATTCAGAGGTTGACACGAGCAATAACAAAGAACAACAACCACCACCCGAAGTCATCCACTATTAGAACAAGATTATCTCAAAAAGAGGAAGAGATTTGATTGACCTTCTTAACCTGCACTCTCGACAGTTAATGAAACTACGAGAATTCTTTCATACTAAAGGGGAAACCTCAACTCTGCACCGGATTATATCCAAAGCGGATAAGGATTATTCACCCTTTAACCTCGCATAGCCAGAATCTGACTTAAATATAGTATTGGACACCGAGAAGCTGTGGTCACGAAAGGCACTATATGGTAGACATCATCATGACTTCAACCAACCGCATGTTGACACAGAAGCTTCAAACAAATGGCTTACTAACGGCAAACTCTTTCAAGAGATCGAAGGCTTTATGATGGCCATCCAGGATCAAGTTATTAACACAAATAACTACAAGATATTCTTAAGGATCCGAACACTCAATCTGACAAATGTAGAAAGTCCCAACAAACATCAGAGATCATCCAACATATAACATCTGCTTGTAGTGTGTTAGATAATACCGACTATTTACACCGGCATAACCAAGTACCAGCCGCAGAAGGTGCTCGAAAATGACAATTTTAGACCCTACTACAATAGGTCCATTATCACCCACCGATATACAGGTGACGAATAACAGACCTGATATCGTAGTGGTTGATTGAAGAATCAATTCAGTCCTTTTTGTCGATGTAGCTATACCGAACACTCATAACTTTCTCAACTAACACCAGGAGAAACTGGCCAAATATGCGGATCCCGCAAATGAGATTAAGCAGATATGGCACAGCGAAAATGTGGAAATAGTCCCAGTTATTATGTCAGCAATGGGCGTCGTGCCTAAAACCTTGGGATAACACCTTCGCCAACATCCAAAAGGCTGTAATACTGTATACTTGCCACATTATGTGATCCGAGCCTAATCCTTTTGATACATTGTATCCGGGATAGGTAAATAATACCGTCTCTAAGCTGAGTAGTGCAGAAGTTTTTCGCATAATAATAATAAAGAATAACGAGTAAAAGTAATATAAATATTATCCAGAAGGGTTCTATCCCATTAATTGATTTATAAATGAATATCTGCTTTTAAGAGTCGTGATATTAACATGTTGAACGTCCGGGACCGTCTTTTACGGAAACTATTCCAGAAATAATTAATGAAATCCCTGACCTTATACTCGGCAGTAGTAACGGAAACTTTGGTTTATTATTATACTCAATAGACATTAATAAAATCGAAAGTATAGGCTTCATGCATTATAGTGGAAAGTTGAAAGGTTACGTGTAAAAGTTATGGATGTCGTAATTGCTTAATGCTGATCAAAATCTCGTTTTACATTAAAAATTCGTGAATTTTTCAATTGATATACTCGTATATAACAAAAAAAGAATCGAAACAATGGACTTCATCCGAGAAACTTGCTCACAAGACAGCAAAATCCGATTTTTTGACGAATAAAGTTATGTATTTTGGGATTGCAACGGAGTAATAATAATAAATGATTATTTAAAGAAAAGTACAACGATAACTGTTTAATATTGCTTTAGTTTACTGATACCTTCTAATGTCGAAATTAAAAAAAAAACGACTGCATTTGTTGAAAATTGTGAAATAAAATAATTTCCTTTTTATAATGTTAATTTTGAAATAAAGGTGATAAAATTATAAATCGATGTATCCAACCATTCTTTTTTCAATTTATTCCACATCGTATACGACATATTGGACAATCTAGTGGGAAAAAATTTTTTGGGTCACTACTATGAGAATAGTAGTCGCCACAGATATTTAATCGCTCTGTATATGAAGAAGTAGTCATAAAACCGAGTCACGTTCATTTTAATTAACAGCATTGTTTTGAAAAATCATGACGTAAATCGTATTCATTGAAAGTACTTTTCAACGTGTTTAAACAATGTTAATATTTGTCTAATGGATGCATTGCATTTGATTATGACTGGCTAGAAGTATGTTTATCGTTTGCTATTAAAAATCATAAGAGGTCATTGAATAACTATGGTACAAATTAACACGTTCTGTGTCGTAATAAGAAGACTTAATTAAAATAATATTTTCAATGTTTAATTTTCATACGATCTTGACAAGAAAATAATTACGTATGTAGTTAACTACAGTAACTGTAACAATATAATATATAATTGTTATTAATGTACACTATCGGTCAAACGATTTTACCCATCCCATAATCAATCCATTGAATTTATAAATAATGAACTTTAATAAATTTTTCTTCCATATTGTCACGCTCAGGTCGAAACGGTATCTTATCAAAAAAAATACAGTTTTTTGGGATCAAAAGTCACTGGAGGTCAAATCTGGACTATGAGGTGGATGAGGAAGCATTTCGAAGTGTAATTCGTTCACTTAAACCATCGTTGCCATTGACTTGTGAATCGGTGCGTTCTCTTGGTGAAACAGTGGTTTTTTCTTCGACATATGAGGCCGTTTTTCCTTAATTTTTGCATTCAAAAGATCCAACAACTCTATGTAGTATATTGATATATTGCTGTTCATCGTCTCTACCTTCTGGAGATAGTTGATGAAAAATATTCCATGAGCATCCCAAAATAATGAAGCCATAACATTCCCAGAAGACTGTTGTGCCTTTGAACGCTTCGGACGTGGTTCACCGGCTGCAGTCCGCTCGGATGATGATCGTTTTGATTCCGGAGTGAAGTGATGGATCCGTGTTTAATCCATTGTCACGTATAGACACAAAAAGCTGATTTATTACGTGTAAACATGGCTAAACACTGCTCTGAATCATCAACACTTTTTAAGCCATTGCTGAGCTTAACAGTATTTTTTTTTCATCAAGAAGCAATGACAAATTAACAGACGAGATTTGAATCCATTTTTTTGAAAATAACAGAAGTAGCTTCACTTAAATTGCTGTCTCTTTTTTCTATCTAGTCGAAATGTCATGAAATTTTACAATTAATCTTTTGAAAGTTGATACGTCATAAACATCATGGATTTGATAATAGCAGCGCCATCTGTATGTCACACGACTTAATGAGTGATGTATTAGTTCATTTGACGAAAATAGTTTGATAAACACGACATAGTTAAATATAACTTGCTTGATAATTCTAAGAATTGAATCTTAAATACTCCTTGTTCAAGGGGGTACGACTTGTTGAGTGATGTAGTAGAATTCTGTAATAATGATGTTGAATATGTGTTACTGGCAGTTTTAAACTGTTACTCGATAGATCTATTATGACAAACAGCAAAAAATTTGAACCAAATTACCTAATTTACCATCTACATTTGGCATAAATTGTATTTCACTACATAATTTCATTAATTTTCATCTGAACCACTATAAAACCAGTGATACCCGATCCTTCATTTTTTTAAATTAAAATTTGGTTTAGTTTATTTCCGTCATTATTACGAAATATTTGTAAAAACTATTAGCAATTTATCTAAGGATAGTAAAATACTTACCTTGGTATGGACATCAAGTATTGTAGAACTTTCCGATAATCTTCAGGTTTGGCACGTTCCCTTCGAGGATTTGCCGGAAACGACAAAACTGGTCCACCACGTCGGTCGCGTCCTCCTGTTAATATCACTAAACGTTCTTGAAGGAGAGGCATTAACTCTAACGCCCTTTGTCCGTCCATAGTTAAACTGGAAATATGCAATCTACTATTTTTTTATTCCATTATTTCATAACAGACTAAATACCACGATACACATACATCGGTATGCTGAATTGTCGGCTCAAATTCGATACGCCTCGCGCATGGCGTCACGCTGGAATCAGAATGTTTACTGGCTGTTAATATTAAGTTGGAGTTGTACGTATTTACTGGGTTTTTGTGTATTTGTGACCTTTTTTTGTGTTTATCGGCTATTATAGAGTTGATTTAATTGTTATTTTCTTTTAAAAAATTGTAATTTCTATTACGAGATCATCATGTCGTCGCTACACACAAAAACTCTAATCGAAAAGAAACAAGTAATAAATACTTTGGTTTTCTAAAAAATACTTGGCGAAGCAGTGGATAGGACCCTGTGGTCGAGAGGATAAAATTAATTTAAAATGTGGTTAATGAATGTCGTAAATCACAAAATAACACATACAATTCCTATTTTTTTTCCAATAATTATACTTGTTTTATATTGTTGTCGATTCCTTTGTAAAATTATTAACAAAAACGGTTTCAGTCTGGTTGGAAATATTTAGATACGATATACCCCTTATTTATATTTTATTTATTTTAGCGCATGTTGGTTCCAATCATTCCAAAGAGAATAGTTCCATATAATGCAAAATGTCGAGGTTTAAAAGATTGTTTACTTACGGATAGATGATTCGCTCAAAGAAATAAATAAAATATACCCATAATATATCAAAAACATTATTATCAAATTGAACAATTTCTTAATTTTGCTAATCATATTTTAAATAGTCACTTTATTTCACGGAACGGGTAGAAAAATAAATATCTTATCTATTGCTAATTAAGAACGTGAAATTTAAATGGTAAATCATATAAATAATACATATATAGACATGTCTTTGCATCAAACATTACTCATAGAATCAAAATAAAATTTTATGACAGGTATACAGCATACATTATACTTCACATTTTGATTCCAGCGTGACGTCAGCCTGCGCATAGGCATACCGGTGTATGTGTATCGTGTTAAATACGAAAAATTTATCAAAAAGAGTTATAAACACAAATAAACGGCCTAATTATCATCTGATAAATTTGAACACAAATAGCATGAACATTTTTGTTTACTTATTTGGATTCAATATAGCCACATTAGCTGGCACAGGAGATTTTGAGGCTAGTACCAAACACTTATCATCACCAGCCTCCTTTTCAAGCATCAGGTAAGCAAATCATTTGTAAGTGAAAGATACATGAACATTAACCTGAAAATAAGCTATGAACAGCCTTCCATAGAAATTAATTCTAATAGTGAAGCAGTTATCAATACAATGACCGTTTTATTAATCTAGAACATTTTTGTGATATAGGAAAATGCTCCTAAAGGAAACAGTTTATAAAAAAAACGAAAAAATAGAACGATAAGCACAATGTTCCTGGGCTGTATCAGTCAAACAAGTTCCTTGGGAGCTTCGATACTGCTACATTTAAATGTATTTAGATCTCAGGAATAGACACCTCCTCTTTGGCTTCTTTACAGAGCATCGCTACTTCAGAAAGCACATAATCTGATTAGGATTAGCGGATACTGATTATTTCAAATTCTGAAGGGATGAGGAAGAAACTCTTTCTCATTGCAAGCATAGTCAAAAACTGCTTTGAATACGATGCCTGAAGCAGCAACTTTTTTAAAGCCAGCACAGATACTAGAATGTTCCAAGCTATTCAAAAATATGAGTGAAAGTATTTTGTAGATAAAATACAAAGTTTTGTAACTTTCCATCAAATGTTTCATCTTAAAAATGCTAGTATTTCAGAATTTACTGCTGAAAAGTAGATTAGTGAATCTGTTTTTTTTTCTTATTGACATTTTTTTTATTTTTTCAAGTTAAAAAATACTTGAAATATAAACTAGTTGTTATACATGCCCCAAAAAATAAATTTAAATAAATAAATAAGGATAAATGAGGATATGCCTTCGATATGAAGAAAGTGAAAAATTTGAAACATATAACTTGAACGAAAAAATTAACACATCATATTTTGTAAGAATGCTTTCCACAAATGATACATGGTACATTTCCTCAAGGTACCAACAATCGTCATGCAAACAAGAGATCTTATTAATTGATTTATTTTATTTGGATAACTATATTTGAAATATGTGCTAATACACTAATTAAAATAACACATTGTTGAGTGAACCTAGATAGGTTTATGAAACAGGACTTCTCCCATTCCATTAATTACATTAAATTAACCAACCACTACATAACTTGGAGTGAAAATAATTATATTGATTAAAAAGAACATGCATATTACAAATATGAACTTTCTTTTAAGTCTGGTTTAGGATTGTTACTGCCATTTCTGTCTTACATGAAATCTCTGATTCTACATAATATGAATTCAATGGGGCTTAATATATTCCATAGTGGTAATTTATGGTAGTTATGTTGAAACATGTTTTGTAAGTATGCTCCGATTTTGTTTTATTTTCAATTATATTACAAATTTTAATTAAACATTTTTCTATTTATTTCTTACTTCACGTTTTAGAGATTCAAAATATTTATATCATTTTGATTAAAAACTATTATTCTATAAGGATTATTAATATTATTACAAACTCGCTATTCAAATTAATTATTCTCTACAAACAATTTAATTAATTTTTTTTAAATTCAGTAGATATCAAACCAATAGTTTTTCAAAACAGATGTCATTTATTATAATAATTAAATTAGTACAACGCAAATACAAGGTGTCTCAAAAGAGAGTTCACCTTTGTATTGTTTATTGCGTGGAACGCAGCTGATCTCAGAGGAGCGGGATATGTCCATTAGTAACCTGACTATTGGGAATTTAATCGCTATGGAGCGTTTCTACGAAGCGGGCCGTGTGTTGTACGTGCGTGAGTTTTATAACGATCATTCGAGCGACGACTATAGCTCACAAAAAATTCTGCAATGTTCGTCACTTAAATAATGTGTCAAGCGCTCGACTTCTTGGAAAATGGATCGAGAAGTTAGAACAAACTGGATAAACCAAGGCCATTTAGAACCATCGAAAACGTAGACAAAGTTACTTGGGATGTCCATGACGAGTCTGACTTGCAATAATTCACACCTTATTATGCTGGTCAGAGGCTTAACTTAGCTTAACCAGATGGTTGGGCGCTCTTCCACGTTTACCAACATCAAGATCATTTTCATCTTAATGAACACGTAACAAGTAAAATTGCACTACTGGAGTGCAACTATTCCAAAATACAAACATCAGAAAGCCCCTACGTCCGCCTAAAGTGACTGTATGGCTGCGATGTCAGCGCGAGGGATTACAGGCTTCACTTTTTTGAAGATGAAAGGGGACGCAACTTACAGTGAATTCGGAGCGTTATGTTTGGGTGTTAGACCACTTCTTCGTGCTTGAACTGCAAAACTTTAAAGGTTATAACCAAAGAACATGGTTCCAGCAGAGCGGAGCAACGTCCAATAGATATCTAGCATAAGTTCGTGAAATTTTTCCTGGTAAATAGATCCCTAAGAGACGTGATATAAATTGACCTCCACACAGTCCGGATTTAACACCCATGGACTTTTTTCTGTGGGATTATGTCAAATCTAAAGTTTATACTAACAAACTGACTACTCTAGCACAATGATAAGAAAATATCCGTCACCAAATGGCAGTCATGACAGAGAATACCTACCGAGTCGTTATAGGCAATTTTTGTTTAAATGAATGCCAAATATTTTCAATAAACTTCTAACATCTCTTAAAATTGTTTTTTTTTAATGTGAACTTTCTTTTGAAACCCCATGTAACAATCTCATAAAATATTGCTTATTGAATTAAAGCACTGTTAATAATAGACAAACATCAATCAATTTCAAGACATGAAATTAATTTAAAAACCCCAAAGATACTATTTAATATGAGTTATTTTGAAAACTGGATCTACTTTATCTTCTATATTTTATTGAATAATTAATAGTATTTATTCATATAAAATATTTAATTTGGTTATAGTTGGCTATCCATTATTTCAATATAAGCATGTCAGTATCATTGAATCTTGTATCATTTAGAAGAAATTCCGAATTCAAGTAGGTAATCATTTCACTACAGAAATTGAGCAATAAGTTACTATTCTACTAAGTATTTAACCTGTGTTATTTATAAGACAACACTATTAAATTATTTTTTTAATCTAATATCATAGGAAAACCAAAATAAAATTACTAAATTATGTGTATAAAGATAATTTTGTGATAACATAGACAAATGACATACAAGATGTTTTTTTAATCAGGTTATGTTGTTGTTATTTATTATTTAAATATCCAAACATACACAATTCTAAAGCACAATTTGAAAAGTGGAATTTGCTTATGGCGAGTGTAACATTGTGAAAAATATTGAAATAAAAGAAGGAAATAAAGTAGTTTTAAGGAATTATTAATATCTGTTGCCACACTATCAAAAGTATGAATTTTTATTGGTATTTTTTAAGATGTATACCTACTTTTAGAAATTGACATGATTCAATAATTCATAAAATATGGTTCAAGCACATCTCGTTTGAAGATAAATAAAGTTAAAAAATAATATGTATAGAGTTCTATTTTTGTAGCAAAAGACATTTTCTACCTTCATATGAATTAAACATGGTGCACAAATTGTTTGTATCAAAGCTATTAAGTATACAAAATGGTTAAAATGAGTTGATTTCCAAAGAGAGCAATGTATTAAGTCAAGTATTTATTTTATAAACATCATTTAAGTTGATCCTTATTCTTTTATTCATTTCATATATTGCCGAAACAATAATACTCACCTCAAAGTTCAAGAATGGTTTAAAAATTCCATTAAAATTATTCACAAACGTTATTGTCACAATTTTAGACACATATACATTTTTATGGAGAATAATTCACTATACAAAAACATCCAACTACAACTCTACACAACTCAGTCCCCATCTTGGCTTCTGCTAATGAATTACTGACGTTTCGCTTAGATCTTTGACATACCAGAATTACCGATTGACATTTAATACAAGACCGTTTATATTTCTAGGTTTTTACAAAAAAGAAGAATTATCAGCAACGTATCAACTTAAAAGTTAAAGGAGTTACGAATCAAGAATATTTTTAATTTTGAGTCGAAGGAAAATACAAAAAGTACAGATAAATTCAAAAAATATTTCTCATTATCACCGGATCCGACAAACAGGTGACTAAGAAATGTTTGATTCGTATGATTCTGGAACCATCAGTCAGTGTTTTAGTGAATAGATCCTGGACTATTTTAAGCTAAGGCTATTAAAGACTACCTTTATTCAATGAAGTAGGCAATGAGTCTTGAATTCTGTAAATATTTTGGACCTATTTTTCCGCGTTATTTTATTCGGAAGTTACAAACCAAATTCTGTAAATATTCATAACCAAATATGTTGTTTTTCTTGATGAATTAATTGGAACAGTCTCATAATATCATGAATCCACTAGAAGGAGCAGAATTTTTAGAAAATCAAAAAAGTGTTGGTAGGAATGTGAGACATTTGAAGAGAAAGCACGTGGCGGATCATAATTTCAATAGGCTCTATTTCTATTTATCTGTTCATTACGAGCTATTTTCCAAAGGTGTAAAGGTGTATTCATTTTTAATTTTTGAGTTTTGGTACAAATAAAATCTCTTATATGTGCTAAAAATAATAAATAAATAAAGATGAATCCTCCAAAATTTTATATCACTACGACTAAGGCTGAGCAGCCTTGATTAGTTTTGTGAAAATTTCATGTAAAGAAGATAAGAATGACGCTGTGCTTTTGACAATTTTGACAGTTGTTTGATAACATGTCGCTACGATTTTGACGTTTTCAAACAGAAATTACTCTAAATAAAATATGGAAATCAAAGTAGTTGGTTCCTGATTATTTCTTTTCTTTGATTTGAGTAAATATTAACAAAAACGGTAAGTATGTTATTGCATTGAATATGCATGTATACATTATCACGGTCTTTCCTTTGTATTTAAAAAAATTCAACTACATACTTTTTAACAGGTCATAGGTTATAATTTAGTCAAAATTAGTTAATTGAATGTTAGTTATTATTTGAAAAATCAAACTGGAAACGGACAAAGTAAATAGAAGAAAAAAGAAAAATTCGGTTCAAAGTTTGTTATTTTATACATTACAATTAGCAAATAGTTATCTGGAAAATTACAACTTTGACATTCAGCTCGCAGATATTTATCTCAGATGAAATTTAATATTTTATGTTTATTTTATTTAATTCGAGTTGTTTGAATTCTATGTACACAATTTCTTGATAATACTAATTGAAATGTTTTCCTAATTAACTTCATATTTGGAAATTTGATTACTAATTTTTAAATGCTGAATCTGTTTTGTAGTTTGGTTTAATATCTTCACTCACCTATACATGATATTATTTGTGGGTCTGTTTCTATATGGAATAATTCTAGTACCTTTAAATTTTTTTCATTTGTGATTCTCCAAATGTAAATCTTGGTTGGATTGACATTAAATTAACGGCAGACTATTCTCTAAACTTGAGCAGGACAGTCTTCAAATGTAGGCTTCAGGAATTATTGTTCTAATAATATTGATATTGCTTTTAGGTTCCAATAATGTCTGACTCCTTGGAGGAACTTAGAGAAAGTTGTAATAGTAGAGGTTAGTATTGAAGATGTAAAAGGAGATATGTAGTTATGTACATATTTCTAGGATTGATATTACTTTCAAAACTAAGGGTACTGCTTTATGTTCATATTTTTTAAACTTAATATTAATGAAATAATTGTTAAAGGAATTGAATTAAGTACCTAATTTTATCACATATTTAGGTTCCAAACCATATTAATTACAGAGTTTGTTTTTTGGTAATGTTTTCATGACATTAGGATAGTTCATTTAATATATTATCCACTCTATCCTATATAAATACAGAGTAGTAATGGAGTTACCGAAGTATTCAAAGAAATCTAAAATTTGTTTACATACACTTCCTATTCAAATGAAAGTGCTCTTTTAATAATTGATATCACTTTTTGATTCATTCAATCTTTGTTTGTCGATTTTACTGTAATGGTTACATTTTTGCAACAATAAAACTTTCCTTTATTCATAGGGATAGGCTAGATTGTGATATGGAATGAATTATCCTAATTCAAGGGAAAAATTGAGAACCACATTTCATCAAACATCTGCCAAACAGTTTATATTACAAATACCATTGTTTATAGACATACTTTTAGCTCTAGAAATTAATGTACATAATTTTGGACCACACCATAATAAAAAATAATAATTATTTGATGATTTAATTTTTAATCAGATGATAAGGTTAAACCCCATGAATATCATGGTCTAGAAAGTCAAAGTGGTGAATTGGATTTCAACACCAAGGCCATTACTCACTTAGAACCACTCATTGAATTTGTTTATGATGAATCAGAAAGTGGTCAATATAACGATAAGGAATATACTCAGGTTTACATTCAACAATTTGATGTGCCGAATAGTATTCAAGATGTATCGGGAGTTCCAACAAATGAAGATAATTCAACTTTGATACAGCCATTAATGCCATTCTATCTTACCACTTCTGACATAACTGAAATGGATGATAATGAAGATAAAAATGAAATTGTAAGTTGTTGTTATAAATTATATTAATATAAAGTGATTCCATTAATATTCCAAAAACAGTAGCAACAGTTATTTTTAGAAAAATCAAGAATTTGCATTTCTGCTCAGCAATTATATAACAGTTGGTAATCCCTTGTAGACAATAATTAAGTTATTAAAACAGGCGTCAGTCAGTGTATTTATATGTTGCTGTAGAGGTAGTAAATTGTGTGTCACTCATTTACTGTTAGAAGTTTGAAGAAAATATTTGATACATCACCTATATTTTAACGGTCAAAGCAATTTTAGTTGTTCTGCATCAATTAGTGCCATCTAGCTGTTTAAACATTTTATTCTACTTTTGAAATCCATCACAAATTATTGAAAAATTTATATTTTATTAACGAGAATAAGATGAAAATACTCAAATTTATCTTTTTCCCTTAAAATAGTTCCCAAAATAACAAATTTTTACAAAAAAATTTCAACCTAATGCAAAAATTTAACAGTGATACAGTTATTCTCCAAATAATTATAATAATAACCAACAATACATGCAACTATTGAGTTGTTGAGGCAAAAATTGATCTTAAATACGAGGGTGGTCCAAAAATTTGGCGGGATTTGGCTAAATTGGCTTGTAGCATGACTCCCTAACTTTCAACTCCTGTGATTCATTTTTTGGGTGCAAAAAACGCTCCTCTAGTGGACATTCACTCCCAACTGTGTGAGGTTTATGAGTATATAAGTATGCAATATGTGGACAAATGGTGCACAGAATTCAAAGACAGACGTATAGATTTGGATGGAATACTGTGTCATACTCCCTTTACAGCGCAGATTTGAACTACAGCTGATAGAAGATGTAGTCTGGTCTTTCCAAACATGTATTATTCAATGGCAATAAACATATTTTTCAATATGAAAATTCGTTGCGAAACTAACTTTATGGACAAGCCTCGTATATATTTTCAAATAAACTATTGCATACAAAAATGGTTAATTAAAATATTCCACTAAAAATATTAGCCCTTCACTCTCTTATTTATATCCAGCACCAATCTTGTAAAATATTTATTATTATTTCATTGGGATATAAAAACAACTGTATTAAATTAAATATGCAAAATATTTACCAAATAAATCAAATTATCACTATATTGAGTATATAAAGAGTGCACAAATAACACAAGCACTGCACAATGTTTATAAATCAGCCAGATTATAAAAATTGTATAGTCTCTGGTCAAATTATTAGGTGCATTGCAAGTTTTAAAGAAAAGTGAAAAGAATGTAAGTAAAAGTCAATATTTAGTTGCATGCTATCAATGCAAGATGGCACTGTTTCATCAGCTCCCACACATTGTCAATCTGGTTCATATTGGGATATCACCCAGTCAATCCAACATAGGGATAAAGTTGGAATTTCTGGAACCTTTGGTGATATTCAGACCGAACATACTGTTTACACTACCACTACACCAACACTCACAATTACAGTGTCTGATGTGCGTTTCGATAACCAAGTTATCGTCTTCAGAGATTGAAGGTAAACTTGTGAGTGTTGGTGTAGTGGTAGTGTAAAAATTGTATTCAGTACAACATAGGAATATTTTCTTTTGTCAAAAAATATTTAACAGACCGAGCAGTGTGGCAGGGAGCTTTTGCATGAAAGTATATGGTTCCCCATTTGTAAACCTTATTCTGAGGTGCTGCTGGGAATCTTGTGTAATAGTTTAATTGTAAAAATCTGAATTTAATCTACTAGATTGTAGTTACGTTAGTGATTTTACATTGATATTTCTATGTTCTAGAAAAAATATAGTAAACACAAAACTAGAATCAGCAATTTACAACCAACAAAATAAAATAAAAAAAAATCAGATTGAGTCATCCGGATGAATCATCTATATAATAGCTAGTTCATATAATAGATTCATTATGATTTTAAATATAATTTAGGACACCAACAAGTGAAGCTTAACATTGACATTAGTATGTAGTAATAAAATACATTTTTTAGGAAACAATAATTCTTCAAGTAGACAAAGAAGATGAAGACTCAGAAGTAAAAAGAGATCTTATGTCAGAAGAGGAAAGAGATTGGAGGTTACAGTTTCTTCTTTGTTCGCCCAAAAAAGACTCTGCATTAGATAAATTCACATGTGATGTGTGTTCTCAAAGTTATGGTTGTTTTAATTGTTTAAAATCTCATTACGAAACCATGCATCTGGGTTATAATTATGTATCCCAATATAGATGTAAAAATTCCAAGTTTACAACTAAGGGTCTGTGTTGTCCGGTTTGCGAACTTTTCTTTGAAAACAGAAATGATATGATAGATCATTATATTACTCATGCAGTGGCTTGTGATATTTGTGGTTCTGGATTTGACAGACAAAAACATCTAACGGAGCACCGTAGGAAAGTGCACAATAAAGGAGATTTTGATGTATTGTACGATTGTGAAATATGTAGAGTTAGCCATCAGTATCCAAGTGGTTTGACCAAACATTACCAGGTAATACAAATATAATTTTTAAATTTACGTAGTAATAAGATTCTTATCATTACTTTACTTTCATATCTCTTTAAATAGAAAAAAAATGTTAAATCTTTAATGTACTTAATTACAATTTACCAGTGAAGTTTCCATAAAGCGTCGCAATAAATAATAATAAACTTAACTGTTCCATTGTCTTCCCAATCGCGTTTGCTGATTAATTTTAGAGTTTATTAGCCATAAGTTTTAGGATAAAAGAAAAGGATGAAGATAAACAAGAGAAGAGTGGAATGAAAAATCTTTGACAAAGGATCAAGAAATAACTCTTCACAGATTGCTTGGTAAAAAAAATGAAACAATACAGTAGTACAGACTGAAAAGTGGATGTAATTTTTTTCAAGCAGAATGTTTTTCAATACAGAAGGTTGATAGACTGTTATGAAAAAACAGTAGCACATCAATCTACACAGATAGCCAAGCAGGCTTAAAAACAAAATCAAAAGTAGAAATGAGCTGCAACGAGGCACTCTCCTGGATTTGTGTCACTGAAATAATCCTTCTCTGGGTACATGAACACTATGAAGTGGTAGCGAACTGGAATAGAGGTTGCTATTGCTACTACTGATGAAATTGTTAAAAATGTTATGGACCCAGGAATTGAAGCCTAATATTATTATATATGGTCAAACAGAAGGTATTGCATAATATCCAGAGCCAAGCTAAGGATAGCTAAATAGAAGGGGAAAAAAGAAGATAATAGGATTCACAAACCGCTCCATCTAGGAAACCTGACCATTGGACATTCGACTGTTGGCACAGAACTCCAGAAAGCTGCATGCCCCCCTTGCAACAGTCTCGCGTTCCCCTAGGGGTGCACCGCACAGGCTGGAAACCACTGCCCTAACCTAACCCTAACCATTTACATGTTAAGATATCCTCGTTTAGCGCTGTATCACATAACTTTCTACTTTGATGGAACGCATCCCCCACCTTAAGCGGGATCTTACTGTATATATTACAAAAACCATTCTCATTCTAAAAAGTAGGTCATATGAATATTATAAAAAACAGTCTTTGTAACTACTTTTATTGCATTTTCTGACGTTTGTTTACTTATTTTAGAAAGTCCATAAACTTATTTTATGTATAGAATGCAAATCAAACTTCACATCAGTGGAGGATCTACAAGAACACGAAAATACTCATAGACAGAAAATAGATGTGTTACCATATGCCTGTAGTAAATGTGACAGAGCATTTGCTCAAATTTCAGAAATTGCTGTTCATATAAGGATGGATCATACTCGTAAGAGGAAAGTAGAAAAGAAAATTGAAAAGTGCGTTAAATCTGTGTTTGTAATTGGCCCAGTTAATGAAAGTATAAATTTGGGGAAACGAAAAGTTATTAGAGTGAAAAGACATTAATTAATTTAATTTTTAATAGGAAATTAGAAAAATGAAAAAACTGATCGACTAAAATATTTGAATAATTTTTTTTGTTGGGAATGCAAAAATGTGTTTATGAAATTATGGCATTCTTATTGTATCTACAAAAAAAATATTGTTCATCATTGTAGATTCTTATAACAAATGGTCAGAAGTATTGTGCTTGTTATGATAAATGTTTTTGAATTTCAGTTTGGTCTATTCATAATTTAAATGAATCCAAGATACCTCGTGTATATTGTGAGGCGAATTTAATAAAGCTGGTGAGGAACTACCAATTCCATACCAAGTAGGTTCCATTGGATTAATGTAAAGGCTCTTAATTGACTGATTTTGTATCTCTTAACATAGTTATAAATGAAGAGGAAATATACTCCGAAACGTAACTAATGCTTCTACAATGTACCTACGAGCGTTGGGATAACCTTTTTTATGATCGGTCCTTTACAGGGAATAGTACCGGTTATAAGGGTAAAAAATTACCCATAATTAAATATTTTTTCATCCCGTTTTATTTTATAGAGGGCGTTAAAGTTGAGACTGCGAAAGTGATAGCCTCTCACTGCGCTGAGATAATCTCGAATTTGGTAAATATAAAACAAAAAAATCAAAAAGCTTCTTAATGAGGAAGGTATCGTAATTGACCACCTTTGATTAAAAAGTTGAAAAAGAAAACCACATGGTTGTTAAAAATAATATATTAACTTTTTTCACTTTTTATCTCATGGCAAGTTTTTTTTTCAGTTTTTTTACGATTTTCTGAAATTTCGGTAAAATATAACAAATTAAATAAAACGCACAAAGAATTGAAAAAAAATTGTGGTTACAAAAAAAAACACGTTTTTTGAAAGTAAAAGGATACGAATAATATGAAAAAATCAATTTTTTGTAAATTACAACCGGTACTAGTCCTTTAATCTCTTCTATATACTGGGACACATCAATAATTGCCAACTAGGCAAAATCTAGACTCATCCGGGAATATTATATAAAATCAACCTCCAGTCCAAATAAACTCTAAAAAATTGTATTAGTGTTCTTGGATGTACTGGAGGTTAACAGAAATTTACTTGGAGACATCTTAATCTTATCCTCATTGTATCCTTGCATATTTCTTGTTGACAGTAATACACAAAGTTTTAAAGAAGCATATAGGCATAATAAAGCTTTGTCTTAGCGCCAATGTTGAAAAAAATAGTCTTGATTTGTATCAGTAATACATCCTGACCTTTGGTGTCCTTCCCTCTCTTCAAGCATTCCTGATTCTCTAAAAATCGAATATTGTGCCACTTGTTCTTTAGAGAAGCATTTTCCTATCAATACAATAGCCACAGCTCACTTTCTGGCAACAAAATTGAGTCAAAAAAAACTTAAGATGTTATTCTTTCATTTTTACTCGAAAGTGTACGTAAGCCGAGGATAACTACAAATATTGTATTTGTCAGTTCTGTTACATTTTTCTAGTTTCCAAATTATATAATGTCATATCATCGACTTAGATTTTTGATAAAAGTAGTATTATATAAAAAATTATGGGCTGCATGTTTTGATATTGTTTTATTGGTACAATATTTCAATTTGCAATTATGATTTTCATGATGTACTAAATATTGTTTAGACAACATGTTGTATTTTCATAGATTTCACATGTGGTATCTGTATTTTTCGTTAATACGTTTGTTGTTTTTATTTGGTATTTCTTATGTTTAATGAAGTAATTCGTTCTTTCAAGTACTGGATTTATAGAGTTTTTCAATTATGTAACTTTTTTTAAATAGTAATTCATCCTCCACTACTATATTTAATTATTGAAACTATCTTTGTCGATGGGATGTAACATATCTAAACATGGCTGTTGTAAAAAATCATTGGTGCTGAAAAGCTAATTTTTCATTTAGTTAGACATTATAAATTGTGAAGAGACTATTGCAGCAGAACACATCATGACAAAAAGATTTCTATTCTGATGAGTGTTTTGGGTCATTTAGGATTTGCCTCCACCAATGGAGGACCAAGAGCAAACTGATCACAGAAATGATGAATTACATTTTTACAGAAATAATAAATTTTTGAAGTCTCTTTATTATTGTCAATTTTTGCATTTTAATGCTTTAGAACACCCTAGAGACCAAAAAAATAGGTTTTTTGAAGCTTTTTTTTCAGAAATACTACAGAATAAATCGAGATAACAGTAACATAATTTTATTCTACATATCAGTGACTGTTTACAGTAATTTTTTTGAAGGTATTCATTTCAAAATGGCTGCTGTGAAGCTCCTGTAATTTTTTAAATCGTAATGAGCCAATGAACTTTTTTGATTATCTGTTATAGAAGTGTGTAGGATTTTTGCGATATATTGATTTTTGGCCAAATGGCACACTTCTAAAAAAGTGAAAACAAAAAAAAAATCGTCAGATAATTGTGAATAACAAGTTGACTGTGCAAGATAAAGAAAAACTATGTACTTCGAAAGTCAAGGAATTTTTTTCAATAAAAAATGCAATATTGAGATAAACATGTTTAAAGTTTTGAGTGGTAGAAAATCATAAATAATTTTACAATACTTTTAATCTTAATGCCTGCACCATACAATTGGCATTCCAGATTATCTTCATGCAGTCATCTTGCCTCTTTTACCCAGTCAGGGAACGATTATCTCCAGGCACATTTCATAGTTGTTCGATTGATTGACTCAATTCTTTACTCATGGTGATTCTCAATGGTCTTCTTCGAGATGTATGTGGTCTGTTGATGTTGCAAAACAACCTTTTTTTCTTCTCTTCTCACTGTACACCACTTTATCATTAATTGTAAAAACAAATCAATAATAACTCATAGAAAAAAATGAGAGGTCACAGAAGTATTGAGTCTAAACTCATCAAAGACTAGTCAGGACATAAATATTTTCAATGACATCTGCAATAGTTCACAAAAAGGAACTTGCTGCGGACCAGAAGATCTACTAAAATTCAAAAACCAAGTACTCAAAGATTTGTCCTGGCAAAATTTTTTGACCATAATTTTTGTCCATTTAAAATGAAAACATAAAAATCGATTTTTCTAAAATTCCAGGAGGGCCTAAGGTGTTAAATAATATGTGTAATTTGTATATATTAAATATTTGTTCTAATTTATGTTAGAATATATGTGAAAAATGTGAATTATCACCACTATTATGATTTTTACAGCATGAAGGCCAAGCTTAAAATGTACAAATGTTTGTTATTATAGTTTGAGATGTATGAATTGTTTTAAATACAAATTTATATGGAATAAAATGTTTATATAAATATTTGTTTATTTACCTCTATTCCTAATGTCCAGTTCAACTTATAAAAAAATTATCACAAATTGTCATATAGCTTTTAAGTGCTAAACTCCAATGTCATAAGATCCAAGCTGGTTTAGGGTTGCCTGGACAAGTTTAAAGAGCCAGACAAATAGAATAAAGTTACCTTCCATTGGGTTTCAGGACACACTGGAGTAGATAATAGACCATATTATTGCAGATAAACCTTTGTAGGACCTAAATCCTTTTATGGAATCTGCTTCAAAATAATAGAGAAGATTGTAGATAGGAAAAAATCAGTTACTGGAATAATCTATAAAAGCTGAAACAGGCAAAAATACTCCAGGCAAACTATAACCAAAGAAGAATGTATCAAACTAAGAAAAAATCTCCAAATTCCAATTGCGGTGAAGACCTGGAAATTGCTTTGTTTTTATAAAATAATCAATCTTAGAACCAGCAGTTAATTTATTATATATAGGTACTCCTATTTTATATTATTGTATGACTTCAGTTCGAGATAAATGTTGTGTAATTCATTTGTATTTTGTAACTTTTCTTCAGTGTAGTATTTTATATTATCTGTTGTTTTCACAAACTGTTTATTATCGAGAAAAACCATAATTCTCATGTTGCTGATTCAGTAGTTCAGATATTTATATTAGTTTATAAAATACACAAATAACAATCAAAACTGTCTCAACATATGTGGTATTTTATTTGCATAAACCTAGTTTTAGTACAAATTACAGTATAATCAACTATAAACCCAATTTTTCAAACGAAAAAATCTTTCGACATTAATCGAGACTCAATTGATCTAATACTTAATTTTCAATTGCATTTAAGTAAGTGAAACAAAGATTTATAGCTTACAAATCTATTTATTTTTAGAAGTTGTTCTTATAAAAAATATTTGAAATTAATTCACTTTTGCATTAATTACTCTGGCATATCTCCACCTGGTACAAGCTGCAACAAATAAATATCTTTAATACATAGTTGTACCTTTTCTTCTCAATTGGTATGCAAAATGCCATTACGAAAGTGAAGGTTACAGTAACATTACAAGCACAACAAAACCCTCTTCAAAGAACAATCCAAGATACTGAGAAACAGTCACCCAATTTGAAAGAAATCAGTCAAGGCTGATCATTGTGTTTATTACTGGTCATTGATATAATGGCAAAGCACCTCAAGAAAATGGCTTCACACAAAATGCAAAGATGAGGAGAAAGCTCTAGGGGGAACATCCTGAGGAGCACAAGAGAACATATTAAATCAAGGAAATACGTATATGTAGATTCCTTCCCTTAATACATAAAGTAGTCTCCAACCTATGAATTTTCATTTATAGAGCCCGGACACAATGGCTGAATTGCTAAGTGTATCACTCAATATTCAATTCCAGCATTACATTACATATAAACTTAATTCTGAGAAAATGTTAAGATTATTTTACTCAAGAAGTCATCACAGATACGATAAAAATGATAAATAGTTATTTTGAGAGACAAAATATTATGCTATTTAATACGTTTCATTGCAATTTCTTACCATAGTAATGTTATTTCCGTTAAGTAATATTTCATCAAGTTTCGTTATTCGCCTTCCCTCCGGTGTATTTTCATACTCTGTAACATCATCTAATAACATATTAACAAAATCATCAAATCCTAATAGAGTTCCAACGATTTCTTTGTCATTTTTCATAATTATATGAATTCTTGATCCTATACATTTGTCAACCAATTCTAAAATCACCAAATTTAGATATGCAGTTTATTTTGAAAATACCTGGTTTTTACCTAATGGTAACAGTGTTGAAGTTGTAACCGGCATAGTACTCATTTTGAATAGAATAAATTTTATTTTTTACAAAATTTGAATGTACAGAAAAATTGTGTTAATTATTGACAGTTGTGACTTGTGACAAGTGATGGGTGATGGACATTTATGACGCCAATTTTCATTTGAATAATTTATGCAACTTTCGTTTCCAGAAATTAAATAGCCTCGCATCACATCAATATCTTCTCTTATGTTTACAAAAGAGCGCGTAGAAGTATTTTGGAAAATAATAATAATAATAATCTTTATTAATAGCACTTGGCTAGAACATATACATATACAAAATTCCATATTCACACAGAAAGAAGATAAATAAATCAAATACAGTACTTCCAGATAAATAGCTACCACTTATATAACAATATTCTCTCTTATAAATGTTTTGCACAAATTCTTGAACTGCGATAGACTACCCGAATGCCTGACGCTTTCAGGCAGTTTATTGTATTGCTTTAAACCTTTGTAAAATAAGCTATTCTGGCTGAAATTAGTAGATACCCTATTTATATAAAAATTATTTTGTGACCGTGTATCATATTTATGTATATCTCTTACAAATTTACAGTTTTGTAGTAGGTGTTTAGGTACTAAATCATTCAACATCTTGTAAATAAATATCATAGTATTATAAGTTATAATTTGCCTTACACTTAAAAGATTTGTTGTTTTTAGCATATCAGTTATTCTAGCATATCTGTCACAGTTCAAAATCATACGTAATGCCTTATTTTGTTTTTTCTGTAAAATATCTATCTGGGTATTATTCATCAAAAATAACAATGTGGAACAAAAATAAAAATTGTGGAGCAATGATAGTTTTATAAATAGTTAACTTAGACCAGCAACTCAAGTTTTGTGACGTACGTCCTAATACATTACTTTTTTTAGCAATTTTATTTGTTATAAATTTATAATGCTCAGAAAACGATAAATTTTCGTCTATTATACAACCTAGGTACTTATATTGTACTACCCTTTCAACCATTTCATTGTCTATTTTAACTACACTGTTTGCATTGAGAGTCAATACCTTATTTTTATTTTTCAGAATCATCAATTTAGTTTTATTTATATTAAGTCCGAGAGAGTTCATATTCAACCATTCAAATAAATTACTGAGTTCTTCATTTAGTGTTTGTATTATTTCATCAACATTATCACCCACAGTATATATCATAGTGTCATCAGCAAACAGCTGGATTCTACATTTTTTTATAGCCTTAACAATGTCATTTATATATAGAATAAATAGAGTGGGTCCCAACACCGTTCCCTGTGGTACACCATAAGTGGTTTGAGCAGCTACTGAAATATTATTATACTTAGTTACTTGAGTCCGATCAGTTAAGTAATCTTGAAACCACTTGAGAATGGATGATCCAAACCCATATTTTTCCATTTTGTGTAATAGTAGCTGCCTGGAGATTGTCTCAAAGGCACGCTTAAAATCTAAGAAAACTACACCGACAAGATGGCCCTCTTCCAATGCCTCTTTCCAATTAAACATCACAGTTTGTAAAGCGCTTTCACACGAATTTTTATGCCTAAAACCTGTCTGATAGTCAGTAAAGATTTTATTTTCTTCAATATATTTCACTATTTGATCATTTACACATATTTCAAGGAGTTTTTCATATGGTGGTACCATATCGATAGGCCTGAACTCCTCACATTTAATAGTATCCTTAACTTTTTCAACTGGGATGACCATACTGTTCTTCCAAGAGTTTGGAAAAATTCCCTTCTCTAGGCTGCTGTTAATTATTTTAAGAAATTTGTCTCCTATTGCTTCAAACCCGTATTTTAATATTTGTACCGTGATACCATCTGTATTACTTTCTTTATTTTTCATCTTTTTTACTATTTTTCGTAGATCTGTCATTTCTAAAATTTTAAATTTTTCCATTCGCATTTAACTTCTATATTACTTACAATTTCATTTTGATTATTATTTTTCACTATTTCTTTAATACTGTCTAGGAAAAATATGTTAAATTGTTCACTTATTTCTTTACCTGTGATTCGTTTATTATCAAATATTATTTCGGGTTTAGGTCCCTCATTTGTTTTGGAATTTATAAGTTTTTTTATTGTTTTCCACATTTCTGTGGGGTCGTCCTTCAACAAGTCAATCTTATCATTGAAATAATTAGTTTTCGTATTTCTGATCATTGATACAACTTTGTTTCTTTGTTGTCTATAATTGTTCCAGTCCTCATCAGCTTTTGTTACTATGGCTCTTTGATATAGATGATCTCTTAGTTTAATTTCATTACTTATCTCTTCATTCCACCACTTCTTATCTCCACATTTTTCCGTATATACCACTGTTCTTTCTGGAGCAAACTGATTTAGTGCACATAGTAGATTATCGATTAAACATTCAGCTAATTTGTTTGTGTCTGAGGTCATGCCATGTCCATAAGTTTAAGTTGGAATCCCATTACATCCATAGATTTGTAGTTTCTATAACTTTTTTCTTTACGTTTTTCAATATATTTACTTTTAAGATCTACTGTAATAATTGAATGATCGGTAATTTTAGGGGTTGTTAGTACTTCGTAGTTAATATTCTTTTGGTTTGTGAGAAGAAGATCAATTTTTGTGGATGATATCCTTGTTACTCGAGTATACTTATCAATCAACTGGTAGATACCATGTTTTGCGATTAGATCATTAAGTTTAATACTATAAAAGTGATTACTTGCCAGATCTATATTGAAATCACCCAAAATTATAATAATTGCATCCTGGTTCAGGTTTTCCATGAAGTTATCAAGTTTATTTAAGAACTCTGCATCACTTGTGCTCGGTGAGTGATATAAAGAATATAGATAATATTTTTGTTTTTCCAAGACAATTTCAATTCCTGTTATCCATAAATTTCTATTATCACTTATATTAAGAATATCTTTATACCTATATCCTTTTTTTATGTATATTATTGTTCCTCCTGTATGAGCACTTGTGGAAAAACTAATTACCGAGTTATATCCTATAATCTCTATTTCATTTGAGGTAAAATCTTGAGTAACGTGAGTTTCTGAGAGACATATAATATTTGGTTTATTTTGATTTGCAATCCACGTTAGCTCTGTTTTGTGTGTACTTAATCCCTGTATATTTAAATATAAGATACTTGGTCCTGGTTGCTATATTACGTTGTTTCTTTTATGTATTTCAGGATATTTTATTTTTTCTTGTAACTGTTCTACTACTCTTTTATTCGCTTCGCAGGTTTTTTCATATGCCTTATGTTTACTATCAATGTGTGGTATTTTTAATATTTCTGCTGCATATTTACAATTTGCGCAACATATATCTCTTGAGTTACACTCAGTTGCTTTATGTTCTCCTGCGCATATTTGACATGTAGGTGTTTCCTTTTTGCATTCTTTCGCGAGATGTCCAAACTTCCAGCAGTTATAGCACTGCTTTACATTTAGACTGTCATTGAAAAATCAACTTTTCCATCCTATATGTATTTTTTTCCTATTCTCAATGCATTCGTATGTATGTACATCCATTTGCAGAATGACATTCATGTTTCCTCTGTATGTTTTAATTTTATGCACTATCTTTAATTCTCTCTCCTCTAGCTCAGTATTTATCAAATTCTGTAAAATAATTTTCTCTATGAGACTGTCCTCATCTTCTAACTCTTTTGGATCTACATTAAATACTATTATCCTAGGATTTTTCTTTTCGGGTATATTTACTTTATATGAATGACCCAAAGAAGTTTTAATGCTTTCGCACACATTCTGTACCTTTTCTTTTCCATTCTCATTGCACTTTATTGCCACTCCTCCATCTCGTATGTACTTAATTTTTGATACACCAATTCCAAGTCCACTGGGATTAATTTTTTCTTCTATTGTCTTTTTTGTATATTCACTTGTTTGGGCACTATCCTTTGGTTTTACTATTATGACTTCTTCCTTCTGTTTTTTCATTGCCAGACTGTAATCACCTTGTCCATTAGCTAACTTCTTTTTTAATTCATCAATTTCTTCTTGTAGAAGGTTAATTATTGTTGTTTTATCATCTATTATTGTTTCCTTACTCAATAATAACTTATTGAATAACTCCAAGGATTTTCCATTATTACATTTTTGACAGTATAATTTCATTACTCGGGAAGAAAGCTGTAAAACTTTTACTTCTGATGCTGTAAGCCCTCCACAATTTTTGCATATTGCATCTCTACATCCATCACAATCAAAAAGGTCCTTATTTTTAACTTTGATTTGTTTACAAATTTCGCATTTCATTTTTGAGGTTATCTTTCATGAAAATTAAAAGTTACCATCAAATATGCAGATTTCCACAGTGCTTTCAATTATTATAGAAAGACACAACTTCACTTATAGAATTCCTATTCTTTAGCATATATTTTTCCACTTTTTTTTCAGTATTTTTCTGTTATGAATCAAACACGCCGTCAACCTCGACATAACCTATATATGCAATAGGTGTCGGAAATATTAAGGAGCGTACTGCATTTTACTGAATGAGATGAGAGGTACTGAACAGGAGAAAAACAATTTTGTTTGAGAAAGTCGAGGTTGCTGGACCAAAATCAATAAAAATAAATTTTATTAGTTAAAAGTGTGGAGGGTAGAGGTAAGGAGAATAATTTGGGTATATGAAAAAGTGTACACTTTGGCAAATACAGGAATGAATGTGAAATAGCCACGCTCTTCAATGCGCGTTACTAGATGATGGTAGTAGGGATTAGTACGGTACCTCAAGTAGGTATACTTGACTACTATTGTGTTCGTTAGATAGTGAAGAGCCCTGCGTGGGTACCTACTTTCATTGTTGTTACTGAATACCGAGATAGAATATATATTTTATTCTGGGGTACAGAATTTGATTATTTACCCTACTAATTTACCGACCGCATATTACATCTGAATACTTTCTCATTTTAACTTCGTGACTTTAGCACGTTTTTCGACATTCACTCCTGTATTTGCCAAACTGTGTCAACTAATGGTGGCGCCAAATCAGCATTAGGGTAAATTTTAAAAGTTGCGTCAAATATTATTTACACACTGGACAACTCTTCACACTTTTGTACGACACAAGTTGTTGAAATTCTCAATAATGAAATATATTAAATTGTATAAGTCGGTATACATCAATTTATCTACAATTGTTACATTCATACCATACCCTTTGTCTACACCTGCACCATACGATCGGATCCAATGGGTCATATGCATAGTTAGGGTTGTCAGGTCACCAAACCTAATAGCCGGACAGACCAGCCAATTTGGCCGGACATTTGGGTAGAAAGGTCGGACACCCTACATTATTGAGGATTTTTCCTCAGTGTTAATAGGTACCACAAAAAAACAGTAAGACTTTTCTAACTGAAAATAAAAAGAATCCAAAACTTCTTCTGGTTAAGTTAAACCATAGAACAAAAAAAACTTCTCTTTGAGTTACACAATAAAAAATAATTATTCATATTTTTGATTTACCGAAACCTGTTTTAAGAGCTCAGTTTCTTTAAAAATATATTTGTAAAAATCCTTACATATCAAATGTTATAGATTAAATTTTACAACTAACATTTTGGTAACAGTGTCAGCATGTAGGTAATCTGTTGCGTTCTTTCGTCCATTGCTGACCTATCAAGAAGAAAGCTCTTTCAACGTTTGCGGTATGTCTGGGATAGCAAAGTAATACTGACAAATAAATAGGAATTCTAAAAAGCTATCTTAACTTATCATTGATTTAAAATGGGCTACCTAAAACCTTACAACTTTGCCCAGGAATTTCTTGATTTTGACTAATATCGTTTTGGGAGATTTTTATTTGCAAATTGCAATTATGCCAAAACAAATCGTTAGCTACAGTGTTGTTTGACTAAATCCCGGGAAAGTACCCGAAAAAAAAAAAAATAAAAATGGGTGGGCAAAGTTGTAAGCAAATATTTCAACTTTACCCACAATAATGTTTTTAAAAAGGTTAGTGCATGTATAGGAGTTGAACAATCGAACGAATATGTTTTAAAATATTTTTTTTATTACAAAAATCAAAAAATATCACGAAAACTTAATAAAATTAAATAAAAAATAGAAACATTTGTTCATAGAAAAACTTGAAACTAGGTTATAGTTTCACTGTAAAAAACAAAAGTAGATTTTTACTTATAAAAAAATCACAAAATAAAAATATATTTTTTAAGTAATGGTCAGTCTAAAGTTTGAATCTTTCGAAAATGTCGACCTCTTTTTATCTCAGGCTCGTTAAGTATCATTTCTATATATAAAAAAGTTATATCAGAGATATCATCACAGTTGGGATAAATATAGTAACTTTCGTTTTTTCTTAAAAATTTTATGGTGCATGTGTCGTCATCATCAGACACCGACAAAATTTTGCCAATGAAGTGCTTCATGGTCTTTTTTGTTGCAAAACGAACAACAACATATGTGGGCTAAATTCGTTATTAGGTTCAGGTACACATTTGCCTGCTTCTGCCTCTTCTTCGATTACTTCCATAGTCTCATCATCGTCTTGAATATTGGCTTCGGTTGATGTATGCGCTTTTGATTCCTCTTCAAAAATCAATGTTTTCTTCTTCAATTCCATTTTGGTCTGTTTCATTTTCTTTATTATTTAGTATATCCTTAAATCTGACCGATTCCCCAGGTTTAATTTTTAATGTTATTATCTTTCCTTTTCTCAAAGTTTCACCCTGATTATTTTTCCGTTCTTTGAGATAACCCAATGAGGTATTGTCGATCTCTCCCGTAACGTGTTGTTCAAATCTTTTGTTTGGCATCTTTTTTAAAACTTCGTGAGGATTGAATGGACAAATTCCTGTCGGCTGGAAACCGCTTTGTACATTCTTTGTGACATTAGTTTTTATTTTTTCCATTAATTTCAATGGAAGTTGCGGGAAAATGCTTTTCTCAACACAGTTAATTGTTGGCTGTTTTAATTTTATATCTGTCAATAAGGACCTCCAAGCTTCCTTCACTGGCCTGAAAAGACTAACATCCAACGGCTGGGTTATTTACGCCGAATTCGGTGGCAGAAATACAAATCTGATGTTAAGTCTTTGACAGGCTCGAAGAATATCCACATTTATGTGTGAAGATAAATTGTCTCCAATTACCACTTGAACAATTATTGTCTTTTTTGCCCAAGGGACAATTATTTTCTGGAACCAGCCTGAGCCTGAGTCAAACCACCCTGACTTGCTTCTATTGTAGTGTTTGTGGTAGTCCTCCAGATACCTATCGTAAAGACGCTCTGACTTATATACAATGTATAAAGGTAAAAGTTCACCGGTGGCTGTTGCAGCAAACTTCCACTTTTGGTGGAATTCATATACCTCTCAGGATACTTGGTTCCTCTACGAAAAATGCATTTCTGAGTACCAGGATTGTCGCTTAAGTTTGTTTCATCGTAGTTGATTATATGTTCAGGCTTAACTCCATTTACTGTTATTCCGAGGCAGTTGAATCTTCCATTTCTTCTTCAGTCTTTTCAGCGCTAGAGCGTTTTAAATTATGGCACTGTCTTTTAGTCAGAAGGTGTTTGTATCTGCGAATAAAACTGTCCAGCCAAACTTTTCCAGGAAGATTTGGTTTCTTATGCCTTTACTATCCAAATAGTTTTTAATTAGCATCCTAATCTCTATCATCGTCAATGGAGAATCATATTCTGCACATGCTATAAGAACATCTACAACGTTGCGTTCTTCGATGTTTGTAAGCGCTGTTGGATGGCCAACATGTTTGCTGTGTTTTTCGTTAACCATGTTAAGAATGGTTTTGCGGGGAATGTTAAGTTGACTTTGGGCATCTCTAGAGCTCATAGCTCCAGTAATTTTTGTAATGGCGCGCCCCCAACTTTTTTCTGTTACCACGTGCCACATCTGCTGCAAAAAATATAAAACACGTGTTTTTAGAATTTTAATTATTACTATAATATGATCATTGTTATTATAATAATTATTATTATTAATTATTGATATTGTTGCTATTTTAGTTAAAGGAAGCATCCAAAACAAAAAAACTTGGTATGACAACATTGCCCATTTCTTTCCATCGCCAATATGATATTTCTAATAGATGCAACTCAAATTAAACATAATTATGTTGGTAAGGAAGCAGTAAAGTATACTTATACCAAATTTCGTTAAATTATATTGAATAACAAACTCACAGCATACCTTAGCTTTTCATGTTAAAAACCGCCAAAAATATGCGTGAATTTCCTTACCTGATTCCTAAGAGCAGCCTGCTTCATAACTTGCTTAGAAGCGTTCGCGACGACGGTTAGGACACTTTCACAGTGTTGCCGAAGATATATAAAATATATAGTTTAAGACCTTGCGTCTGGGCAAAGTTGTGGCCTCTGGGCTAAGTTGTAAGGTTGTAAGTTGTTGTAAGGCACTTGTGCTATCTATCTACTAATATAGGATCCTTAGTTCCATTTCCAGATTTTAGTGATCTTGAATTTGTTGACATTTGTATAAAAGCATTATAATATTTTCTTTTCAAATGCGTCGCTAAATTTGTCGTATTTCCACATGTTTTGTATGTGTTACCACATAAATTACAAAAAACAGTTTTAGTAAAAAAATTCCACACTGCAAACATTAAATATAAAAAAATAACAATAACACAACGAAAAGACACAACAAATCACACCACGTAATGTCGCTTGCCGCCATTTTACTGTACACTACACACACAAGCAACATAACACAATGCAGCTATGGTTGTCATGGTTACACATAGAGGCAGCACTTATATAAAAGCTTGCGCGTTGATGTAAATATATATTAAAAAAATTGATGATTTCCATTCCGAGTCTGTTCAGGCGTTCTACCCAACCGATTTGCTTAATTTTTTTCTTTCAATGAAAGGTATTGATGCACAGATCAGCCATCAACCATCGGATTTCATCTAATTTTCACCATTCTCAAGTTATACTCAAATGCGATTTCCCCCTGTACATTACTTATGGGAGTTTTTCACATACACACGTTCTATCCTCAATATCTCAGGTTCTATTCAAGATAGAGACTTCGTTTTGGTTTAAGAACTGGAGAATGCGGAGTTATTGATTTTTGTAGGTTTTTGGCAATTTTTCTACATTCAAAGATCTATATCTCAGGTTATAATATAGCTACAAAGTTCGTTTTGATTTGAAAACACTAGCTGAAACACCTTCTTTCTTTTGAGTTTTTGAACACTTAAATCCGTTGAGTTGGAGAGGAGCTAGGCGCGGACATTCAATGTGGAGTTATGGATTTTTGTAGGTTTGTGGCAATTTTTCTACATTCAAAGATCTATATCTGAGGTTCTAACATAGCTACAGAGTTCGTTTTGATTTAAGAACACTCGCTGAAACGCCTTCTTTCTTTTGAGTTTTTGGACACTTAAATCGGTCGAGTTGGAGAGGAGCTAGGCGTGGACATTCAATGTGGAGTTATGGGTTTTTGTAGGCTTTTTTTCAATTTTTCTACATTCAAAGATCTATATCTGAGGTTCTAACATAGCTACAGAGTTCGTTTTGGTTTAAGAACACTCGCTGAAACGCCTTCTTTCTTTTGAGTTTTTGGACACTTAAATCGGTCGAGTTGGAGAGGAGCTAGGCGTGGACATTCAATGTGGAGTTATGGATTTTTGTAGGCTTTTTTTCAATTTTTCTACATTCAAAGATCTATATCTCAGGTTATAATATAGCTACAAAGTTCGTTTTGGTTTAAAAACACTAGCTGAAACACCTTCTTTCTTTTGAGTTTTTGAACACTTAAATCGGTCGAGTTGGAGAGGAGCTAGGCGCGGACATTCAATGCGGAGTTATGGATTTTTGTAGGTTTTTGGAAATTTTTCTACCTTCAAAGATCTATATCTCAGCTTCTAATATAGCTACAGAGTTCGTTTTGGTTTAAGATCACTCGCTGAAACGCCTTCTTTTTCTTTTGAGTTTTTGGACACTTAAATCGGTCGAGTTTGAGAGGAGCTAGGCGTGGACATTCAATGTGGAGTTATGGATTTTTGTAGGTTTTTGGAAATTTTTCTACCTTCAAAGATCTATATCTCAGGTTCTAACATAGCTACAGAGTTCGTTTTGGTTTAAGAACACTCGCTGAAACGCCTTCTTTTTCTTTTGAGTTTTTGGACACTTAAATCGGTCGAGTTGGAGAGGAGCTAGGCGTGGACATTCAATGTGGAGTTATGGATTTTTATAGGTTTTTGGAAATTTTTCTACCTTCAAAGATCTATATCTCAGGTTCTAATATAGCTACAGAGTTCGTTTTGGGTTAAGATCACTCGCTGAAACGCCTTCTTTTTCTTTTGAGTTTTTGGACACTTAAATCGGTCGAGTTGGAGAGGAGCTAGGCGTGGACATTCAATGTGGAGTTATGGGTTTTTGTAGCCTTTTTTTCAATTTTTCTACATTCAAAGATCTATATCTGAGGTTCTAACATAGCTACAGAGTTCGTTTTGGTTTAAGATCACTCGCTGAAACGCCTTCTTTTTCTTTTGAGTTTTTGGACACTTAAATCGGTCGAGTTGGAGAGGAGCTAGGCGTGGACATTCAATGTGGAGTTATGGATTTTTATAGGTTTTTGGAAATTTTTCTACCTTCAAAGATCTATATCTCAGCTTCTAATATAGCTACAGAGTTCGTTTTGGTTTAAGATCACTCGCTGAAACGCCTTCTTTTTCTTTTGAGTTTTTGGACACTTAAATCGGTCGAGTTTGAGAGGAGCTAGGCGTGGACATTCAATGTGGAGTTATGGATTTTTGTAGGTTTTTGGAAATTTTTCTACCTTCAAAGATCTATATCTCAGCTTCTAATATAGCTACAGAGTTCGTTTTGGTTTAAGATCACTCGCTGAAACGCCTTCTTTTTCTTTTGAGTTTTTGGACACTTAAATCGGTCGAGTTGGAGAGGAGCTAGGCGCGGACATTCAATGCGGAGTTATGGATTTTTGTAGGTTTTTGGAAATTTTTCTACCTTCAAAGATCTATATCTCAGCTTCTAATATAGCTACAGAGTTCGTTTTGGTTTAAGATCACTCGCTGAAACGCCTTCTTTTTCTTTTGAGTTTTTGGACACTTAAATCGGTCGAGTTTGAGAGGAGCTAGGCGCGGACATTCAATGGGGAGTTATGGATTTTTGTAGGTTTTTGGCAATTTTTCTACATTCAAAGATCTATATCTCAGGTTCTAATATAGCTTATTTAATGGATTCGATGCGAGCGAGAACAGGTAAAATATTACAAAAGTAAGTGAAATATGAAGATGGTATATAGTAAAATAAAATAAAGTTTTCTTAAAAAAATATCGAATTCGATACTCAAAAATTAATATCGAATATCGATATTTCAAAATAAAAAAAATCGACGATATTTATCGATTAATTTTTGAAAATATATCGATAGTTTGATATATCGATATTTTGTGCCCTTTCCTATGAGAAATGCCGGACACCGTTTATATTCGGCAGACACGCATTCAAAAACATAACTATGTCCGGCTTTATCTGGACGCCTGGATACGCTATGCATAGTATATGTAATATATTTGGGCTTTTTGGAAACTGTGGCTCTGGATCAATTAGATTTAAAAGAAAATTCATCGAAATCGGTATCGGATTTTTCGGTAGCTATAGGCGTGAAATTATGTACCACGAAAACAAAAAGCCAAGAACGTTCACTGTAACGAGGTAGTATAGCTAAGACAATTGTTTGAAAATTGGAAAACCCCCTTCTATACACAGGTCACTGCTTCAGAAGTTCTTCGACAATAATTTTAAAAAATGCAGGAGGGGACATATTAACCTTGAAGCGCTATGGAGGATGGCAATCCAGTACCGTGGCAGGAGGATACGTCGAAGAGTCTATTAAAAATAAAATTAACGTTGCTAATAACATCGTCAACTCCATTGAAAAACCACTCGAACCCTTTACGGAAATGGATCATGCAGTTAAAACAATAAACTATTTCTAAAATAATCTTGTAACGCAATTATTCTGACTGAATATTTCATTAATAATCTTGTGAATTTGGCGCAGGTCAATTCTATTAACAAACCATTTATTAATTCATTTTCCAGATAATTACTTTCTGATTTTCGAAATGTTGATAATAAAATTTCCAAGAAACATTACAATAGGGTCCTACTAGGGATTGTCCTAATGATTACTTAGAAATTTTGCAGGTATATATGGTGAAACTTGGTCTCCCCAAATTTGTATAATTTGTTTTGCTTAGAGTCGCTTACGTTACTAAGTGTTAACTGTGTTGTGAAAAATGTCTTCAAGTTTTACCCCAAGAGCGTGCTTAGCTTACAAACAAAGACTGTAGTGTTAAATGTGCACGATGCTGTTGTACATCAAGTGCCGGCTGCTACTGTTAGAAATATAGTTTCGACATGTTCCAGTATGACAGGAGTTAGTGAATCTACTATTTACAGGCTTCTAAGAGAGAGGAAAAATGGAAATATGTATATCTCCACCTAAAAAGTCCACTGGAAGAAATGGAGAAGAAAAAGAGATCCCAAATCTTGACATAATTCTAAGAATGGTGAAGGAGGACGAGAATTTGCCTGACATAGGACGAAGAAATAATATGTTGGATACGCCAGTATTTACGAGATATCCGAAAATACGGACAGGAGGAAAGACAAATCTATTATCTAGATGAGACATGGCTCAATGAAGGACATTCAGGCTTATCTACTGGACTGAAAACTCCTATCGGTAAAGGTCGCCGACTAATAATAACGCATAAACGACTGCAGATGTTTTTGAGAGTATTATACACAAATGGTCGAATTAATTCCGAATAACGCTGTAATCGTTATGAACAATGCCACTTATCAGTCGTGATTGACGGAAAATCTTCCATCTACCTCTTGGAGAAAAGCTGATATTAGAAACTGGTTAATCATAAAAGGTATACCATTTGAAGATGATATGTTGAAAAAAGAACTTTTAAAGGTTGCTTCAGATCACAAGCTACAATTTAAAAAGTTTGTTGATTATTGATGAAACAGCCAAGAATCGTGGGATAACAGTGCTTCGTTTGCCGCCATACCATTGTGAATTAAATGCGAGTTAATATGGGCCCAAATGAAAGGTTATGTAGCTAGACATAATAAAACATTTAAAATGAAAGATGTTCGTGAACTCATGAAGTACTCAGTGACAACAATACCTGAAGAGGACTAGAGAGATGCTGTGAATAATGTAATTAAAGAGGAAGAGAAGGTTTTAGATAACCTCATAGAACAAACTATAGAACCGATAGTGATCTCTCTCGACGAGTCTTCGGATGACTCTTGTATGACCAACGAAGAGGATGATACTAGAGATTGAATTTTATTTTTCCTATAAATGGTATGCTTTATACTTTACTTAATATACACTAATTCATTGTCAATAAATTTGAATCATGAAAATTAAACTATATTTTCTTTAATTAATTTAATTTAACAAAAATGTAACTTGTTAATAGGCCTAAACCAAGGATAGGTAAAATAAACTTTTTCTTCGCGTGCCAAACGAAATATATGGCGGGCCAAGTAGCATTACATTATTTATTAAAATAGGAATATTGTTTTAATTTTTCTGAAACACTAATTTATTGTGCAATATTAAAAAATAACATTTTCAATTGCAATTAATTGAGCTCAAGCTAGCCGCGAAGTAAAAGGTTGAGGAGCGCTAGTCTTTGTGGGAACATGTGACATGTGGAACTGTTTTTGTTTCTGCATGACTTCATCATAAGCTGGCTCCATTTTGATGCTGAATTGCTAACAATGGAAAAAGGAGGTCATCCAAAGCCTATTACGAAGACAATTTTTGCTTAGTTTCATTATTGAAAACGTTTGTTCGCACAAATAGCTTGTACTAAATGTAGCCAGTATTTTCTGGGCATGGGCAACCATATTTGGGTATTGTGTCCTAGATAAAGACTTATAAAATTCAAATTTGCTGGTGTTCAAAAACAGTTGCTTCAAATGAGTAGCGCGTTCGACGACAGAGGCACCTACTCGAGCTTCATTTTCGTTTTTAGCTCATATCCCCGTCCGCGCTCGCACATGTTGTTTTATGTGCGACGCGTAATTTCTGATAATAAAAAAGCTGTACTTGATTTTTGTTTAATGGTCGCGGGCCGCATTTCAACGCTTTGCGGGCCGCAGACGTCCCTCGGGACGTAGTTTCTCCATCCCTGGCCTAAACGAATGAATTTTATTTCAACTGTAATGTTGACCCAATCTAATTAAATAAGCTAAATGAACTAATATCGAAATGTCCGCCTCTGCCGCAATGTTTATCGTTTAGCTGACATTGTTCAGTTTTATTACCATATTTTATTTTGAGCTGAAACAGGGTTGTACAGATAACAAATACAGACACCTACTAGAATTTTAGTATTTACTTCTTAGGATCACTCTGTAAGAGGTAATTTTCTATTTTAATATTCAATGAGGACATTAAGGAATAAACTATAACATAACAGAAAATTTAATAAAAAGAAATGACGTTCCGGGTTTGTTGTGAACGCACCTCGTACATATGTATATTTCTTTCGTGTTATGAATGTGTTCGCCGCATATACTGAATTTTGTTACCGTGGCAACAAGCTGTATTGTGGTTTCTATTTTTAGACCTTTTTTTTGCTTGTCTAGTCGGTTAACGCTGGGCCGCAAGATAAATAGAAAAAGAAATGTAACACTTGCTTTTTGGGTAGTGTGCGTGTGATTATTGTTGTGCTACTATCTTATAATATATTTATATTATTATGTATTTTGGTTTATGTCAATTAGCAAGAGTGGATAAATGTTTTGGTTTCAAAGTACAATTTAGTTAAATAGTAAATACAGTCCACTACTTATTGGTTTATAGTTTAATGATGTAGTAAAGGTGAATAAGAAGAAAGTTTAGTGTTTTATTTGCCATTACAAATGAACTAAAAAATAACGTAATCAGGAATCTCCTGTACAGAGTTCAACTATACAAAATTGTTTCACAATCAACTACAATTTTAAATAATATTATTTAACAGTTCAGAGGATACTTTAGTATTATTTCGGTTTTACTAATCATAAAAATAAACATTAACTTCCATTACTTTCATTCTTTTAATTTGTGTAGTTGTAGAAAAGGTGTAATGTGCAACATGTGGGAAAAGTACTTTTCTCACTTGTGTGTTTGCGGCACTCATGAGAAAAGTTGAACTTTTCCCACTTGTTACACAATATACTATTTTCTTTTATTCCGAATAAATTATTTTCAAAGCAGGAAGTTGAAATCATGATGATGCCCAGATTCAGCTATTAACCTTCCATTAGTCGCGCGTGTATCTACGAGATACATGGTTAACTTTTTGCTGAATATTTATTTATGTAATAGCTCTAGAAAATGGAGATTTGCAGTAGTTCTTGGCAGATGTATCTCGAAGCCTTTTCTAGAAGTAAAATCGGTTGATTTCACTTTTACAACCTCTGGCCACCCTAAACCCGTTTGACCGCCGGATTTGTATCTGATAGATACAGCGCGACCAAAAGCGGCAGTTTTCTGATTCAGATTTAGTTGGGATAAGTTCATTTTGACGTTTTGTAATTATTCAAACGTTTTTAAATGTTTATTTGTTTATTTGGATATACAAAAAATGAAACGTTAGTTTCATATGTCCCGAAAAAAGGAAAAACCGTAGTCCTTATTTCCAGTTTGCATGTGGCGTCGAACGAAATGGAAGAAGATGCTTCAAAAAAGCCAGAAATAATATCATTTTATAACAACACAAAATCCGGCGTTGATGTGGTCGACAAGCTTTGCACAACTTATAATGTTGTTAGATCAACTAAGAGGTGGCCTATGGTAATTTTTTACCATTTACTGAACGTAGCTGGAATCAACTCGCGGGTGATATTTCTTGGAAACAAAAATACGTTTGTCACAAGAAGAGAATATTTGAAAAAATTAGGACTAGCCTTGCTAGACGAACAACTAAAAGTGAGGGCCCAAATAAAAAGTCTTCCACGACAAACTAAAGATTTGCTCAAAAATTACAAAACCTTGGAAGCACAACAAGAAGTTCATGAGGCAATACCTGGACCAAGTAAAAGAAAGCGATGCGAACGATGCTATGTAGAAAATAAGAAAACGTCAGTGTCTGCATATTGTTGTAAAAAATGTGGAATTCATTTATGTATAAAACTGCATACAAATATGATTTGTGATAAATGTTATAATAAAGAAATTGAAGAGGGTGATTACTCCCATTAATTTTATAAGTTTGTAAAATATTTTGAATTAATAATGTAACTTTAAACCTAGTTCTGGCGATAACCTAATTAAAATTTTACACATTTTACATTTAAAATAATTATTTTTTTTACTTGCAAAAATGTTAAATTAAAAGTGGGGAAAGAAGTATTCATAAAACATTTGCTGTATAAATATATTAAAAATAATAATAACAAAAAAAATTTATTTGATATATGTATCTGCTAGATACATATACCAAATACGTTAGAAATACTCGCGCGCTTAATGGAAGGTTAATTTCGAAATTTCAAAAGATGTAAGTTTCTTATTTGACTAATGGGATAAGAGTGTAGTTTTTTTAGAGCAGCACTCAATTTATTTTTCTAATCACTAAAAAATAATTATCTTATCAGATTACTCAGAATGAGAAACGATAGTTTATATATATATTTTAATGAATCAGGTTTAAGGTATTAGGTATATAAGGTATAAAAAATCACACAAACATATTATCAAAAATTATTTTATTTACAAGATAAATGGGATCAAATCTTCTTATACAGAAACCATGCATTAGTATGAGAGAGTCGTATATGCGCATCTATGATATTTCAAAAATAAATTTTGAAAACCCGCAATAGTTACATTGATATAATAACTAAATGAATGTTCTGTTGTTTTCTGATTTTTAGTAATGTTTTTAATATTTTTTTTTCATTTGCATATTTCAAAATTATGTTTTATCTACACTGTCCCACAAAATCCTGACGTCTTAAGACATTTATAAACACTTTTTCCTGATTATTGCCCTTTTTGAGTACTGAAGATGTTCTTAACTTGTAAATACTGATGGCTAGTTGTTGTAAACTATGGACAAATGATTGCATTAATCAAACATTATCATAATAACTATATATATCCTCTTGTATCCATCAGACCGCGATCTTAATGATCGATGGTAAAGCTTTTATTCTATGGTCATTGTGTTATGGTACAGACCAGTGGCGTAATTCGAGGTCCGTGGCAAATTAATCGGATGGTGCTTTCTGTTCAGCAAAGGTGTTAATCATCATCACTCAAATTTCTGGCTATAGAATGTTAAATGGATACAATAGCTAAGTTGCTTAACCTATTTTGTCCCAAGGAATTTCTTAAATAAGTTACATAAGTAGTCACATGAGTGGTTAAAAATAATAGATGTTTAGGAAAGCTTGAAGAAATAAAATGATTCTTTATGATTAATAAATCAGCTACATAAGATGTCGTTTTTATTTCGCTTCTAAAGGCAGATCGAAAAATGAGAATTTCCTTTAAAAACGATATAGATATGTCTTTTTTATATAAATCAACAAATACTAAAGCTTTTTCCAATAAATCGGATACTGAAATTGGAAACAATTTCATTAATTCTAAGGCAATCTCAGTTGGTTAATGATGTCTAACGTTAAATATGTTCACTCCAAACAAGCTTTCAGGATCTTGGAGGCGTTCATCCTCGCAAATTTCATCAAATAGACGTTTCACTTTCCACTGACGAATTTTAGGAATTCAAATTCATTTTGATACTTTTCAAGGCTTTCCATGTAGAATTGCAAGCATTTTTAGGCATTTGGAAGATCGATGGCTTTATATTGAAGTGATTTTTAGAGGCCGCGTCAATGGTTTATAAAATTTGGCAATAGAAAACCAGTAACATAATGAGGTTGTAATTTTTTACATTCCTTTTCCGTAAAATAGCTTTATTTCAAGATCAACGTGGCCGAGCAATCAATGTGAATAGTGACCTTTACTATAATATGTTGCGAAATTTTTTGGTCCCAGAGTTGCAGGAGTTTGCAGGTTACAACTCAAGAACGTGGTTCCAGCAAGATGGGGCCACTTGCCATACCTCGAATGACTCGATGGAAGGTGTGAATGAATTATTCCATAATAAAGTCATTTCGCGAAGGAGTAACATCAACTGAACTCCCAGAAGCCCCGACCTTAGCCCGCTTGACTATTTTGTATGGGGATGCCTTAAAAGTACGGTTTATCAAAATAATCCAAAGAACCTAACCCAATTGTTATCGTGTTATCGCCAATCTTCGTTCCCGTTTAGAAGAGTGCCAAGAACGTAACGGTCATCATTTGGATAACATCATCTTGTCCAAATAATTCTCCAATTCATATGGTATTAAAAAACAAACAAAGTTTTTATTGCTTATAAATATTTTTTGTTTACTTGAAGTTACAAATACCCGATACCCTTTCTGGACACCTTGTATTGTTCTATACCTTTAGTCCACTATATAGGCTCTGTAAACAAATGATCACATATGCCGTAAGTCTCTAAAATAAATTAAAAAAATGGATCAATGCTCAAGTTACCGCCATTTCTCCATCTTACCCTAAGGTATTGAGAACGAAATTGTAAAGAATAAAGAAATTCTCAAAGTACTCTCACTGCGTTTAAACGTAATAAGGATTTTATTACCTACTCCCTTACTGGATGGTTCTAAATCTGATTTATTGAGATTTCGATATTGTTTTTTAACTTGTGAATGCACGTAGGTAACTTAAAATAATTGGTAATAAAACTAATAAATTTTACTCTCTCCTGTGCTCACGGGCTGGTTTAAGTAGGAGGCCCGTGCCATTTTGCCCGTCTTGCCACCCTATTGTTACGCAACTGGTATAAGCAGCTCATATTAAGGGTACTTAAAAATTCCCTAGAAAACTATCCATTACACGTTTCGTAGCAGATGGATTGATATTATTGATTGACAATCCAATAAATCCAATCCAATCCAACGAAGTAAAGCAAGCCGGGAGAGGATACCGAATGGGAGACAAAGAGATAAAAATAATATGTTATGCTGATGACGCAGTAATCATCTCGGAAGACGAAGATAACCTACAGAAGTCCTATATAAATTCCAACAAATAGCGAACAAGTACAACATGCAAATATCCACAAAAAAAAACAAAATCTCTGACAATATCTAAAGAACCGAGAAGATGTAAACTAGCGATCTACGATCAGAGTGTAGAACAAGTGATGTCCTTCAAATATCTAGGGACAAACATAACAAGCGATAGAAATCTAAAGAAAGAAGTAAAAGCACAAACAACGAAGGCAGCATTAATATCAGGATACCTTTAATTTGGCGAAATAAATACATGAGCACAAAATGTAAACTTAGAATATATAAAACTTGCGTAAGGCCGGTCATGACATATGCAATAGAAACTAGGCACTAAACGGCTCCTAAGAACAACAGAAATGCGAACTCTGAGATTAATAACAGGACATACGTTACTCGATCGGAAGAAAAATGAAGAAATAAGGGACACGTGCGATATTCAGGATGTAGTAAGATGGGCAAGGAGCCGCAGAAGAGAATAGAGAGACCATGTTGACAGAATGCCAAATGAACGGTTAGCAAAAATTGCAAAGGAAAAGAAACCAGGCACAACTCGACCTCCTGGACGACCACCTATAAGGTGGTATGAAAGCTGGTCCTCAGCATCCCAACTACTCCTGGTAAACCCTTGTTGAAAATACAGGACCTAGTCCTAACGTAAGAAGAAGAAGAAGACAATCCAATACTACACATACAAAGCAAGTAATTACCGATTACCTCAATGAATTTAGATTAATCTAATTCATCTTGCAAGACCCAGACATTGTGAACCCAGTGAACATAGTTTGTTTGAATATCAGAGATTTATTCATCGTTTTCTAACAGTACCACTTAATTTGGTAAATTCAAAGCTAACCATCGTCACTAGAATTTTGTTTAATAATTAATATGCTAATTTATTTTTCAATTTCACATTCCTCAAATCGTTTTTCTTCATGTGTTATTCAATACAAATTTTACGGTATTTTATTTTTGTGTCACCAACTTTAGTATTAGTTACTCTTATGACAATTATTTCTAGAACTTGAAGATCCTATAATTTTGCCCAACTTAAGTGCTGTCAGGAACATTTTAAGATAAATTGTTTGTGGAAGGGCAGTGTAGATAAGTTTTCAAATTATATAGACTCTCATAATGGATTTATTTTTTAAGAATACTTCGCATTAGTAGTAACGACATGTTATTTGTAAATGTCCGGATTCCAAACAAATCAAACTCTTCTATTGAATAATGAGGCAATTTTACATTATTTTGAAGTTATTACAGTCTCTAATAAACCGTTCAGGCTTATAACTACTAAATATAGGTACATTGAATCAGTCTAAATATTTTTACCATTGAAATTTGATGTTTTCCGCTGATTATAAATGTATATGAACAAGGGCGTCGCCAGCTTACACTTTGGAAGCCTTTGCCTCGATGACGATTGTAATAAAAACGGTTCTAATACCAATATGAATGTATAAAACTTCACAAGACCTCGACAATAACTAAATCAATTGTAATAATTATTTATTTTAACAAAAATAATATTCAATTAAAACATAACATGCGGGGATGTTTTACAAAACTTTCAACCACTTTGTCATTAAAATTATTTAGGTTTCTATTTATTATAGCTCTATGTACAGTCATCATAGCTAGACCATTGAGGAGAACTTCTGCCATAGTGCTTCTTAGCCATGTTTTTAGTCTTCTGAGGCTGCTAAACGATGGCTCTACTGTACAGGTCGCGCATGGTAAAGCGATCAAAATTTTTAATGCTTTTTCCGTTTCGGAAAAGAAAAAATTTGTTTATTTCAGGATATCACCAACTGTAGATTTGTTAGATTAAGCCTTTCGAGTTACAATTGCTGACAAAGTTCGATTTCATTCTTTATGTTCGGTAAATCATAAAACTGGGCAATAGATTCACAAGTTTGTTTCAGATTTTCAGTTGAAATCATTTTTATCTGCGCCAGGTGTAACTTAGATAATGCGAATGATGGCGTGTTTTCTTCAGCAAAACGTACTTCAAGCATAGTATTACCAAAGACCTCTTCCAGTATTCTGAAGGGCTTTCTGTTGGATGATCTCTTCTATGACGTTGTTTTCCCGATTTTCTACAACAACAGCTTCCTTTATAATTTCGTCTGTTACTTTTTCCAGATTTTCATGGTGGTTTTTAATCAAAAGTAAAATCCTTTTAACGTTTTCGGAGGCTTTGACCACGTCCACAATGCTTAATGGCATTGCGTTTTCGCAAATCTGATATAGTCGTGATGAAAATGACGGCGATTTCAAAAACGGATGTCAAAATCTGAATGTTATTCTGAATATTTCACTACTTTCTACAATATACATTAAACGTTAATTTTTCATGGGATGCGGAATTTATTGCTAAGGGAACCAATTGCTCGTGCGGCCTTAGGACTCTGGTCGCTTTGGGGCTAGCTACATTTGATCTCTAGGGGAGGGCAATTGCTTCCTGCCCCCCTTGGCGACGACCTTGTATATGAATTTATTTTGGTAATATAGTATAGTTGTTATTCATTCGCTTATCGAAAACCTGTTTATTAGATAACATATCAATCCCAATCTGGTACAACTCATCAAAATTGATTTGTTTAGAACCAAAACATTGGCCTAAACTAACTTCGATGTCACACTTACGCAGAGTATTGTATTCAACTTTTTATCATAAATGTAATACTCCTATATGGACAGTTGGTATAGTAAAAAAACGTCCCTACGTTACCGTTCCGACAATATTCATTTTCTCTCTCGTTCGAGATACTTTATCTATACTGCGCATGCTTGAGATTGCGCAGAACCGAGCTGGAACCTCGGAGGATAGAGAAATTGTTGTCATTCTGTCTTCGTTAGTCGGAACAGCTTCCACTTATAGAAACTGTCCATATAGGAGTATTACATTATGTTTTTCATAAACTTCATATATTTAATTAAAAAAATAAATACGTGTGTAGAGATGGGCATTTTCCGAAACTGTTTCAAATATTTACACTTAATAATAATTAAACAATCAATTTACAACTGAAATGACATTTTTTGAAAGAGAAAAAACTCGAATTAAAACCAAGTGAAATATCAAACATTTCGCCGGCTTCTTCGGTAGGGGAAAGACTGTTCATATCAGATTTGTTGCTGATTGTTAATACTAGAATGAGTAAAATCATGAAATTGGTTTTTCGTGTGCTTTTTTTGAACGAATTTCCACTCTTTGAGTACGCCATAGTATGAATCCCCAATTTTTAAAAACTCCACCACATAAAAAGTGTTCCACCTTGTGACGCAGTTTTGAAAAATATTATTCAAGTTGAATGAGGCTTTCTCAACTGGTATTTCTTTCTTTCTCAATTATTGATATGGCATGTAATATTGCTGATTTAAAAGTTACGACACCGGAAGAAATTAACAAAATAACCTCTGATGTCATTAAAAATGTTGTACGAGAGTTCCAAAATCGCTTCGGTTATTGTCAAGATGAAAATGGTGTTAATTTTGAAAATACCAATCAAACCACGCAATAATAGTTTGTGAAAATATGATATAAATAACGTTCAACCAAATTTGTTGATAAAATATTCGAATGAGGGAAAAAATGACAAATTTTTGTGAAATTGCCTTGAGATTGGCTAAAACTCTAGTTGACTTACGACCAAGGACTCTTCTACAAAGAATAGGACTATCTAAATCTGTCAGACTTTCTTCTGATATCATAAATTACACGACATTACCTCATTCTCTAGTAAAATGTGACACCATAATAAATAGCTTCTCAAGTTTGAAAAAAATGATAAGCAAAAAGTGACTCAACTCAAAAGATTGAAGACATATTAACAGGACTGAGCTCAAGAAACATGATGAATACAATCCCATAGGAAGCTCTTATGCACAATTTTATTAAGGGAAGATAATAGATGGTGAACCAAAAGGCAGAAAAGCAACTTAGATAAAGGGGTGGGGTGTCTTATTTACTTATAAAGTTCAGAATATATCGCTCACTCCTTTCAACAACGTTATATCTCAAAAATCGGCAATTTGGAGCTATGATTATTTTCTGATTGTACTGAAAGAGTAGAATGTCCTTGCAAAATCGTCATATTCTTAACTCAATACTTGGCCTCTAGAGACCAGTAGTGTTGTTTCTGCATTATAAAATATTCCTCAGTGTTTATTTCAAGAGCGTCACGAGCAAGTTGGTCTTGAGTGGTTTAAGAAGAAATATCAGTGCAAAAATGGATTATTTCTTCAGAACACAGTATTGCACAAAAGGTAAGTGCAATTTCCAGTCTTATTTTTGTATAAAAAATGTACTAATTGGATTTAGGACAGTATTGTATGGGAAATGAAAAACTTATTATTCTGTTTTATATCTGATTTATGGCGTTCTTGCACAGTCAGTTTGTGAAATGTATTGTCTTATTTTGACTTATGACGCTATTGCCAATAATGCTTTTTCCCTTATACAAAATGGCTTTTGATCAATTTGTTTTGTGACACTCTTTCAATAAAAAGTCAGCCGCTTATATTGAAAAAAGTAGAAGTAAAAAACCTACTGTTTTACGTCGTTACTGAATGTAGCTTGCTACTTTATGGATTGTCTTTAATTAGTAATTGACGTTTCTCATTTTAAGTTTGATCATTATGATGACGTCTCGAGGAAAAAAAATGTTAGCTTTAGCTTTAAGAAAGTGGAGGAAAGAAAATTTTAAGGAACATAGACTATAATATGAGATTTCACAACATTTTTTTCATGTTCATGAACTTTTGTATGAAGACTTCTATGACTTGAAATGTTTAATCTCTGATATAGGTCCTTTTCGATTAGTCTAAAATAAGCAAGATCAGCCAGTCAAATTCTTAGACATTAAAGTAATGAGAGTTCAACAAGATTCGCCAAATTCTGTTTTTTTATAAACATTCTTATGCAGAACCTGACTTCATGAAAACCTTGATCAGCAAAGATAATGCCTTCGACGAAAAACCCAAAATATAATACAAAAAAAGGAATGACCTGATGCGACCCGATTGAAAAAAAATTTATACCAAATGTTTATAAAACATTTTTGAGAATCTTTAAAATTATTTTTAAATGTTATATTCAAATACTTTTACCTATTATAACTTTTGAATGGTTATATTTTGTACGTACATAATATTTTCTTATTCTGTTTAATTTGTTTTTTTTTTTCTACCATAATTATATTCTGTGATAATTTGTATGAGAAAATAAAACAATAAATCTTTTATTTGTGTTTTAATTGACAGAAATTCTGTTGCCTTTCCCAAATTCATTCTTTTGTTTTACTAGCATTCCATTGGAAGGTGAAATAAAAGTAATTATTTAAAATATAAGGAATGAACTGCCTATTTGGAATTGATTTTTCTGCAAGAATGGCTTAGCTCAAGATACTTCAATGTAAAATTTTCAAATTTTATTATTTCACTGACAATATCGACATAGTTTGACATACTCCAAGCACCTCATCAAAAAGTTGGGAAAATAACGTCATAAATAAAAAGCAGTCTTTTAAAATTTAAAAATTTTGTACAAATTTTTCTTCAAACACAGAAAAATTATCGGCTATTATCTGAAAAGAGGTGATGCATAGTAAAAAAATCAATTGGAGTCTGAAAAATTACTTTGAATTCATTTTATTCTACTTTTAAACTTTAGAATTAACTCTCCTGAAAAATCGTGTTTTTTGAGATATAACGTATATCCACAAAAAAAAACAAAATCTCTGACAATATCTAAAGAACCGAGAAGATGTAAACTAGCGATTTACGATCAGAGTGTAGAAGAAGTGATGTCCTTCAAATATCTAGGGACAAACATAACAAGCGATAGAAATCTAAAGAAAGAAGTAAAAGCACAAACAACGAAAGCAGCATTAATATCAGGATACCTTAGAGATTTAATTTGGCGAAATAAATACATGAGCACAAAATGTAAAATTAGAATATATAAAACTTGCGTAAGAAATAGAAACTAGAGTGGAGAACACAACCACTAAACGGCTCCTAAGAACAACAGAAATGCGAACTCTGAGATCAATAACAGGACATACGTTACTCGATCGGAAGAAAAATGAAGAAATAAGGGACATGTGCGATATTCAGGATGTAGTAAGATGGGCAAGGAGCCGCAAAAGAGAATAGAGAGACCATGTTGACAGAATGCCGAATGAACGGTTAGCAAAAATTGCAAAGGAAAAGAAACCAGACACAACTCGACCTCCTGGACGACTACCTATAAGGTGGTATGAAAGCTGGTCCTCAGCATCTCAACTACGCCATGGCGAACCCTTGATGAAAATACAGGACCTAGTCCTAACGTAAGAAGAAGAAGAAGAAGAAGAAGAAGAAGAAGAAGAAGAAACGACATACGACACTGAATCAACTGAATTTAGAAAAATGAATAAATATCCAATGACATAGGAAAATACCTATTCTATACTATCACCGAATGGAAAATATGATCATTGCTCTTGTCAATGTCACCAAGATAAAGTCTTTCATAGCTCTCAGTGGTTTAGCGTGCTTTGGAGTGGCTCTGTATCAAAATTAGTTAAAATGAGTATTTATTGATTATACGTTATCGCTTCCTCCTAGAAATTGAGCTAGCCAAACAATTCAAATTAAATGTACACTTTTCTTGCATTTTTACGGCAAATTGATTTATAAATCATCTATAGTTGAAGACGATTTCAGTTTTTCTAACAAGTCTGATAGCCGTTCCAGCCCCATCGAAGTCCTTAGGTAATTTCAGTTTTAATTTTGAAAAACTTCTTTCTGCTGTCGTAACTGTAAGTGTCAAGAATAGAAAGCGTGCTGTTACTACCTCTAGAAAACTTTATGCAAGGTGATTGAATTTTATCAGCAATAATTCCATAAGTTCCTTAATGGAATGAATTTTAGATTTTTAGCTTTTTTTCAGAGCAATTATTTGTTCATACAGGTTAACTGAAATATCTTTACAGTTTCAGCCGACAGTTTTCCGGAAGCATTTTTTATCACTTCGTTTGAAGAAGATAGGTTGTAATACTTCGAACATATTACTCAGGTCATAAAGGCTCTCAAATCTTTGTTTAGTTTGAGAAATTAATATATCTAAACAGCAATAGTATATATTGACATTAAAATATAATTCCGGGTCTGAAATTCTCTCATCTTGTGATAACTCATCAGAAAAACGCTTCGTTTTTTTTCGTCTTTTATTTTTAAAAACAGTTGTTACGTTCCGCTCTTTTGCTAAATCTCTGGACTCATTTAGCCAAACAATTGAATGAATTTTGATTTCTTATTTCGCTCAGTCTATTCAAAAGATTACTTAATGAGCTACTAGCTTTCTGTAAATCATTATTTTCATGCTGTAGAGCTTTAGAAACAGGATTAATGATTTCAAATAGTAAAGAAAAAAATATGGCAATCACTAAGAAAAATCTATAGTTTGTGTACGGCATTTAACATTGAAGAGGCTTAGCGCGTTAAAAGTATTTACAAGAATAACACACTTGGACTCGCAGTGCTTAACCCGGGAAAAAAAGAGATTGCTATTTTGACTTTTTGCAATTTCTCTAAAAACTCTCTAGAGACGTATGACAGTTTTTTATATGTTCTTTCCCGGGAAACACGAGCTTAAGTGACATTAGGATAACATTTTACTATTTTTTTTACACACGTTAGGGGCCTCAGTAGCCCGGGGGGGCCATATCATTGATATGGCTGATACGGCGTTAGCTACGCCCCTGATAGCTACATCCATCTTTTTTGCTGATACCGATGATAATATTCACAACAAACCTAGTTCAGATTCGTCATGTGATTAACAGTCATAGACTTTTCTATACTCATAGTCAGAACAGTCTCCCTTCCGAAGTTTTTTTTCCAAACCACAATTGAGAATTTTCAGTATTAGTACTAAAAAAATATAAAAAAACCTGCGTTGTTGATATAATTTTAAATAAGAAATTGCCCGTCTCCAATATTTTCAAACTTCCTAGTCAATATTTTTTCAATCAGTTTTATTCTACGAACTATTCTATTACATTTTTTGTTGTACTTTGTTTTTTATTTTGATTTTTTTCCTACATTGAAACTACATTTTGTTGGGACTACGTTGAAATCAGTTTTCTTACGCTTACTATTCAGATCAATCACAGTACATTGCACAGGCTTATCTCTTAATTTCATACAGATATTTTAATCAACAGATCATTTTTTCAATCGTAATGCAAGACACTTCATCAGAAGAACATATATTTCACAAATAATGTAAAGTCTTGGTTTAATTAAATTTTTATTTAAGTACGACTTTATTTGGTCTATTCACACAAATTTAGTCAATTAAAAAACAAAAACTTTCAGCATTAGCGTTTTCTCAAGTAGTATGCTATAAATGGGCGTAGAAAAAGTATAGTTCGTTACACGAGCTGTAAGCCCATTACGCGCGGCTTCGTACATAAAATTTTTCACTTTGTGCGTCATGGGTTACTTACAACTCTTGTTATGTAATATAGTATAAAATTATAATCGATGCTCGTCGATGTCATTCGATTATTTTGTTTTTTTACCAATAGTAGGGAATTTTCTAGGAAACTAACAATCTCAAAATTTAGTAATGAATAAGATGAATATTCAGAAGGATGAACTATCAGAATGTAGAACAAGTTGTTTACATATATAGGGACAAAGCCAGGCACTAAGAATCTGAAGAAGGAATTAAAAGCCCAAATAACAAAAGTAATAATAATATCAGGATACTTGGGATATAATTTACCGAGACGTCTCACGATGTAAGAGACTAGATCTCAGAACAAAAGGGACTACCAAGAACAATTTAGATCAATTACATGACATACTTTGAGACTAGATCTCAGAACAAAAGGGACTACCAAGAACAATTTAGATCAATTACATGACATACTTTATTTGTCCTTTATTGGCTCTTGGTGAAAATTTTGGGTGTTTGGCAATGTTTACAAAAAAATTTAACTTGTGGAATTTTTGTAGTCAGCTTTGTTGCTAAAATGATGAATTGTTGGAACAATTGCGACCCAAGACTACTTTGTATCTCACCTAGATCATTCTTAACTTAACTTTACTGACCACACTTTTATCGTCTTTGAGAAAAATTCGCAATTAAAATATATTTAACAGTTCAGGTAACCATGTTATGAGATTATATCTAATTCAAATGAAACATTTAGTCCAAGAAATACGTTCCAAGTATCGCTTTCATCATCTCCGCGAAGAGCCAATACAATTCATTTTTGACCATGAAACTAATATAAACTTCAAACTATGGTCTGAGCTTTAGTTCAAACTAATTAAATACATTTTTTTAACAGTTGTTACAAATATAACCAAAATTTTTCAGATATTTACTCTAAATTGGAATTGTTTGAGAGAGTTTTATAAACAAAAATGAATAAAGAACAATTTGCCATTTCAATTTATCTGATAATGGAGTAGTACTTTTAGTTAATCTTGTGGAAAAAATACAAATAATTGTTTTCGATAGAAGCACAACAAATTTGAAAAAGAAGTGAGAGAATTTAAATATTTGCTCTATGACGAATAACTTTTGGTTTTTTCGACGAGTCGACAATGTCGATAATTTCTTGATCATCATCTTGGAGTTCATCAAATATAAAATGTAAATCATAAAATCATTTTACCAAAACTCTTTCTAATATTGAAAAAATGTGAACAATTTGAAAAAGTTAGATTCGGATCCTCCACTTCATGTGAAACCATCCATAAAACAAGAAAAAGTCAATATCTGTAGCTTAAATTGACGTTTAAACACTCATAAACTTGGGCCTTAATTGATTTCTTCAAATTTATATTTTCTCAAATTCACCAGATTTTACTTCCCTGTTAAAAAAATTATATTGAAATTCAATGAATATATAATTTTTTATGAAAAATACATGTAGTTGTACCAACTTCACTGAGTTAAGTTCACTTACTACTGCATTTGCAAAATACCATATTATCAGTTAAAAAGAGATTTGCTTTAAATAATTGTTAGTTTCCTATAGAAAACTCAAGATAGCAGGTGTCTGTATCTACTTGTCTTTTAGTCATTGTAATTCAAGCCCATGTTATCGGATGAAGTGTGTGATACGCCGATACAACATTTTCTACATTTAGAAAAAACTACTATTTGTTCACTACAAAAATTACCTTGAGTTTTGGTCACTATTAGTGACTAGGCCCTCCACGTTTCTTCGTATATTTTTTTCTATGTGCCTTCCTCTAATACTAAATATTAAACTTTAAGCTGAATGTAAGTAAATATCCTTTAAAATTATTATTTTGTTAATACTTTATACTAACGGCCGGTTTCATAAACTCACCCTAACTAGCGCCTTAACTAAAAGTTCCTTTAAATTAAAAGGCCCTTTAAATTAGTTGTTGATCCTATAATCGATTTGTAACCGTCTCTGAAGTAGAACTTTCAAGACGTTGAAAGGAGGTTGACAATTCTCTGTCATTTTCCAATATGTGTTTCCAATTTTATTTCTACGACGTTCCATAATAGAATTTTTGTATAAATTTTCCCCGTTTGTATTCACTTTTTCCAATTTTATCATGAGGTGTCTCTGAATGCGATATCCGGTGTCATCTACTAAAAGATGTCTTCCAAAGCTTTCTTCCTGAAACTACCTTCTCAAAGAATTATTATTGAATATTGTCTGATCGTGAACGGACCTGGTCATCGAGCTATAATGTTACGAATCCGAAGCCAAGCATCAGATACAGTTTGTAGGTTTTTATCTGTCGATATATTTTTCGCCTTCGAATGAGTTTGAACTTAATGTAGCACTTTACCTTGAAGTTCAATTAAAAAAAGTAATTAGTCTAAATCTCAATAATGAAACGCGCGATTTAATTCAATGAAAACCGGCCGTAAACCCATTAACCCATCTAATAGCTTTAAAAGATGCTTCTATAAGGTAGTTTTTGCCAGTTGAAGAATTTCTGTTTAAAAGGAACAAATACGATGTACATTTTAAACTACTTCTATTTCTTATTTCGATTTCAATAATATTATCTTGTGAAACAACAAAATTGCCTTAAGAAACTTTCAAAAGAACCATAAAGCTGGAAGTTACAGGTAAGTTCCAAAAGAATCCATTCGAAAAACTCTTTGTATTATAAAGTTATACGAGGACGATAAGAATTGCCCTAGCAAAATATAAATAACTGATTGAATTAGTACCTTCACTACATCAAAATTGAATCAGTGAAAATTAATAGATGAAACCAAAATAGATTAGATTTATAACAAATTTAGGTTTTTCGAGCTCCAATTTGTAACGGAGAAACTATAATGTTTTAAAGAGGTATTATAATTTTTCCAAATCAACCAATTTTAACTAGTATTATATGTGTTTATTTCGCATTACTACTAATAATTAGACTTGAAGAGGGGCAATTAAAGATGATCTTACACACACATCTTCATACTAGCAGAGTGATCAATGAATTTCTGGAAACGCTTAATGTAAAAACGCGCATGAATCCCAATGAAAATTGATGATTCCCTACAGGAGAAGGTTAAGATATTATTTGTTATCTGAGAATGTGGGTTGTGGCACCATCAACCAACTAATGATTAACCTACCAGTGTAAAATTCAATAGAATGTAGTGATACTTATAATAAACTTAACTGTTCCACTGGATTCCACTCCAATTTTTAAATACCCTACTTATTAGAATTAAACACAATCGATATTTAAATGAGATAGTAAGTAGCTAAAATTACATAGAGTCTCGGTTAAAGTAATAGATTTAGGTATAAAAAACTTGTGAAACGGTTCAATTATATGTTACTTTCACTCAACAATTGCTCACTCAACGTTCGATCCCAAATCCTCATGATATCGTCATAGAATTGTGCAAAGACTTCCCCCTGATATTTTGGGAAGAATACCTCGACCACTACAAAGTAGTCTTTGATTTAGAAGTACGATGTACACTTTTAATTGGACGACCGACCTAAATTCTACTCTGTATTAATCAATCACATTTCAGACGAGTCCACCACTCTATCCTGCTTCATACACCCGGTCCATAATCGAATATAGAGTAAACATCTACTGAACCCTACTCCAACACCTTCTAAAAAGGATCTTTTGTTGAGAGCAGTCAATTCTAATTACAGACAATACAAGTCCCGCGCCTACCCGAGCAAAATCGGTTCTGCTAATATTACTTTCCATTCGGAGGTGTCTAAACGATCCATAATCCTGATATGTAATTCGTACCATTAATTAGAGCAACATCGCGACAAAATCTAAAACTCCCTGGATTACTATGGCGCCTATCTTCCAAACTCAAGAGGAAACTTCTCCACCCCCTCTTAGGTTACTGGCCACGACCTACCCGATAACTAATTTGTCTTTTTTGAAGATTCCCCTATCACAAGGTGAAATTCATATCCCAAACCCTCCACTTGTAATGTTATAGATTTTCTACGGTTTCCTTGTGACCTGGTGAACCAATCCATCAGCCAAATAACCGACGATCAGATATAATGCAGCTGCAATTGTATCCAACCTTCCATTGCTTTGGTTTCAGCGAGACATATTTATAAAAATTTAAAGCGGAATTATCTGCAGGATCCCACACATACACAAACGTGAAACCACCAAAAAAAATTAGCAACCCAATACTTTCAGAGGGAAATATGTCTTTGTCAGTACCGTCCTAGTCAATGAGATAATCTTTATCTTTAGCTCCAAAATAAAACCATAACCAACGAGCATCATGCTTTTTTTATTTTATAGACATTTAAAGTGCCATTTTCATTTATATCATCTTCATGATGACTCTCTTCTTTTAATAAATTTTAGAAATACTGACTCAATTCTTTTTCTTTAATATTTGTTATAGCTCGTCACGGGACACGTGAGGCACTTTTTGCAGTACAAGTCTTAATCTAGTCAAGGTCAACAGACAACCGTAATAGCTTTCTTCATACATTACGAAAGGGCTTTTGACAATGTGAGGCATTATATCCTGATTAACTTATAAAGTAAACTGGGACTCGATAGTAGATACATCACTGTAATTAAATAAATGTATTGGAATCAAGTGGCCCAGATAAATTGGAATTAAAATTAATGGGAAAATATTAAACAATATTAGGTTTGCAGATGACAGTGTAATACTAGCCCACACCATTCAAGATATTCAACAGCTATTAAACAGAGTAAATACTATCAGCGAAAATTACGGACTCAAAATGAACTATAGAAAAACGAAATTCATGGTAATATCGAAAACTAGTATTAATAAAGTGTCGCTGACAATTAATAATCAACCCATAAAGAGAGTACATTGTTTTAAGTATTTGGGAAGCTGGCTTAATGACGAGCGGGACCCAGATGAGGAAATTAAGACAAGAATAGAGATAGCAAGCCGCTTCTCACAAGTCTTGACCTTAACCTAAGAGCACGCTGGAGAATAACACAATGCTACCATACTTTATGATGTTAAGAGCTGGACTTTGAAGGTATCCAGAATGCGTAAGGTGGAAGCTTTTGAAATGTGGCTCTTTAGACGGATCCTTAAAATACCATAGACGGATCGGGTGACCAACGACGAGGTGCTAAGACGAATGAACAGAGAGCGAAACTATTAACCATTGTAAAAAGGAAAGCTTCCTACTTTGGCCACATTTTTAGAAATCAAAAATATGCCTTGTTACAGCTGATCATGGAAGGGAAGATAGAAGCTAGGCGCGGCCTTGGTAGAAAAAGATTTTCGTGGTTGAAAAACCTTCGAGATTGGTTCCATGTACTTGATGCCGTAAATCTAATAGGCATGACTGAAGATCGTGAGGAATATTCCAAAGGATGATTGCCAACTTTCATTAGAGTGAAGCAGGCACTGGAAGAAGAAGATAGTTCGTTTTCTATTTTGTTTCTTTGTATGTTAATATAATTTCTCATTATTTTTATTATTGTCATTTTCTCAGGTGTTCATACTATTATCCAGTCATTTCATTCTCTTGTTTTTAATAACTATTATTTTAATATGTAGACATGGCTTTGGAAACTATAAAACTTCAAATTAAGGGAAAAAATAATCCGTTAATGTGGAAGAATTACAGCTAAACAGCTTAGAGAAATGAGTCTAATTATACTGAACCGCAGGCGGCTGAGATCATGCGCCTGCGGCTCATGCGATAATAAAAAAAAGTCGAGAAAAGGCCTTTACACATGAATTGCATTTAACATTTTATCTACTGGCAAAACCAAAATACAGGAGTTTAATGGTAATTTTCATTACGCGCGAGTTTAATTTTTTATTAGAAGAAACTATAACGTTTTTATTGATTCTTTATAAAATATATTATGTATTTATTGAGATTTTAAAGATTTGATCAAGATTAGAACAAATTAACAAAACAACAGACGAATTTCGGTAATTAACGATACAAATATCAAAGGTACACTTTGTGCAGTTATGAAATTTGTCAAGTCTTCTCTTCGGTATGCTTAAATGCCACCTACGAGCCAGACCTGATTTGCCGCCTTGCCCAATACCATGAAATGAAGGGGGGGACTTGTGAGCAGGCGGAGGTGCGATGCTTTCAAGGTTGGCAAAGTTAGAAGCAACTTCCTGCTTTGCCCGTAGTCATCACCCCGAATCGCATCTATCTTATCATTGTACAATCCAGCTGTAAGACCTTGAAGTTGGTGGAGTGGCTCAGTAACTTCCTCTCTTCTCGTGCCGCCTTGACGGACTGGTGGAGAGGAGTGAAGCTAAGAAACAGCTCAAAAATCCAAAGGATTAAGCGTTGTACGCTGATGCAATGACAATTTGTTGTCCTCCCGGCGTACGACACTCCCAAGGATTGAGGAGGGTGGTTTAGTGGGTGAAGCTCCACACAAACTCACAGCATTTTCACCCGCCCGTTGTGAGAAAAGCTTTAGCTTCCACACCACCTCTGGGCAAAAAAAAAGTTTACTCTACACAAGCACATTCTTGACTGACTGAACAGTCCTCTACATCGTGGGTTTTTGTTTTAATTAGACAATTTAAAAGGTCGGTCAAACGGAAGTAAAAAAACTTTTACCTTATTTATCAATTTTGCCCCCCCCCAAAATTTGCCGCTCTGGACTATGACCCGTCCGGCCTCCTTGTAAATACAGCACTGGAATGAGCGCGACTTGATCCTGGGAAATCCCATGAGGTTCGTTTTCTAGCTACTACGCTACGCTTAATAATAAATGTTTTTACGCACAAGTGCGTAAAGTTTTACGCGTTCGAAATTATGTCTAAAGTACTTACTTCACGAACGGTAGTAGAAAAAATTTATTATTAATTTGTGGACTTTGTTTTTCCTTATCTTGAAGCCATTATGACAAAAATACCCAATAACTGTTGAAGTTGAGGTGTTTGTGACAAATTTGATAAACCTTTTATCGTTTATTTTAATAAGTAGGGTACACGAGAGGTGCAAGAGGAGTCCAGTGAAACACCAACGGTTTACTTACATTTAAATTCTTGTTTCGTAATTTTTTCCAATTTCATGAATTCTTTTTGAGGAATAAATATATTTCTTCCAATTATAAGTGAAAGAAGTAATAGTTTCCTATTAGGTAACCAAAATACAAGATTATTAATTAGAATTCAATTAGTTTTAATCGTTGTCGTTTAGATTAATAATTTTTTAGACATATTGTTTTTGATAAATAGATATTCATTTCAAAATAGTTGGATAGTCAATTGAGTTGCTCCACTTTCTGTGAATTCATTCATTTATCGTAAGACAAATCCTTTTGTTTATTTTCTACCTTACAACCATTTATGAGAGGCCAAAAAATTTCCGTTCCTACTCCAATTAGCAAACCAACCTCTGCAAATGGCATGTATATCAAAACCTCTCAAAGTTAATGGTAAATGATTTGCAACTATCTTTTTTTGTAACTGATATTTTATATTTTTGAACTTTACATACAGTCCATTTTTTCACCATGATTTTTTCTTTTTATTAAGTAGGAGATATAGTAATAATATAGGCACGTGGACAATTCTGAATTTGGTTTTTAAATTAAAATTTTTAGATTGAAGAACTACCGTTCCAAACGGTAAAACTAACGGCTACAATTTAATATTGAGGACCCACTAACAATATCTTTCTTATACTTCCAAAAAAATATAAAACCTACTTTTTTTGATTGTAGGGGAGCCCAATAAGATAATTTAAGATTTACTTTAGCCACATGGCCATATATTATAAAGTTTAGATTAGAGGGAGATTAAATAGTTCAATAATAGGTTCCAACAACAAATCTTGAATTAATCCGAATTAAAATCATGAACCGTTCAGAATTTATAATGGGACGGTTCATTATTTTTCTATTTTGAAGCAAACAAAATAAAAAAATAGACACAAATGAAATTAATACCTAAAATAACTAAAAAATCGGACGTAAACAAGGTATGTAAGATTTAAATACGAAAAAATGTCAACTTCAAAACTTGGCGAGTCAAGATAATCCGAAATAAATGATTTTTGGGACTCCCAAATTGGATAAGCGTTTACTTCGGATGATCCTGAACTATTTCCGGCAGTTGTTGGAACTAATCTGATATTTCACAATAGACAATTGTGAGGGGAGATGTTGAACAAGCCTTCAAAAACTCATATTCAAAAGACTGATGATTCGTAATTGTCGCTGCATCGTGGGTAATTTTTTTTAAAATCAAATACTGGGATACTTCTGATTATCATCTTACAAACGATTATTGAGAGTATATTAAATTTCAAAATTACGAGAAAAATTCCCAATAAATTCTTTTATCATGTTTTTGTTATATCAAGTATGGAATATTGTTTAGAAATTTCTTCAGAAAATAAATTTGAACCAAATAAAACGTAACCTCTTCTGTCAATAGAATCTTCATTGTGTGAAGGTCAGAGATAGAGAAAAAGTGGAGACTTGAAGTGGAAACTTCACACAATAAACCCATCATTTGTTGCTTTTGTAGATTTTAGTTATTTTTGCATTAGTTCAATGTAAATCAACAGTCTCAACAACCTACTGACTGACTTAGCAATTTTTTTTTACTATTCTGATATAATTTTAATTTACCACGTTCGAGTAAATCCGCAAAATCTCCACTTGGACTTCCCTGCCGTTTCTCTATAATACTATTGAAATATTTGCTCCTACTATATATAATTTGCATTGAAATTTATCAATAGTCACTTCATCTAATACAATACTATGCATTATGCAGAAAAATAGAATTTATTGTTAATCTTGTGGATTATTTACTATGGATATACAGTTTAAAAAAATAATTCATCATGTTTTTCTTAGAAAAATAAATAATTTTGGATTTTGTACACAAAAAGATTCAATATTAAAATAATTTGAAGCAAAAAAGTGAATGAAGAGCCATTTGCAGTTCTATTTACACCAAGTTTTCTTTGTATCTATCTAATAGGCTCTAAAACTAATTAGATAAATGTAAATTTTGATGATTTAGGTAAATGTTTTTCAGTAATAAAAAATTGAAGAAATAAAGTGAGTGGAGAGCCGTTTGCAGTTCTATTTACATCAATTTTTCTCTGTATCTATCGAATAGGGTCCGAAACCAATTTAAGAAATGTAATTTTTGATGATTTAGGTAAATATTTTTCAGTAATAAAAAATTGAAGAAATAAAGTGTATGGAGAGCCGTTTGCAGTTCTATTTACATCAATTTTTCTCTGTATCTATCTAATAGGCTCCGAAACCAATTAAATAAATGTAAATTTTGATGATTTAGGTAAATGTTTTTTAGTAATAAAAAATTGAAGAAATAAAGTGAGTGGAGAGCCGTTTGCAGTTCTATTTACATCAATTTTTCTCTGTATCTACCTAATAGGCTCTGAAACCAATTCGATAAATGTAAATTTTGATGATTGTTGTGAATTTATTTTAATTCAAAAGCATCAAATACTATAGAATCAAGAGTGGTAATGAGCTGCTGCCTGGCTCTCTCTTGGATTGGTGACAAGTAAGCTTCTTGCTGGGTACACCCGGTCACTAAGAAGTGGAAGGAAACTCTAAAGCAGATAAATTTGTAAAAATAAGACGAGAGGATGCCGATGAGACAGTCACAGCGTCACTACCGATGAAATTATTAATGTTACTAACACAGGAATCACAGACCAACCTCAGAATATGGTGTTGAAACAGATGTGATTGCACGATATCCAGATCGATTTAACCAAGGATCAATCAGAAGAAAACAAAAAAGAATAGAAAATTCAGGATATACTTAATTTAGGAAACCATTGGTACTGATTGCACAAAACTCCAGGAATTGGAAATGAACAACTATTGCAAAAAGTGTAATGGAGAAGAAGACCCTAAGCTGAACGAACATACTTAGTACCTTGTTGGAGATATAGTTTGGGTTTTTCTAATACATACAATGTTGTATAACACGTAATTTATTCAAGAGAAGGATTTTCCAAAAGTACATATTTGGGAATATAATTCAATGGCTATTCAAATAAAAATTTCTTCAAATTTTTAACTACTAGGATTTGATAAAAATTGATTATTGTGTTTTATATAATTGAAGCAGAAATTGAATTTAAGTGAATTGTTTCTCCGGTAATTTGAGATTGTAACAATACATTAAATAAAACCAGTTTAATCTGCTTTAGAACTTGATATCTCCTATTTATTAAATTTTGTTTTTCTTACTGTTTCTGATAAAATAATGTTTTCACTTATAAATGGAAACTTTTTACATTGTGCTTCCCAATTATCATATATCAATATATTCCTTTGAATAATATAACGTCGTTATATTATACATGAACTTTGGAACTATAATATTTTGTTTTATCATTTCAATTTTATGTATAGCTCAAAAAAGTAGCTCAAACGATAAAATTTCGTAGTGTGTTCGAACCATACTGTAACCCTATATTCTATTTTCACACCTCAGGACATCTTTAGGAATTTAAATTGCGTCGTAATAATAATTCCTTGACATTAGATTCACTATGAAGTAAAAGTATGTAAGTATGTAATATAATAATTATATATAAAGATTATAACATTAGTTTTTTGACCTCGCTATTTGATATATAGATATTGCGTTTAACCAGGAAGCGGCGCTTCTGCATAAAAATCAGGTTCTTCGTCGTCTACGTCAGCTTGGTCACCATCAAGCTGAAAAATATAAATAATAATTCATTAATATTGAATATGAGGTTCACACGAAAATTTTAAGGTTATAAACAATAATAATACACCAAAGACACTAAAATTATGGGACAAAATTATTTGAAAAACTCTTTTACATAACTTTTTTATTATAATTAAAAAAAATCCTTAAATAAAAGTATTCTCCAAAGTTCACAATAAGAGTTTTATTAAAAAAACGACTATTCTAGATATCTCTAGATTTTTTTTTTATTTATTTATTAAACAACATTTACGAGGAATTTCGTAAAAATATAAACTACTGGATGTTGCCCGAGGCTTTACTCGCGCGATTTTGTACAATTCTCAGAAATAATAACAGAAATTACTGTTGGTATCTTAGAGTTTATGTCATAATACTACAACGATATATGTAATACTTCTATATGGACTGTTTTTATAAGTGGATGGTGTTCCGTCTAAGTGAAACAAACAGCGTATCGTTCTCTCTCTCCTCCAGGCGCTTCAGTTAGTTCTACGCATCTTCTGCGCTCATAAAGCATGCGCAGTATAGATAAAGTGTCTCGAACGAGGGAGAAAATGAATACTGTCGACACCGTAACGTTTTTTCCCAGAATTATACATATATGATTACAACTCTAAAGATCACAGAGTGACAGAAATTACATATCGCGTGGTTGTATGTCGAACGATTTGTATAATTGAATATTTTGAAGAAATTTTCAATAAGAGTCGCCTTTTTTATTATTTAGAATGTTTATCAAAATAATGTGGATATTTCACAGGTTAAAAAGTTGTATTATAATATTTAGGGATTAATGCATTTTCTGGTTAGATGTCACGTCGGGTTAGGTTATTTTCATTGACCGATAACTTTCTAGTTTCTAGGTTTTTATGTAGTGTCGTTTCGTTCGATTCATAAATCCTTTCCAAAAGTCGAAGTTAACCAATCCAATTACTTTTAAAAGGTATCAATTGTTAAAAGTAGTTATAAATAGTGGGTAGACAGGATTCCTATCGTCTAATCCAAAAAAGGAGCTTATTATCTTTATAGTTAAGTATGTTGTTCTTTTATTATAGTTTAATAATGAAAAAAATTCACGTAACTCTTGCGAGGAGAAAGATTTTACCATTAAGCAATTCTGGTTATTAAATAACGAGACTAGCGCCTAGAGGACGCCCTAGACGGGTGGGGTAAAAAACGAATAGTGCGTTGGGTATCTAGATATCTTGTCTATGCACGTCCCAAAACACGTTTTTTTTACTATTATAGTATTTATGCACTAGTGTCTTAAAACGAACGTATTTTTTTCTATAAATCTCAAATTTATCGTTAAATTGGAAAAAACTCCGATTGAGTGCTATAAATTGTTGCAAGAGGCCTATGGGGACAATTCTCTATCTCATGCGTGTGTTTTTGAGTGGTATAAGCGCTTTAGTGAGGGCCGAGAGAGCACTGAAAATGACCAGAGCCCAGGTCGCCCTGTGACCGTTTTAACTCCGGAAACAGTGACTAAAATCAACCAAATTGTGCGTGCAGTTCGTCGAATGAGCATCCGAATGATTGCCGAGGCTGTAAACGTCGATAAAGAAACATTTAGAAAAAATTTACACGAGGAATTACACATGACAAAAGTCTGTGAGAAGTTGGTGCCAAAAAATCTGACTTCTGGCCAAAAGCTCTTACGTCAACGGATCTGCTCAGATTGCCTTGAAAGGTTAGAAAAATATCTGCTTTGAAAGGGACCCGATTTGAGTCGATGGAAGCGCTAAAGCAAAAAACGGCAGAGCTCCTAAAGGCTCTCACCAAAGAAGACTTCCATCTCTGCTTCGATCAATGGAAAGGTGTGAAATGTGAAAACACTTTTTCGTAACTAGTCTCGTTGTTTAATATCCAGACCCCGTAAACAGTAATTTTCAGAAAGATAGTTTGAGCAATTGACAATTAAAAAATCCATTTCCTCAAAATATAACTTATTGGCTTTTCTCTGTATTTTTATATAATTTTTTGAATTTTTTGCTCATTAAGGTTTCTTATGAAAGAACAATAAATCTTGTTTATGTAACAAAAATAAATAAAATAATAATTAAAAAAAATCAAAAAACCCACCTGCGTGGATAACTACAATTAAAAATCAACTGAAAAGACTGAGACAAGATGAAAATTCAATGATAAGGTATTTTAAAAAATAATGATTAGGTATTTAAAACCAGAAACATAAATTGAAACAGTACCAAACCAATGTACCTGCATATTGTGCACTTAGAACTATCAGCACGGTAGTTTTTTCACTTTTTTGCAATATTATAAACAGAATTACATTCGGAGGCATGCACAAAGAGATAATAATTTATCATAGCATTCAATTTCATGCCTCCGACTGCAATTCTGTTTATAATGTTGCAAAAAAGTGAAAAAACTACCGTGCTGATATTTCTAAGTGTACAATATGCAGGTACATTGGTTTGGTACTGTTTCAATTTATGTGCCCTGTAATTTATGCACCGTCACTGCCCAGTATAAAATTAAGGGAAGCATTCCTCGCTCGATCTTGTCTTTACCACGTAAAGCATCAAATTCTGTAGCACAAGGCTCTATCCGGGCTCCAATACCGGGTCGGTTCCCTGTTATATTTGGCAGTTCTCTTGGCTCCAACTGCTCTCTGCGTAGTGCTGGCCAATCTATTCGTTGGATAACATCCATAGCACTGTTAATCATCCCATGGTTAACATTGATGTCCCATCTTAGCATTGCTCGAGAGCCTACACCTAATTTGAGTTGGTTTGGTATACCACCTGTTTTATTGGGATCTTCAGGTAAGTATTCCTCTCGTAGTTTTTGACCATATGTTTTAGGATCCAATGAGATGTCTACGGCACTAACGGCGTATACTTTTGTGAGCTTTTCTAGCTATTCTGTCATAGTCGCGTTATATGCATCAACCAGTCTAGTTGTTGGGAAAATTCTGACAGCTTCTCCATCGTCAAATGGCCCTATCAACGGTACTCTGCGGTTTTCTATGTTAGATAACTGCTGCATTGTAAGTTCTCCAACGCCAAGACTGTTTCATATGTCCACAAAAGTTGTATCTCCAGCTTGCCTCATATTTTGGGGCAACTCACAATAATGAAGATATTTAAATCGCACAAGACAATTATAATTATAGTAACAACGTGGGTCCGTCCTCGTAGTAAATATATTAGTCTTAGATAACAAGAAGTCACAACGATACCGCGTTTTAAAAACCTAGTGGTGCCATCTATCCGCACAGGTCTGAATTATTTTAATTAGCAATTTTTTATCGTTCTATTTAATATTAAAACTGCAAGTTATATACATATTTACAATCAGTGTTTACAATCCTTCATTTTGATACCCAACTCGATATGCTTGGCAGTAAAAAAAATTTTTTACCTCAAAATATGGCGTCCAAAATCCGCCATTTTGGTTTATTTAAATGTCTCCTATCTAAGAACACTTGGGCTAATGAAACGAATCTAACGATACCTCAAATGTGAAAATCCGTTTAGCGGTCTGGAGATACAAGGTAATAAAGAATATTACATACATACCAGATACGCGTTAAAAACATAACCCTTCTTGGCAGTCGGGTAAAAAACAAGTTATATGGATAGAACAAACATAAAAATTGATTTGATTAAGAATTTTGCTCATTCTAAACCAATTTTAAATGAAAAAACCATTTTTTCATCAACTGTATTCTTATACAACATAATAAATAATGAAAAAACCATTTTTTCATCAACTGTATTCTTATACAACATAATAAATAATGAAAAAATTAAAAATCTTATCAAAAACGTGTTTTCCTTCACGCCAGATGCAGTTTTTGTTCTTTTTATGTATCTTATTTTTATATTCATGAAACATGCTTCTAATACCAACGTCTGAAATAAATTTATAAAAAGGGTAAAATCGATATACCAATTACGGACCTGGAAATTGTTAATCTTTCATAAAGTAATCATTGTAAAATCAGCATTTATTCCATTATTATATACTCATATTTTAGATTTAGACTTTGAGTTTGGTTCTTATCTGATTTAAGATTTTCATTATGGTTAGAGATTTTGATTATCATTTTCAAAATAAGATTTTTAACTTTTGTTCAGTTAATATTTTATTGTATTTTGTGTAAATAAAGTTTATTTGTTTTTAAAATTATTGTTTCATAGTGAAAACACGTAATTTACCTACCTTCGGCGAACATTTTTTTACCACTGGACGTGTTTTAGCATGGGGCAAGTTAAACTTGTTTTGTGGCTTCTTATTCCAATACAAAGCTAGATTTCATTGCATAAAATCATGGTCCTTTTTGTAAAATATTTTTTTAGAGAATTCTCGAAAATATTTCACAGGTACATTAGGTACGGATTTTTCGAGAACTTTTGAAAATCCGTGAAACAATAAGTCTCTGTATGAAAAATTCGAACTGATTTTAGTCAGTTTAGGTAAGTTGTCAATCCAAAGGTAAAGGGTTGTAAATATCTTTGCATTTTGACTTATTGAATTAGACTGAAAATTTTTGTGTTAACTTCCGACAACCGTCATAATTGATTTTCTGTTTTGTGGCACATAAAAGACCAAGGATGGCATCGTTTACTCTCTTTTACCCACGGATACCTTCTGAATATATTGTAAAATATCCCCGTTTGTTTATGTTCCAATGAAATTTCAAATTGTAAACATAATAATATTAAGATCATGAAACTGCAAATACATTATTTATATCAAAACAAATAGCGGCCATTGCTTGTATATATTGGCGGGCCAATTATCTTTTATGTATTTTGCACAAAATTGCTCTCTTTCATTACGTCTTAAATTTTGTAGGTCAAGGAGATACTAGAATTATTTTAAGTCAGTGTAAATAGAACAATTTTAAATAAAAACTGTTAACAAATATAAAATTTGAAAAAAAGTGCATGTAGATCAACATAATTCTCGCCTCACGAATTATACTTTAAAATTATAAAGCCTTTCTTCAACCTCAAACATATTTCAACGTCGATTACTAAACAGGAAGCTCCGTGTATATAACAATTTCTAATTTTAAATCGGGCACACTTCTAAAATCGTTGAAATAAAGAAACCGTTTTATATCGTAAATAGGTATGTGTATACGGGAATGTAACACTAGAAAAAGGAAACCATTGACAGTTGAAAAAATAAACAAAAACGTCTACCAACTCCAATATTATGTTAAAATAATGGTATAGTTAATTAAAAGAAAAAATGTTAGCTCTGTTATATCAAAAGTTTTATCTGCAATCACAATTATTCAGAAACAGAATCGTCGATATAATCATTAAGGGCAAAGTTTTCTATTCTCCAACCATATAATATAATGCCAACAAATTTCAAAGGAGTAATATTGTTCAATGTATGTCTTATAATACAATGGGAAGTTATTAATGACTAGTCTGAAACTACAAAGGTTATTCGGAAACTAATGTCCGTTCACTTATATTTTTCTACATAGGTCCCATATATATGTTTAAACATTTCTTATACAATCTATGTGCCCAAGTCGTTGACATTTGAGGCCTCTGTGGATAACAAGTCTTGAACTGCTTCTTTCATCTGTCGAAGTGATTTCCGGCGAGAAATTCTTTTAGGTAGCGAAATAAGTGAAAATCAATGATTGCACAAAGTCTGGTCTATACGGAGAGCGCTAAGTCTGTTCTAACTCAAAAGATTTGGTCAGACTTTGGGTGGGGATTGCAATATGGGATCTGGAATTGTCATGAAGAACTAAAATAGTAGTAACAAGACCCTCATGTCTATCCCAAAATCTAGGTGTCATAAACTTGCGTGTCGAGATTGTATGTTTGACCTTTAACCATTGATTAATTTTCAAAGTCTATAAGAAACCAACATTTCGTCCTCAGTGATAAACGTCTCAAAATTAATCACCTTCTTTATGATATCGATCCAAATATAAAAGTATCTTCCATCGTTGCTTATAGACAAAGAATTATTATAATACATAGGGTCGATAAGGTACGGGCTTGTAAACCAGAAGAGCAAATTTAGTACATCACCAAACGGCAGCGCAGATTGAATATGAAAATGCTAGCCGGTTTTCCCGGACGATAAAATGGGCGTCAAACCTTTTGTAACTTGAAGTTTGAACCTCACATAAGAGCGCTGTAATAGCCTCGCAAGAAATGATCGAAAGTGCTGGTAAAATCATGTGGAAAACCCCGTGAACTACGCGCGTGAAATTTTGTTTCTAAAGTTTTGGGATCTGAACTAAGAGCGGTGTAATAGTGCAAGAAGTTTTGAATGCTGGATGGCTCCAGTCAAATGTCTGTTTGTGCTACCTAAAATTTAAAAACAATACGATGGAAACCCGCTAAAATATAATTATTTTTTATCGCGCGCACGATTTTATAACACTTACTCAATTTCCGCCTATTAGAGCCGCCGTTGGCGATAAAAAGGATGAAAAAATCAATTTTGATTAAAATTTTTTAAATTTTCTAGAAATAGTTGTACTTTTTTATAAAGTTGCTCAGTACGATTTTTTCCTTTTGCGTTGTTATCACGTTACAAAAGGATTCACGCGCGTACCTTATGGGATTTTCCAAAGGAATTTTCCGCACTTTTGATCACTTCTTGCGCTTTTATTTGAGGTACAAACCTCAAGTTACAAAAGGTTTGAAGCGCGTACCACATGACGTTTTTCCGCCCTTTTTTGTCCCGAGAAAACTGACATTGAGAATTGCCGTTTGGTGATGTACTACTAAATTTGTTCTTCCGGTTTACAAGCTGAATCGGCGCGCACCTTATTGACCCTAGTTTTTGTATCTATAGGTCTGGAACTATTATTATCCTATCTCATCAATTTCTATTATTTTCAGAGTGTTTAATTCATCTTTTATTGACTTCAATTCCCTGCAACGAATCCTCTTATTTTTTCTGATTATTTCCCCTCTTCTTCATCTGTTCTTTTCAAATGATTTTCTAGATTGCATTGGGGTAATAAAATAATGCAAAACATGATTGTGCTTTCATTAAATACATAATTATTCTAATAACAATAACGTTAATTTTAACAAATAATTTTCTATTCGAAGTATTGTAAACAATTAATAGTGATAAATCTTAGACTCATGGCTATCGATTGTATCAAATCTACCAATTTTATTATTATCATCTTCTTAACTATGGGTTAATATAATGAAATTATGTTCCTAAATCTTCAAAATTAGTTTTTTTAAATAATTTTTTTTGAAAAACTAATTTTGAAACAGAAGAGACCTAAAATCAAAAACATTAAGATGCATTAATATATCAAAAGGTCTCAGAAATAAGTAATTAAAGAAGTTTGGGTAATTATACACTTTCACGGTCACCTGGTTTTTTGACTCTAGAAAATTGAAAAATGGATGGATTTTAATGATCTTGGTCTCAAAATGTTCCATTTTACGGCGGATTTATAAAAAAAATTAGTAGAAATAGCTGGAATGAAAATTTCTCATAGTTTCACTGTTTTAAATCGTAAAAAAAACGGTTTTGCACAATAATCCTTTACAAAAAATTATCTCATTATCAGATAAAGTTCTTATGTTTTTTTTGTATTCTACATAAATTAATAAACAATTTAAAAAAAAATCCAAAAAGAATGATTTTTTCAGTTTTTATAGCTTAAAATGGAATCGATGAAAAACAATCAATTTTCGTGAATAGTTTCGTACTATATTCTTCAATGTTAATAGTTTTTGGACCATTAAAAATCGAAAAATAGATAAATTTTATAATTTTGATCTCAAAATGTTCCATTTTACGACGAATTTATGAAAAACACGGAGGTGGTGGCTGAATTTGCGGTTTTTAATAGTTTTAAACCTTAAATAGTAGAAAAACTTTTTTTTTCAAAATATTCATTTTTTTATGTAAATTGCGAAAAAAAATATACGAACTTGATACCACGACGTCAGAAACAGTTACGAAGGATTATATGTAGAAAATCATTTTTTTTGCATTTAAAGTCATGAAACTGTAAAAAATATTTATTTTTTTTAATTCTCGTATTTTTTTTATAAATCCGCCGTAAAACATTTTGAGACCAAGATCATTAAAATCCATCCATTTTTCGATTTTCTAGAGCCAAAAAACCAGGTGACCGTGAAAGTGTATAATTACCGAAGTTTATATGAAATTATTGAATTCTTCAACATTGATCACTTTAACAGTGTAGTGCTGGCAGCGCTCGAATTTCATATTTTCAGGAAACTTCTATTTGTACTATTTATAAATAAGCATTCTTAATTGAACATTGTAGGGTGACCTTAAATAAACACGGTTTTTATCGAATTAAGTATAATATTTATCCCATTTCGTAACGGGTATTACATAATTCTATTTATAGTTAATACACTAATTATCATCCTACACAGTTTTACCCATCAACTTATAGTTTACCACTAGAAATGCTATAAAATTTTATGTGGTTTGCCACTTGAAACTTTTTGATAAAAACCAAATATGTTAAATTTCAATTTTCTTAAATACAATTGGGGATTAATTGTATTATAACCGTATAAAGAGTAATCATTAGATAAAATATCTTTGAAATGAAATAAATTGTTCAATTTACGCTTAATTAAGAAGTTAAGATTCAAAATCAAGTTATCAAGAATCGTCAAATTCGCACTGTTTACAATTCCGATCACTCCGTTGAATTTTGCATTTATTATTAAGGTTGCTTGACATGGTACAAGACTAAAGTAACCAACTTTTTACGCTGCTAAAGCCACGAACATACCACTGAAGACATTTTTTAGAACAGGAAAATAAAAAAGTTCATAATTCACATATCAAGGACATGATGAATTTGAACTATGAATTTTTTTTAAAAATTCTTTATTTGATAACAATAAACACATCCAGACACCTGTAACTTTATGAGGCGTATGATTTGATAAAATTCATTAATAAATGTTTATTTAAATAATTTATCTGAACAGGTAAATGCGGGACAGAATCTCTTAATATGGAAGCGGACAATTTACAAAGCGGGACGTACATAAAAAATCTGGGACTGTCTTGTTCAATCTGGGAGAGTTGATAAGCAAGTGCAAATTGCTTAAAACTTCTTGCAAGGTTAAATCTTGCATAATATTGTTTAATGTAACGCGACGCTCAAAATGATTCAAATTGCTACAGAAACTTCTGATCGACGCATCATTTCCCGAAATTCTAATTTCAACTATAAATCACATTACTCTAATCTTACACCACCCGATTTCAGAACGACCCAGAATTATTGATGATTTTCGTGAGAATTTGCAGCAATCTGTGTCCTCGAATATGTTTGAGAATGTGCGTGGTCATTAGCAACAGTGCCTACAGCACACTGTGTCACAATCATATATGTAATACTCCTATATGGACAGTTTCTATAAGTGTTTCGACTAAGGAATACATAATGATAAAGCTTTCTCTATCCTTCGAGGTTCCAGCTCGGTTCTGCGCATTCTCAAGCATGCGCAACCTGAACGAGGTATCTGGAACGAGAGAGTATATTGTCGACACCTTAATAGTGGGACATTCCTTTTCATTTAAACTGTCCATACAGAAGAATTACATATATGTATAGTCAAAATACAATCATTATTCTTCGGATATGGTTCATATTTGTCGCTGGCAGCCATGGTTGCCTATCTCACATACCATCTCTTTTTTTATATATTTAAAGCAATAAAAATGAGGTTATCTTACCGAAGTGCTACTGATGTTTTATCTGGATTTGAAACTATTAGCTCATAAACCGAACTTTATATTTTTTTAATTTGTATTAGAAATAAAACTATCAGTATTATTTGTATTTGTTTGGAAACTATACAAACACATTTTTCATTCGAGCCAAGGCAGTTTGAGTAGATTTTGAGTAAACTCACATTTTTATTATGTTCATATATATACGACAAAACAATTATTGTTTGAATAAAATTTATCGTAGGACAATCTCTCAAACAACTAAAGGCGGGCTCACACGGAGTCGTAAACTGGGTGAGAATACTAGTATTAGGAGATTTAGTCGTGACCAAAAATAGATCTGTCGTGATTACTTCGGCATTTTGAAGTGAACACGACCGGTTTAGTCATGAAACATCCACAAATGTAAAGTTTCTAGCATATATACACGTATTTGTTTCGATTTTGGTACGAGTGAAATAATAAAATATACTATAATTTATTAATTAAATAAATTAATACATTTTATGTATATATAATAATAATTAATAACATTTCCTGCGAAGATTCAATTTATTGAATTGTATCGCGATGCGGAATGTTTGTGGAAGTCTGAAGTGTACAAAGACAGAGATGCAAGAGATGGAGCCTTGAAAAAATATGCGATGAAATAATTATCAATGGCTTTGGTACTCGTGAAGTAGCCTAGAAGATTGAAAATATTAGATCAGCTTATTATCAAGAATTAAACAAAAAAAAAATAACTCTAAACCATGGTTTACAATTGTCCATTCATTTCTAAAACAAAATCTAGAAATGAATGAAACCGTATCTAATCTTTATATTCACCAGTTCAATGTGACAATACATCAAAGCAATTAGAAGACAAAAACAATTGTGTTTTAAATAACCAAATCGAAGTAAAGTTGTCAAACTAAAAAGTGTCTGGTGAAACATTCAAACTTCCATCAAAATCAAATCAGACAGCTCAATCAAAAAAGAGGCGTCAGGTTTTCCAATAAGGACTTGACAATTTTTTTTTTCAAAATAAAATGAAAACCATTTGAGATATTTGAAAAATTTCATTATCGGGTTGAAGTACATTCAAAACATTTATGAATGGAACTCGGCATTCCTCATATGGCCACCGCGGGCACGTTTGGAGCGGTTGGTTCGTTGGACCCAATTTTCCATGACTTGGCCGAAACGGTTGCTATTGTTGCATTGAGTTGGCATTGAGCTCTTTCAAGGTCGTCGACTTATTAGCATAGACCAATGTCTTGACATAGCCCCAAAGAAAAAAATCGTTCATCAAACTTGTTCTTCAATAAATCGATTGTAACATGTGCTGTGTGGCTTGTGGCGCCGTCCTGTTGAAACCACATGTTATCCAAGTGCATATATTCCAATTCGGACCAAAAATAATCGATAATCATGGCGCGATAACGATCACCATTCACAGTAACGTGGCGACCACTATCGTCGACGAAAAACTAGGGCCCTATGACGCCGCCGACATGCAAGCCCAATACCGCATATTTTGTTTATTGACAAATCCATTGAGCCAGAAATGAGCTTCGTCACGGAAGAGAGAGAATGATCAATCGGCTTCAATTCTTGAGTGAGCCTGATCATGTATGGGTGTAGAGTAAGATCCATACACAAAATTCGCCATAAAGTGGACTTGGCAATGCCCAACTATTGAGAATGCCGTGGAATGGGCTGATTTGGATCAATTGCTACGGACGTTTCAACGGCAGCGATATTTTCGAGACTTCGACCAACCCGTAGTCTCACTGGCACTGCAACATCACACAACGAATATGTAGACTCAAACTTTTTCACTAAACTTGTAACTGGGTCGAGAATTACGACCGAAAATCGGAGTTAACGCTCTTAAAGTAGCGGCCACCTACTCCGAATTTCTGTAGTAAATTTTCAAGATTTACAGACGTGGTTCGTTCGTGTATTTCACCATGATGAAAAGGTTATATCTACTGAAGAAACTGACAGTGAAAGTTCGATGTTAAGTCAAAAGGTGCGTTCACAAACTAAATTCAAAACTGTCATGTTCCTATTGGAAATCCCTTTAAATCGGAGAAGCCATTAATAAGTTAGATAGCATTAAAAAGACATTATCTTTAAAAATAGAATTTGACATTTGGTATCAAAGTTGGGCCAAATAGCTAAACAACATGGAGACTTTGAGAGCACTTAAAGTCCAAATGCAAATACAGAGCTTTGTGTCTAATGAAAGAATCCAATATGGAATGCAAAGGAACCATGATTTATCGAGAAACCATTGTGAAGCTAGTACTTCTGTATACCAAGAACCATCAATATCAACCGGAAATTACGAAGTACGAGGTATGATTCAAAAATAGCTCAACCTAGTCACGAAGAGTATAGTTAGGATTCTTATTTACCACCGATGTATTCTCATTAATTAACTAAAAGTTCACACACAATTTTTGCACTTTCCTGTTTAGCCATGGTTAAACACAACAAAAACACAAATAAATAAAAAACGTACTATGAACAACTAGATGTTAACGGCGGTTCGTTTCTGGTCGCGCCGCCTTTCAGACATTTATTTGTGTGGAGGTCGTATATTACCGGTCATGAAAATCAAGCAGTCGTGAGACATGTGCAGAACGAGTAGTATTCTCGCACAGTTTACGACCCTGTGTGAACCCGCCTTAAAGAATACAATCGAATATTCAGAGGCGTGCCCAGACTGTTGCTCTGGGGGGAGGATCAGGATAAAAGTACCGGGGGGCATGAAATACCCTCCAGTGTACCGGGGGTTCATTTCTTTATGAGATTTTATTGAGCATTTGACATCACAATCAGATTCTAGTTATATCTTGCAAGATATAAATTATTTGATTTATTTATAGAACATTATGATATTTTTGGCCCTGGAGGGGTCCAGTCGAGCTCTTCCCTTCGTCGACACTATGAATATTGATTTATAAGATTTTAAAAGTATGGTTTACTTACCGCTCGAAGTTCTCTTTGAGAAAACAAACGGTTCAGTTGTGATCTTAACGGCACCAGCAGGATTAAGAAGAATGGAAACGCCAATGACGCTTTTGTTGATTTGACGATCCACAAGATTACCAAACAAACTAATTGAATCATCGTAAATAAGTGCATTTTCAACGTTCGAACCTGAAACAAATATGAATCTAGATGAAATGATGAATTCTTTGAAACATTCCCCAATTTAGAGCTTCTCAAAAATTATGATCGGTTTAACGATCTGAATGTTGAATCATTGTTCAGAAAGTGGCAGAAGTAATTTAGTCATAACCATATAATAAGGTTTTTTTGACCATAGCACGTAATTTTTTTGAACTGTAAAAATTATTTATTTCCATTATAAGGTTATCTATGGTGATTGACTGGTTTACAGTTTATATACTTATTAACTTTATGGTATAAAAATGGTTGTTATTATTAAAATTGAATGTAAGATCTATGTGAGTGGATAAATTGCTAATAACTAATAAATTTGAAATTTCTAACGGAAATCGAACGCGACATTCGGAGAGTCTGATAAAATTAGTAGTCTAAGATTAGGGCAAAATAATCGATTAATCGGGTGATCAATTAATCGATATATATTTTTAAAAATAATCGGTAATCGATTAATCGGAAAATATCGATTAATGGATATGGACAACATCCTGTGAGAATTTGGTTTTATAAAATACAATGTTTCTTGCCTATTTCCATTCTTAAAAGTGCATAATGGTTTTGGTACTGTTTAATTGAATTTAAAAGAGAGTTTTTAAGTGGCTTTATTGCAACGTAAAAGACTGAAATAGTTAATTTTATCCTCTCGATCACAGGGTCCTGTGCTTCACCAAGTATTTTTATTGGAAACCAAAGTATTTAATATAACTGTTTCTTTGGTATTTCGAGTGTTTTTGCAAGTAGCGACGGCATTATGATCTGATAATAGTAGAGTAGAATATTTTGAAAGAAAATAATAACAATTAAGTCAACTGCTAAATACAAAAATATATCACAAACACACAAAAACCCAGTAAATACCCACAACTCCAACATAATCTTAAAGGCCAAGAAAACATTCTGATTCCAGCGTGACGTCATGCGCTGTAAGTGTCAAATTTGAGCCGACAATTCAGCATACCGGTGTATGTGTATCGAGATAAAATCTAGGATTTAGATACTACTACTCTTGTGATTCGTTTACACCAATAAAATGTTGATTTACAAAGTTTAAACCAGGTTAGACAATCGACAAGGCTTTAACGTCTACAATTATTAAATAGTGTAAGGTAAAATGCACATAATTCATTCGTCTTGTTCAAATTTGTGAAAATCGGTAGGAAAAAACTATTACAAGCATAATGCTGGAAAAGAAAATAATTATATCGGTGAATATGCTTTTCTGTAACCACTGTACTCGAGCCCGAAATGTGTTTATTAATAACTATGAATATATTACTTAAAAAGCTGTTTTTTATTATGTACCACCAGAAAACACGTATCTTCGTTCAATTAATTCATTTACAACTCTTATGGGCTTCAGGTTTTTGGACAGCTTATTTCCAAACTACATCATTTTAATAAATTTTTCTGAAGCCGTTCTCCTCAATACACCCCTGTTTTATCGATTGGCCCAATAAGGGCAACCTACCTAATTTGCACCCCCTAGTTTTGAAGAAACCAGCAATATCGACCTTAAAACAAAATGAATTGAGCACATACTTTTTACTGTACAACACCATCCATGAACCCCACAAACGAGACAGTTTTAGCGACACATAGTTGCCAGCTGCAAAACCGTTGCACGAAAAAGAATTGCTTATAGTATCCAAAACTTGCGATAAAATTTTTAGTAAATACTTTTGTGTCTAATATACGAATTAATCTATTATTATGTTTAAAATCTATTCCACTGTTTACAAAATTAAATCATTGTTCAAATTTGAATGTATACATTGAGTTATCATTATTTTCAAATGTTTCACATTACCAGTATTTAAAATAAGATAGTATATCATCATTATCTGGCAACCTAGCTTTTGAAGGGGACCGCGACCATACGAAAGCTAATATTACGTTTGGTCCACTGCAGTCGCTCCATAGTACGGGAGAGTAGGCGTCAAACTTTTGAATTCACTATGAACAATTTTTGAAATTTCGTTTGTTTTTAACAATTATATAACACATAACAGTTCTTTATTATAAAAGTTTTTTAAGATATTATTTTGCAGCACGCGTTTTTTAGGGCACGACGAGCGCTATAAAGCAACGAGTTTTACAAAATTGGTGGGTGGTAACACTGATAAACAAACTAGATGAACAATTGAAAGTTTAAAATTTTTTTTTGTTTGACATTTAACAGTGCCAGGCTGTAATTGCCAACATCAAAACTTCAAATTTTGGGTCTCGTACTGAAGCTCAGTACGACACACGTTTGCGTATCGTACTGACTATTTTATAGGTGCAAAATAGAAAATATTATTTTGGAATCAAACATTTAGGTAATAACTAGTTTAAAGTTTAGTTTCGACACTATAGCGTTTTTGAGTTTTTTTTGTCATAATATATAGAGCTTACTTTTTCCCTATCTCTTATTTTGAGCCAGAATATTTTTTGAGCTATGTTGAATTTGAATGGGTTGATGGGTTATTGAGTGAGGGAACTATTCAACCCCACCTGAACCACTTTCTAATGAATTATATTAATTATGAGTACGTTTTCCCATGTCTTTCTTTAAATATTTGGTACTTTATTAATAGCAGTGTATGAGAATAAAACAATATATCTCTTTTTATTAATGGAGTCCCTATAAAGTTTTATCTTGTTGGTAACGTTGACCTAAATTGACTTTGTTGATTATCTCCGTTGGTCGAATCGGAAACGGACGTTACGAAATAAGAATTCCACTAGAATTTGTCACCTGTCAATTGTCATGCAACAGTATTTTCAAATCAATTCATGTCAACAATCATCTATTTTATAAAAATTTTAGAAAAAATTTCTAAAAAATAATAAGAAACTTCTTTGAAGATGAACAAAGAATATTGTAAGTAGTTTTTAATGGAATATCAGTCTGATATTATCAGACACAATTAAGATGCCTTGGACCATTTGAAAGGTACTCTTTCTGGTAATTCTCATAAAATAAATTTTTTAGCAAACTTTTTCAATAGGTGAGTAAAAAGTAATTTATAATATGGACCCATCATTGAACTTTTCAATTGTTTGGTTTCAATATATATTTTTAATGTGTCAAATTCCTTTCATTCATATACGTATGTACTTTCTTCAAACAAGTATTTTATAAATTTTCTACTCATAATTATTTGCTATTTTTGATAGTTTCAAGAGTAAAGACACCTATGGAATAATGTTAATTTTTTTTTAACACGTTGTTGATTGAATATTATTAGTTACTGTATTAAATAGCAAAATTTTAAAACGTTTCGTCCGTACTAATACAGTATTGCGATACCCAAGAAAGTTTTCATCGCTGGGGTTCCGTTTACCACTTCCACATCGAGTTTTATAGTCTGCTCAAGCGCATAAGGAAACGGCACATTTTAACAACGAAAAGCGAAATGGATTGAACATGATTGTACCGAACTGACCTGTTTATAAGTTGGCATTGTAATCAATTGTGAAATGAAGTAAACAAAGAAACACTGTGAAATTTTTTATTGGTAAGTTGTAAAAAATGTGTTTAATTCATTTCGATTACTTATTCATTGATATTTTCAGGGAATAATGTGTAAAATTTCGGGCGTGGCTAACCAGATAAACATTACTCATCGCCGGTAAAATTGACAGTTGAAGAAAGAAGGAACTAGTAATATAGTCATCGAGACGCCGTTTTTAGTGCGGGAACTTGTTAGTGTTTGATAAACATGATAATTTGAACGACATCGTTCAGTGTTTTTTCGCAACATGAGTGCCAATAATGTTAATGCTCAAGTCCCTACCACTCAAGCAACTGCCACAATCAAATCTAGACCAAACATAATGCCCAGTAGTTACATGTACACATCTAGTAGTGCTCTTTTGAATCGCAGTTCGGAAAATAAACCGACTCCTCCGCCTACACTTCCTAAATATACTTCGAGTTTTAACGCGGGTAGTGGTTTAACAAGAGATAGAGATAAGGACAGTACTGGTGGTTCCTATAGGCTCTCTAGTCTCGATCGAGTCGCGATGAGGCAAAAATTTATGGATCAGCAGAATACTAACACAACAACTACCACCACCACTGCAGCAACAAATGGTTCACCTCAAACTAACGGAAGTGGTGATAATATGGCATCGGCTACCACAATCCAAAGCAAACGTGAAATGTTTTTCACTTCATCAGAAAACAATTCTCATTCCATTTCAAGCACTTTGACAAAAGATTCAAACAGACTGAATAAAACTCCTTCACTGGAAAAACCAGTGGACACATCTTTAAAAACAATTTCACCAGATTCTAACAGAGATGATACAAGTAAAGAATCCACACCTGAAATTATCAAAGAACGTCCAAAGCCAAAGGAACTTGATGGTTATGTAGGTTTTGCTAACCTTCCAAATCAAGTTTATCGGAAAGCAGTTAAAAAAGGATTTGAATTTACACTGATGGTTGTTGGTGAATCAGGTCTTGGCAAGTCAACATTAATTAATTCCATATTTTTAACTGATATATATAATTCAGTTGATTATCCCGGTCCGACACAAAGACTTAAAAAAACAGTGGCAGTGGAAACAACAAAAGTGTTACTAAAAGAAAATGGTGTGAATCTTTTACTAACAGTAGTGGATACTCCAGGATTTGGTGATGCTGTAGATAATAGTAATTGTTGGACGCCAATAATTGAATTTATAGAAAGTAAATATGAAGACTATTTGAATTCCGAAGCAAGAGTTACCAGAAAATCCATGCCTGACCAAAGGGTTCATTGCTGTTTATACTTTATTCAACCTTCAGGACATGGCCTAAAATCTCTAGATATAGAATTCATGAAAAGACTGTGTGACAAAGTCAACATAATTCCAGTTATAGCCAAAGCTGATACATTAACAGCTGATGAGTGTGCACTATTTAAAAAGCAAATTTTAAATGAAATTGCTCAGAATAAAATTAAGATATACGAATTTCCAGATACATCCGAGGAAGATGAAGAACATAAGTTGAATAAATCTTTAAAGGATAGAGTGCCATTTGCTGTAGTAGGAGCGAACACTGTAATAGAAGTAGATGGTAAAAAAATTAGAGGTCGCAAATATCCTTGGGGTGTCGCTGAAGTTGAAAATCTAGAACATTGTGATTTCATAGCCTTGAGAAATATGGTTATTCGCACACATCTACAGGATTTAAAAGATGTAACTAATAATGTTCATTATGAAAACTATAGGTGTTGTAAATTAGCAGGCTTAGGTGTAGATGGTAAACCTTCCAGAATATCCAACAAAAATCCATTGGCACAGATGGATGAAGAAAAACGTGAACATGATTTGAAAATGAAGAAAATGGAGGCTGAAATGGAACAGGTCTTTGAAATGAAAGTGAGAGAAAAGAAACAAAAACTAAAAGATAGTGAAACTGAATTGACAAGACGACATGAAGCCACTAAGAAAACTCTGGAAATGCAAGCTAAAGAACTTGAAGAAAAACGCAGACAGTTCGAAGCTGAAAAAGAAGCATGGGAAAAAGAGAATCAAGTTACCATCGAAGATTTGAGAAGAAGATCATTGGAAGGAAGCAGAGAAACTGTTGATGGGAAAAAAGAAAAGAAAAAGAAGGGACTTTTTTAACAGTGGACAACAACCTCTGGTGAAGTGTAAATATGTTTTAATAATCATATAAGTAATCGCTTGGCAAATCTGGCTTGACGTCTCTAGTGGTTAGCTGAGAAGACAAGACTTTAAAATAATATATTTCTAGATAAATATATCTTGCTGTTAAATATAGTTTGTGAAAGAATATATATTCTCCTTCCAAAACCAGTAAATGTGTTTTATCAATTCGTAAGTACTTTTCATATATTTTTATTCCAGTTGCAACAGTAATTTAAGAAAATGAAGAATATAAACTTTTATTTATTTAAATATTTTGTTTTATACATTATGTGGTCAATAAACCCTATAAACGAGTGTCATTAGATTTATTTTTTGTAAACATATTACTAATTTAGATTAAAAATCCATTTAAATATATTGACAAAAATAAACAATTTCATATCAGTTTTATGAACATATATTTTAAGAAATTCCTACATTCAATTGAATACAAATACAAAGTTATGAAGAGTTTGATAATGAATGTCTATCCTATATTAATAAACTGATTTTATTGTTTAGATTTCAGCTTATGCTATTGAAATAAATTCAAGGTTATGATCAGTAAAAGGTTATAAATGAATCTTGAATACTAAGTATTTAGTAAACAATTTCTAACGTTTTTCTGCTATTAAATTAATGTGTTAAATTAGAGAGTAATGATTTATTTATGAGATGTATAAAATATATTTAAAAACTATTTCTTTTGTGATTTTATAAAAATATTGTTTGTATTTTTGAAACATGAGAAAACTTCAAATTTTAAAAACTGTCAAAATCAACAGGGATTTCTGAAACAATCGTTTACCTCAATTAATCAATTCCTGTTATTATAGAGTAGCTAAAAATTGAAGTTTTATAAAAGTCCAATAAAATTTTTCTATAGAATTCCAATCAATATTTTTTTATTTGTAACTAAGTTACCTAATTGATATCATAATTTATAAAAAAATTGCTTGATATATTTGTTAATTTTAATGGATGAATTTTTGAAAACACTAGAAATAGGGTTGCCAACTTCTTTTACAAGAAATAAAGTATATTCAGGTCTATGAGAAATATTAAAACAATATTTTAGAAAAATGAACAGTTTTTATTTATTTATTGTTTTCAATACATATTTTTTAAAGCTTTTCCCACAGCTTACTAATTTATATTACTCTTAACTTCATATGCCTTACTACAGTCATAATTGAAATTAAAATGAATGATAAGCTCATTTTTTATTAAATTAATAGATGTTCTATTTCTATCTTTCCCACACTTAGCATTAATTACTAAAAAAACTTTCAATAAATACTAAGGTGGCAGGAACAGAAAGTAGATATGAGACAATTTTAGTTGTGTTTTTGAATTCTTCTGAAGTGTTTACTAATAAATGGTTCCACTTTTGGCCAGTACTCATTTCAAGAGATTCTTTGTCTTCTGATATTTTTTCATAAATTACTTTGAAATTTGTTAATTCTAAATATAAATCATCCATACCAATATTTAGTCTATACAAATTTAGATTATATATAATTTTTTCAAATTGATCAAATGTGACTGAACAGACTTCAATGACAAACATCTAAAATAGTATATTATTTACTTCTCATTTTTTGATTGTTTTATTGAAAACATTTAATATATGACTAGCATAAAGAATGTCACTATAAACTATAATATTTTCTACCTTATTATCCAACATTAATAAATTTTGTATAACGATTGGACAGTCAACATCCAAACTAACAAAGTAGTTACAAATTTGTGTCCAATTAAGTGAAATTGTATCAATTGCTGGTAGAAGAGGTAGCCAACGAGTTTCTATGTGTTGTTTTATGTTTTACTTTTACATTATTACTTTAATTCTATTAAAGTTGTAAAACAAAAACAAGGTCCAGGCGAAAAAAAGTTATGTTCTGACAACTTACACACTCACATGTCTGACAATTAGTGACGGTTTTGAATATTTGACATTGACAGATTCGTTTAGAAACTCAGTGTGATTTGTTTGTTGCTGCGCTGCACTGAGCAGTTACTAAATAAAAACAAATTTGTGTAAATGTCTAAGTGTAACACATAACAATGGGTTGGTATTTTGAGGCAAACAGTATTCTATTTTTGTTCAACAGTAAAAAGTGTAATTTTGTGAAGAACAGTATATTTAGCAACTCTAATTAGAAATATGTAGCAAATACAAGTTCAAAAAATAACTAACAGTTCAATAACTTTGTTCAAAATAGCTTTACAGAAGTAGATAATTACAAATTTTCAACTAAAATGTGAGTATTTACATATGGTAATCATACAGGTTCTGTTTCTTTGGAATCGATTTATTTTTTGTACTTTTAACCTTCATGATATAAGTATCAACTTTTGAACAAACTAATTTCATTGTTTGTAATTGGTATTGGTTAACTTTTATTAAATTAATGTACTACTTCTCAGGTTTTTTCTGGGCTAGGACCTTCAAAAAAATCCGCTTAGGTTATATTTGTGGTAACCAGATTTATTTTTCAGAATATTTGAGCAGGTTTATTTTGAATGTGTACAACTGAAAGTTATCCGGGATTACTTATATTACCAGTTAATAGGTAATTCCATAATTTATTTTGAAAAATCTTAGTCCATATATACTTAGTTTGAGATAATTATTACTGATATCTGAAGTTGATTTTTATAAATTAAGGTAAGAGCACCAGTGGTAGACTCGAAAAAATATTGATTTCAGTTTTAGTGGTATTGAGCATGGACCGTATGAATTCAAAATTAGAGATTATTTTCTTGATGGGAGCAGATCAAGATTGAAAAAATACAAAAATGTGTATGTAAACAGATACATTGCTGTAACCTCTCTCATTAATATTACAATACTTCCATAAACATAATAAATCAAAACGGTAATTAACTAATAAAGTTTGAATCAAAGCTAACGAAAAAATTAATCTACCTACTATTGAAAATTTAAACTGAAATTGTTTAAATTAATTAAAGGTAACTGCAACTCAGTTATGATAGACTTTTTAAAGCGTACATACAGTAAAAAATATTATTTATTATGTTTTGTTATATTTTATGTTGTTTTAACAATTTCTATTTATCAAAAAGGAAAGTATATAAAAAATAATTTTTAACTGAAACTTTTGTATTATAATTTTTAAAAATCTCTCTAGCTATAACATTAGATTCTGATTACATAAAAAACATCTGTGCAAATATTTTTCTTAATTTATCTAACTTTAAACAGATTTATGTTAAATAACAGCTGGCATGCTAATGAATTTCAATGGAAGAGGAAGTGTTCACATTTCAAAATAAATGAAATTGACTCCTGTTCTCAATACTGGAAAATGCAAGAAAACTGTGTAGAGAGTAGAATTTTATTCTAAAATAGCAATAGGTAAGAATGTTTATGCTTATAATTGATATGGAACTCCTCAAATACAAGTTCGTCTGTTATACAGTGTGCTCATAAACTAACATAACTTGTTAATATTTCGATGTATGCTAGGCTTATAAATTAAAGTTGAAAAATAAGTTTTAAATTAATTTAGGCTATTCGTTGACTACACATAAACCAGGTAAGGTAAACCGTTACTCTAAAATAATCTATTAACATATTTTTCCAAATAGTTCAAAATTCTCAGTCAGTACTGCATAATTTTAACTTTATATTAAAGTAATTGAAAAAAGTTATTCAAATTGATATTCGATAGATAATATATAATCCTAATATAAAAAGTTGATACGGAATTATACAATAATTACTCAGTTAATCTCGATTATCAAGTTTTGTCTAGTAACCAAAATTGTTCTAATATTCGTAAGGCCACTGTATTGTGCTCCTTATTCCAATCCATTCATATATGAAAATTTCATTTTAAGTAATTTTGAACAGCAACACTAAAGTATGGGAATTACAATCCTGTTGGCTCCAAATATCAAAACCGTTACATTTCTTCCTGTGACTTGTCAACAAATCTAAGTACTCTAGTTCGTTGACATTGCCTTCCACAAAGAATGGTCCAATAACAGTGGTACTGATAATATCTGCTTGTGCAATCCTCTAGAATTGCCAAATCGATTTGTCAATATTATATCGATGATTGTCGAATAGAACTACTAAATAAAATGTTACCCTTAAATAACAATAATATGCGCGATTGAAGGCTTTCTGCCACCCCTTTGGAACCGCGAACAACGAACGAATGGCAGTTAGGCCCTTCATAACAGCCTCTCAAGAAATATGTATTATTTAGTTTTCTGAATGGATATATAAGGATTTATTATAATTAATTACGGTTTTAGGTAGATCAGGTTGAAGGTAAGTAATTGTTTATTGAAACCCAAATTTAAGTAGTTACACACTCCTCCAAACCGCAGATACGATTTGGATACCTATCATTAGATAAATGAGATATCATTAGTTCTTTACGATTACTATACCTCTTGTTATAAGGATCGTTATTTTTTCCTGTTTAGTAAACATAGTTATAATTTTAACAGCATCTTATCACAATAAACACCTTTCATGATGATTATAATGATAATAATTTTAGGATATCAGAATATAATTAATGACAGAAAAACAAACTTTTTTTTTGACATAAACAAGTTATTGATTTCAAACCAATGTAACTGTAGAATTGTACTTACGAGAATGTATTGATATTTAGTTAGCCTAGACAAAATATTGCGTTACCATAGCAACGAACAATAAATTATTAGAAGTGTTAGTGTAAAGTTTGTCAAAAAAGTAAACTAGAGTTACGCATTACGCACGTTGAGAGATAAGCAGATTTAGGAAGATAAGCTTAATACCCTTGGTGATCAATGTCCTTCGTATGTGACTGTGAAAAATTGGACTGCAAGCTTCAAAAGAGGTAAATTTTCGATTGAAGATGATGACCGATCGGGAAGGCCAGTAAGTCCCCGAAAATATCGATGCAACTCATGACATGATTTTATCAGACCGTCGAATTGGACTAAAACGTATATCTGAAGCATTGAATATTTCATACGAACGCGTTCATCATATAGTTCACGTCAATTTGGACATGAGAAAAATTGCTGCAAAACGGAACCTCAAATTTTGAATGCTGACCAAAAGCGTGCAAAGGTAGAAGCATCGCGTTCGATCTGTGCTCGATTTTAAAACTTCTCTTTTAGACTTCTTAAACCGAATTGTTACTATGGATGAGACAGAAACAAAGCAACAATCGATGGAATGGCGACACTTTGGTTCTCCAAGACCTAAGAAGTTTCGTGTCCAAAAACCTGCTGGAAAAGTTCTTGCTTCAGTTTTTTGGGATTGTGATGGAGTAATCATGATTGATTTTTTGGATAAGGGTAGAATAATAACTGGAAATTAATATTCGATATTACTGACCACTCTACGGGAAAAAATTAAAGAGAAAAGACGCGGAAAGCTATCCAAAAGTGTTTTATTTTGCAGGACAACATTTGCACACAAATCTCTTGTTGCCATGCAAAAAATTCGTGATTGAATTACTAGAACACCCCCCTTATTCACCAGATTTGGCTCCGTCCGACTATCATCTCTTTCCTCAACTGAAAAAAGTTTAAAAGGTCGTAAATTTTCTTCCAACGAGGAGGTAATGAAAGCTGTAAAGGTTTACAGATCAAGAAGAAATATTTTTTTTTGAAAGGTCTAGAGACGTTGCTGGTTCACTATAATAAATGTATCTAATTAAGAGGAAAATATTTTGACATTGAAATTTTATTTGATTCTATAGTAGGCTAAGAATTTTTCAATATATCCTCATAGTTGTAGCTTTAAAAGATTATGAATTATTTGAAGACATTACTCAATATTTTTTTACAAACAGAAATAGTAGCAAGTTATTTTACTAGTTTACACATATGTGAATTCGTGGTTTTCTAAACTATTTACAGAAATAAAACACGTAATAGAGAAGTTGCAACAATCCCCAAGTGCCAATCGGGTGGTAAGATAGCAACTGTTTTGACGTGGTGTATCTAAAATCTATTTCTGTCTTATAGACAAGACAATAATTACGTTTTGGGTCATTTATTTACTTGTTACTGTTTCAAACAATACTAAATTTACCAACAAGTAAATATTTCTATATAAGAGACTCCTCATTATACCAAAATAACTTAAATGTATTTTGTATAGTGGCTCTGATATGTAAAAGTATGTTAATACTTCAGTTAATAATTAAATATATCTTTGTTGTTACACGATGCAGTCGATAAGATTAACCGTATCTTGTGTATATTTACTTTAATTCTGTAACAAATTGAGGATATCGAAATATCAATTGAATACAATGGAAAGTAGTTATTCAGAGCAGCCAGCCATGTAGTTTTTTATTCGCCGTTCATTTTATGTTCAAAGCGATAAACATAGATTTAAAAAAAATAACCAAAAAACACGCTTTTAAAGCACATCAAACTAAAAAGTTCAAGATAATTTTTGTTTGATGTGTTTTAAGTTTTTTTCAACTAATTTTATTTTTCACTTTCTAGTTTCATACTATGAAAGCGTGTTTTTTGTTTTTTTAAACTATATTTAGTTTCCATTTTTTAATTCAATTTATTGTAAAAAGTAAATTTTTTCTTTAAATTCTAGTCATTAGTATTGTAAATCTCCAACCGAGGCTCGCGGATGTAAAATTATTTTCGAACAACATAACAAAGTATAAGGTGTTAAATTTAAAAGTAATACTGATGCAAGTAGTCTAGTAAATTTTCAATAGAGGGCAGGCAATTGGGAAATTTGTTCTGATGTGAATAGAAAATTTGCAGTGATAATATTTAAAAAAAACTTGTCAAAAAACAGCGAGAACGGGATTTGGACCCACGACCGACGATTCCGGAGGTTGACATCTTAGCCTGCTCGGCTAACGAACGCACTTATAGCGGTAGGATATACCAAAAGTGATAAAGCGGGTTACAAACAAGCTTAAAAACAAACCCATATACAGGTGAATTCGTCGTGGAACTTTAAAAGACATGTTAAGATATTTTTTAACCAATATATTCAAATAATAAAAAAGAGATCGTTTTTGGATTGCCTTTACTGTAATAAAATTATAGCAAAATAAAGAAACCGTCATCTTATAATGTTGTATGTTCGTTGGGAAACTGCTTATCCCAAATAATGATGATGAGGTTTCTCCACCATATAATAAACGATATGCCACTTTGGAGAATGTCTGAAGTTCATTTTAGTAAAAACAAGCAAACACCAATCATTTACTCACAGGCTAAGGATTCACCTGGGGAAGAAAACAAATATGCATGGCTTTAGACAAGCCTAAAAAATTCATAGGTGGACAAACCCATTAAATGTAGTGGCGGAAATACTGCAGCTAAATAGATGGCTAGCAAAGATTCTGGTAGGCTTGATTACAGGGTACCCCGTTGGTTCTCACAGGGATCCCCGATGGTTATCACAGATATAACATGGAGGAGAACTCTGAGTTTTGACTTAATGGAGGAGTCTTTTTCAATTCTGAAAAGGTTGCATTGGTTGTCGGTTGTCAGTCTGGGAACAAAACTGAAAACTAATAATGAATATTAATTACTTCTTGAAGTTCACAGAACAGATGTTTTTATTTTTTTACGGTTCTTCATTAAAACATCAATTTTTAAGAATATTTCGTCTATAAATACAGCCACGACAGACAGTAAATCATAACTCCAAGAAGTCGTTATTTTATTATTTTCTTTCCGCAAAGCTTCAAAAAACAATAAAATTATTAATAGCTCGATGTTGGGGTCAAAATATTGATAATTCTATTGTATAAACTATAGATTTAATATATCTAAGAATTTCTACATGGTGTTCCATTGTGAAAATCTTTAACAGGGACGGTATATTGGGTACATAGACTTCTTATAACGTAAACAGTGTCTATTTATGTACCTACTATCAACGTCGAACAGAAAGAAACATAGAGAAAGTTAGAATTTCTAGAATTATACAAGGTGTTTCAAAAGAAAGTTCATATTAAAAAAAAACAATTTTAAGAAAAGTAAGGATTTTATTGAAAAAATGTTTGTTACATATTAAAATACCTTGCTTGGGAATTTATTTCTTAAAAATAACATCGTTCAAAAGTAAACCGCATACAATGATGGATATTTTCTCTTAATTGTGAAAGGGAAGTCCATATGTTAGCGTAAACCTTCGATTTGATATAATCTCACAGGAAAAAGTCTAGGTATTAAATTGGGACTGCAAGAAACCAAACGTATGTCACTTCTCAAGATCAGTTAGCCAAGAAAATCTCTACCAACTCGTGGCAGAGATATGTTTTGTGATTATATCTATTAAAGTTTTGTAGTTCAGGCACAAAGAAGTTGTCTAACATCTGCACATAACGCTCTGAGTGCACTGTAACTGTGCCTTCCCTTATCTCAAAAAAGAGTAAGGGCCTATAATCCTTCGCGCTGTTATTCCAGCCCATACGGTCACTTTTGGCGAATGTAGGGGTTCTGATGTTTAGGTTTTGGAGTGGTAATGAGCTTTATCAGAAAAAAAGATGTCGATAATCGTTCGAAATCATTCATTCATGTCAAGCCTCTGACTAGCATCCTGAGACTTCAATTCTTTTAGCAACTGAATTTTGTTACGGGTTCGGCTCCCAATCTTCGTGTACTATGTGAAATAATGATTATCCATGCATGTTTAAAGCAACAGCACGCTTCCGAATAGACAAGTCAGGCTCATCACGATTAGATCGAGGTAATACTGTCTATGATTTCCGTCCTAGGTGACCTTGGTCTCCATAGAGACTAAATTCCCAAGAGCCATGCTACCGATTGAAATACCTCCCGCGCCACTTCGAATAGTGGCATCCGCGCAATAGGCAATACAAAGATTTGACAACTTTTTTTATGACAAGTTGTAGATGATATTCATACTAATAGAACAACGTTCATAATTACAAATTATTGTCTACAGAAATTGAAGGTGTTTCGTAATTAATTGAGTGGCTAGAGAAATGACTATTAGTAATAACTGCCCGCGGTAAACTAGTGTTTGCATTATGATTAGATAATGAATATGAGGGTTGTCACCTAATAAAGAAATACGACATTTTTTTCATAACCTCTAACTTAGGTGTTCGGGGTAGCGATCTCTAGTGGGTCGCGGGGGACAGAAACCCCACAAATGAAAATAATAATTGAAGCGACCAAGGAAATGTTTAGAACCTGAGTTTAATATCAATTTTAAACAATTCAATACTACTTTGGATTACAACTAGAACTAACAAAAATGGAGTTGGACAGCGCTGCTAAAAATAATGGTGTTGGCTACTTTTTCATGGAAAGCAACCCACACCACACCTCCATTAATCCAATGCGACCTTCTTGACATTTTTTTCTTTTCTAAGGTCATGCCAGTAATAATTTAAACCATCTAGATCCAACCGATGGTTAGGTCCATCAATGTTACTTTTTTGTCCATTTTTTTTCCATATTTTGCTATTTTGAATATGAGTTCCAGCGAAATTCAGTAGTCCCTTCAAATTATGTTTTTTCAGATTCCCTTCATTAAATCGCCACACAATATATGTGAAGGATGCTCCTGTTTTTGAGATTGCTCCGAAATCCGCTCGTTTGACTTGTTTAGAAAATTTTGCAGGTCTTCCATTTTTTTTATTTTTCTCGTAATCGTCTGCCTCGCGATTTAAAAAGTTTTGAATCATTCTTTGGGGGCGGATAAGCTCATGAGCAATTTGTCTTTGGTTCAAACCACCTCTTTTTAAGTCCATAATTCTTTACTGCTCAATTTTCGGGTTGAGTTCCGCGCGGCATTATTTTGAAAACAAAAACTAACCGTCACATTATAAAAATCAAACAAATGTATTGTATCCTCCCTTTAACATCATCATAAACTTTCCCGATAATAGTTAACTCATAAAAAATATTTTTTCGAACCGTTTAACAAATATTTTTATAGCCAGGTAATTGCAGCTTATGATTTCATCTCTATAACTTTAAGACGTATTGGTGCGTAAAAAGCTTAAGTTAATTGTAGGTTTTTGCAGATAAATAATAAAAGAATTACTGTTATCCACTATTTAATTACTTCATGTTCAATAAAAGTTATGGTTGTGGAATTTTTTAGGATATATTAATAAAATTTAAATAAAATCTGAACGGATTTATAGGAAAAATAAAAACCTAATTGTGCTCACTGATGCTTGATATGGCAAATACTCGTCAAAATTTTAAGCTCCCGAATGTTGTAACATTAATTTGGAAATACCCTGAATATACAAGCTATGGGTATCTGAAGAAATTTTGTCAAATTATATTCCATGGTAAATAAAAACACATTTTCCCTGCTCTGTGAAATTATGGTGCTTATTGTGCACGTGTAAGAATTGGTATAAAAAATTCCGTTTTAGAAATTTTCCCCTCAAAGACGAGTAACGTTCTGGTCGGTCTACCGAAGTTGATGGTGAGCAAATCAAGTCATAATTGAAGAGGATCGTCATAACTGTTCGAGAGGCTGCGAAGAGGATACATGAATCGTGCACAACAAACACACAAACTACTTAGGCTAGTTAAGAAGCTTGATATTTACCTCACGAATTGAAAGAAATTAATTTAATACAAAGAATCAACATTTGCGATATGCAGCTTAAACGAAATGAAAACGACCCTTTCTTGAAAAGAATCATCACTGCTGATGAAAAATAGGTCCTGTACGTAACATAGTTCCAATACGATCGTGGAGCAAACACGATGAACCAGCACAAACCACATCGAAGCTGAAAAACAACAAAAAGGCTCATGCTGTAAGTTTGGGGAGATTACAAAGGTGTTCTATTATTTGAGCTGCTTCCAAGGAACCTAACCTAGGATGTTTACTTTCAACAATTAATGCAATTGGATAAAGCAATAAAAAAACGGCTAGAATTGTCAAATCGGGAGGGTTTAGTGTTCAACCATGATAATGCAAGGCCTCACACATCTTTAGCAACTCGTGAGAAACTATTGGTGGTTGGCTGGGAAGTGATGCCACATCCTTCATATAGCCTTGATCTGGCATTATCTGATTACCATTTATGTCGAAGTTTGTAGAATTCTTTGATTGGTCAAACTTTCACAAATGACGATGACCTTCAAGCCTGGTTCAGTTTATTGCTGAAATTTTATGAGCTCGAAATCATGAAGTTCAAAGGTATATGACAAATTGATTAAAAACTATTCTTTGTTGAAAAAAGTGTTATTTCATACAGCAAAACCGAAATCACTTTTTCGCCAACCTAATAATATGTTTATTTCTAACAATTTTTTTGCATATTACAACCCTTTTTTAAAAATTTTAATTAAGCTTAGTATCCACGACAATTAATTTCAACTTTACTCAATAGCAGATTTTTTAGCAACATTCTAAGAAAGTAATATTTTCTGTACTTTCCTTCACATATCTGTTTCATAATATTCAATTTTGTCGTCATCAGCATCTATTATTTAAATTATTCTTAAAAAGACCAATTGTACCATAATTTAATTTTTTAATGCTTTAAAACAATTTTAATCAAAGAGTAAGATTTTATTTCTTATTTTATTGTATATATATCATTTAATTTAAAAAAGTAGGCAATATAGCTCATATCAATTCGAACTAAATTCTTGCTAATAATTAATGAATATTGATGCATTATGTCAATTAAATTAATCGGTTACTTCCAATTAAAATTGATATATTTCAATCAACACTGATTTGTAATAGCGCGCAGTAAGTTAAAAATAAAAAAAATGGGTTTTAATGCTTCTAGTATATTATCCAAGATTTTTTCGTTGTACCAAAGTCGAATGTATTTTTTTTTCTAAACCACTAAGGACAGGATAGAAATTAGAAAAAAAAGCACAATACAAAAAAAAGTAGTTCAGAAAGTTTAATTACATAATTGTATATCATTAAATTGGCGAATAATGATGATAATTTTTGTACTTCATCCGAAAAAAGGGAAAAATAAAACAATATAATATTAGTTTTTAACATACCATAATAATCTATTAATAAGACAACTCAGTTATAAGTTATAGGTGGATTTTACTCATCACCTGTTGAAATATTGTTATCATTTTGTATAATCCAGTTATTTTTGTTTATTATTCTACAATAACGTTGATTTCCATCCTCTTAGTTTTTCTCAGCTATGCTGTCACCCCCGATGACACAAATGTTTGTTGATGATTGCAGAGATGTATGACTGTTCAGTTCAGGATTTTTAATTTTTGAAAAAATAAATATATAGTAAACAACTTCATTCCAACTTTCGGTATGATGCATTCACCATTTTGGTAATTTGAAAATAAAGAGTTTGATGTGCCATGTGGTGATTACATCGGAAGATTTTTTGAACAAATTTCGTAAAATTCACCTTAGATAATAAACTATCTAGACATCTTCAGTTTTATATCGACTATAAGAGATCCGTTGTCTTCTATGTCTTCATTTTCAAAGAATCTAACTGCGGAAGCTCCGTTAAACCCATGACCAATGAAACCTGGATGAAACGCTAATGGAAAATTTAAAATTTTTATTTTTGATGCCCTACTTTAATCAGAAGATTCTGGTGTTTCTTTAATAAATTCATTCAGTTTCTTCGGAGTGGAAGTGTGGTCTGGAGTTTTAGGAACGCATTCAGCTTCATATAAATCTCCAGATTGATGTTGATGGTCATTATTCAGGTTACTTTTTAGCATCGAGTATAAAGCCTATAGTGGAAGACGGCTTGTACTTCTTGTTTGATTCAGAAAATACACGAGTAACACATTTTCACAAATAGGAGTGGTTTTTTCGTTGACTGCCAACCCCTAAAATTCTTGTATACTGCATTATACTTCTAGATTGATAAATTGGGTGCTCCTAAGCATTTGGCACACCAAAGATTGTGTGATAAATTATATCATTAAAACAACAAAGGGATAAAAAACAATTTCCTTTAGGTTGGTAGACAAAGACAACTCAAACTTAGTTATATCATGCTAAACAATGAAAGGGATGAAGTTGAACCATTGCACTCTCTAACCTTCACATTCATATCTGTAGTCTTTGGAAACTAGCAACTCTCATTAACTATAAAATTTAAACTAAGTTGGAATTTCAGGAACAACATGGAGTGCGTTTCCATAACCTGTAGTCTCTGAAGACGATAACTTGATTATCGAAAGGCGCGTCAGCGTCAAATTTAGCTTTGTTATCGTACTATTTTTTTAATTAGTTTCGTTTTCTATCCAAATTGCATTTTTACCATTTAGATTGATTCGTATGTTTTCGCCACCTAGATTCTTATTTGGGCATTTTTCCCGAGTTGATTTATTTCGATCCAAGAATGCAGGCTTCCAAAAGTCACTTAGAACAGTCTATCATATGTTTTTTCATCCGCCAATCAATCACAAAGTCCGCGGTACCTAACAGTTCTTTTGACAGCTACCTCCAATCTTCATGACCAAACTTATGCGTTCTGACAGTCAATAGTGATGCTGTCCCACGTTGGTGATTAATATATTTGGTGGTTTCTCTGTAATCTAGTCAAGTATGGGGGTAGAGTGAAAAACGGACCAAACAAAATACAAGATATTTTTTCCCATATCCATGTTTAGTCTGAACATAGTTTCCTTTTAAGTCTACACATTTATAAGCTTTCCAAATAATAGATGCGTCTCTTTCCTGAAAATAGACGTTTACGTATGCAGTAACATCCTCGAAAACAGGATACAGGATTAGGAAACAAGATAAAAGTTGCAAGCTGCCAAATCCGTCAATACTGAGGGTTTTCAATTAATCCGAGTTGCAATTTTAGTTATGACGATCATCGAAGTGTGAGAAGTTGCTTTGCTCAAATGGAAAAACACTAAAAGTCGCTTTTTTGCAATTTCTGTACCTTAGCATTATAACATTTTGGAAGATAGTCGATGAATTTAATTCCATGATTTTCCCTAAAGACGGTGGCTTTCATTTTTCTCTCCGATTAAATGTCCTTAGCATTTCCAAAATGTTGTTATAAAATGACTGGAAATCTTGTCTTAAATCGCGCAAGCAAAGCCATCAGGACCATCCAATTTGAATTAATTTTGATCAGAACATATTATTTAAAGGAAGTTTTTGAAATGGAATGCTTGAATACTACAGGCGAAATCTTTAAAATTCTTTCAAGCAAACTGCATTTTTGCAACTTTATGACGCGTTGTCTGTTACCAACTTTTGACGCATTTGTATTCAATATTTTTCTAATCGTCCACCGGGAAACATTTACAGCATTCTCGAAGTAGCCTTCTACAACTTGAGGTATAACTTGTGTATAACTTTATCCATATGAAACGTTTTGTAAAGAACTCGTGAATTAACAATCTCTAATATAATTACCCTTATGAATAAACTTGTACGTTAACTAAAATTACCGCACTTAAGCGTCATTATAATACAATACTATAACAAAATAAGTTTTGATATTATATATAAAAAGTAGATAAATATATGAAAATACTTGGAATATAGTTGAAAAATATGCTGAGTACTGAAATTTGGTTAACCGAATCACACTTGCAAATAGTTTTCATATCGCATACTAAGTAGGAAATGTAAAAATAAACAAGGAATTGAAAGACACGTTTTTATATTTAACAAAATTGTTCAGTTATCATTTTTTTATCAGTAATTAGGTTAATTGTAGAGTTATTATTAAATACTAGCATGGATTTAGTATTTTGTATATCCCGACGTTATGTAATTGCGGAAAACGTTATTCAACTAGAATTTATTCGGATAGTACGTGCGCAGATTTTCCAACCAGTTTTGAATCACTAAGACATTCCAAAAACTTTTGATTTGACAATTACACTACTACTGTGGCCACTCAAATTCAAGTTGATTTTTGGCATCGCCCATGTCTAAATCTACATCAAGTCTCTTTACATCTTCACCCACTTGGTCATTACATCTTGCTCTTGGTCTTCCAATTATGAGCCTAATTGAATTTAGATATAGAAATAACCAATTACCTTTCTAAATCGACTTTTTTCTTTTATTTTATTTTCTTTTATTTAAGACAGGTAAAACGTTCACGTTGCGAACTGTTGCGGACTTGAGACTGATAACTAATAGATCACCTATATCATAAATACCAAAATAAATATAAGATCAAAATAATTTGGACATCCTAAAAATATATAGCAGCCATCAATCAAATTATTTGTAGTTGTATTAGAATTTACAAAATAGAGCAATAAATCTTATATATTAAAAAAATTGATGATTTCCATTCCGAGTCCGTTCAGGCGTTTTAATCAACCGATTTGCTTCATTTTTTTTTTCATTGAAAGGTATTGATGCACAGATCAGCCATCAATCATCGGATTTCATCTAATTTTCACCATTCTCAAGTTATACTCAAATGCGATTTCCCCATGTACATTACTTATGGGAGTTTTTCACATACACACGTTCTATCCTCAATATCTCAGGTTCTATTCAAGATAGAGACTTCGTTTTGGTTTAAGAACACTCGCTGAAACACTTTCTTTCTTTTGAGTTTTTGAACAATTAAATCGGTTGAGTTGGAGAGGAGCTAGGCGCGGGCATTCAATGTGGAGTTTTTGTCGTTTTTGGCAATTTTTCTACAATCAAAGATCTATATCTCAGGTTCTAATATAGCTACAGAGTTCGTTTTGGTTTAAGAACACTCGCTGAAACATACTCTTTCTTTTGAGTTTTTCAACACTTAAATCGGTTGAGTTGGAGAGGAGCTAGGCGCGGACATTCAATGGGGAGTTATGGATTTTTGTAGGTTTTTGGCAATTTTTCTACATTCAAAGATCTATATCTCAGGTTTTAATATAGCTACAGAGTTCGTTTTGGTTTAAGAACACTCGCTGAAACACCTTCTTTCTTTTGAGTTTTTGGACACTTAAATCGGTTGAGTTGGAGAGGAGCTAAGCGCGGACATTCAATGTGGAGTTTTTGTCGTTTTTGGCAATTTTTCTACATTCAAAGATCTATTTCTCAGGTTCTAATATAGCTACAGAGTTCGTTTTGGTTTAAGAACACTCGCTGAAACATACTCTTTCTTTTGAGTTTTTCAACACTTAAATCGGTTGAGTTGGAGAGGAGCTAGGCGCGGACATTCAATGGGGAGTTATGGATTTTTGTAGGTTTTTGGCAATTTTTCTACATTCAAAGATCTATATCTCAGGTTTTAATATAGCTACAGAGTTCGTTTTGGTTTAAGAACACTCGCTGAAACACCTTCTTTCTTTTGAGTTTTTGGACACTTAAATCGGTTGAGTTGGAGAGGAGCTAAGCGCGGACATTCAATGTGGAGTTTTTGTCGTTTTTGGCAATTTTTCTACATTCAAAGATCTATATCTCAGGTTCTAATATAGCTACAGAGTTCGTTTTGGTTTAAGAACACTCGCTGAAACATACTCTTTCTTTTGAGTTTTTCAACGCTTAAATCGGTTGAGTTGGAGAGGAGCTAGGCGCGGACATTCAATGGGGAGTTATGGATTTTTGTAGGTTTTTGGCAATTTTTCTACATTCAAAGATCTATATCTCAGGTTTTAATATAGCTACAGAGTTCGTTTTGGTTTAAGAACACTCGCTGAAACACCTTCTTTCTTTTGAGTTTTTGGACACTTAAATCGGTTGAGTTGGAGAGGAGCTAAGCGCGGACATTCAATGTGGAGTTTTTGTCGTTTTTGGCAATTTTTCTACATTCAAAGATCTATTTCTCAGGTTCTAATATAGCTACAGAGTTCGTTTTGGTTTAAGAACACTCGCTGAAACATACTCTTTCTTTTGAGTTTTTCAACACTTAAATCGGTTGAGTTGGAGAGGAGCTAGGCGCGGACATTCAATGGGGAGTTATGGATTTTTGTAGGTTTTTGGCAATTTTTCTACATTCAAAGATCTATATCTCAGGTTTTAATATAGCTACAGAGTTCGTTTTGGTTTAAGAACACTCGCTGAAACACCTTCTTTCTTTTGAGTTTTTGGACACTTAAATCGGTTGAGTTGGAGAGGAGCTAAGCGCGGACATTCAATGTGGAGTTTTTGTCGTTTTTGGCAATTTTTCTACATTCAAAGATCTATATCTCAGGTTCTAATATAGCTACAGAGTTCGTTTTGGTTTAAGAACACTCGCTGAAACATACTCTTTCTTTTGAGTTTTTCAACGCTTAAATCGGTTGAGTTGGAGAGGAGCTAGGCGCGGACATTCAATGGGGAGTTATGGATTTTTGTAGGTTTTTGGCAATTTTTCTACATTCAAAGATCTATATCTCAGGTTCTAATATAACTACAGAGTTCGTCCTTTTCTATTATAATGATTTCTGATATTTATTTAATGGATTCGATGCGAGCGAAGCTGTGGGTAAAAGCTGGTTTTACTTAAATTAGGTCTTAATTATCATTAATAGCTTTCTCGTTTTTATGACAACAATTTCTAACAATTCTCTATTTCGTGTATAAGATTCCGTTCCAAGAACTTTTGAATCTTTATAATTCGATTTATTTATTTAATTCACTAAGCAACAAAAGACGATACCAAATTTATCGTTCAAACGTATCTTATATGATAAACAAAGTTATAGATTTGGAATTAAAATCCTGGACACATGGTATATTTGAAAAATAATATTTCAACCAATATCAAAGTGTTTATGTTATATGAAATACCAAATTAAATTAAAAAGAGTGGCGATATAAAACGATCGCGTCCCTAAATATCAACAAAACACGTCTGGTGTACATTATCCACTTAACTACCGAACTAACAGTAACAGATGGCGATGGATTTTATGGTTTCAAAAAACTTTGTTTCTATATCGTGAAAGAAGCTGCTGTTGTCGGTCGAGACAATGCATTTCTATTATTAATAAAAATGAGAAAATGGAATGTTTCGTTTGAACAACCTTGTGTATTTCTATAATTTGAACTAGAACGCTAAAATTATATTTATATGCTTTTCAACACAAGCGGCGGGTGTAATTTGGGCGCTAACCATCCTTCTTTACCTGTCTGACCAAGAAGGGTAGATAATCCGACACGTATTTTCGGCGCTAAGAAGTGCAGGTAGGTCGAGTCATAAAATAACCCAATAGAGGAAAAGTTGATAGATTTTTAAGTAGGTTAGGTTAGATTATGTAAATCTCTTATTTTATATGTAATATGTACTTAAGTACTAAATAAAAATATAAAGAAATAAAAAAATTTACTTTATTTTGTAGAGTGTTACAAAAATGTTGTGAGGAAACTTTATTAAGGGCTGATTTTTCATTTAAAAAAAGTGCAAAGTAGCCCCCTCTAACGGTAAATTTTTTCAGACCTTAAGTGATAATAGGTCATTTCTCTTATAGGAAAATCTAAAAATACAAAAATATATCTTATTATAAATGTTGGTGATTTAATAAATAACTGTATTTCATAAATCATGTACTTCAGTCGGTTAGCGCCCAAAATACACATAGGATTAAAATGATCCTTCGGTTATGGCGCCTAGTTTACATGTTGTAAAAAGTACATTATTCCTTTAGCGCCCAAATTACATCCGCCCAACACAAGAAGAAACTTAAAATCTTCATTGAATATTTTCAACCTACAACTAATTTGCATGAACCGAGTTAAGGTAAAGTTCGCGCATTCACATTTTAAATAGTATTAAAACTGATGTACATCGTAGATTAAGTATGAGGTCACAATTGAACAATGTCGCCACAATTTTAAAGTGGTTCATTCATTCAGAAAATATAAAACATTGTTCATTCAATATAAAAATCCAAACAACAAATCAAAATTATTTTATGACGGTTACACTATATGATTTTATTCATGTTCAAAGAAACCACCACCTACATCAATGCACTTTTTTGGTAACCCACGTTTTCACAACTTAAAAGCTTAAAGCCAAAGTCATTTTTTAGAATGTATGAATTGCTTCATTTATCCAATCCTCAGACGTGAAACGTCGAACAAATAAATGTTTATTTAGGTAGGTTAAAGAATAACCTGAAATAAAACATTGATAATTCAGCCGAATAGGGTGGATGTTCAATAACATCATTTTCGCATCATAATGCAATCGTTTGATATGCAGTGTGTGACGATGTAGTAGAAGTAGTAATTGCAGGTAAACATTTTGTGGTGTAACAGAAACTGCGAGTGTTTTTGACAGACTTTTGCTTTTTTCGCCATTTTAGAAAGAATATGATGTTCACAATTATTTAAAATGTCTGCTGTTCTCCTCACGACCCTTGCTCTGCATACTGGAAATCGCTAAACGCATTTTTTTCCACATAAAGATAACCATGTAAAATTAAATGTACCGTTGCAGATCTCTGTTGTCTTTAATCTTCTTCGATCATACGTCTTACCCTCTCAATGTTTTCAATAGTAATTGAAGAGCAGGGCCTACCAGCAAGGGTTTTATCACCAAGCAATAATAATCCTCTTTTAAATTGACTATACCAGTGAAACAAAGTTTCTTGTGAAGGAATTTAATCACAAAATGCACATTACCACCGTTCAAGTACTCTAGTTGATTTCTCAAAATATACACAGTGATTCTTGTATTCATATCAGGAAGTTCGTAGTATGTGAAAGATTGAAATTTCAAACCAAAAAATTAAGGATAATCTTTCTGAACACATACTGTAATAAAAGGTTGAAGATTTCTTACACACTTCCTAAAGCTTCTAGAAAACTGGTATATATCTTATTTTATGTCATGTCGAAAAGTTATCACAATTTAAGAAGAACGCTGTAAATTTTTCCTAATCTCCTGATTATGTTCCACCCATGTTCGATTGGGAACAATAACGAGGATCAAGATAGGTGATGGATTTGAGACTGATGGAGAAATCCAAGGTTTACCTGACTATATATGGTCGAGAGTTATCTTTCTGAAAAGATTTTGAAATCTCAGGAAGTAAGGAATCATATGAGGTGCCAATATTTCTTGAATATATCGATGTGCAGTCATAGTTGACATTGATCCAAAAAGGGTTATGATTTCTCACCCTCGCTCGACCGTTAGATAGTACCGGGATTCATCACTGAGGATAATAGTCTTGAAACAACCAAAATATTAAAAAATATATAATGGACAGAAAAATTAAATGAAAATATATGGAATAGTTTAAAAAAGAATCAAGACTAACAAGTAGGTGTTATATGTAAATTGCAGGATAGGTGAGAATTAGTTTTTATGATTTGTTAAAATGAATTGAAAACTGAATTTAGATGAAGATGTTTCATAGCTGTCAGCTGTTCACATTAGTTTAAAAACAATTAGAAATGTATATGTGAATCAACGTTTCTTTGTCACAATAAATCTGTTGACGACATGCATCAATTTTTATCTTGTATGAGCTGTATTAAACATTCATTATTCCGTTCCTAGTCCGCAGGTATCATTTTATGATGTTTCAAGAACTTAAGTACGCAACAAACCAGATTATTCGGTCAAGTGTTTTTGTAGAATCTGAGATGACATAAAACTTACTTCTACTTCTTCAACTTGAATCCTAGTTTCAAAGTTCTTTTTTTTTCATAAGCTACTGACCAATTTTGATGATTGTCGAGAGTTCAAATACGTAATAGTAATAAGAAGTAGCTCGTTTTCAAGAAACGTATTACGTGAAATGCAGTCACAACGAAATCCTAGTGAAATTATTGTTTTGGAATCAATTTTTTTACACACTTCGTAACTTACACTGTACTATGATGAAATTATCACAATTATTTCGTTTTCCTTTGGAAGGAGATTTCTGCAAGACTTCAGTTTAAGTGACAAATAAATTTTGGTTCCCTATACCCAGTTAAGAATCTTAAAGCAACATACTAATTTGGCGTTTTCAATCTAATCTAAAGAAAACCCAACCAAACCAGAAAATGAATCCGTTCCTCGGTTTGCCCAACAACATCAAGAGACCCTTCCAAATTAGAATGTAAATAAAAGTTGAACATATAGTGAACAACACTTTTTTTACTTTCCGTCTTTTTTCAGGTAAGCCCCCATCTCCTAAAAATAGGCTCCCAAAGAAACACCTTTCCTTTAATTTATAAATACAATTCAGCCAAACCAATTCAATAATTGGTAAACCCGGAAATACTAATTTCCGACATCAGGGACCTCGATAAATGGATTCTAGGACTTCGAAAAAAGCTAAACTAAAGTGTTTCTAACTGAGTATAGTCAAAATCAATTTTCAAGTATTTTTCCTGAGAGTAAAATTGGCTAAGTAGATAATTTCGATAGAAGAATCGAAGTGACAAAAGTATTGTAAATATCGTTGTCAATTCAAAAGTATGAATCTCTTAAGTAAAAGCAACCTCTAGTTTTTATTATGACTATCAGTTTATTACATATCAAATGAATTTTCTTATAAGTATATTATTACTGTTTATAGAACAAAAATGCAGTTAAAATATGGAAAAAGTTTTTGCTGTTCGATACTTAATCATTGTACTCTTTACAATCTATTAATTTCCTGCAAAATATGATAGAAAGAGAGAGAAATGCTTTATTGACAAAAAATTGTTACGATTTGTAGACAAAAGCTTGTAAAAACTAAAAAATAAACATAAAAATAACTAGATAACGCTACAAATAAAATAAAATTTCAATCTTCTTTTTCTTCTTACGTTAGGACTAGGTCCTGTATTTGCCAGGAGTAGTTGGGATGCTGAGGACCAGCTTTCATACCACCTTATAGGTGGTCGTCCAGGAGGTCGAGTTGTGTCTGGTTTCTTTTCCTTTGCAATTTTTGCTAACCGTTCATTTGGCATTCTGTCAACATGGTCTCTCCATTCTCTTCTGCGGCTCCTTGACCATCTTACTACATCCTGAATATCGCACATGTCCCTTATTTCTTCATATCTGCCTGTGATATCTCTGGGTGGACTGAGTAACTCAGTGGTTTCATAGCCGGTCCCAAGCCCGGGTAAAAGAGGAGGGCTCCAAGTGAGGCTAGCGACCTGCTTGGGTAAAAAAAAAACAAAGTGCTCAGAGATCCAACGGTTTAGCCTCGGATGTGACTGGATTAAATAAAATTTCAATATACAGAAGAAAACCACAATGAGTAATATAATTATAGGTGATAGTAAAAAGTAATAATTAGTATGGGTATTTAGTATTTTATATTTGAACGGAAATGATAAAAACCTTTTTTTGACCAATCTTTCTATGATCTTAGATAACGTGGGAAGGAGTGCAATTGGGCGATAATTCGATGCTTGATTTTTATCTCCTCCTTTATGCAGAGGTATAATTATAGCCGTCTTAAGGCAATTGGGAAGGTAAAGATTATGCTCGATGAAGAAGCCTCATTTCTTAGATCATTCAAAATGGACCATGTTTCTTTAGATACATTACGACATTGGCGAGTCCCCTATTATAATAAATATCTTTTTTCATATATCATTAACTTACGGTTGATTATTATACCGAAATTACTATTTTACTTATGACTGGTTGCTTATGTACATACAAAAATTTTTAATATATATCACCCTCGGTTGAAGATTGAAAATAATCCTTTCACCGACTTTGAATTCATTCATTCATTCATAAAAGGCATCGTGCATAACCACAAAAAATCGCGAAGGATGACTCTTATGAAAGGATATTGTGTAAATCGTTATTATTAGCAATACGGTGTAGGAGATTTAATGAAAGCGGCAGATTTATTATGTTTTCTTAAAGTCTTTAATGTAGTGTAATCAAAGAATCGTTATGGATGTATTGATTCAAGCACAAGGTCGGACAGTAAAAATAGAAAAAAGTATTGAACAATAACAAGTTGTTATGTGCAATTATGTGATGAAGGTAATGGTAATTATTTTAAAATAGGGCTTCAGAGAAAACTCGATCTAAACTAAAATTATTCACTCCCCAGAGATCAGAAATCAGAAATTTAGTATTGTTGTTAATCGATAATGAATAAAAGAGCCAAGAGCCTTGTTTTTTAGTAAAATATTCGCCAGAAACTTCAAATTTTCAACTTTCCAGCAAATATTTAACTTTTTTCCTACAAAACAATTTTCTATGGATGAAGATTCATTGTATAATATATGTAATGTGCATCTGTATGATCCGTAAGCTGTAGTTCTTATAGTATAAGGCTATATGGCTTGTCTTTTGGGGTGGGAAACCGCGATCCAAGTTATCATTATTTGCAATAAGTAGTTTTACAGTGGTCATATAGCTTCATAGTATGACAGTTACTTTACGATAATGATAAAAACACGTAATCATTAAATTATGATGTGATTCAAGTGTCATTATGTAATTTTTATCACTAATTTATTGCAATATGAAGAATCATTTTTTGTAAATTGTGAATAATTAGAATTGAGTTTTTGACAATAATATTTCTGTCGCGACGAGATACTGGTTATGATACGAAACTAAAACTGAGTGAGACAAATTTTTTACAAAACTCACGAAACTGAGACGATAATCACGTCTCATTCTATAGTAACAAAACAATCAAAGTTGAATATAAAGTGGTAGTGTGTGTTCAGTACAAAGAAATATACAAAACGTAAAATTAAACTTAGTCTCGCATGCCTAATTTCTAGGAATAGCTAGAGGCGACTATCCGTTCGAGATTTGCTCGCTTCGCTGTTCCATAGCTGGTAGATATTAAAAAAAAACGACCGCTATCACTTTTCTAGGCGGTGATACCATATTAGTCCTTTTCAGAGTAGATTCTCCCTTCGCAATTCACTGTCTTGACTATTAGTGCGTTTCAGGAGTATAGTGATGGATCCAGGTTTCATCTACAATCATAAATCGACCCAAAAAATCGACTTATTTTGCTTCGACAATGTCAGTAATGTCTGGGAAATTTCATCCAATACGTTTTTGGAGCAAACGCGGCATCCAATGCATAATTATTCAGACAGACACTTTTTTTTGGTCGTCTCCAAGGCTTCTTGTTGATCAAGCTCATACTGCCACATTTGATTTCAGCTACCCAAAATTTTACGATCGTAAATGATGGTATAGAGTCTCTATACTCTCTATCTACTTAGGAATACGGAGCATGACCTTTACCTACCTACTTCACGTTCGGAATTAGTTAAGGGCTCAATATTTTACAATGCAAAAAAATGTACAATCACATGCCAATTGAAATCAAATTGAAATAATCTTTTCCAGTATTCTGCAATAATTTGAGGGCATATTTACTACATATCTACTTTGTAACTGACTTCTATTCTAATAATAATATTTAATTCCGGACATGCTGTATACTGGTTTATTTTTTGCTATAGACTTATATACTAATTATTACTTTTTACTGTTACCTATGATTTTGTTACTCATTGTAGTTTTCTTTTGTATATCGAAATTTTATTTTATTCGTTTATTTAGTTATTTTTATGTTTGTTTTTTAGTTTTTACAAACTTTTGTCTACAAATTGTAACCAATTTTTGACAATAAAGCATTTCTCTTTCTCTCTCTCTCTCTCTCTTAAAAAATGTGTGGTATGGAATTCCTCTGAAATGAAGCGCCACCTCCCGCGCTATTTAGAAAAAATTTTCAATTCAATTTAAGTTTGCAAAGTTTCTTTTCTCATTATTTTTTCAATTTCGTCTCCGCTGTTGGTTTTTGCCGACTGCTGAAATCTCTTATTCACTGATAATCTTATAATCACACAACCAAATTTAAATATCAAAAAACATTCACCATAATCTCGAGTTTGCCTACACATAAACCGTACACCTATCACAGGGAGTCATCAAAGTTGAAAATGCTCTTTTTAAAATACTAAGCACGTCCATTGAATTTTGACGCACCCTATATTACTAACAACAAAATATCTGATTGTAGGCTTCATCAAATTTACAAATAAATGAAAGTATTTTTCCTTATTTGAATTTCATAGCGCCTACATGACACTCTACCTATTTTTAAATTGAATTTTTATGTAGCTAGTTGAATAACTATACCCAGGTGTCCGTTATTTTTTTTTCAACCGATGTAAGATATTTACTTTCAAAGAAATTGACGAAGCATTAAGTGTAGATTTACACTAATCAACGTTAAATTACAATTGCAAAACATCAACTTTTCAATAAATGAAAGCAAACAATTTATCTAATTTGTAACAAATTTAGATATTTTGTATTCACCATTCCACTTAAACTTTATTTAAAGGAATATTTTTTTATAAGATGCTTCCTAGTTCGATGTTTTATTTTTCAACATAATCGTCTTTCAGTTCTACACATTTTGTCCAGCGAGTTCTCAATTTTGTAATTCCAGACGAGTGGAGCGCAGACATAATCACACCAATATTTAAGAAAGGTGATAAAGAGTTATGTAAGAATTAATAACAAATTTAATAAACAAAAGATTGAAAGAACACGCAGAGAAAGAACTAGGGGATTATCAAAACGACTTTAGACCAGGAAGATCAACTATCCACGCAATCCGTACTCTATACCAAACAATAGAGACAAACATATAGTTTTTGTTGACTTCAGAAGTGCTTTCGGTTCAATAAAAAATAAAAAAGATAAAATAACAGAAGAACTCGAAAGACAAGGAATTCCAAAATTCTTATTAGGATAATTAATAGAAATAATACTAAATAAGAATGACATTAAAGTGAGATTCCAAGGCACAACATCAGAAAATATACACACGAATAAAGGCGTCAAACAGGGAGACCCAATATCACCAACGATGTAATACAGATACTAGCATACGCAGTTGATGCGACTATCATAGAAAATGGACACAGGGAATTAATAAAGACGATTAACAAATTAGAAGAAGAAGAAGCCTGAACTTACGAGATAAATGCAGAAAAAACAAAATATATGAAAATAGGGAGAAAACCAGAAAGCAAACCAAATGAAAACTAACAAATATAATTATGAAACAGTATCGACCTTCAACTATCTAGGCATAACGTTAGGACAAACAACCAGAGAAAGGATAAAGGAAAGGATACAAAAAGGCTATCAACAAACAAAAACCTATTAAAAAACAAAAACATAACCAAAAAAAACCAAAATAAAAAATGTACAAAACCCTAATAAGTCCAATAATGCGATGGAAACAATAGTAATCAACAAAAAGGAAGAAGAAGAAAAAGAACTTAAAAGAGCCAAGAGAAAGATGATGAGAACTATAACAGGTCCAAACACAACACAGGAGGGAGAAAGGAGATCAAAGAAAAACGTAGAAATAGAGAAAGAGCTGGAGAAGGAAAATATAGTGAGATACATAAAAGTACAAATACTCAATTGGGCCGAGCGTATAATGAGAAGAAAACCAACTGAAATGATCGAAAGAATAACCCTATTGCGGCCAAGAAGTAGAGGCAGGCCGAGAAAGACTTGGAACAACGAAATAGAGGAGGACATAAGAGCACTTAATATAGAGAGCTAGATGGCAAAATGCCGGAACCGAAGGAATGGAAAATAATAACAAAAGCAGCTAAGACAAACGATTAACTATAAAGAAAACAAAAATAGAAAACGAGGGATAATCAACTTCAAAAAAGGATTTAAAAGCACTATAAGCGATTGCCATAATTCAAAGGATTGAAAGGCTTGATGATGATTGTCAGAAATCATAATAATCAAGTATTTGCTAACAACATAACGAATGATCTCACACTTTATATTTTGTTATAAAATGAAAATAACCAAAAATAGGTAATGCGTCATTAACTGTACTAAGCATAACCTTATTTGTCTAGCTGCTAGATCTAGCAGGTGTCTTAATTAGGTATGACCTTATTATTTCTCCACCTGGCGGCTGTATAAGTTTTACAAATTTCTTGTTGAGTTATAATAAAACGAAACTATACACATACCTCAAGAAGAAAACGCGTTTCATCTCTTCTGGGATATTAATACCTTCCGCTTCGCATCGAGTATCAAACTATCAACAAAAGGAAATTCATCATTTTCCTCCCTTAGTACGTAAATGGGTATCTAAGTGAGTTTCCTTTTATTTCAACCAGAAAGAAATTTCAAATTTCAAGATATTCTTATTTTTTTTTCCTTAGAATACAAAAGCACTACATACAGTTTCATTTAATTATTAAATCTGTAGAAATATAAAAAGAAACAGAAAGAAGATTTCAACTTAAGTATTTTTTGTTTTATTTTCTGTGTAAGTAGGGACTTTCTCATATTAGACTCCAAAAGGAGTCACATATCATTTTCTTCTTGCTTTTCTAAATATGCTATAAGTTATCTTCAAGACGATATACGAAGGTTAATTGATCATGAGTTCAAGAACAACGTGAAAGAGGGCGATATAGTGACAGTGATAAAGATCCAAAAGCTTAAGTGGTTTGGTCATATATCAAGAAGAGATACAAAAGTCCTGCTACAAGTAACAGTGGAGGGCAGCCCTAGAAGGATCAAGATATCCACCTAAAGATCGCTGGGAAACAAGTAATGCAATTTATTGCATCGATGGGGTTGAGGAACTGGAGACAAATTGTGGAGGATAGGAAGAAGTGGATCAGGATAGTGAGAGAAACGAGCAAGAAACTCTTAAAGTGGAGTGATTCACCGCAAAAGGTAAATCCACAGAGCCCAAACAGGCGGCTATCATCCGCAATGGATGGATATATATCTATATTGTTAAGAAGGTATAAACCACAGCTTTAACGCTGAGCTATGGTTGTTTTTCGTGCTCGTTTAGTAGCTCTGAGATTTCTTCACTGGTTCAATGGTCATTATTTTCTTTATTTTTGATTAGAATACTCTTTTAGTAATCAAAAGCTTCATATACTTGACGAAGTGTCTACACAATCTAATTTTATATGCAACGAAGACATCACAATATGATCAGGCTTCACGATCGGTTTATTCTTATGTTTCCTCAGTTGAAGCTCGATGGATACTACTTGTAATGAGGTGCGTCGTCTCTACTACCCAATAAGCAAATATAGTATGGATATTCATTGTATCCGCCTTGTATTCCCACCAGAAAATGTACCATCTTAAAATTCTCAATCACTGACCAGATAACTCTTTAACTTTGAAGTTTGAAACATCAATATCAATATCTCCGTTATTTCTTTGAACATTACAGAATGAACCACAGCCGTGATGTAAATCTAGAAGATGACCTGGTGCAATATCGATTAACAGAAGGGCGCTAAAACAGAATCATTTTCTACTTAAATGGCAACTGGGACAAATAATTTAAGTCTTTAGTCATCTAATAAACGAGGTTTCTATATATCCCCTTTTTTAAATTAACGTAGATCTTTATATTTGTTAATAATCAATTTGTTTCATCATATCATATTTTTGACTGAAACATTGCTACAAAAAAGAATTATAATACGACTTTTTGGTACTTTATATTTAACGGCTGATTTGTGATCTTCAACTTCAAGCAAGATTCGTGAGCAGATCAGAAGTTTAATAATGGTCTGGGATCGTATTGTGCTGCTTCCGTTTCATATTATGAGAACAATTTCTTTGTCTAAGTCAAATCACCCATGACTAGCGGAAAACAATTCTTTCTATCTGAAAAAGTGGAAGATGACTAATCATAAAATGTGTATAGAAATAGAATATCTATCAACTGGTATCATCTTTGGAACTTGGTCTTCGATCCGAAACACTTTTTTCCCATGCGATTTCTGTTGCGATATTTTTCCTAATGGAATCTTCAGGTTTTCAAATTCATTACATACTTCATAAACCGTGTAAAATTGAAATTGTGTACATAGATAGTGTGTACTAGGGAGAAACTTAAATGTATCTCCATCCAAGTTTTATTTTCATCAAACTAAAGAATACGTGGGTAACTAAATTTTATCAACTTTAACCAGATTTAATTACGATTTTCAAACTACAGACGTCGGAATTCTATACTTCGCTGTAAGTACATTTATAGCTTCCTCTTTTCTTAGTTATACTTACAATTAGTATTCTTCATATCCGTCCAATAGCGTACGTTTTTTAACAATGAATGTTGTCTTCGACCAGGTCTACGTTGTCCTTCGATTTTTCCTTCTATTATTAATTTCAGTACATTATACTTGTTGTTACGGCATATGTGGCCCAAATAAGCGTCATTTCTTCTCTTTATTGTTGTAAGTTTTTCCCCATACGTCCAAGCACTTCATCGTTAGGTATATGTTGAGTCCACGATATTTTTAGAAGTCTACGGAAGATCCACATTTCAAAAGCCTAGAGTCTGTTCATGGTATCTACGTTTAATGTCCATGTTTTTGCTCCATACAAGAGAACTGAGTGCACGTACTCCTTTACAAAACGGTATGTTAAGTTTAAGTTCAAGGTTGCGTTACCTAATAGGTTTTTCACCTTTAGGAATATGGCTCTAGCTTGTTCTATACGTGATTTTACTTTGACGTCAGGATCTACATTTGTCAGATGGAAGTCTTGTTATGGCCATTACTTTTGTTTTCGTTACATTAATTTTCATGCAACGAGTATAATAATGTTAAAAATACCTTAGGACTTGAAACAACATATTACTAACAAAAAACAGCTGACTACAAGCCCGCAATACTAAATATTTGAGCTACCTTTTACATAGCTGAAGTATCCGCTGTTTTAAAATGTGGTCCGGCGATACCTAGGGGACTTCAATGGAAATACAGTGCTGCAAAAAAAATCTACGTAAACTGATATGGTGGCGGAAGATCCAGCTCGTTTGGGTGCCCTGTCATTCGGGCAACGATTAGACTAATTCCTTCGACATACTAGGGTCAGCAAAATGACCATAGAGAGCCCAGAGTCCATTTTTGGTATAACTAAAATTGTGATTATCCCATCTCTTATAATTCTGCTCGCAAGAAAGTCGCTACAAAGACGGATGGAAATACATGCCTTCTGCAGATTCTGAATATCGTTGGGCAATAAGAAGGAAGAAGCTGCAGATAAAGTCTTCGGTGAGGAGGTTCACGTCAAGGTTTTAAGTGCAATACAACGGACCTATCAGGAAACGAATGCACGTTTATTGACTATCAACTGTCTTAATGATGAACTATTGTTTTTTTAATAAACCCTCAAGGCACCCCATCTCCTTACTCCATATGAAGGGGAATATAAGGGAATGGTTGAGATACTCATGTAGCTCATTAGCATGGACAGCTCCTAACGAAGCGGTCGCGTGCAGTATCCTATAATTATCGTTCGTAACATTTAGATTTTGAGTCGGTTGTACTAGATTGTATATAATCTACAAAGACGGATGGAAACACATGCCTTCTGCCTATCAATAACCGACTGGTGGCTGTTGTGGCATGGTAAGATTCTAAATATCGCTGGTGCAATAAGAAGGAAGACGATGCAGATAAAGTCTTCGGTGAGGGCCCAGCACACACATGCGAAGTTCAAACAGACGAGCAAGCCAATGACGTTAAAATGTTCACGTCAAGGTTTTTCATTACAAAGTCATTAGTTTTTGATGGTTTTAAGAGGAATAGAACGGGCCTTTCAGAAAACGTATGCACATTCATTGACTATTCACACTATTGTTTTTTTAATAAACCCTCAAGGCGCCCCATCTCCTTACTCCATATGAAGGGGAATATAAGAGAATAGTTAAGATGTAGCTCATTAGCATTGACGACTCCTAACGAAACGGTCGCGTGCAGTATCCAATAATTATCGTTCGTAACATTTAGATTTTGAATCGGTTGTACTAGATTGTATATATTCATTAAAAATATCGTCGAAACTTTTATTGATTTATAAAATTTTATGATTATGACAATAATTAAAGGTAATTTTTATCACTATATAGTTGAAAGCAATGTTTCGAACAAATCCATTAAATTTGTGCAAACGTTTCAATTTTCGCAATAAGTCTACATTATAAAATGTTGGTTAACACAAAACAGGCAACATTATCTATTGTATTGCTTATCTGGACATGAGGTAAACTTTTATCAACTATAATGAATAATGTTTGCAATTCGCGAAATATTAATCATTTCCTAGGTATGTGCTTAAACATCGAAAATATGAGTGTATCCGTTTACTATGACAATACTATCAAATTTTATAGTTTCAATATTGTACACATACATGTATTTCGATATATAGGATCAGATTTCACTATTGTAATTAATTAAATTAATCATCAAAAATTTTCGCATTGTATCTATATTGAAACCAATGTTAAACATGTTACAAAATTAGTCATGAAATAAGTCAATTAGTGCTTCAAAAAGAAAAAGCAATTGCATAGCGTAAGGCAGTGTAAGTCTTTTTAATTCATCATCAGCTATCACAACTACATACGCATCACAACGACCAGTCTCTTTCTGGTTATGCACGTAAAAATAAACTTGCTAGCTTGCATATACGGGGTCTGACAAGTAATAAGACCAGCTCACACATCCCCTATTGCAATGGCCATAAATCTGGCTCATACACCCAATTCGCTAGATTTAGATTATTTTCTGTTTCCAGACTTGAAAAATGGGCTCGATAGTCAAAGATTTATAACAATTTTGATGATACTTATTTTAAAAATAGTATCGAAGTTATTGAAAATCGCAAGAAAATGTGTATGGAGCTAACAGGAGATTACGTTGAAAAATAAATATATTTTTATCCAAAATTTTTATGTTTTTGTTGGGCCAGTTACGTCTGGGACCATCCTCCCAATTAAACAGCCGTTAAGTATGAAAATAACCGTTGGTTTTAGAACCTTTATCAAGTTTTGTGATGGAAACGTAATCCAATGTCTAGACATATGGCGATAGTTACAGTTTGCTTTTTATAGAACCCATTAGTTTACAAATATTTTATTTGTTTAATTATTAAGTTGTGATTAAACATTAAAAAACAAACAAATATCATTAGTTACTTTCGAGGTGAAATATTTTCTCACAACAAAGGGACAATAATCTATTCAAAACAACTTATAGCACACGTGCTTTTTATGCCTTACTTCTTTGAATGAACATAAAACATTTATGATCATCAACTTCCTTTATATAGATTGAAATAGATAAAAGAAATCGAATGAATAAGCAAACGCATTCAAATTTGTTCTTTACGTATATTTCATATAACGAATAAGTATTAATTTTCTCATAGTGTGGACAATGAATACAGAGAAATTTAATTTTAACCAAACAAAATGTTTGACGTTAATGGAACAACAAATTGGAAGAATGTTAGTATATGATTTATAGGGTTAATTAATACTTCATTTTTATTTATATTCATTTGTTTGAATAATTCAAATGATTACTTCGTGAATGTTGCAGCACTTGATATGGAATAAAACAACGTGCAAAAACTTACATATCACGAATCTTGCACATTGTTCAACAATATGCAAGACTTTCGTCATGATATCATAGCTGCCAATAAAGGCGTGCAAAGTGCAATGCAATGCAAGACACATCTTGATCAAAGGCAAAATAAAGCTCAGCTATTTAATTCAATATCGTACTTGCTATTTTGGGGCCATCCTTATTGCATTGCAATGTCAATCAAATAAGTTGATCGATCTTCTCACTGTTGTTTGGAGATGTTTTTTGGTAGCAATTATTCGCTTTAATTTCAATTTTAGTGAGTTAACAGTCGAACAGAACTCTGGCTAGAGACTTGTATAATATCAAACAATATGCAATATATATTCCACGATGTCTTGCTCTTTCTTTCGAGCGGCTTCATCTCCGTCGTCCTGTGCCATCTTATACATGATCGTCCTGGTAGTCTGTGGCCTTCCGGTTTTTGATAGTATGCAAGTGACCAAGCCATCTTAGTCTCACACACATATCTGTTAACAAGATGGGCTCTCCAAACATCTCAACGTTAGTACGGATGCGCCATTGGTCTTGGATTGGGCCATTGATACGCCTAAGTACTTTTATCTCTCACGAGTTGAGTCTTGATTCGTCCCTAGAAGTCATTGCCCAGGTTTCAGAAGCATACATGACAATTGGCTTTATTACCGCACAGTATATCCTCTATTTTGTCCGCCTGCTGAGTAGACCAGTTTTCACTCTCTCGTGTATCTTCAGTGAAGTATCGTTGTGTTCAGTGATGAGAGAGACAAGGTATTTGAAGTTGACAACATGCTCGAAAGTGTAATTATCTACCATAAACGCTGCCATGGTCTGCGTGGTCTCGGCTGCGCGACAAGAGCATGTACTTTGTTAGATTAACTGCTGAAAGTAACGAGAAAGTTTTTAAATCGAAAATAACAAGATTCATCCTGGAATTCTAAATTATGCAATAAAAATGGAACCGAACCGATAAAGTAATTACCAAAAAATGCATTATTTCTAGCGTTTTGTCTGTCCGTCTGTCTGTAGCATCGATATCTCCTCACAGGAAGCATGTAGCGAGCTCGGGTTGTTTGCATTTACTTGACATTGACAAAATTATATTGATAAATAGATCACCACCAACAAAAATAAGTAAAAACTATCAATTGAATGAATTTTTGTACTAGCATCGACATTCATGTTGTAGGTGATCTATTAATCAATATAATTTTTCAATGTCAAGTAATATTTTTATGTACGTAAGGCCGTGATTTCGATAAAGACCTCAAAAGGTGGAAACGTCAAATTTTTCATGGAAACTTCCTTTTTGTAAATTAAGATTTTTCTTAATATTTATTAATTGATAAGTTGAAAAATGCGCTTAGTCTCTCGCGCCGAGAGGACGACGACTTTTTTACTTCTTATCAACATATTACGTCTTGTATTCTGTTTAACCCACAGAACAACCCTTCTACTAAGCAGAAGGGAAATAGAGCTTAGAGATGACTTCCGGATATTCAAAGAAGAATCCAATCGAACAAGGCTCAGTGTGAGACCACGCAGAGACGGCAGCGTTTACGGTTGATAACCACATCTTCGAGCATGATGACAACTTCCAATAAATTGGCTCTCTTATTACTCAACACTACGAAACTCCACTGGAGATACAGGTAAACTGGAAACAAGGCTTATTACAGATGCTGAAATTCCGCTTACTCAGCAGGTGCACAAAAGGGAGGATCTACCATACAGTACTAAGGCCAATTGTCACGCTCGCTTCTGACACCTGGGCAGGAGACGAACTGAGACTCAACTCGTAGGAAAGAAAGTACTTAGACGCATCTATGGCCCAATCCAATACGTACTAACGTTGAGACGCATGGAGACCCCAGCCTGTTAAAAGACATCAAGAGTTTGAGACCAAGATGGCTAGGTCACGTTGAACGGATACCGCAGGGTCGAGAAGTCAATGTTGCATTCTGGTAAAAGTCGGAAGGCCGCATACTACCAGGACGGCCATGCATAAGATGGCAGGACGACGTAGAACATGACCTAAAAAGAACTTGGCATCCGAAACTGCCGGAAAAAAGTCCAACATCGAGAAGAATGGAGGGCAGTTGTCTGGGAGGCCGAAGTTCTTCTAGGACCGAGCGACAATCGGTAAGGTAAAGTGAGAATAATGATTAGTGTTGATTGATAACACTGGTCAACAGTGGTTTTGGTGCCGAAGATTTTGGAGGTGATTTCTTATGAATTTGATGCCCTGAATTCAAATATGCTATTAGTTTTGCCTATCAGCTCGACTTTTAAAGATATCAACATTTTTGTGAATTATACATTACACTATTTTAAAAGAAAAACTATTGTTTACAGAAACAAATTAAACAAGGAATTTTTATTATATTACTCAGATATTATTTATTATACACAATAGTAAACAGAAAAAGTCGTCATTAAACCAATTACTCACTAAACTTTTGCGCGATATTCTTGAATTTATTTTAGAACAATCCCGTTTTAAAGACCAGCAGTAATCTGCCATCATGTGAGTATCCCATCTTCCTTGATAGCGATCCTCCATACATTTTATATCTTGGTGAAATCTTTCACCTTGCTCCTCACTAATGTCGCCTAAATTATCAGGAAAACGGTCTAAGTGGCTGTGTAAATAGTGCTCCTTAATGCTCATGTTACACGCAAGTGATTTGAAATTATTCAGCATCTCATTGACTAATTCAACATAGTTTTCAGCTTTGTGTTTATCCAGAAAACTTTGGACAACTGAAACAAATGAATTCTAGGCTTTAATCAGCTGTCTTATTTGTGGGCCATCAAATATTCCTGCTTCAATTTTTTCTTCACTCAGCTGAGGCATTTTTTCCCTATATATGCAAAGCATGATCCATTTTTATCAATAGCCTTTACAAACTGATTCATTAGACTAAGCTTGATACGCAGTGGTGGAAAGATGATTTTCTCTCGTGGAACTAAAGGATCATTGATGATATTCTTTCCCCAACATCCATGTTTTCTCTCCTAGGCCACTTTTTTCTAACCCATTGTTGCGTTTTGTCTCTACTATCCCAAAGACACAAGAAACAAGGATACTTGGTGTGGCCAAGGAGAAAGTTTACCATTTTTAAGTTTACACAAATCACCCATTGGTGATTATGTGATTCTGTTTTCCAGTAACGTGTATTCTCCGCATATGTAGCAAAAAATATTAGGATTATGTACATAGCTTCCTCTACTTGAGCTCATTTTATTTCTATTCAAGAACACAAATACGACACATTAACAATCTACGTTTTAGATTTACTTTTAAACAACTCGTTACTAAAGAGAAATTTTATACGACGCTAACTTCTATCTATCTGCACCGCATTCACAAACTAACTTCAACTCACAACTGCAGTTGAAGTTTTGAAGGTCACTTAAAATACTGGACAGCTTCATCTATCGGATTTCTATGGAACTAACTGGATGACACTAATAAGTAGGATTAAATCCCACTTGTTAACCGTTTGTCAACCAATCAATTATATATCTCATATTGTTAGTCTTCTTTTTGTAATAAATGAATTAAAATAATAATTATTTTTGGAAATAATAATAAGTTATTTCATAAATATTATTATTTTGAATTCAATTTGTTACAAAAGAAGACTGTCAATAAGGAAAATATACAAGAATCTATCCCTGTATAAATTTTACAACACTCATACTTGAAAGTATTAAATAGAAAAAAGCATTGATAGATAAGTGAATTTATCTAAAAATCTAGAGTTGATACAGAAAAACTGCTTTCATATTTAGATTCAGCAATAAAAATGTAGTTAAAATCAGCTCAAAAATACTAGGCACCCAAAAAAAATTTTTTTTGTAGGCCTGTGTAATAGAAGTACTAGAGTTGTAGATAGGTTTGATTGAGGAAAAAATTGGAAGTTGATACTGAAAATCTCTCTCAAACGAGTTAGGTATCTAATATCAACTTTAACATCACTAACGGTGATAAAGAAGGAAACAGTATATGTAAATTAAATAATGGATATGGATATGTAGATAGGTATTGAACTAATATCATTCAACAATGGAAAATGGGCATATTTCCATATGGAATAGATGAGCATGGTGTTTTGAAAAGATTTTTTTTCAGTGTTAATAAGACTCATCTTCGGGAAAAAGTAGATAAATACGAACATTATGTTTCATTATACGCATTCCCAAACGAAAATAGTAAAGTATTGCAGATGTCTCAAAGTCTGTCGCCAACAGAGTTAAAGTAAAAATGGAGGAAAACAAACATTTCGACCGAACCAGGTGGAAAAATGTCGAAAGTACTTCGTGCAGATAGGAAAATAAAGAACGTTTGCCAGGCAAATCGTAGAAAGCGTATAGCCCCTTTGATTAATTTTGAGGAAGTTATGATTTTCAAAAGAACATTCCGGGGTAGTTTGTTCATTCGTAAGTTCAATATTATAGTTATTCGATTTCTTTTATATTAAACGATTTGTTTTTGTTTTAATTTGATAAAGTTAAATTTGAATTACACAGTTTCTAATGAGTGATCTGGGTCATATGATTAAAATCAAATGAAATAAAGGTAATCACCGAAACAATATCTAGGTGATATAATGGGTAACGTTATTAGACCTAAATATTCCGATAAAAGAATTTTTATACGTTTATTGAATATATTATCAAATAGGAAGCGATTGAACATTTTAAGAATTTATATTGGCGATTAAATTGTCTTTATTCTGATTTACAGTTAAATATTGATTATTATTAAATATTCCGACTAATGGATTATAATTGCAAAATTTTATTTCCGTGTCCTTTCAAGGAATTAAATCAAACCAAAGTCGATTCAGGTGGTAATTAACAATAATTATAACACATTGTCGTAATAGGTAAACTAGGCAATTGGCAAATAAGCCTCCAATACCTGGTTAATTAGATGCACGAATAGAAATTATTTGAATATAGTTAATTGAGAACGTGAAACAAATAAACTAAAATATTTAATTTTATAGAATATTCTAATAGAATAAAATTGAGATAGTTAAAAATTCAAGAATTATTCTGTGTTGAGCTTGACTGTGGTTTTGGTCCCGTATTTTATTCAGTCTTACTCAACAGGTGAAATGTGAAAAATATTGTTAAACGTTCTAAAAATATGAGCGATAGCGATAGGACTTTCTATTCAACATTAGATAAGCTCGTAGAATAAAACATCTTTTTTGCGAACTGTCGAGTGTTTCTTCGTAGCAATCTTCTATTATTTTGGGAAATTGTGATCTCCCGCATGTCTCAGAAATATTGGAAAACTGAAATAAACATTCACTATTTACCGATTTTACGCAAATCTTCGGTAGTATATATAGGAAAAAAGTGTCGATAAATCTTATCCAATTATCAAAAATAATAATTAGGGTCCTTGCAAAATTTTTCTTATACCTTAACTACGTTTAGTATATCATTCTTAATCACACACTATTTTTTTAAGCGGTATATTAGTTCATAAAAAAATAAATAAATTTGATTACCTAAATTACGTGCCAAAACTCATTTCTTGTCACCTGACTGAGTGTGACGTAGAAAGTAAGTAATCAGCACTGAAAGATAATACAAATGTTTCAACATCAAAAACTTTAATCAAAACATAATCTTCAAATCTATCGTCTTTATGACTACATTTTAATAAAGTTCAAGCAAGAAAAATGTGATAATGACGTTACTATAAGAAAGCCAAAATTAGTAGTACTTATGTATCTGCTTTTACTCCACGTATTTCAGCTGAAGTAAATAATTGATTATTAGCAAAGAACGTAGAAACCATGAATGCAACTATCTTAGATAGATTGTCTGATCTTGTTTCGATAAATCCTATTTCGGCCATTATTACAATTAGAAGAGTATTTGAAACCCTTACAAAAACAGAAATCGCACTAAACAACCAATTACCTCCCCTCACAACAACAGAATGGCGTTTGAAAGGCGACACGCGGCGACCATGTATCAGTATTTACTTACTTTCTACGTCACAACTGCAGAAACCAATAAAAACATATATTCTGTCATGTGTTATTATTCAAATTATCAGCAACTTATATTTGCGATTTACAATATTTTATGTTGTAATATAATACAATTCAACCTAAATTTAGAAATAAGAAGTCATGTATAAATTTTTAAATATATTAAATACCCAAATTACCGTTCACTGCAAGGACCCTGATGGAAAATTAAAAGTAAAATTACTACCCATGAAGAAAATGAGTTAGACTTGGCAACAAGGATAAGATATCGACAGAACGGAGCAATAAAATAGGCAGAGATCAAAAGGATCCTTGCACAAACATCCGTTTAGTTTATTAGTGGATTACAAATCACTAATGGCAAGACATAAAAAGGCCTTGAAAAACCGACACCCAGAACAATAGAAGAAGCAAAAAAAGAGGAGTAGAAATAAAGACCAAATTCATGATCAACACAAGAAAAAGTTAATTGCCCCAATTGTTATATAGTGTGTTCATAAAGTAAAGTAACTTGCCAATATTGCGATTTCTATAGGTCTGCAAAAAAATGGTGAAAAAACCTTTTCAAAAAATGAAAAATGTAAATAGAGCACTTCTACAATCGTTCAAATGCAAAGCTGATTATCAAAATAAAAATAAAATCCTTAGTTTTTTATTTCAAAAGTATATAGCAGTCATTAATTGAATTATTTGTATTTGTATTAAAATTTACAAAATAAATGATAAAAACGACTTAAATAATTTAAGTAAAATGCATAGCACTATTAAGAAAAAAATAAATTTCTATTTTGATTCTAATTTAATATTCATGATGTAGGTGATCTATTGATTGATATAAATAAGCAAATTGTCAGTGTCAATATCATATTTTGATTTTTGATAAAGACTAAAAGTACTCAAAATGTCAAAATTTTTAAATCATTAAAAATTATTAAAAGAAAACTAAATTATATAACAGAAGAAATCTAAAATTAAGATGATTTAAAAACTTATATATAATCGTTACATTCCAATAGAAATAGTAACTGTTCAATCAAGAGTTCCTTGACTTGTTTCATGTAGTGAATCAATACACGTTCTATTTATTTTTTTCAAACTAAAGTTTCCTGCATGTTTTGATTTCTTCCGCTATTTTTCTCAATTTTTTCCTGTGTTGGGTATTACTCCACCACCCACGGACTCCCATTTTGTTCAGATCATTTATTACTTGACTTTCTCATTGACTTTTTGGTTTTCCTTCGGGCCGGTTTCCTGAGGGTTTCCATTCTGTTATTCTTTTTTTAACATCCACTTAAAAATTATCATGTATTATCACTCTATAGCATTATTAAAAGAATAAATTTAAGCCTTATGAAGTAATGCTAGTAAAAGAATTATCTAATTATTATCATGACAAAATGGAAGTCTGTAAAACCATAATGCAAAAGGTATATATTAGAGTGATACAACATATGATATTTATACAACATATAGAACGTAATTGATGGGCAGCACCTCAATTTATTGATATTTTTATTGTAAGAAATAATGTTTGAAGAGTCTAATTTATTTAAATTTATAGAGAAATCAAATGGTTCCTGCAAAAAGAAATGTGGGTAATAACAATTTTAATGGTATTTGCTTTTATATGAATGGTACATCACCACATTTTACTGTGCAGTTTGAAACTATTTAATGAAGATTTCCAAGACGTGTGGATTAGGTAAAGGACCACAAGGAATAGCCAACCAATTCTCCAGATTTATTGCTTTTAGACTAATTTATCTGGAGATATATAAAAAACATTATGTCTCTAAACCCAAATCTGATTATTAGAATGAACCAAGAAATATAAGGAAGTCAATCTAAATAAATTTTATTAAGAGAAACATTCCCATAAATTATTTTTTTCAATGTAGAACAAATGTAGACCAAATGAAGTTAAAATTATGCATACTTGAAAGTTGTATTTGTAATTAACAAATTAAAAAGAACTGAAATAACATCAACAGAGTATACTATTTAAAAAATATATATAAATAGGTTATTTAGAGGTAAAAGTGCAGCCTGTATATTTCTAACAGATCTATGCAGATTGTCCGAATTTTTGAAAAATCTTTTATTTGTAAACCTAGCAAAAATCCAAATATTAACAAATCGCATTACTTTATGAACAAATGAGACCATAGAAAGAAGAAATGAAACAGATAAGAATCAATATAGGAAGCTACGGAATACGGAATAAAAAAGATATTGGATGGGCAAGACATACATGAATTCATAAAATCGTGGACCAATTGAAGGTAGACCAATGGAAAAACCGAGAATAAGATACGTGAGATCAAGTGAGAGATGACATAAAAAGCAAGAAATAAGACGTTAGACACAATATCAACAATGGGCGAGTATGAAAAAGAATAATGAGAGGATAAAACCCATAAAACATATAGAAAGATGGAGAAAAACGACAATGAGAAACCACATGAAGTGATTAACCACAAAAAAGAATAGAAATGATCCAAGCAGCGTTTCAAACAATTTGTTATATCCTAGAAAATACTTTCATAGGTTAGGCATGCAAATATCGAATAAATAATAATAAAATAAATAAATAAAATAAAAATCACTAGACCCTCCTTAAATAAACCCCATTTCATAAATTTACTCAATTCGTAAGTATGCGATAAAAGTTTTACAGCATCCTATAAAATATTTTATTAGATTTTTATTGGATATTATATAATCTACTTGATAAAATCACGTATAAGGTTCACAAAATTAATCGGGAAATGAATACTCACATCTTATAACTGATTTTCATTATCAATGAGAATTTCGACAAATATAGAAACGTCAAGGTCTCATTTGCTGATTAATATTCAAATTTATTTCACGCAAGAGTAAACAACTTTTAAAACATTCATATTCTTTGGAAATTATCTTATATACACTGCCTTAATAAAACTGAATATTTATAAAAAATATATTTACGTGACAAAAAGATCTAATCACTATATAGTTTTAGATCATGGTAATTCAATAAAAATTGTGAATATCAATAAATATGGAATAAGTCAATAGAAACTTTCCACCTTAATTTTTAGAATTTCGTATAAAATTGAGGCAAAACGGCTCAATATGTATATTTCTCATTTTAAACCATGTTCCCAGCAGTCAATATCAATGAGACAAAAAAAATGTTTTTTGATTAACAGCAATAATTTTGTAATTATTATTTTTTGATAAAACCGCACCCTTCTTATCTTGGACATAAGTTCGTTAGTGCTTTTTATCTTAAAATTTTGAAAGTGTCAAAAATTTTATTTCACAAAATTCACAACAATTGGCAATAGCACTAATATTCAAAAGAAAATCTTTGAAATTCGTGAAAATAAATGACGAATTGCACATCAAAAAAATCAATTAACGATTTTTCCTGGAATATATCACAAAAGTCATTCAACATTATCAAAAATTCATACTGAATCACATAGAGAAAATCGTCGACATCCAAAGATATATGAAATGGATTTTGCTCTAAAGCAGCTTCTTATTTGTTGATATTGGGGATATATATTTTGAATTTCAGATTGAAGGGTTTAAACAAACTGTAATTTCTAGTTTATAGTTTTCAGTTTTATTGCATAGATTTTCAAACATAGTTTATATTTGAAGGTTCACTTTACGAAATCAGTTTGGTAGCTATGAAACGAAAGCTTGGATACAATTCTGACGTGTAAGTCGATACGTTCCCATATCCCACAGTTTCAAATGTAGCTCGTTCAACTTTTATAAGATATCTGATCAGTAAACTGTTTTCTGATCATCAAAATATATCATCATTGTTCCGTTTCTAAGAATTCCTTTATTTCATTTTTCAATTGAGATGCTCGACCAACAAAATTTCTATAACATCTACACAGTATAGAAAAAAAGAGTTTTGTGATAAAAATTCGTATTTTTGCACAGTTTCTTAACCAGATTAGTTTTGAGATCGATGAATTGAATATAACTGACAATTTCCAATAAATGCCCTGGTAGAGTCTTGGTGGCAATTACAAATTTATCAATCATTTAGTGCAGTTTGTTTTTTGGGGGGGTAAGATGTTCAATATTTTGATAAATACCAAAATTGGTCTCAGGAGAGACCTAAAATCAAGACAATTTACAACAAACAAAATTTAAATTATTGACATTTATAACTGATAAAATTGACAACCGGTGATCTCTCAAAAAAGCCCTTGTGGATCATTGGGGTATTTTTGATGTAGAGTATGAGAGAGAGAAAGATTCGATGGATAATTGTTGGGTGGGATGAGGGGAATTTATTATGGGAAGGTTTGTTGGAGTTGCCCCTGATATAGGAAAATGCTCCTCTGCAGGGTTCCTATAGAGTGCCAAAAAATAACCGCCGATATCAACTTTTACAAAACATGTTGCCATATTTAAAAACTGAAAGGTATCAACTAAAGTTTCAAAATATGAGATTTATATAAACAGTTATACACTAGACAAAACAATCTAGCCGATATGTGCAAATAATTTTGTAAGTTACAGATACAGATGATCGTGAATCTGTTTTTAAGCTCAGTGTACTAAGTACAAAATATACCATGCTGTAATTTATATACGGGTACATGGCAACTTTGTTTGTAGATGCTGGATACGAAATACCATGGCGGTTCATGATCAACTACTATTCCTGAGGGATATCTTCATGATTCGAAAATAATAGAATTTTGATTGTATTGCTATATATAACTAGCAAAATTTGTAAGTCAAGTTCTTTCTCTGTAATCGAACCTCAGTATCTATTGTTATAGTCGTAGATAAATTATAGTATTCTACTTGATTCACTTGATAAATCGCGTATGGTTATTAGATTACATTACATTAGCGTTCATTATATACGAGTATAGTTCTATTATTTTAACGAAACCACGTTTTCTGTTGAACCGTATATGTCTATGTTTATTTACGAAATATATATAAAATGGTAATTTTTGTGACTGTAGACTTTTACTGCGATACTTTCCATAAAATGCAAACTTTTACTAATGATAATTTAAATTTTAAATGTTCATGTTAAACCAGTATCCATAAATATAATTTTCAGATACAGGTGTACAAACAAAAACAGCGGCGGGTTAAAAAATCATCTCCAAAATATCCAAAAGATGTATTTCCTGCAATAACTTGAACTTACATTTGTTAATAAGTTTAATATAAAAATATTTTTCTTGAAAGGTTTTTATTTAAATTCTTATTCAAGTAAAAAATAAATACTTCACAACATTAACTGAGCCGAACTTTGTCTTGCTTTGGAAGAATGTCAAAATTTGAGTGTAGTAATCACCTACTTAAGTTCTAACACCACGTAAGTCCAAATAATGCCATTTTAATTTTTGAATGTCATTCGATAGAGAATCGAAAGATGCACCTCTAGACAACTGATACAAAAATCGATCTATGTTCATAAATTTTCAAAAATATACATATCTATGTACCTCCTCAACAGTTTATTATGTCCTCATTGAATCGCATCTCCAATGTAACCTTCCCTTCTGGGGTACGAGTGGTACGACTCAATTAAAAATTAAAAATTCTGACATTTCCTTTCTTATTTATCTTTGAATCCGTTTGCCTAATTCGTATGCACACTTCTTCAGAAAGGACGTTGCACGGCTATCCACTTTAAAACTCTGAACACCATCTTTATCTACCTACTCCACATTCAAAATTAGTTAAGGGCTCAATATTTTACAATGCAATAAAATGCACAATCACTAGCCAATTGAAATTAAATCGATATCATCTCTTCCCGCATACCGGTTTAATTTTTGCTATGAACTTATATACTAACTATTATCTATAATTTTGTTACTCATTGTGATTTTCTTCTGTATATTGAAATTTTATTTTATTTGTATCTCTATTTAGTTATTTTTATGTTTGTTTTTAGTTTTTACGAGCTTTTGTCTACAAATTATAACAATTTTTTGACTATTATTTGACTCTCTCCATCATCGCGATATGCAAACACACATAGTTTTTTGGTTCTGAAAAGTTGTCGTTTTTGAATTACGCGGTGTTACACGATATGTAAGATTTTTTCCCTTACCCGTAGAATTCATTCTCGGATTTCTGTCAATTGTATATATACATGAAAGACTCAGCAAATATTGCTTATATATCGCTGATACTTGAAGAATACTTGAAGAATATAAGTTATTATTATAGTTATTATATATATAAGTAAAAAAATACGCGTTTTATGTGGCATAAATTATGTCTATCTAAGTTGCCTCACAATCTGTCGTCAAATGCAATCATGATATGGGATTTTTAGTTCATTAGACTTAACCCATTAGTGACCAAATGCAACTAACGTTGTTTGACAATTCAAAATTTTCTACGAATTAAAAATTTTCAGCTTTTCCAAAAAGTTTCAATAATAAAAGGATGAAGGTGAAAAATGAAGAGGTGATTTAGTTGACATTACCATGTGACTTATAGTGAAAGGGGATTGTTTTGGGTAACTTTTTTTGCCGGATACCTTCTTAACTTCATTGTGGAAAAAGGAAAGTTATTTTTTCTTAGAGAGCTATTATATTAAAATTAGTGAATCCTTTCTTTTACCATGGTCAAAAAAAGGAATTGGAGAAAGAGTTATGTTCAAATTTTGATGCAACTAAACTTACTGCTTTTTTACAGGAAAAACTGAAAAAAAAATTTCGTCTTTTGCTATATCTTCAGTATCTACAATCTGAATATTTTACAACGAAAATATATGAAAAAAATGTATATATTTTTGATATATGGAAAATATAACGTGAATAAACTTAACAAAAAAGTCCCATGGGAATAGGGACATTACGCGGAAATAAATTAAATTATAGAAAACTATCTTTAGGGTAAAAAAATTCATTTTTTTGAGAACTATGAGATGAATGTCAAATGATTTCCAATAGGAAATTGAATATGGTTTCATAGAATGACAATGTCGTTATTGTTTTGACTATTTCCTTCGAAAAATTTAAGCCAACCAAAAAGCTGTAATATTTTATGTTTACCTAGAACGATCAAATTTCAGCGATAATACTGCACTAGTGCAAATTATCGATAATTTGCACTAGTGCCAAATTTTCGTCTAGGATTAATAAACATCATTTGGTTTTAATTTTATATTTTAAGAAAAGGAACAATTATTGTTTATTTTAAATTAAATTTTTCTCAGGAAATAGTCTGCCAAAATGCCCTCTCGTGCATGTCAAATTCTCTCATAATTTCCTCTCGTGCGCATTCGCGCACTCGAGAAAATTAAATTATCGACAATTTGACATGCACTCGGGACATTAATATTGATAATTTGTGTTTTAAGATGCCAAAATGAATATTTGTTCAACTAATTCATATCTAGATATAAGATTAGAATTAAGCCCAAAACAAAGTGGTGGCTTTATTTTTTCTGAACCATAAATGATTATATAGTTCAAGGATAGTATTGCATAGCCTGTTAGGTTCTAATATAGACTTTTCGCAACTCCAGAGGTTATATGCTCCGTATATTCTTCAGAATTATGGTCATTAATCACACTTAACCTGTACTTGGACATGAACTTGGTTTTGATTGGTTGGATCATTCAATTGTTAAAAGGGAAATTAAATATAAAGTTTGTGTATTATGTAAATATCTAACAACTCACTTAGCTAAGACCTTTTTACTCTTTCACTCCAACCTGAATGTTTTTTAGACACCATCCACCATAAAATATATAAATTGTTCACTTTTGGAGAAATACTTTGAGAAATATATTAGTAAAAAACTTAGATTAGATTTTAATTCAAACTATAAATTAATAATTTTGCAATAACTTTTTTGATTGATAAAAATAATTTTAAAATTATTTGATATTATTATCCTGATTTAAATCCTGAATTGCTTGGTAGAAATTACTCTCTAAGTTATCAGAAGCAACTTTAGTTGCTTGGGCGTAACTCTGTTGATAATAATTTATTTATTCAAGATTATTTTGGAACAACATTAATTAATAAACATTTCCGAAAAAAGTTTTGGACGTTAATGGGTTAAACGTAACTAATCTAGGAGCCTTCAGTGGCTCCCCAAAAATTTCTGAATGATTCGTTTCGATCGACTATTAATTATTATTATTATTATTATTGTTATTGTATAGACTTCAGAATTCAATGTAATGATACTTGAAATATATATTATATATGAATGACAAATATCTCTGTGATGAATGTAAGGAGACACTCGTCTATACAATATTGATAAAAACAGTCTGCTACACACTAATCCTTTTAAAATGCTATCCAACATTGCTAACAAAAATAACCTCTTATCATTGTTTTTACATTTCAAGATTACCGAAAGGAAAGTGTGGTTAAGTGAAAGACTATCGAGAAATTGTTATCTTGTATACGAGAAACAACAATTTAAATATTTTGAAAAACTCGAATAAAATGAAGTGATAGTTATACGAACTAATTATTAAAAGACACAGTTGGCATAATTGTATAATAATCAAACAATTGAAAACTAAAAAGATATGTATAGTATCACGTGATCAGTGATAAATATTTCTTATTTATTGTTATATCTAAATATACAATAATGAAAAGAATATCAGCTTTATTCGCGATAGATAATATGAACACATTCCGAATGTAATTTGACGATCTTTTGAACGTGTCAAAAGCGCAAGCTTTAGTTTGAATATGTTCTTGATATACATTCTTCCTCGGACGATTTATGAACTTCTAAAATTATAATTTGAATCAAAACTATCTAGGAGAATCAAATGTATCATCATTTATTATCACTTTACTATATAACTGATTTTTTTTTAACTGCAAGTACGTAGAAAAACACATAAGTTAAAGATTAGTTCATCCTTACTCAGGTCCGAGGATAAATCAATTCAAAATCATATATGTAATACTCCTATATGGACAATTGGTATGGGGAAAAACGTCCCTACGTTATGGTGGCGACAATATTCATTTTCACTCTCGTTCGAGACACTTTATCTTTACTGCGCGTGCTTGAAAATGCGCAGAACCGAGCTGGAATCTCTGAGGATAGAGAAATGGTTGTCATTCTGTCTTCGTTAGACGGAACAACTTTACATATACGTTCAAAATACGTTCGGAGTTAGAAATTTGTGGTCCGTGAACACAGGATTATAAATCCGGAATATGTTTTATTAGCACCGCGAACGCACAATTTCTAACTGCGCATGTATCTGATAACGAAACGCGTTCAGAATATCTAACGCGAACAACATATTTTTTTCTCTTCCTTTGGTTGTTGAGTTGAGTTGAAAAAATGTTTTTTCTCAATTAAAAATAGAATGTTAGCTATTCTAAAGAAACGAATTGAATATATTTGTAGATATGACTGATTTGATATCTGTTACAACCATAAACTTGAAATTATTTAGAGATTAAGTTACAGATAGTGTAGGCGCTTAGAGAAACATTTTCTTTAAGCGATAGATCTATGAGCCAAACTTATCACAGATCTTTTTAGTGACAGGACGATACGAATGTAAGTTTCCTCAAGATCTTCCATACCATGCTGCCATAGCACAACCATCAACTTTTTTTATATAATTGGGTCCTTGAATAATATTATCAAAACAAAAGCAATCTCGAAAGCAGCGATGATAAGATGTATAGAACAAAAATTAGGCCGACTGTACTGTGTGGGTGTGAGTCCTGGGTGCTAACCCAGAAGAGGGTTGAAAAAATAGTAGTGTGGGCGAGGAAAGTACTCTGACAAATACTGGAGGGTATGAAAATGAACAATGAGTCATAGAGAAGAACAAATGCTGAGCTGAAAGAAATCTAACGGGCCAAATCTTACATAAGTAGTCAGGGACAGATGGGACATGTGTGCAGAATTAAAGCAAATAGAGTTTCAAATAATACTGTAAACAGAAATCATGTCGTTACTTGAAAACAAATTCGTCTCAATTTTCAGTCGAATTTTCAATTAGATGGATTATTTGATATAAATATCAAAATGAATCAAATGGATTATTGTAAAATGGAATAGAATTTTTAATATGAAATACCTAATTTCAATGTAAAAGGATGATATCGACTGTTGATACAACGAGTAGAAAAAAATTTGGAAATTAATTAATTGATATACTTTTCTAATTTTTCAATCCTTTGGATTATGACTATCTCTGATAGCGCTTTAAAATCCTATTTTGAGGTGGATTACTCCTCGTTTTCTTCATAGTTTATCGTTACAGTTATATACTGTATCATATTTTCATTTTTTCATTGATAAACAAATGAAATATTCTATTTGCGATAATTAAAAACTACTAAATTTGGTTATTTTCATATTTTACAATCTGATTCATCACAAAAAATATAAGTATAGCAAGACTTTTTTATTTTTTTATAAATTTTTTATATTTGAATTAAATAATCATTTAACTATTTAACGGCATCCTAAGTACTTACCTGTATTAGTTAAGGCGTCCTAAGTACTTACCTGTACTAGTTAAATGGCATTACCGACCACCTACCTAGAGGTTATTAGATGACATAATACCTAATGTTAATTGAGGTCAAAATGAAATATTTTGGAAGGAGCTATAACTCATTTCAAATCCATTCTATTGTCTCTATACTTTTATTTAGTTATTTATCCATATAATATTTTTTCAAATAACTTCACGTACATGAACAATGAGATGTAATAAATTTTTAAAAATTCACGTGAAATTAAAATGTATCAGTTTATTTATTTATGTACAGTTACAAATTAAAATTTTACAGGTAGAAGCAAATTTTATTTAGCTTCATATAAATATCTTGATTAACATTTTAATTAAATTTCTTTATAATTTGAATATCAATTTTGGAAAAGATTTCTATGATAATTTTTACAAAAACCTGAATTATATTTTTTAAAAGAATAAATCACTCACCTTTCTGACGTATGAAGCTTGTGGATGATGTTTTACTGGCATTAAGAGCAATTTCGTCCTGTCGAAAAATTGTATACCATCTATCGAGGCTACACCCATATATAAAAAAATACCCAAAACCACAGCCATTGGTACTAACCTCAATAGAGGTGCCATAAAAATGGACAAGCCTGGAATAAAAAACCAACTACAATATTTTTTCTCATTAGGGTATAGAAGAATGAGAAATCTAAATATTTACAATATATTATTTAAAATCGTGTAAAAGGAAGAAACAAATGTTGAAACAAACGGCAAAATAATAACGTTGCTCGACACAATCTGAAGGGATAAGGGAGAATATGAACGGATAAAGATTCCTATATTTAGAAGAAGTCAATGAAGTACCTACCACTAAAGCAAGATTAAGTAAATGCAAATAAATAGTTTAAAGCTTAAGCAGGAAGGAAAGTAGAACATAAATATTATTAAATAACCAAAAAGGAGAGAATAAGACAATAAAAGATAAGAAAAATAGAAATGAAAATGGAAATGACGGTAGCTGCGTTTGTAAATGTGAAAGGAAATTTCAGAAATAAAAAGATGATAGTAACAGGGCATTAAAATAGTGGTACCTATTCATCATATTTGGGAAGGAATAAGTACTATTAAAACCAACAAAAATCTCTGAAAACTAGACAGTTGTTAGTTCGAAAAGATATAAAGTTTAGTAAGAAACCCTCAATATAATGCAAGCAAATAACAAAAAATAATAGATAAATAGACCCAGTAAGAACACTTAGCTACAAACTTTTAATAAAAGAAATGGTTATGGAATATAGATAAAAAAATATGGAGAAACATGAACATAATGTGATTTACCTATGAAGATAGCGACAAAAAATCCAGACATTCTCTGTTCCTTTACTTCTATCAAATGTGGTTTTTCTCCAGGAGCATGGGTCCTTGACATAACTGTCAGAGCCGAGGTATGAACGATGGAACGTACTGCTGCTGCACATAGCCACGGAAATCCAAAGAATCCACAAATAATGTTAGTAAGACAAATAATAACGATATCTAAGTGGATACCACTGCCCTTTTTCAATTTCCGTTCAGGTTTGCTGATTATTAACCTGAAAAAAAAAATATTAAATGATTATCTAAAGCGTGGTATGTTCTTTGTCATCAAATGCCAAATAGTATCCATTATATCAATTATAACAAATTAAATAAACATCTCTTTGGGATGGCATAGAGAGTTTTTACTTTTATTAAATGATATTATCGTATATCAAAACTTAGAAATTACATCTGTACCATTATAGAAAGGAGTTCAAGCCCAGTGTTTATTTTAGGCTACAATTTCGTTCAATTTTAATTTCATTAAAAATTTTTATCAACTTCCATGACAAAAAATGACAATATCAGATTGATGTTGATGTTAGTCTGGAATAATTGATGTTCTATGATATTTGCTGAATTAAAATAATGGTTGAGTTTCTCCAAAATTAGTGTGTAGCTAAAGATTGATCTAGATCCGTTGTGATATTGGACTCAATAGTACATTATTTTTATGTATCCTAAGTATTTTTGAGTTGGTGATGATATATGATAAATCCTTTTTTTAAAGAGGCTGTTTTTTCTAATGTTGTCATTTCTTAAAATTACCAGTGAGATACAAAATTTCTTCCAATGATTATTCATTATTTCCATTGTTCCCTTCATCTTTAATTTTTTCTAGTTTATGTAAGTGAGAAGGTTCAACTATTTAGCTGATTTCTATTTACATTCAAGTGAACTGAGATACTCTTATAACCAAATTTTGACATCACTGCTCAGTGAATAAAAACACGTAATGTGAGTTAATATTCTCAATAAGATTATTTACATCAATGAATGTTTTCATTACTTTAGTATTGTGTGCTTATTTGATGACAAAATCTGACAACTTGGTGTCCTCAACCTCACATTCAATCTGAGTTCACAAAATTCACTAAAACACGCGGTCTCAAGCTGGTGCAGATTGCGGGTTAAGACTCAGTTAGGTAGCTCCGTCTCGCCAGCAACGCAAAGTCAGGAAATTTCATTTAGAAAATGCCACAATTAAATGCTTTTTAGGTGTTAATTGGGTGCCAAGTTCAAAAATTAGTTGCTCTGTAATTTTCACAGCAACGGAGTACTCAAAGTTGCGGAACTAGGAATAAGTTATGCTAGCAACGCAATGAAAATAATTACACTACATTAGTAGTTGAGGTAATAAAATAAGGTGCCGATTATTTAGTGAGCACCTAATTAGCACTTAATTCTGTCAGTTTTCAAAATGGAAAAGACCTAATAGGACTTAGTACATCAGGCATGTTGGTTTTAAGGTCTGCAAACACTGTAGAAAGGATATTTCTCGACTGTCTCCTGATTATTTAGTGAGCACTTAATTATTATTCCATTCTCTAACAGTTTCGAAGATAAAAAATCATCCCTTGGACATATTGCATAATTCAAGACGGCTCTATGGCTTTTATCACCTATAAAGTTGAATGTATTGCACTCAAACATTCAGCATTTTGAAAATTTATTTTATATTTTGCCTTTTTATAGTAGTATCAGGTACTCTGAATTAGCACCTAATGTTCCTACTTAGTTGATACCTGATTGAGTATTGATCTTAATTTTAGAGATTTTTAGATTCTTTATCTCACGGAAATTAACTCGTTTATTAATTATTTGGGCACTTTCACGATATTAAGCACCTAATAAGTACCTTATTTTATTACCTCAACCATCAATGTATTGTAATTATTTTCATTGCGTTGCTAGCATCACGTTTTCCCAACACCGCAACTTTGAGTTTTGCGAATTATTGAAAAATTCCAATATAATCTTGAAAAAGGAACCTGAAATGCACGAGTATTAAATCGCTTAAAACGGTCATCATCCGAAAATTATACCTACACAGTAATGACTATAATAAGTTGCCAGGTACATTTTATACAGTCAGAATGCGTTCTGGGTGTATTAGAAAGATCCACAATGTGAAATCGTGATTATCAGCAAAGCTAAACGACGAATTTCATGTTATGAGTTTTAATAAATAACCACAATGGGAAAATATGTAACCCAACTTAATTCAATTAACAAATAGTCTACAATTGTTTGTTCTGATTATTTCCTTGTAGTAATTATAATGTATATAATATCTTACAACACAATTCTACAATTATGCTGGTCTCTATAGTCTATGGTAAATTGTAGAATTCAGCCACAGAATAAGATCAAAGATCTTTCAAGCAGAAATGCCTTTGTCAAACCTCGAAATTTATCAATCAAAAGTTTTTGCCATTTTTATTTCAGAAAGTAGCTGATTGAATAATTTTTCGCCCTGAAGATAATGGAATTTTTTACCAGATCAAACGTAGGTAAAGACAAGTAAATGTCCAACTTCTTTCTTCTAGTAGCAGGGCCGGATTAAACTGGGGACTATAGCCCCGGGCCCCAGGTCCAAGAGGGCCCCATCATTTGGAAATCGTTCTTTATTTTTTGATGTGTTGATACCACAAATCTAACGTATTGATATTATTTTGTGAATTTTTCCGGGTTTCCGAATTCCTTAAGGGGCCCAGACATTATTTTAGCCTCGGGTCTTATAAATATTAATCCGGCCCTGTCTAGTAGGGTAGGTATTCATGAGTCTCTCAGTTGAGTTGTGAAAGTGTTTGCGAACCAAACAAACAGATTCTAAAATGAAGAGAGCGGGGAGAGTTAGAATTTGGTGTTTTTAAAAATAGATTTCGCAATGTATTCTACTACTTAAACCATAAATATAACGAATAGGTCTAGATAGAATCGAAGAGGTGCAAACTACAAGCCGCTAATAAAGACAAACCATACCGAAGATGCGATTCGAAGAACGAATAGTAAATTGTTAAGGCTGTACAAAAATCGAGCTGTTCAAATACAGATTTAATGGCAAAGCAAACAAAGGTTGATTTTTTGTCAGGTTTTCTATATGTACAGGCCATTGAAGGGCACTGTCAATATGTAGACCAAGATCGTATTAAGTCATAGTTGAGTATTAAAGGTTTTCAAACTCCTTTATAGAATAAAACTAAAGTTTTCTCAGTGTTTAAACAGAGACCGTTTGCGTCAGACCAGTTATGAGATCATTGCCCATGGTCGAATGTAGAGCTGGTATCATCTTCGTTAAAGTGAATTGACCATTGATCCGTATGTCAGTGAGATCATTGATGAAAATCAAAAAATGAACTGAACCCTAAGGAACACCACTGCCAATTGGCAATTTACTTTACCATTAACTCGTACCAATTGATTTCGACAAGGTAAGATACAAACCATTTTAATGGAATACCTAGGAGGCCATAATATTCTAGTTTGTTAATCAGAATTTTATGATCAACACAATCGAAGACTTCAGGTTAATCAAAAAAAACCGAAGCTGTGTAAAATTTATTGTAAAGTGAAGTAAATATTTCGTTGAAAATAAAAAACATAGTCATTAGTTATTAGGTAGGAAACCAAATTGTTAAGATGTCAGGATTTTATGTTGTAAAACAAAGGGTAATAGACGGCTTTTCATTAGTCGTTCGATTATCTTTGATAGGGTTGGTAATAATGCGATAGGACGATAATTCTAAGTGTTATTTTTCTCGCCGCCCTTGTGCAGAGGAACTATTATAGGTGTTTTCAGACAGCTCGGGGAAAGCACGTTTTTAAAGGATTTGTTTATTAGCCAACATAAAACGTTAACCATTACTTCCGGAAAACTCAAAAATAACTTAGCTGATAATTCATCGATGCCGCAGAATGTCTTCTTTTGGATTCTGAGTATGGTTTGCTCTAGCTCAGATCAATTAACAGGTCTGAGGAAGAGACTGTCCGTGATTCTTTTAGAAGGAACGATAGAAGAGAGAGCATCTCGACATGTGGATATTTTAGAGCTAATATTCTTAATAACGTTCACGAAATATAATTGTTAAGTTCGTCTGGATCGAGATCGATAATGTGTTGAACGCGATTTGTTTAAAAATGGCTTTAATTACCAAGTATTACTAAGATATAGTTGATTAAAAAAAATAATCACTTAAAGGATTAACTATTGTTTCTAGGATTAACATATGTAAACTGAGTATTAAGAATCGGACACTGGATAGATTATTCTTAAGAAATGAACTTCTCCAACCAATTTGCAGTTAATGTCACCATCTAATAATTCAAATTATATCAACATCAAAGAATTATCCTTGTAAACCGCAACCAATATATCAAGTAAACGTTCTAGGCTTGGTTTACTTAGATGCAGCTGCACTAAAAGATTATGCAGTGACAATAATTGTTACTATAAACGAAGAAATAAATGGTCAATTAATCCATAAATTGAAACGTGTTAGTATTTTTATTTTACATTCGGTATTCGCTTTATTGGTAACTATTTATGATTTCACAGTTATCCATAACGCGTCATGTTGGTTGTATAAAATGTACAGTAACGCGAAGCACCAAAATTTGGATATATTTTTCAGGAAGTCACCATTTTCAGCCATTGAGTACATCATACATCTCTCTGAATCCATATATTTTGCGTACATCTTGGAACAAACAGTTTTTTCTAATTAATATATTAACGAGTTATTAACTATCTTCGGTTGAAACGAGTATACTTACTCAGAAATATGTGTTTCCATAAATAATAATATATAAACGAGCACAGCTGGAACTACCGACGCAAACATTATCCAAATAGGTACTCCCGCTGGAGATATAAACCATCCCCTTCTTTCAGAATTTGACGGTTTCAATCCTCCTACAGGTACATTAAGTTTTTCTGTATACGTTTCTGGGACCAAATAATCGACAAAGACCATTATTATTATTGCTATTGGTACTCCAAAATCTCCTAGTGCTCTTCTAGCCTGAAATATAATTAAATTATCAAACAAATTTCAAACTCAAATTATAATTAGTTGAAGTATCTGATTTTGGATTATTATTTCTATTGGTCTGGCTGACTTGATACCTATAAATAGACTTACTGGTGAGGGAAAGAAGTTTGACATATGGTGAAGATAAAGTAACTAAAACAAAGAAGAAAAAAGTATCCATGCAAGGCTACCAAAGACGAGATCCCTAATATTAAAATTTGGTTCAATGGAAAACACGGATGTGTAAATTACTACTTGTCATAGCTACTCACAGAACAGGGATGTTTCTAGGCTTATTTTTATCGTTTCGAAATTACAGACTCGCCCATTTGTCCTTATTGTCCTGAAGTGGAAGATACTGCAGAGCATACCTTTATTGTATGTCAAAACCAAAAGATTTAATAAATAGACTAAAATAAGTCCAAACAATATGATGAAATAATACTTTCTGATGTTTACGTAATATTGTTGAGAGGGGGGTTTTTAGTGGTAGTGGTAAAAATCCCACAAATCCTCTCAATTCCAGCAGCCGAGTTGGCCTTTGAAGATTTTTTCCTCCACAAAAAAATTTCTATTGTTCAAAGGACTAATGTCCTGAATAAATGAGGAAATAAGATCATCATTTGGGATTGAAAAACCTATTCAAAAATAAGTGACTGGTTTTATGAAAATTATGAATCTACAATATTGGAATCACAGAATTCAAGGAGTTATCCTAGCAGAGTTACGAAGATGTAATTTAAACTAATTACAAGACAAAATCTTGTATTCATACATTTTGGCAGGTAAGTTATATTTTGATGTAATTGCTACTTTAGAGATATATACAAGATGTATCAAAAGCAGATAGTAATGAATTTAATAACATATATTGAAACAAAAACTAATTCTATCAAATTTGATTTAACTTAGTACAAATGAGTACATAAGGAGAGATTATAGTAGGAAATGAAGGCATAATAAAGTGAAACATATAATCGATAGATAAAATAGGGACCATCAATCAAAAGTTCTAAAAATGGTCATCTTTTTCAAAAACTAAAAAGTACACTTTTTGGGCTTGGGAAAAACTGAAAAAAACCAGTGAAATAGAATAGAAATATAGGAAATACTTTAATGGAAAGTAATAGAAAAGAGTTGAGAATATTGCTAAAAAGTAAATGATTGAATAAATAGAATTAATTGTACTATAGCATGGTGAGATATTTGCAATCAATGGACTGAGTTCAAAATAGGTGTGCTTTGATAGTAAAGGGACATCTTCAAAGAAATCGTTTGTGTAGAAAACGAATTAGCCGATCAAGAAATACCTACAGTAAACATTATTTAGTTCTAAACTTATTCTTTAAGAGTCATACAAAAACTTGAAGTTTATCAACTGTATGTACCCCATTATGTAATCGAACTTTCGCAGTATTGAAAAACAAGGGTGGTAGATATTATTGGATTTAATTGAATGAATGAAAAGTATAATTATTGAGTCTGAGGTATTAGTACTAATAAATTAGAAAACAAAGTATAATTGTATACTTTCAATTAGGCACAGTACTAAGTTTACAAAAATATTATAAAGAGTATCTTAATAAGAATGCACAATTCAAAATTAACCGAGTGGTGATATTTATTTCCATTATAAAGTAAAAACTCAAATATGGAAGATATAATATATTAGAAACACTCACGGCTCTTGATGCAAACCCATGTTTTTTTATGTAATTTTTGAAATTTTGACAAATGGGTGATACCAATGCGATGAGTCACGACTTTGAGTCCTGAATTTTTGCGATTCAATCACATGGATCTTAGATTTGAAAAAGCTATATTAGAAAAAAGTTTGAGTAATAGTTGTCATGAGAATTTCTAGAGATGATTCGTTCAGGAAATTGTGGCTATAATAAATCTGTATTTAGTGCGCCGTTCTGATGAAACTTGTTGTTCAATATCTATCCTCCATTTTAGTCCATAAGAACTTCTTTATCATGTTCCTATAATGAAGTCAAATTCGAATATAACACCCTTATCATGTACCTAAATCGGCGTAAAGTTCGATTATGGCATTCCTACTAACGTACCCTTTATATTAATTGAAAAATACTTACACTTCTTCCTAAAAACTGACTATTCCTGAACATTCTCAAATAGTAAGCAATTGCAAACGTTCCAAATGTGAGTATTGTACAAAAGAGCGCCGTGTTGGGTTGGTTGATGGGACTTCCATGTTCGTCGATCATAGGAACTTTGATAACTTCCAGTCTTTCACCATCCAAGTCTGTATTATTATCGCCAATAACCGAATCATTAGGACCAATTGGAAAAGTAGCACTATCACAATAATTCGCCAGCAATGGATGCTTCTCATACGCATAAAACACTTTTGCCAAACTCTCCAATATATATAATAATACTATAAGAGTTGAAAATATATCTTCGGTAAATCTAGTGAATAGTTTAACTAAAAGGCTGCCTTCAAAAGCTGCTATAACTACTCCAATTATTCCTAACCATATACCAACGAAAACTCTAGTTGCTAAAAATTCAATGTTATTGGATTTGCAAAATTCGAACAGACTCTGATCGAATAGTAGAAGTGCTCCTGTCGTACCCACTATAATCATGGGCTGGCCGGCGAAAATTGCGAAAATAATTCCTCCTATGCTGGTACATAGAAGAGTTTCTGATATGCCTATAAGGTTTTCTGTTTTATCTCCCGTTAGACCTCCAAAGGCAATGGCGCCCGATACTGCCGCAAAATACATAAAAACCGCAGCGGCTAAACATTGAGCATTTAGACCGTCAGTAATGTCGCTTTTGTAAAATGGATAACGACGCTTTAAGTCTCTTATTAAACCGCCCCATGGTCGATGGGTACGTTGTAGAGGGTCGTCGAAAGGAGGCTTCTTTTCTTCATCTGAAAAAAAAAATTAGTTAAATAAAATTATCAAAAAATTCCATTTATCTATCACGAAATAAAAACGGAAAGTAAGAAGGTGAGTAGTTAAAAAGGTTATCATCTAATAATTGTTCTGTTTTCAAGGTTTTCGTATATAAAGCAGTAAGTTTTGTTTCGGTGGAAGAGAAACTTCAAATGGACATGTATGTTCAACCAGATCCTCCTTATCTAGCCTATGCCTTCATAAAGATCATCCGATACATGAGATTCAGTAAGCGGTTATATCTTGATCTGAAAATTTTATAGAAAATAAGCTGGTTTCTGATTTCCATTTTCGATTAACATGATTTTTTAATAAAAAAACGACAATATAGAGAAATTAAAAGCTCCGAGACCCGTATCTTAATCTATGAATCAAAATCTCAACGTGAAATCCTAAATCCATTCATATCATGATACTGATCATGTATGGTCGGCCCAAGTCCATGCAATTGTACGTGCTAAGTTCATGTTACATAACATTTTGTATTCTTTTTAGATAGGAAGGATAAAAGTTACGAATTCAGATATCAAATAAACATAAAACTTTACCTTGAGATAACAGAGGGGTCGATATAATTCCTTGAGCTTCCTGAGCTTTTCTCAAAGCATTTTCCTTCCTCCTTTTTATAGCCTCACTTTTAGCCTTAATTTCTTCAATAGGAAGTAAGGCTTGTCGCTCCCAATCGCCAGGTGGCAGAACAATACTGTCATCTAGGAACTCATTTATTGCTGAAAGTAACTCTTTTCTAGTCTCTGCTTTGTAAGCGATATTGTGGAATTGTTGGTTGGCCATTAAGGTTGATATGGAACGACCAACTTCACGGTAATCGATATTAGGCAGTTTTGGGCCAAGCAAAAGGAAAATAAACCTAAAAAAATATTTATAAGTAATAATAATACGTCCAATCTTTATTAAATCATTAGAACGAAATGGTGGTGCAATCGTTGAGAAATATTATTGTTAAATATTCAAAAATGATATTTGATTGATTATTATCAAGTAAATAGCTCCAATAATCACCATAAAGATGCGCTTAGATTGACTTTTACAATTTTTAACAAACAAACGGAATGAATTCATTTTTTAAATATATATTAACACATATTCTTTTTTTTCCTTATAACTTTTCAAATATCATTTGAGCGTTCAGGTTCTTCGTCTTCTTCTTCCACTATGTTCTATCTTTTTTGCCATCGTCTTTAATCCCTTCCTTGTTTTTTTCGTTATTCTTCTTAGGTATTTCATTTCCGTTGCATCCATTTTTTCTCAGATTTCAGCTCTCATAATTGACTGTCTTTTAATGCATACTAAAAACTCTATCAATACTAGGATCAGTTTTTCAACTTTTTTTGCATTAAGTTGCTTACTATATGTATTATCGTTAGTTTTTCCGGTCCGGTTTATGTTATAAATAGTATTTCCTTGATACCTTATGTTCCATGTCTTTTCATCTCCTCTGTAAATTCACTTAAACTTTGCTATTTATATCCTTTCATTTTTCTTGTGGTATTATCTTCTACTATCTTTTTATGGAATTTTTTTCCATGCTGTTTAATTTTCTATAACAATCTTTCTTGTATATTTATTCTATCCCTGATTGTAGTTGAGTTTTTTCCTTTTACTTCCACTTATTCTTTTTATCTCCTCTCTAAATTCACTTTAACTTTGCTCTTTCTATTCTTTCATTTTTCTTGTGGTATAATCTTCTTTGTCTTCTACTGTCTTTTTATGGAATTTTTTTCGTGCAGTTTTCTTTTCCAAAACTATTTTTCTCATATATTTATTCTTTTCCTGTGTATAGTTGATAATTTTTTCTTTTTATATCCACTTATTCTTGTTATCTCCTCTCTTGATATTTGCTTTCTCTATTCTCTCCTATACTTACACTACTATACTATATTTTTCTTGTGTTTTAATCTTCTTTATTTTCTACTGTTTGTTTTTGGAATCACTTCCATGCTGTTTTCTTTTCTATAATAATCGATCTCATTTCAACGGAAAACAAAATTGTTCTTTTAATATAATATAAATTTTTTACTTAGATATGAACCACTTAACCACTAAAAATTACCTCATACACTCATTTTTCATTATTATGGAGTTAGGGTAATAAATTGAAGATATCTAGAGAAATGATGAATAACTATCTTGAAAGTCTAAATTAATGTAGAAAAATATGTATGGTAATTACCTTACTGGTATGTCAACTTCAATCAAAGAAGGAATAATCACTCCTTCTGCCAACCGTACGAATGCTATAGCTGGCTGTTCCAAAAAGTCTACTTCTCCAACAAGAACCGTGGATCCTTGGGCACCAACAGGAATTTTCTTAAATAAAGCGTCATTGCGAGCTTTTCTGATATCTTCGCTACTGGTGGAAAAAAATAACCCTTCTCCATCTTTCAAATCTAGTATGGTATGAGGTTTGTCATTTGATTTTAACAGAGCGTCACCAGATGGATCGCCATTTTTTAACGTACCGTCTATGGAGAAACTTACTTTGCGTTTTTCTGCTTCAAATAAATTCTACGAAGAAAAGAAAGTTATTACTGTTTAGTATAAGTTTCGAAATTTAAAGGGTTCATCCGGCACTTTATGAATTTTAAAGAAAAGTTACAAAGCTACAATACTGTTTTCTTTTGTTGAATAATTAATCAAGTTATCGATTTAAACAACAATTCATTATTAACATGAAGGTAAACATCTGATCCCAATTAATACGCAAAAATACAGGATTAGTTTCCACAAATCACTTGACCTTGTCAAAATTAAACACCAAAGTGTACTAACTCTAATATATTTCTGACTTTTGAATACTTATGTATTCATTGTTTGAAAATTAATTAGATAAGAATAGCGTCGTTTTAAATTTCGTTGTTTCTATCAAGAACAATAACCACAATTTTATGACTAAGTTAGAATTTCTGGAACTGTTGGTGATATTCAGACTGAACACACTGTTTACTCCACCACCACGCCAACACTTGAATGATAAATTTATAAATAGAATTGGTAATCGTGAAAGTATTCATCTTCAAAATACTCTTAATTTTAGAGAACCAAATATACGTTACCTAATTGTTCAGTTCAGAGTTCAGAAGAATTAAATTTTTGGCTTTCAGTGTCAGAAGACGTCATCAACCGCTTGGTATGATTTGATATGTTAGAAGCTAAGAATTATAATTTTGCAAAGGATGGTGAAATTATTTCGAATAAATATGATATAATTCAAAGCCACCCAGAGGAGTAAGGAAAAGAAATTATTTATGAAGGCAGCAACTATTCGAAAGTTTTAAACACTCCTGAGCAAAATGCTGCGGAAATTCAAATCGTTTCTGGGCAACATATAATATATAGTTACAAGGTGCCCTAGAACTTCTTAGTCCGAATACTCCTACACCTAGAACCAATTATGAATCACGGGGAGGTCATCCAAAAACTTGGTTACTTGCAGTGAAGTAAGAAAACAGCGAAAAAGTGAACATCGTCAAAAACCATTGGAGTAAACTGTGCTCTGTATTAAAGTTGAAGTTGTGGCATGTAGGAAAAAGGAACGCAGCATATTTTTTGAGTGAGATGCCGGCTTCACCAGCTAGAGCAACTAACATCATTAAAAAAATATAAAAAACGAATACGTTATATTTTCATCAGGATGCGCTGGCATTAATCGTTGGAACACAACTCACCAAATGTCAATATCTACTACTTTGAAAAGATGCGAGTGCTAAGACAATTTCTATGTATCCGTCGTATCATTTGGTATCAAACGCTAAAAAAATTTGTTATCCATCTAAAGACAGTGATCGGCGATTCAATGAGAAAACTCTAAAATTTATCTCAAACCATTGTAAGTTCGGACATCGTTATGTTAACAACGAGTTTTGATTATGTATCTTCGTAATTTGTACCAATGTGCAACCTATTGCTCCATGTGAAGTAGGATCCTCAGGCTTTTGCATGCAACGTTTTCAAAAAAAAACTTTTACTATACTTGTGGTTATTGTGCTATAAAGAGTTAACATTTCGCATACATTTTTGGAAATTACTACCTGAATATCATCAGAGGTAATAACTAATTCAAATGGTTTTCAAGATTTTCTTCTCGTCTTCACCTTATGGGTGGGAACTATGGATTCATTTTTATACTTTATTAATATTACTTGACTAATAACAATTTTTCACAATTCTATAATAATTTGTTTTCAGATTTTTTTCATAAAGTGCAGAATTACAATAAGATGCAATTTCTTGTAAATCTACTATACAGTGTGAAAAAAACCAAAAAAATCACTATTCGAGTTATTGTAGACAATTATAAAAAAATATCTCAAAAAACATGGAATTTGATTTAAAATTGACATGCTTCGGGGGATTTCAATCCCCTTTGAATAATAGGTCCAGCCCAAAGATTTTCTCTAAGTATAATTGAGAACTTTGTAAGGGGATGTACCTGGTTTAGGTATCATAATAACCTCTGCTACCCTTCATATCAATGGTATTTTAAAGATATAGATATAGATATTTCAGTTTAACTATTGCTTTTTTTAAGGTTGCCTCGGAACTTCACCAGTAATGAGATCAAATCCCGAAGCTTCTGAGGATTTGTTTTCTTTAATCTCTGTTATAACTTCTTTAGAAGATCTTAACTCAATATTTGCTTCTTGTCAGCTGTTCCTTGGTCAATATTATCGTTACCTTCATGAAAAGTATCCTGCAGGTGTGGCGAATCTATCAGCATTTTCGTGGGAATTAATCAGATCTGTAGGACGAAACTGAATTACCACAAGTTTGATAAGAATCATGTTATTTGATGAGGTGTACATTACTATATATTTTCAAATACAAAAAAGTTCAAGACATTGTAGGAAAATGATTTTATTTTCCTTCAAAGTAATAACTACCAATTCATTTTTCCATAGCTTCCATAACTTACAAGCTTGATGTTAATCATCTTTTGGAACGCTCTCAAAAAATTGATGAATTACTACATCTCTCTAATCCTCTATCATGGGATGATGACCACGTAAATGTTTCTTCAGATTAAATGATTCCCAGAAATCACTCATAGCTAAATCAAAAGAATGGGTAGATATTCAATGACTATTGTGTGATGATACATTATCGTAATGCAATATTAACCCAGAGTCAAGAAGGTAGGCAGGTAAACATTTTGTGGTGTACTAGTTTGCTGTAATTATACGTTGATCTCCATGCTTAATACTATCCTGGTGGCTAGAAATATCATAAAATGTCGTGTATGTATCATTACCTGTTACAGATAGAATATGCTGCTCTACATTATTCAACATTGCTAACGTATCTGCGCGATGCTTACACGCTCTGCCTTGTGCGTTACGCGTATAAGTCACCCAAAGAGTAACAATTTTCTTCTAACGCAGATGTTACGAAACCAACACCAAGAGTTCTCTTCATCGCTTGATAGGTGCATCTTGGTTCTTATTTTTTCATATGTCTACTATCTCTATGTTTTTAATAGTAACTGAAAAACAGAGCCTACCAATACCAAGCGCTATCAGTTGAATTCTTAATTATCTATATAATTGATAGTACTTCAAGATAGCAGAGTATTTGGTTGCTATACTACCACATTTGGTTTGTAGGAACCGCAGGGAATGCACATTGTTTTGTTCCCTACGTTAAAATTGGTTTTATAATTTCGTAAAACCAGTATTCATAAAGTAACGTAATCTGCTAGTCAAAATAGCTTAATTTACTAAAAATTTCCGAATAAAACTTTTTTACATGATCAATTAGTTTTCTGTAATTACAATGCTATCACTGCAAGTGAAAGTATAGAATCTGCCCTGTAGAATTATATACATTGTGTATGCGTTAGAATTTGTAGTGCTGGTGGAATTATATCTTCAATGCGCAGCTACGATTATTATTATTATATTAGAAAACTTTCCACGTAATAAGTAGTCTCTTTTTGAGGCAATCATTACTCATTTATTTTTAATGTATTTTTGTAGGACATAAAAACAGTACAGAGAAATTTCAAACAATCAATCATAAGCTCATAGTTATCATTTAAAAAATTAAACCTGTCATGCAAAGGGAATAGACAGCTACACATTTTCGTGTTAAATAATGTCAATTTATAGTTTTAATTATTTTTCATAAATATGAAAAATATCCGATGAATGGATTTTGTTCCCTTGGTTTTGTCACACTGTACGTAATGTAAAGTAAAAATAAAATTGAGTAACACATCGAAGCCATCTACTGATAAAAATAACAGGTTGTTTCGTATGTAGAATTTCATAGATAACTGTGAACAGATTGCCCTTTTATAATATGAAATAACCTTGCGTCTAAGGCTACAAATCATCGAGGTACTAATAATAATTAAAACTAGTCCTTATTCATTCCCAAAAAACATTGCATGATCAAAGAAAATAATAAAGTGTGACTGAGAGGTCACAGTTCTAGTCTAGTTCTAGTTCTAGTCAAATTACGAGATGCATTTATAAATTAGACGACCACAGAGTTGTGATAAAGGTCTCTGATGAGAAATTACAGACGTCATTACGGAACTATCCGTCGAGTGTGTATCTGTTTTCGTAATTTTAAAAAGCCGCCACTTATTCAGAAGTGCTGTAGTGTTTTTCTTCAGTACTAAAGGCTTCAAAGCAGTTGAAATTCATCTCCAAATCAGAAATGTTTATGACCAACAGTTGTTAAGAGTTGGACCATAAACCCCATACAGTTCTGATCTAGCGCTTTGCAACTACTATATTTACGATGGAAAACAATTAGTCAACAGTATACGAAAAGTGCCTTGTATGATCGCGTAATTCAGGGTGTTATTTATATTGGGACCCAGAGGATCTATTATGTCCCCTTTTCTTGCTGTGGTCCTAGAGGAGCACAGTATTTATAGCTGCGCTACTAGTCCCACTCCTTTACAAAGACATTTATTTTCTACTGTATACGCCCCCCAAGTGCAATACTTTTGATCTGGAATTCTCTCTTAATGTGCTGATTACCGTGGCAAGGCTCCTGTTAATATTTGTAGGTTGATACATTCAGAAATCGTTTCCCAGGAATATCTTTGCCTACCTCAGCCTCTGAGTGCCTTTATATTATTGGGAATTATATAGAAAAGTAGGATCAAGTGTGGTCTTAAAAATGTATAAATATTTTTGGAAAAATAGTAGTTTATCTAAGCCAGTCTATATACAAAACATCCCGTAAAAAGTAAAATATAGCATACGACAGTACTGCCAATAAAAATTATAAAATTATTTTGTAGTTATGATAATATTTATTGAATAAATCAGTTGTGCTTGAAAAATGTATTTTGGATCACTCAAGAGCGACAGATAATTTTAAAAAATGTTTATGACAAACATAGGAGAGGGCGATTAATATCCGACATCGAACACAAAGTAAACCATTAAACAAAATTTTTCCAACCGTATAACACTTCATCATTATTTCAGGTTACGGTTATTGGAAGGGATCATTTTCTCTTTCGATATTTCCGAGATTTTAGCTGAGTTGAGTGCAACGAAATACATCGACAACAAGTATTTGCTTTATCTGGTTTAATGATTTGTTAACACAAAGCAATCTTTCGATGTTTTGGAATGACGAATGATAAAAATACTATTGACTATAGACTGTGTTCCGATATTCAACTGCCTGCACTATACAGGCAATAGCCATTGAAAATAAAGTAAGAAAGGAAACATGAACCCCTCTAATACTTAGTTAATGAGATACAAGGCATTATAAATGAAAAAATAAAATTATATTTTTGTTATATCTCGTATGCCGTGGTATTTTATACCTATAGGGACGTACTTTAAATGTTATTCAAATCTACGTTCAGTTATGTTACTCTTTCATTTCTTGTCCAGGATTGTTGATGCTCTATCATGCATCAGATTTTTCCTTTTTGCCTTCTTCCTGTGTAACTTGTTCTAGATAAATTTTCCTGGATCTTTCTTTTTTCGTTTTCTTATATCTTTTTGCTTCTATTACCCTTCTACTTAGGCTCTATGGTGTTCATCCCTTTAGGTGTGTGTAACAGTTTAAACATCTTTCAACCATTTTGTTTCCTATTGGTTCCTTTTTAATCTTTTCTATGATTACGTCTTTTATTATCCTGTCCATCGCCGTTTCCTCTGCTATTTTCATGAGTTTTTTATCACTGCTGCTGTAAATCTTCTCGGTGTCTTTTTGTTCATTACCAAGGATTCATTTTTTTGTATTTGTATTGTTTTATATTAAGAGTATAATATGTTTGAATGGCTTTTCTCACTTTGTTCGCTATCTCTGCATCTATTTTTCCCATGTATTCGTATGTGGTCTATCTGTTTTCCTACTTTCATTGTTAAATTTTCCTTATGTTCTCTTTTTTGGTTTACTACTGTCTTGCATTTTCTGATATTTACTTCCATTTTTAGGTCATCTAGTGTCTTTATCCACGTGTCAACTTCTTCTTCCATTTTTAAAAATTGTATTTGCTACTATTACTAAATGGTCTATATAAAATAATTCGTTTATTGTTTGTGTAAGTTTGTGTAGCCAATTATTATCTACAATCCATTGCTATTCCTCCATTGTTTTTATCTTTTTTTCTATAACTATAATTAACAGAAGTAGACTAAGAATGTTTCCTTGCTTTACCTTAATTTCTATCCTAAATTTTCTCAATCTTTTTCCATCCAGTGCAGGTAATCTACTGAAATTACAATTTTCCCATAAACTTTTCTGTTCTCTTCTGCTGCTCCTGATCTTTTAGTGTAGAGGTGTTAAATATTTAACTTTCCATTAACTCTGTTTTTTGTCTGTTTGTAGTAGATTATTCATATTACTCACTGCTTTTAGTTAATTGAATATCTACAATATACAGTTGTTTTCAGATAAAAGTATCCACCTTTAATGACTTTTGTAATACTGGTATTTAGAAAAAATCCAAAAACACGTCAATTTATGTTGGAAGGGACAAGCATTATGGCTTATTTAAACTTACTGGAAAAGCCACCCCCTCACCCCTAGCAGCATCCCCTTTATTTTTTTAAATTACTTTTCATATTTTTTATGTAAAATTTGGATACTCCTCTTTGAGCTGATTTCAAAAATGTATAATACTTGTAGGTTAAAGTGGTTAGTTTATGAGATAAACAATTTTTCTTTTAAAAGCACAAATTTTACTTATTATTTACTTTCACCTTATTTGCCTGTACTAAAATGGGTTGTACAACAGTTCAAACTCTTTAATCTTTTTAACTGTGCTATTTATTCTACTTAAAAAATCCAAACAACAAAAAACTCTACTTTTTATTAAAGTTTGACATTGTCAACTAGAATTTGTAGTCACTATTGATAGTGTAATTTGATGATACATTATTTATTTTGTTTCTCTGAAATGGTTTACTCTTTGCAAGAAAGAATTGAAATTGTAGTTTTATACTACCAAAATAATAATTGTGCAAGAGCTGCTGCTAGAATATTTAATGAATTACATGACGGAAGACATGCAACTCATAAGTATGTAATTCAACTGATGGAGAAATTTACCACAACAGGGTCTGTTTGCAATAAAGTGCATAAGCGAGAGGGACTCGTAAATAACTAAGCAATCCAAGTGGCAATTTTAGGGCAAGTCAGCTTAGAGGCTCAACAACCCCAATCGTTGTCAACAATAAGTAGAGCGATCGGTGTTTCATCTTCTACAGTTTTCCGAGTTCTACATAAATTCAAGTACCACCCATACAAAGTTAAGTTGGTGCACGAGTTGAATGAAGATGATTTTGATCGTCGTCTAGAGTTTTGCGAACCAATGACGCAAATTATCAATAACAATCCACAATTGTTAAACAATATTTGCTTTTCTGATGAATGCTCATGGTCATTAAATGGCTTAGTAAGTAGGCATAATTGTAGATATTGGGCTGAAAGTGATCCACATATTATGCGTGAATTCCATACACAACATCCCCAAAAGTTAAACGTTTGATGTGGTTGGTTATGGAATAGTTAGTTATGAGTTGCATGTCTTCCGTCATGTAATTCGTTAAATATTCTAGCAGCAGCTCTTGCACAATTATTATTTTGGTAGTATAAACCTACAATTTCAATTCTTTCTTGCAAAGAGTAAACCATTTCAGAGAAACAAAATAAATAATGTATCATCAAATTACACTATCAATAGTGACTACAAATTCTAGTTGACAATGTCAAACTTTAATAAAAAGTGGAGTTTTTTGTTGTTTGGATTTTTTAAGTAGAATAAATAGCACAGTTAAAAAGATTAAAGAGTTTGAACTGTTGTACAACCCATTTTAGTACAGGCAAATAAGGTGAAAGTAAATAATAAGTAAAATTTGTGCTCCTAAAAGAAAAATTGTTTATCTCATAAACTAACCACTTTAACCTACAAGTATTATACATTTTTGAAATCAGCTCAAAGAGGAGTATCCAAATTTTACATAAAAAATATGAAAAGTAATTTAAAAAAATAAAGGGGATGCTGCTAGGGGTGAGGGGGTGGCTTTTCCAGTAAGTTTAAATAAGCCATAATGCTTGCCCCTTCCAACATAAATTGACGTGTTTTTGGATTTTTTCTAAATACCAGTATTACAAAAGTTATTAAAGGTGGATACTTTTATCTGAAAAGCACTGTATATTTTTGTTATCTGCGCACATTGTAATTATTTTAATAGACAAATAAATTAGGATGAAAGCATACTGCAACATAATTTAACGTATATTTAAAAAAAATCAGAAACAATAGTGAGTGTTCATTGAAGGGAGGTCAAAGGTGGTAAAACTATTTCTAAAAGCTTACACGGTTAGGAGTATATTAATATATTTATTCTACTTCACCACCCTGTATCTCATAAAGTGAAAATTTGAAGGGTTTATGTTTCTATATCAGTCTTCATAATGTATCGAGGGATATTACATGTACAACGTTATCGAAACACTCTGAATAATATAGCTGTAAATTGGTAGATAGAATAATACAAATAAATGTCCATCATTTTCATTGCTACTATCTGCCTAACAATCTTTATCTCAAAAATCTTCAACGATTATTATTTTTATTATAACCCTTGTAGCAATTGTGAGGAAATAAAAATACTGGTTTGTCCTTCTTTACTTAAAAAAATCAGTATCAATAATAATTGTTTTTTTTAGTACGTATATACAGAATATAAAAGTTCACTTATGCTGTCGATTAGTTTGATTTCGCGATGCTACCTCTCTACATGCAACTGCGCGCGCAAATGTTTGTTTTCGATATTCCAGCTAACGGCTCTATTTTTTTTATTTCCTTTGGTCACCCATTTTTTTCTTCTAGTTTTTAACAGTGACTAAAACGTGTGTTTTATTATTCAATTTCAGTGTTTTCATATTTCAATAACTAGTTTAAGTGTGTGATAATTATGGTAGGAACAACCGTTTAGTAAAAAAGTTAGAATGGAATCTACTTTAAAGGTAAGTTCATTTGAATTAAACAAATATAAATAGCTATATTCAAATCTAACTACGTGTTGAAAAAAAGGGAGTAATGATCTCAGATTTTTAAACAATATGTTCTGTAGACATACAGTTTCATTACGTTCTTTTTTATGTTACTGGTTTTTTAGTTGTTTTTTCGGTATTTACATACTTTAAGGCCTATATTGTAGCTTAGTCTCTTTTTCAAAACTTTTTGGTTTCTTTGAATAATCAAGTTTGTGTTGTAAACTGTCTGCTTTATTAATAAGCCTTTCGTAGGAAGGAAAAAAAATCTAAAAGGAATTTACAACTCTATTAGAATAGGTAAAATTAAATAGAAAAGATTTTCAGTAGTTTCTCTACATTCTTACAGTTTAGAATTATTTCGGTTGGTTGAAAACAATTAAATCTTTTTACCATCATATTTTATTACCCGAATTCAATAAAAATAAACGTACTATTGAATATTTTTTGTTGGAAACTATTCAATAACAAAATAACTAAATGTACACTTATGGGTTATTTCATTCTCATTGCCACAGAGCATGGAATGTAAGGTTATGTTAGGGTAGGCGATAGACAGTTTCCTTGTTAACAAAGTTAACTGTTACTAATTAAAAATAAGGAAACAATTTCGCTGGTTACAGTCAACTCATCACTTGTATTTGATGAAGTTTTACTAACAAGAACAGTACTTGTCCAGTATCAAATAAAGTGTGACTTGTGAGCTTGTTCTGACCGTTCTTTATATCTATATAACCAACTTTTGCAGATATAATTGTTCAAAAAAAGATACTAGCGTGGTAAAATTTTAACACTGCAAAACCAAGAAAAATTGGGAATTATTTAACTACTATGAATTATGTACTACATAACATTTAGTCCAAGTTTAATTCACACGTTACTCTCAAGACAAAATGATAAAATTACGATAAACTTTTATCAGCAGCACTGTAAATTGTTGGTATAGAGTAAAAATGTTGTACCTATTCATTTAAATGAATTCTGATAATGTTAAATGAACGTAACGAGTTCGAAAAGCAAAAAAATAAAAAAAATAATTTTATGCGCGTGCGTTATTACGTGTGGAAAAGATGAGCCTCTAGGAAGCTGCTGCGGGAATCGTAGTTGCCCCTGTTGTGAACACAACGAGCAACGAGACATCAACGAAGCAGCATCGATACTAACTCCATCTTCTAACCAGAGGGACTACAAGAATTTATTGTTAGTAGAAACTAAAATTTATCTTTACAAACGAGGTACCGTGTTCATATAAAAATATTTGAGATTTAAGTCATTATAAAATTTTTTCCTTTGGTAACACAGTTCTACAAAATTTGTTGATCTAGATATTTATGTTTTCAACTCCACAGACTACGACTATAACCATGATTGTACTCTAGTTTTTATTATTTTTGAATTATTATTCTGAACAATAATAGGCATGTTAAATAAAATTTATATTTCCAATTATCATATATACTTTGCAAATTTTTTTTGGCGCATACAAACATCTCATGATCCCCGTATCACTCGAATTGCAGAACGCCCAACATGTAGTTGTTTAAATTGACCAGTTTAAAATCGTTATTTTTGGTTATTAAAACAGGAGTGTATCACGGAACCATTGCGAGTATAAAACTTATTTATTATATCATATTTCGGTGTTTATATGACCAAAAACATCATAGATTCAGTTAATAAATGACCACTAAATATCTCTAAATATATATGAAAAATCTAGTGTCTCGTAAAGTTTGTTATCCCGTGCTAAGGAAGGACAACGTCCCAGATTATATTTCTATATACCCATGACGTTACAATAAATCAAGTTTATTGAAAGTTACAATGGATCGTTTATCTGAAAAAGCACGAATTGATATTTTAAGGATATTAGGATATGGTGATAGGCGTAGAAGTCAATAATATCTTTAATAATTTATATCCTAACCGAAATCCCATATCAAGATCTTCTGACAGTAAATAAGTAAAAAAGTTTAACGAAACTGGTTCGGTAAAAGATTTATCTAAATCAGGGCGCAGAAAAACTGCATCATCTGAAAAACAAATCTTTAGATGTTTGTGTCCTGTTAGAAGACGATCTACAATTGAGTAATAGACAACTATCCAGGGCACTTGATATTTCGCAAACATCCGTAATCAAAATTTTACGTGATAATAAATTCGACTCCCAAAACGTGAATCGACACGATTGTAGATACTAGTCACGTAACAATCCTCGTTGGATGCGTGAATCCCACACTCAATATCCCGAAAAAATGATTGTATGGGCTGGAATAATAGGCGACAAAATAATTGATCCCTTTTTCATTGAGGGTAACTTAAATGTTCCGGCGTATTTAGATTTATTGCACAATAGTATTATACCTGAGTTGGCTTAGATATTTCCAAATCTAAGTGAGTATTTTCAATTACATTTAGAAAAAACTTTTAGACAATAACAATATCCCGAACAACAATATTTGGCTGTCCTACTTCACTATGCGTGTGTGGAGAGGCAATACCTAAATAATGTGGTAGATGGATTGGAAGCTGTGGTTTTATCGAATGGTTCCTGTGATCATCCGACATTACACTATTTCCTGTGGGTTCATTTAAAAAACGTTGTGTATAAACAAAACCTGCCCATATTCAGGAATTAAGAGATAGGATTGCCACAGAGATTGAGCGGTCAGGGATGTTGCAAAATGTATTGCCAAGTTTTAAAGTCTTCAGTTGTAGCTAAATGTACAATAATTATTGTAACTTTAGTGGAGATACTTCGAAATTAATGCATTTAGGTATACAGAATATTGCATGAAAAATAATCAGTATTTCTTAACGATTTCTAAAAATACAAAATATATAGGGTGATCCATTCGAAATAACAAAAATCGTACAAGCCATTTCCGAGACAATTGAGGTGTTCCATACTTAAAACTCACTCTGTATAGAAACGTTTATATATGTTCAGAAGTCATTTATATGCCATTAAAAACAAAGATATAACAAATTCTTGGTACAAATCAATAAGTGGAAGTAAATATAAAGGTGAAACATCTGCATCAAAGCTGCTTTCTCCAAATGATTGCGGGGATTTTATAAGTTATCTAAATATGCGGAAACAGAACTCAGAACTCGTAGTTTCAAGAATAAAAGGAAACATGATTGCAGAAATAGCCGCAGTTACAACATATAGAACAAGAAAAAGTACTTTTTTACTACAATGATATTGCGAAACTATTTTTAGACATGCGTTTCAAAGAGTAAAAATCTAGCTTTTGACAAATTGTTATTGATAATTATAAAAGTTCAAAAGTTATACAATGGAAATCCTATTTGCCTATCCAATAAAATACAATGAGAATATCAAAATGGTATATCAACAAAATGGATACATAAAATACGCTTCTTTCATTTGTGCGTATGATTGTAAGCCAAAGCGACTGCATAAAAACAACAACAACAACAACAACAACGTTATTAATCAGAATGCTAAAAACAATTTATCTAAGTTATGGACAAGGAAGGAGATAAATATAAACATGATGGCACATAAATCAGGCAATTGAGAAAAGAGAATGTAAATATGAGTATATTAGAGTGTCTTTACTGGGGTTATTAATTTCTAATGAATAAGCAAATTGTTACCGTAGTGTGTTTCATTCTGAATTCACTAACTAATAATACCTTATTTCAATAAAAAACTGAGTAATTATGAACGTGGACTGCTACTCCTATTCTTCCCAACAAAAAGGTAGTGACAAAATATCTATTGATACTTACCTCATTTAAAAAATTCGTTTAGAATCGTTTTCAAACTATTGAAAATAATAGAAATCATTTCTGATTCCTTTCAAGCAAAATCTTTTTAATTCTTAAAAGAAATGAAAATCATTTTAGAACCATAAAAACATCTAAGGAACTATAGAATCATGCAAGATCGTTGTGATGCAAATCCTTTTAGATGTTTTGACACTTTCTCGTTCAAAGTAGCAGGTCATGTAAGTATTTGGTCTAAGATTTAAGAAAATTTTATGGTATAGGGTTAATTACTGAAAAGTAATGAGAAACATGTAAGTTTGATATGTTTTATAGTCCTTTATATATTCGGAAAATACGGGTCGACACGAATAGTAGATATATAACATATTATAATTTTTATAGCCGAATAAAGTTAGTTCCCTAGATCAGCAAAACTAAATCGGAGTTTAGGGTTATATGAACTTATGAAGGTTGACTGTTCGAAAAGGACTATGTTATGTTCAACCCTTGTACTAACAATTGAAAATTAATTGAGTTGAAATAGATATTAGTTGGTCATCAGGAATGGCGAATTCGGGAGAAGGATCTACAAATCGTTTTTTCAAAACTATGAGCATAACGTAGGAAATCAGATTATCCTAAATATTTTTGGATTTCATTACATTTTTTACTGTGATCACAAGTCATTTTATTATTTTTGGAGTGTTATTGATTGATTATTTTGTTAATAAGAAACTAAAGGTGAAGAATCCTAGTAAGGAGAAAAATATATTCCATCGGTTTCGAACAAAATTTTAGGGTTTAAAATTTCTTAAAGTGAGATATCATTCGAAACAATCACCCATATGCATTCGCGGTTTACTGGGGCAAATATCACAATATTCCAAAGTTTTATGTCTTTTTGTCTTTTCTTGACATTCCGCAATATGTGCAGTCTCTTGTCCAGTCTTGTTTCATGTGTTAAATTGGAAAGCCTTGATTGATCTTCGCGGAACTCATCTACCAGTTGATCGACTTGACAAACTTCAAATGGGACAATGGTTTCCTGTTCTTGCTTTTTTTTAAAAAACTTAGATAAAATGTATGCATTTATGGCAGACATCTCCATTCCCCAAAAGAACATTTTCCTCTATGATGATGGGTATCGATCCTCGCGATCAACATCACCCATTGAAGCTGTGTAGTTAACAACAATTTTTTGCTTTTCCACATTTTGTTGTTCACCTCCTCTTAAAAATCTTTTTTTTTTTTGTAATAAATCCAGCGCTATCACTAGTTCTTAATAGCGTTACCACCCTTCATCTTTACAGGACATTATCATCGTTCCTTCATTTCCCTTTTTATAATCGATTGATTAATTTTTATTTTTTTATGGAATTAAGTAGGCCCATGCGATTGATATTCATTGTATAGTTCTTCTAATATCAATTGCAGATTATAAAAACCCTTGTTCACGATTTTGTTTGATCTACCTTAAGCGAAGATACATCATTTTATAAATTTATTATTTTTGTAAATACTTTTAAAAATATTATTATGTATTATGATTAGATACTTGTTTGTTATTAGTTTATACGTATTATAATGTAGGGTAGAATCATGTTCTTATTAGATTCATATTTTCTTACAACTTGTATAATTTTATTTCGATTTGTCATCATAAAGAATTCGTATTTTTCTAAGGAATGAGTAATCGATGTATTTGTGTTTTTTCAAGTACCTGACTAATCGCTTATCACTGACGAATTTGAAAACGAAGAATCGAAGTATGATTTGAGTTTTCAGTCATTATTATTATATTCTAAGCAAGCGGCTGGCGTGGATGTTAAATAGTTGAATTCAGCGGCAATAAAATTGTGGTTTCCAAATAAATGCGTTTCCTTTCATCTTCATGTAATAATATGTATATCTTATGCGAGAAAGTATTCGTTAGACATGCACTTAATTGTACTCCTACTTAGAACTTTGAAAAAAATCATTACTATACCTCGTTAGCTGGCTACCAGCGAATATTTATTTATAAAACGTAAAAAGACGAGTAAAATGTACCTGCCTGTAAGGAAGTTTGGTTTAAACAGGGTACCAGACGTGAACTGAGCCCTTTTTGTACTCCATTCGTTTTTTTCTGGAAAACGAAATTTCAAAGCAAAAACCTTGAAGGAAAATAAATTCTTTGCAAATAAACAAAAGAAAAAAAAACATGTCAATTCCAAAGTAACTTTATAAATAATAATGGTAGTCAGAATCGTCTGAGCAAGAGTCATCATTTGATTGAATTATGAAGAGGGTGATAACACATACTCATCTTCTTCCTTGATAACAAGTTCAACACATTTTTTCCAAAGCTCTTGGTGGTCTACTGCTAGAATTTTCTTTACGATTTCTACAACCTTTTTATTCAGTTCTGGAGACTAATTACTGGTTTTACGTTTGCCCATATTAACTCTATAGTAATAGCTTGTCAATATAATAAATCTCCTCTAACTTTAGACCTTTAATAACAGTAAGCAATTCTTTGTTTGTTTATCTGTGTACAGTACCTTGTGCATCTGGTACGATCGACAATAATTTGTGATATAGATGCAATGGAATTCTAGTACTGACAGGCAAATGATTCTTATAAAATCTTTGATAATACTAGTACAATATGGGAGAATATTGTACACATATCCAGTTTGTGAGTCAGACAAAACCGTATATGCGTAGTCCCCATTTTGTAGGCTTATTTGGGTTGTAGGTTATAAAACTAATTTTACTTTTGAATTTTATATCTGATTCGTCGACACATATTATCTTGTCCTAGTATAAAATACTATAATGTAAACATGATAAACTTATCATCAACGCTATAAGGTAAACACAAACTATTTCACCTACCTAACTTTTAAGAGCGCAAAATCAGTAAAGGTTGTTCGACATGATGCAATACAACGTGCAATGCAATGCAATTTTTATTGATAAAAAGCATGCGGAGATGAAGTTCAGCTGATTATTTCATGCATTAATCTCTCATTTGCAACATCATTAGTTTGGTGCCATTTTTATTGCGTGCAAGCTTGAATTCTAGGGAGAAATCTGGTTACTTTTGGCTTAACAACCAACCCGTGCAATGCAATGCAAAACGCAATATTTCTTGATCAAAAGCATGAAGAGATGAAGTTTATCTGATTGTTTCATGCAAGCTCTTGACATTAGGCCGCTGGACATGAGTGCAATGCAATGCCTGGCGCAATATTTCTTGATAAAAAACATGCGAAGATTGAAGTGCAGCGGATTGGTTCATGCAAGATATCGCAATATTATCGGTTTAGTATCATTTTTATTGCGCTCAAGCTGCATTCTAGCGAAAAATCTAAAGAACCAACCTGTCGGTAGGCTCCAAAAACAAGGGCAGTGGCCGCAGTTTTGTTATTCTTATTTTGTTGGTTACAAAATTTGAGGTTAGGAATTTTTGTTAGTGGCCATGATGCGATCGCAGAAGATTTGAATAATGTCAAGCGACGTGCAATATTCATTAATGCAATATTTTACAATTTATTGAACGTTATATTGTCCCATGTCAAGCGACCTTCAAATCTACTACGCGAATACGGCGACAACGAAGTGCAAAGGGTTAAAGTATATCAATTTTCGGTTTTCAAATGTATTATATTTGCGACAGATAAGTGATTCTTAAAACACCAGCAACCGATGATCGAAATTAGCGTTAGATAAAAAAACGGATACTCGTACCTAACGAGTCTTTATTGAGGAATATGATTTTTAAATGTCGATATTCAGACACGTTGCTTGAACTCCTGCCCGCGCATGTTCAATTATTTTCTGTATATTGTAAATGAAAAATGAATTAGTTTCGTTAATGCGTTATTTCGTAACAGAAGATGAAATATTTTAATACTAACTTGTAAGGATGAATGTTTCTTATTGGCAAATCTGAATCCCGAACTTTGGTGATCGTTAACGTGTCTATGGCGAAGTAGCAACGTTCTCATTACTCTCGCCTTGTCCTCTTCCTTTATCAAATCCTCCCTATACAAATCCTCTGATATCCTGAAAATAATAATGAAACCTTTCTGAATATTGTCAAATACTCATGTTTATAATAATTTACTAAAACATATCACTACACATTTGATCCGGTAATGAAAATTTTCCCACTTTTTATATCCGTTATATTTTATTTTTATCCTTTGTTGGTAAAATCCAAAACAATCTTTTCATTTACATCCTTTTTCGCTATACAGAATTTTACGATGGGCCCAGTATAGGCCCACACATGGTCCAAGTATGTATAACTCTGGTACTAGCTTGGAAGCCGTTATTGGCCCAGATTTGGTGGGACTCTGGGATGATAAAAATGTCCCTTGCTTGGTTTGCAAGCCTAGACCAGGCCTGGTAGCCTAGATAAACCCAAGACTGGTCTGCAACCCTGGACCAGGCTAGTTGCATGTAAAAATAGATTTTTAATATATTGTTAATAAAATTATAGTTTTATGATAAATTTCCATTAATGCACTCTACTAATTGATGTATATAAAAATATTGGTTAAATAATTAAACGTATAAAGAAATGGTACTATTTTTTATTCGGTGAATATGAGATAGCCGATATAAGGTTACAAAGAGTTCATCCAGACTTGGCTGACTATAGAATGGTCGGGGCTAAGATACCCAGACTTCAACCAGGCTTGGGACATTATTGGTTTGCCAAGGCCGGGCTTCCCAGCTTTGGCCCAAGCTCAGCCCCGTCGTTCAAGTCTCGGGGCTCCTACATGGGCCGTTCTACAGGATTGGCGCATGGACCGATAGAATTTTTGATAACACCAAATGTCTTGACTTTAATTTTTTTTGTCATGAAGCTTATCGTTGGATAGGATAATAACTGGAGAAATTTTTAAGACGACTAATACCAAGTAATCATGTATTTAGTAAGAGAAAACATCGTAGAATAATATCACAGATTATTTCGTGGTGGTATAACCTCAAATAAAAGTTATGACGATTTTGGGTGATTTTTAGAAAATTTGAAAAAAATTCAAGCTACCGCGTCACTTCAAATTTAGGATCTATCAGGGAAAACTATTGCATGAGCCCCCAACTCCCTCAAAAATTCCTGTCGGTCCATGCCCTATATTAGCCGTAGGTAACTCTTTCAATTTTAGTAATTTGTATACTGTGTTCATATCAATTTTATGTCCTCTCTCTACAAAATAGAATAGGATTCGTAAAAAGAATTTGTTTACTAGAAAATACCACTATTTTAAAATAATCCGAAAAAATGATGTTTATGTTTATTTCGGCCTATGCTTTAGCTTCAGAAGTACAACTATTAGAGTCAGAAGCAATTTGAAACGATAATTTAACTTATTTAAAATGACGTTTTAAAAGAAAAAATATAAAAAAATTCATTTTTGTACGTTGATAATTACTAATGCAATCCAATTATAATCAACAATGTGAAACCTAAGCAATTTTAATAAAATGAAAACAGTTGGATTTCTTTTTCTGCGGTTATGTACTCGTAAAGTGGAAACTACACGTCAGTCTGCTCAATAATAGTTAATAATTAAAAGATAAAATTCTTGCTGTTCGACGTGATACTGTTAAACAATTCATGGAAACCATTATTCTTAAAATACTTAGGTGTGGGTTTGGTCTTACTTAGTTTTTAATTTTTCTTAATTTAAACAGAATGACTTATTTCTTAATAGTAATATATGTTTTCGTTTGTACAATTTTTTTATATATTACATAACTACAGCTATGACTTAACGTAGTAAAAACCAAACTTACTCGAATAATAATTTGGTTCAGACAGTAATGGTAGATCCATGCTGTTTTTATTTATAATTGCATTAAATTTTTTCATTTTGCATATTTAATGTGTTAATAACACTTAACAATCAATATCGGCTGATTTTAACGAAATGCAAAAATAGTGCAATAATTGAAAATGAAATAAAACGAAACAAAACCAAATTCAAATGAATTGTGAATTTTGAAAACTTGAACTTATATAAAAAAAACCTACCTGTAAGCTATTCCTGGCAAATCTTTTTCTTCCATATCGAGAATAACCAATCCTTCTTCCAAACATCGCCTGAGGTTCAGTAAAGAATGAAAACTCAGGGAAGCAACGTGTGGTTTACCCCATCTGTCTACTCCTTCTTCTACATCTTCTTCGTATTTGATCCATCGAGCTCGTTGCTTCCATTCACGATCTTCTGTCGCTTCTCCGTTAAAATACTCTGCCAATTCAACGAATATCTGAAAAAAAAATAAATTATTTATAAACGAATAGTCAGTAATATTATGAACATCGGGAACTTGACGTTCAGTTGGTTTGTCGTAGACTGAAGCCGTAAGCTTTGACCAGTGTAAGTTATAAGCACAACAGAATAAAAATTTTAAATAGAAGAATAACAAGGTTGTTTACCAGATGTCCTAAACTAAGGACTCAAATTTTTCTTATTTTAATATTACTACATGCTAACAAATATGCAGTATTTTTCGGAATTAGAAGAGTTGAATTTTTATCAAATTTTGAAACTAAGACAGCAAGAGTAAGAAACAGAAAAAAACGTATTAATATCACTCAAATGTAATGAGAAAGAGCATGCTATTTGTGAGTAGAATTTATTTTCTCTTATACATGCAGAGGAAAACATAAATTTTTACTAATTACCCAAGCAAGTTATGAACGTGCCTATTTTCCATTAAAACTAATTAAAACAAGACTGTTCTCTAATCGATTCAACGAGAATTTATAAACATTTCCCGTCATGCAAATGAACAGAGAAACATTTGTCAAAATAGAGAACGGAATAATAGAATGTCTCTATAATGAAATTCAGGAATTGAAGCCAGTGTTGAATTTCTCAAAATTATTAATAATTATCAGATGATAATTTTAATGCTTTATTGTATACGAGCCCCGTCCCATTTCAGTTGGCCCACTTAGAAAAATTCGAAATTATTAAACTTTATTTTAAAATGCCAAAAAGTAGCTGTTGGTAAAATGTTTTAAACTTTTAGTTTTACGTCTAAAATAGGTTTTGGATGAATATTGTCAAATATTTTGAATGATATTTAATACGGTGGAAATAGATAGGTCTTGTTGATAATAATTTTTTATGCATATACAAGGGCTCAATGTTTCCAAAATTGTGTTCAAAGTTTCATTAGGTCTAAAATGCGCAAATAGTAAAGTAGGTAGAGTATAATTTTTAAAATGGGTAGAGGAAAAGTTATTGATGAAAAAATTCGATTAATCATAATAAAGTTATTCAAAAATGGGAAAAAGAACTCAGAAATCGCGAAAGTCGTAAACATGTCAAAATACAGTGTTCGAAATATAGTTCGCTTGTATAAAGCAAAGAAAATGGTTCGATTATCCCCAAACGCCGGTACGTAAGAAAATCGAAATTGTCAGACAAAAATAAACGAGCGTTAAAAAGAATAATTCAACAAAACCGGCGTGCTAACTATGGTCAACTAAGTGTACTTTGGAGTAATGCAGTGGGTAGGCGGGTTTCAAGATCCACATGTCACAGAGAGGCTCAAAAATTAAGATTTCGGACATACAAGATGAATTTTGTAACACCTTAGTTTAATGCATATTTTTCTAAATTTAAATTTTCTTTACATAGGCCAAGGAAAAGCCATTATTTACTCAAATCCAAAAGAAAAATAGACTTAAATGGGCCAAAGAGCATAAAAATTGGAATTCTGAACAGTGGAGCTGTATACATTGGAGTGATGAGTCTCGTTTTGACGTTTGCATGGGCGACGATCCAATTAGAGTCATTCGATAAAAAAATGAAGCTTTTCATCCAGATTGTTTGAAGCGGAAAGTAAAATTTCCGGCATCTGTGATGGTGTGGGGCTCGATATCTGCAAGAGGAGTGGGAAAACTGCATTTCATAAACGGAATTGTCAATAAAGAAAAGTATCTGGATATTTTAGAAGAATCATTGAGAAGTAACTTTAACCATTGGGAAAGCCTTTATTTTTCAGCAAGATGGAGCAGCATGTTATAAGTCAAAAAAGGCATTAAAATGGTTACCAGACAACAATATTCCAGTAGTCCAGATTTATCACCAATAGAAACACTTTGGCTTGAAATGAAAAAACAGTTGCGTGCAAATCCAGCTAGAAATGTTATGTAATTAAAAGAAAAACTACAAGAAATTTGGGATAATTCTACTCTCGAATACTGCCAGAATTTAATAAACACTATGCCTCGAAAGAATTACGGCTGTTATTAAAAATAAAGGGGATGTTACGCAATGGTAACTTTTAAAAGTATGTTTAATATTTAAGCTTTTCTGATTACATTTAGTTTTTTTTTGGTTTGTAATTATAACATATGTTAAGACTTGTAACTCTTGTAAAAGTATCTAAAATATTTATAGAAAATATAAAGTGCTCAAAACGAAACAATTTGCCGGTTTTTAATAGCTGAAAAAGCAATAAGTAGTAATTTTTTTCAATTGGGACTGAAATGGGACGGGGCTCGTATGTTTGCTAAATATATTGATCAACATTTAAAAAAAACATAATTTTGATTTTATACTTCTTCGATCGCTTGATTAGTGCCTTTTTGGAAGATCCAGTGCAACCCTGGATAAGTCTGTCTTTTCTATTAATCCTTGACACAGTAGAGAGATGATACGTAATTTAGAAAATATATTGCAGTTCTGTCAGGGTTTATTTATGATTAAATGGGGGTTTAACGCTTATGTTAGATGCTTAATAAGCACGTTCACGCGCACGACAATACAAACTTGAGAGTCACCCAGATTATTGCTGTCAAAGTGCCGTTGTTGGATAATTGAACTAATCGATTTTGTATTTTCATATATATTTTCTTTGATATAAAAAAATACGAGGTATGGTTATTAAACAACGAGTTCTGCTACAAAAGAAGTACGCAAATGTGAATCACCAGCAATTGGCAGCTATTACTGTGAATCCCTCTATTCCCAATACAGCGCCTTTTACTACTGTGAACAAATCGGTATAGCCGTACTTTTCCTTCGTCGTAGTTTTTTGTTTTACGGGAAACATATTAAGTGTAAGATGATCCGGCCAAATACGCGTGATTGATGAAACTGCAGGAATTGATGAAGAATTCAAATGATACATTTTACATTACCGTTTAAACATGTGTACCAAATTAATCTTGCATATCACGTTTGACTGAGAGCTCGCTAAAATACAAATTCCTTGAATGTTATGGTTCTAACTCATTAAGAGTGAAAAATTATGGTATGAGGCTTGATATAAGAGTGATTTTTCAATGGAAAAATTACTTCTCTACCAAAATATTTCTCTTCATTTGTTTAGTATCATTTTCCACCAAATTATTTCTTACAATTTTGGAACAGCAAACAATAACAATAGCGGACGAATGGGTATTTTGTGGCTGGTTTTTACGTTCGGCAGCAAGATGTTTCAGTAAATTTAGTCAATTACTTTGTTTTTCTGATTAAACAAATAGTTTACATTTTTTGATTCCAAGAACTATTGGTCAATGCCCTGATTAGCGGAAAAAACAGGTTTTGCTAAATTGAGAACATGATTTTCGAAATAAATCCATTGCTTCGACTGTAGTTTTGTTTTTGGTGTTTAATGGTGAACTCATATTTCATCTATTACGCCAAATAGACAGGAAAATTTCTAATGCTATTAAGGTTTTGATCAGCCACATCCATATGTAAACATTCATGTAAAATATGCATCATTTGGCCACTTATAATCGGCGAACCACTCACAAATCAATTTCATGGAATGGAGCATTTTCAGGATAATATTTACGTAACTTTTCTCGGGTTTTCTATGTAAAAAATAATGTTTAATTATTGTGTGATTATTAAAACAAGTCTATCTATGTGATATGTTGACAGATTACATCAGAAATTAACAAAAAAATCACTGTAACGAAAAAATTGTCAACTGAACAAGAACTCCGTCAAACCGCCTTCGTAGAAACCATGATTTAAGTCCCTCAAAGTTGTGCAATAGATTACAAGTGTAGAGGCTGGCCAAAAGAAGACTTCAAGTTCTGTGTCAAATAATGAAAAGTTGGCGGGATAGAGGAGGGGTATATATTGAAGTATATAACGTATTCGTTCAAGATAAAACATGTGACACCTTTAGTCTCGCCATTTAATAACTACACCTCGTATATTAGTATGTAAAACATGGTAGCAAAAATTAATAAATCGGCTAAATATTGAATATTAAAAGGTCTAGGTCAAAAGAGTTCATAATGGATGTATTCTCTACCTTGTCAAATGTTCTTTTTTTTATACAGATTACATCTAGGAGTAAAATTCGTATTGATAATAAAAATATCAAGTATATGTTTGGAAATTAATTATATTTAAAAAAGGACTTACCGCATGAGGGCTATGATCGTAAAGCTTTTTGAGATAAGGATGTAAATCAGATACTTTTCCAACGTGCATAAGGGATCCCTTATGCGTCGTTTTAGGTCTTCTAAGAGCGCGGGGATCATCTGATCTGTAAAATAAAAACAAACACTGCTTGAAATTAAATTTCTATTTATGGCAAATCGAATCAATTTCATTCATTATATTAGAATTCAGAATAAATTGATAGATATATGTCGTGATGATCTTTCGAAAAAGAAATTTGTCTATATAGAAACAATTTTACAGATTTCTCTTTTACAGAAAATTGATTCAAATAGAAGTAAAGAAAAAAGCAATATATGGAATTGGAATCCTTTCTTTCTTAAATGATAAAAATACAATGAAAATGAAGTAATTATGGATACGATGAAGTTTAATTTCATTAATAGACAATTATTTTTGAAACTATACAAGTGAAACAGTTTTTTTAGATTTATCTCACAAGGAACGTATAACAAGAATTCTTTAAATATAATTTATACCAAAAGTTAAATGGGTATAGTCGGTTGTGTTATTTAGTTATACAAAGTATGCTATTTACATCACCGAAGGGACTTCTGGTGAAATTTCAGTGGTTACACCACCAAATTGCTTTGTATATGAAGTTCAACTATCAAAATGGTTTCAAAAATTTTAGAATAGGTTCACATTGAACAACAGGATAGTAAGTCAAATTGTCGAATAATCTCAACAGAAGCTAATGAATTCATAAATATTTTTCAAACCCTAATCAACCACATTCTCTTTTAGATGGAAAGCCTTTCGTTGTTTTACATTTTTATAGAATGATATGGCTATCGGGAACCGTTGCAGAACAATCAATGCAGTGGATTTTTTTTCTATATGTGTTCAATGAAAAGAATAGTTTATTTTACAACCAGTAAGAAAAATTGCATATTTCTCTCAAGTTCAAATCAGGTTAGGGAAAAACAAGCGTTTGTTTATGTATACTTATTATATTAACTAATTTTCAGAGTTATTTCTACCCTGTTTAGTACATTTGCTTATTTGGTAAATTGTGTTTCGGTCGTGCACGGTCCAAGCTTTGCATATTTTTTGTAAATCTGGTCTTTGCAAAATTTCTAGGAACCTAGTTTTAATTATTTTTTTTTTATTATATTTAACGTGCATGTGACGTAGCCATTAGCACGAATAACAATGCATAATTTAATTTTTATACACAGAAATATTAGATGAGGTGAAACGTAACTAATTTGAGTCTTATGTCTAGATATTATATTTTGGAAATAAGTTTTTTTTCTACGAGGAACTGAATCACTTTATTCACTTCACATGCTGAATTTAAAGTTAAATGAAAGTTCGATTTCTTACTAAGCCGATGACGTCTCATGGCGTGGTTTGGACACTCGGAGAAAATATGTTTCGCCGTCAGCTTCGTTTAGCAATGTTGGCAGTTTGGCGGAGGAGATCCTGACATTAGATAACTAGGTGTGAAGCGAGTGTGGTAAATATGCGAATGACAGTCATATTTCGACTGGATAATTCAAACTTGGATTTATTAACACGTTGACTGCCACGGCAAGTTTCAGAATTCCGTTTAAAATGACAATTTGATTTAATTACATTATATTATTGATAACTCAATTTCTAGTGCATAGTTATCATAAAAAGAATAAAAAATGTGTTTTTTTTAAATGATGTTACGAATTATCTTGTTGTTGGCTTCTGTAGCATAAATCTTTTCGCGGAAGCCAACTATTAATTCGTACGCAGACACGCGCATACACGATTCGACCTGTCGCTTTTATAAAGCTAAATAATTTACGTCTTCATTGAATGCAATATGGATAAGAAAAGACCACTGACTCAAAATGAAATTGAGTATTACGCAAATCTAAGAAAGAGGTTTCATTACATATTATAGAGATATATGTACACTATGCTCACAAAATTTTTCAAAATGTATCTTCTAAAATAAAACTGATCAAGTTCAGAGAAGAATTCGTTGTCGCGTTGATTGGAGAAGAGATTCAACCAGCTTCGAAAAAAATGACATTGCAAGAGCTTCATTATTTTAGAGTCTACCACCTACCGAAACAAAGCAGCGTGCGACAAAGCCATGTCGTATATGTACCCAAGCAAAAAAACCTAGAGAAACGCATTATTTCTGTCCAGCATGTAAAGAAAAGCCAGCCTTTTGTGTGGAAGATTGCTTTAAGAAGTTTCACAAACAATAAAATATCATTTTTATTTCAACTAATTTTATAATTATATTTTTTGTTCGTTTTTTAATAAATTTTCTTTTCATTCAAGCCAGCATTGATTTTTTGTTCTTTTCCCAGAAGCCATCTATCGATATATTACGAGTTTAATTGTAGCTGCACAAAAATGGCAAGTAAAGACAGGACGAGATAAATCGTAGTTAGCGTCCTAGAAAACCTGGAAGTTGGCAGTCAACGTGTTAATGTTGGTTGAATGTCACGTAGAGCCGAAGTAACTTGATTCCAATAACTTTTCCAGGTGTTACGATTTAGATTTTTTATGTATGCTTTTAAATCTCCAGGAATTTGGAGGTTAGTCATGGAGGTGAGAGTGTCTTCTTTTGGAAGGTAATCGGCTCTTTCGTTACTTATAATACCAACGTGAGCAGGTATAACCCATATAACATTTATGAAAGTATTTTGATTTCTCAATAGTTCATATATGTCATGTATATCTTGGACTAAAGGATGTCTGGTGTACGCATTTTTTATGGAATTTATGGCAGATAAGGAGTCTGTGAATATTGCTAAGCATGAATTTGTATGCTGTTGTGCATGTTTAAACGCTTGTAATATTGCGAATAGTTCACCAGTGTGAACACTATATAAAGAGGAGATTTTATAGGATTCGATGTGTTTTTCTAGTGATGTTACAGAGTATCCAACTCCAGCTTCTGTCTTTGAGGCGCCCGTGTAGAGGACCACGTTGTACTTTCTACTACTACTCAGCATTTCAGAAAAAGCCGACCACAAAACATAAGAACTGGTTTCTTCCTTATTAAATTTGCAGAGGTAAAATTTTTAACCAGGGTGGTATATTCGAAAGTAGTACTGGTCTGGTATGGGATAAGTTTATATCAGCAAAGGGAGAGGACGTGCCATTAAATTAAGTGGAGGTTTATTATGTTGGGATGATATTATCAAAGGATGCACCGGATTTGACGGATTGGATGAGATAGAAGCTGCGTAGGACCGAAGGAGGTAATTTTATTAAAAGAACTCAAATAACGTTTTTCATGTCATCAATTTGTAATTTCCGTAGTTCGTCTACAGCATGCCCTTGTAAAACCTATGGCTAGAGCAGCTTGAAATTAAAACCAAAAATGCAATTTCCAAAAGATTTCTTTACATACCTAATCAACTGTTTCGGGACATATTTTTTCCGATTTTCGTTAAGAAAAATTTTTCCGTGTTTTGATATATGATCACAGTTTTTAATAATTATTACAATTTCCTTATCATCAAGAATTGAGACAATGATGTTGATGGTTTCAAATTCACCTTGACTTGCACTTCTTCAGTTACGAAATTACTTTCTTGGTCTTGATATGCTTGATAACAAATTATTATAAACATCGGATACTATTTGAATATCTAGAGCTAAATTATCAAACTATAAATTTTGATATTCCATCATAAAAAATGTATACATGGCGCGCTAATCGTCGTCAACATGGAAATCGTGCCATATCAATTTGACATGTAATCATTCCTGGTTAATTGGATTGAAAGCATTGAAAAAAGTGGCAAATTTTATAGCATACATAGAAAAATACAATGTACAAACAGTGAGCGTGTACAAACTTTCGGGTCATATATATGATAGAAAACTTGGACTTACCTATGACTGTCCAATTGATTTCTATCATTAGGCGTCAGGTCTTGGTCTTCCGGTTGAGTAGATATTCTTCTAGATTTGTTGAAACTAACATCAGAATTTTCTTTTTGATAGTGTTTGGTATCTGTGGGTAGAGAATATTTCCGGAACTTTGAACGGTGTGCATGGTGCCCATGATGGTGATGTTTACTGAAAAGTAGAGTTAGGAAAGGTTAATCTGTAATATAAAGATATTTGGTAGAGGCTTCATCTAAAGGAAACTCTTAGAAATTCTTATATATGCGAGGGTGATAATCGTTTGCAATTTTGTAATATAACAGGAGAAAATTTTGTTTGAACGTAAATTGCGTAACAAACTTTAATATTAACATTTTTGAGTCGGCACCATCTTAGAATCTAAATATTTCTCTCCTGTCGTGGCAATAGATTTTGCATTCCATTATCAAAGAACTATCTAATTGTTAAACTAGTTAATAACAATGTCTTTCAACTAATTGATTAACGAGCGCTTCGCTCACGTTTTAGTAACATATGAAAGTATGATGATGATAAATCAGGACTGTACGTTGGACGTTCTACTATTTTTCAATGAAAATATTCCAGTTACGTTTCTATTTCTTTCTCAACGTGAAACCAAATAAAAGAGAATGGCTATTGCTGGAGATTAAGATTAGCGCACTCCAGCTTTGAAAAATGTTCACGATATGTCTCAGTATTCATGCTTTTGGACAAGTTTAAACCGTAATTTTCCAATTTCGACATAATCGGAACCAGCTTTAAAAACCCTTATAATTCCAGAAATCCAAATGTACTGAGTTTCACATTATTATTTCTGTGTGGTTACACCTTAATGATGTTAAGTTTTTACTCACCGTTTTTTCTTATCTTTAAGACCGTCTATGTCAAACTTATCAACGTTTTCATTGTGTAAAAAAGATACTTTTCGTTCTGGAGAACCTTCAATGTTTTCGCGGTTGAGATAACTGCAGGGGTCAGATAACACGCATTCTGATTCCGAATCAGATTCTCGTTGGGAAGTTGAATGTACGTTACCTGAAACAAATTAAAATCGTCAAACGTGTAATGAAATTTATGAAAATAACTGACTGAGAAAAATTGTTTATTATTTTTAGCACAGATAGAAAAGCTTCATTATTATTTTTTCATTGTTTCGACGATCATTGTTATGGATATCGATGTTTCTGTTATCAATTTCCTTCAACTATCAATGTCACCACAGTAGCTAAATCAAGCGTCACGGGGACCTAATAGATTTTCAAGTTTAGATGGGTTTATATTATTTGAGAAGAGTTTCTTTGATTTTCTCAAATATAAAAAACACTGTTACTTTAATCTGAATATATTATTACTTTGACTTCTCTGGTACGAGGATGGTCTCAGAGGTACCTGGCCCAACAAAGCAAACTTTGGAAAAAAATATATTCATTTTTCAACCTTATCTCCTTTTAGCTCCATACACTTTTTCCCCTTTTTATAATAAGAATCGTCAAGCTCCTCAAAAAAGCCATTAACTGCCGACTTCACGTCTTCACTGTTGGAAAATCTTTGACCGCCGAGCGATTTTTTCATGTCTTGGAACGAACATTAATCCTAGAGAGCTAAATCTTGCGAATAGGATACATTGGGTATCAATTCATTAATTTTGGCCATTGCAATAATGGATTTGTTAGCTGATGCATTTTCTCGATGCAACAACACTTTATTCTTATTCAAATGTTAAGTTCGCATAATACTCCGCCGTTACTAGTTTTTCTTTGTTTATGATAGTCACTGAAAATTATCGCACGCGAATCCCAAAAAACCGACGCCATGATCTTGCCTGCAGATGGAATGGACTTTGCCTTATTTGGAGCCAGTTCTCCTTTTTATTTGCAATAAATTGTTTTGATTATTCTTTTGTTTTTGGTGTGATGTGATGTACCCACGTTTCATCTATAGTTATGAAACAAAAATTCGGCTATATGTAACATTTCCAAACACTGGCTGTTTTTATACCATTTTGAGCAAACGTGGCACCTATCTTGTGCACAGCATTCTCATGTCTAAATTTTCAGTTGAAATGCGATGTAACGCACTTTTTGAAATGCCTACTTTGTCTGCTAGCTCGCGAACTTTCAGTCGACGATCATCCAGTTCCGCTTTGTGGATTATATTCAACATTTCTAAAGTTGTCACCACAATTGGTCGACCGCTGTGATGCTGTTCTTTGAAGGTCTAATACCCAATATTTTACTGTTGATAATGAAGGAGCAGTCTCACTCAGAGTAGAATCTAGTTCAGCTTTTGTATTGGTTGTGCTAAGGCCTTTCAAATAAAAGTATTTTATAACCTAACGATGATCAATTTTTTCCATGTTTACAAATTCATTGAAAATGTTCACTATTGATGGCTGCCAATCAAATACTAAACAACATGGCGTGTCTTCAAACTTGAAATATATGATTATAGATTGTGGAATTTCTAGTACAGTGTTATTTTTCAAGCAACTATCTCTAGGTCATATTTTGAATCAGAACGAATCATTCCATTCAAATTTGACAGTTCTGGAGAATTGTTAATGAATTTGCAATCATTTTATAAGAGCAGTTTCAAGATTCGACTTCAATATTAGCTACAATTTCCTTCTTATTTAGTTTTGATCAGACATTAGGTTGGAACAGTCGAAATACTTGTATGAATAAAATGGTATCATTAGTTTCTGGATTGACAAATCGGCCCAAATAGCTAATGAAATTACTAAATCATTAAACAAGATTCCTCAGAGAATTAAAATGACAACAATTAATGATAATAAATTAAAAAAATAATATATAATTAATGAAGTATAAATGAGAGAAACTCGTCACCTCATTCCAGATTTTAAGATCCTGCATGCATCATAACGTGCGATTGGGTGACAAACATATAAGATCTGATATGCTTACTATGAAAATCAAGATTCCAACGTCAGAAAGACAACAAAGGTGCAGACAGAACAAATCGATGGGTACACAATATTCATAATAGTTAATTAATGGAAACTTATATTTCAACAAGCCTGTGTTTACATGCTTTGTTGACTTCAAAGAAGCCTTTGATAAAGTAAGATTGAAGGACGTATCAAAGAAAAACAATATAGTTCAAAAATATTATTAAAGAACTGAACATCGGAAATATAACGAAGTTCAAAACTATAGCAGGACTCTCCAAAGAAGCATAAATTATGACCAAGGTACGATAAATATTAAACAGGGGGTTGAAAGCAGTCTCTGTTAATAATATTTCGAAAATTGAGTAAAAGAAGTTGACTTTACATTAAAATAATATTTGTAGTACTCGAGGAAGTATGCCTATGTGAAACTGAATGGAAAAGAAATCCCACAAGGTGACGAAGTCAAATATCTGGGTATGCATTCGTTCTCAAAAACTATACTCATTAAATCATGCCTAGTAGGAACATTGGAACGAAAAGTTTCGTTAGATTTACTTAGTTAGTAGGAGAATGTCTTTAAATTGCCATACCTATTACTTAATATATACCTAATATTGTTAAGGTTGTATAGATAGATTGTAATACTAGGAGAAATTATGAAAAAATTAAAGTTTGATTGATACTAAAAACAGAAAATAGACTATTTCAGTTTTTGAAAAGATAAATAAACTGAATAAGGTATCGTTCAACTTCTATTTTAAGTTATTATTCAGAGATTGACTTAATTTGATTGTAACATGATTGAAATTTTTTAAATTTTCTACAGGGTGAGACACAAAGAGATAGCCTGTATACAAAACGAATAGGGTAAGTTTATAGTGATTTGTGTGTTTATTTACTTTATAAAATGTAATAAATATATCAAATTGGTATTCTTTATAAAAATATCTACAATCCGAACATAAAAACAGTATCACAAATCAAATGTAGACAAAATTAGTTATACTAAAAATGAAATCTCTCAACGAATGAATCATTTGAGTCAGTTTTATGCGTGCAAATTTCCGTTCTACATAAACTCCCGTATTCACCCCATTCAATTATTCCAAAAGCCATTTAGTGATACACGTATTATGGCAAGCTTAATATTTGAAAACGTTACGTTCATTTCAAGATATTGAAATTTATTCGGAGTACTCAACTTATACATAATTCATCAGTTTGTTTTGTGAATCAAGTAAAAATATAATTTTTTTCCGGGGAAATAACCGCTAAACTAAAAAAGAGCATACGTAATTGATTTTTTTAACCAGAAATTGAAAAACTGTTGCGATAATGCATGATACAATAAAACAATGTTTTGATGTTTTTGAAAAGTAATTTCAATTAAACATTGTTATGAATTATTAAGTTATTAACAGAAAGAATTATTAAAGTTTATTTGCTTTTAATCTGTACAATCTTGTTGATTATATTAAAAGTATACTTATTGTAAATATTTCCATTGCTTTACGGACGAAGCTAATTAGTTTCTCATATCGACAAGCTTCTAAACCTCTTTCTAAGTTTTTAATTATTTGCCAGTTTTATTTTGTAATTTTTACGATGAAAGTAGCTAGCCACACAATATTTTATATGTGCCCAAGTGAGCTCGTCGAATTCAATTCGCTAGCGAATACTAGAAGACCTTTTTTTCACATATCACTTCTCTTTGGTGGACGAAATGCAGTTACGCACAAAGTTTTACCAATAAAAATATCTACCTCTTCCTCCAAACACCAACCAGGAACTGCTTAACAGTTTGCTGCGGGTTAGGTTCCCTCTTTCACCCTTCGGGCTCGCTCTTTCATAACTACAGCTTAGAATCGTTGACCGGTCTAGGTCAGATTTTTTGGTGAGAGAAATCCTTAATAAACGAGATTCCAGTCCTTCTCTTCTCTTAATATCTTCCCCAATAGATCGCTGGTATGTTAATGAAATTTCTTTCCGTTCATCTTGTATCTTTCATAGTAGAAAAACTTTTACAGAGTACTCCATCGCAGTAGAGGCATTCGGGCAGATTCCTCTTACCCATCAAGTAGAGCGCAAAATACCCATGTCCGCAAAGAAATTGTGTGAGGTAATACCCATCTTAGACACGGCGTCTTTCTATCCAAGGTTTCACGCCTGGTATCAATCGCTTCGTCCACCTTTTTTTGATCTTTCTTCAAAGAATTCTTCTATTGTGCGACTCCTTTCCTCTTTTGCTATTCACACACACACACACTCGATGCGGTGTGGTTAGCTGTAAGGGGAATCTGCACCCAGAAGTTGAGCTTAGTATCGATAGTTATTCTAAGAAACTTGGTTGTACTCTTTCACATATCACTGATAGTTGTAATCCTTTTGAATTAACAAATAACACAAAAACACATTTTGAAAAATTTTTGAAATGTTTGCTTTCTGGATTTGATTTAGGCACTCCTTCTAGCTGAATTTATATGCATCATACCCAGAACAAAGTTAGTTTGTCATTAGCTTTTGCAGTGCCCACATGTCAGCCTTCGACTTAGTTTGTTAACAATTTTATCTCACCGCTGGTGAACACTTTATATTTTTCAAAAAAATTATCTTAGTTTATTGCATTCCTGTTTGCGAGACATCCAGTTTTTAAAGTTTAAGAAAAAAATGAGTTGTGAACCAGAAACTTGTCGCGTTAGTTAGGCTAGAATTTTTTAGCGTGAATGATGCCAGAGTTCCATTGCTTTAAATAACTCTGTTAGCGCGATAGTAAAAAGGATTTGCGATTCAATTTCTAGTACGGGAACATTATAATGGATAACTACTTTACATCAATACTATTATCAAGAAACTTGAAGGAACAGCTAAAGAAAATAGTTGTACTGTAACAAGAAAGATAATGAAATTTTTACCAATACTAAAAGTAAACAAAGTAAAAGTTTTGGCTTTGTCAATTTTCCATTCTAGAGACGTTACAGCCAGGAATCATCATATTTTATAAGTTGACGAAAGGTAGATGTAGATGTAATGGACGAGCTAAACGAAATCTATTTTATATCAAAAGGGTACCCAGCCGCACTTCATCTAACGGCGCCAGTCATAACTTTTTATAGTGGAAACTATAGTGTGAGTGATATACAGACGGCACCGGTTATTTTTATGTGAAAAGCAAGAACAAGAGCGTAAATCCTTTTACACTCGAATAATTCGAATAGTGCCTGTCATGTAGAGATGCCTATGGATAATGATCTTGAACTTCTGTAGGAGGAGACGTGCCCTGGTAGCTGATTCCATAGGCTTGCCGTTGTCCAAAGAAATAAGTCGCTATAAATAAACATTCTGGTCGTCGTCGGGTGAACTCGGTGTTCAGGAGCTACGCCTACCTGTCGAGTAGGTCTTATAAAAACTACTCTAGGCAGGATTATGTTAGACAACTCTGAAGAACATATGCCTTGGTAATATCGGTAAAACAGAGTCAGGTCGGTGACCTTTCTTCTATGCTCTAACCTGTCCAAGTGTCTATGGATCGCCTATAAGTCGAACTGCTCTCTTCTGTATTGAGTCGATCATCTTCAGGTTATGCATAGGAGCAAAGCTCCAAATGGGCGAGCACATCTAAAAATGGACGAATCTAGGTTTTTAGAGGATTAGAAGCTGTTGCAAGGTATATTGCTATTTGGTCTTAGAGAGGGCTCCAAGTTTTTGTGAAGCTGCCTTGCCCACGTGATTATGCCAAGACATATTGCTTCCAACCTCAACACACAGCAAACGAATTTGCAGTGATGGTGATATTTTAGGTCCAAATAGGACCAAATCCTGAGATGCAGTGCCAGTCTTCTTTGTAAAAATAGCACCCTGGGTCTTTGCTCCATTGAACTCAATCAAATTGCTTCCAACCCATTCCAGAACGTTTTCAAGAACGGTATCGATAGTGTGCTATCATCGGTGAAGTTATAGATCGGGTTTGTAGTTTTGTCGAGTAGATCGCTGATGTACAGAAGAAAGAGAGTAGGTGACAAGCTGCATACCTGGGGAACACCAGCGATGACGTTAAAACTTTCTGAGGTGTGTGGCAACTATAAAAGATAGCGGATGGTTTGATCTATTATTGGATATATATATATATATATATATATATATATATATATATATATATATATATATATATATATATATTGATCCAGATGTTTCTGGACTCTGTAAAGAGGCAGAAGTTTTTGATATAATTGGCATGAGCTCACAGTAAAGCAGTTAATCGGATATTAAAGATATACGCTGCAAACGATAGAAGTAATTCGGGCAGTGAAGAAGTGACATCTAAAGTGTAGTGTTGGTTATTAAATTGTTTGTAGTAATGTAATTAGTGTGCTTAGTGATATAATAAGTGTGAAACTATAATTGTTTGTGATAAAAGTTATAGTTAGAGGTAGACATAGGGGAAATGGATTCGAAATTCGTCTGCAGAACAAACTCAGATGACATAAAAGAATTTATCTTGTTTATAAAGTCTTTCTCATTACTCGTGCTTCCATTCAGTATTTACTACAAGCAATGGCTCAAAGAATCAAACAAATTTTAAAAAATTGAAAGGGCTTGAAACAGCAAACAATGAAGAAAACACCACATCGGATTTTTGTGCATTTAGTCCAAAAAAGAAAAATCGCAAGTCAAAAACCTGTTGTTTGCTTTGCAGTGCCTCATTTTATGGAACAAAATACAATAAATACTTTATGGTTTTCTTTTCTAACTTTTCATATAAAAATCTGGTAATTGATGTTGCTTTTTTATCATATTGATTCAATTTAAGACTTTTAATATACTTTGGATCTATAAAAGGTAAAATAAGGTTAAAATCCACATTGAGTGAAGAGCATACTCGCGTGTTTTAATGCGACATTAATATAATGAGGTAGCATTATTAAAAACTATGACAAACTTTTCAAAAATAACGGCATTAATTAGTATTTGGTAGGCTTCGACACAAATTGAAGCAAAGATATCCGTTGTGTGTGATAATATATTTGGACAATGCAACAAAATGAAATAACTGTGTTAAACAAAAACGCAAATTATGCTTCACATTCTTATTGATGTTTACTTTGATACATATATTTCTCCCAATTTATTTTCGCAAGTAATAGAGGTTTATAAAATCATATCAATACTTACTGACATCTGTTATACCAACAGGGGGTGAATCTGTAGTGGAACTTTTAGATGTATCCAGATCAGCTTTTTTATCTTGTGGTAACACCCAACCGAGTTGGTGATTTTCTAGAATAAAAATTAAACAAAAACTCTATAGAATTCCTCCTGGGAAAAAGCACTTGAATTTCAACTATGGAAAATTTGAAGAGGATTGTTTTCTGTTTTCCTCATTAATTTCGAAATTTTTTGAAATACTAAAAAACACGACGTTTTGATTACTCACACAAACTATTTATAAAGAATGTCATACTGACAATTTGGTTAGTCTTATTAGACATTTTGGCAACATATCAGTACAGCGTAACTGATAATATATAGTGTGTTCATAAAGTAACGTAATTTGTTAAGATCTCAATTTCTGTTAGGTTTACAGGAAAACGTTGAATAATTTTTTTCTGAATTCAATAATTCGAGCCATCTGCATAATTATTCCAATTTATAACGTATGAAGATGTATCCGATAAAGTTGCTTTTCACAAAATTTAACAATAGTCCGCTAATTTCGAATTTTTTTACATATCTTGAAACAAATGTTAATAAACATGTCAACGTACCGATTTAAAACTTGAAAGTATCAGCAGAGAGGTTAATATTGACACATGACTGTTACTTTTGTGTGACGAAGACAGTACAGTAGTATCGATAGCCAAAATAAGATAACAATGAAAGTGATGTTGAAGTTGAAGAATATTCCATTAATCAACCTGGACTAGTTGACCTTATTAGGATTCATAAATATCAAGTCTAAAGCTGAACTTTTTAGATCTCGCTTAAAACAGATACGAAAGTCATCTTGTCTAAAATCAGCAGTAAGGTTTACTCAGAATTTTTGGAAAATGACGAGGAATAATGCTATCGGAGTGATATCTAGGAACTGTAAACTACCATAAAACAGATTAGCAGTTATTCGTTTATTCTTCAAAATACAGACTGAAATCTGTTTCTATTTGACCAACGAAAATGGGAAATTGTCTATACCAATACGACACACAGTAAATTGTAGAAAAAAATGAATCAATGTGTAGGTTATTGAAATTTACAAAATATTCTTGTTTCTTTTGCCTGTGGGACAGCAGGGCTGGAAAAGATCGTAATGTAAGAAAATAATGGCCCATTTGAAACGAGTCTGCTCCGGGCAACATTATCATCAAATATAAGTGGTTGGTAGATGTAAAAAACATTATTCTACCCCATTTACACAATCAACTGGATCTTGCGAACAATTTGTGAAGGAACTAAGCAAGAATATTGATGCATTGTAGTATTTGAAAATAATCCACAGTTACAATGTGTCTCATTTATCTCAAATACGCATTATCGTAGCACATCAAATTATTAATTTTATATAATTAGATTTTCATATTGCCTCCCGTTTCTTATTCCATAGTAGTCAAGCTAATAAGTAATAACGCGACTGCTGATTTGTTATTTTACGGACTGTTATCAGTTCATCCCCATTATCAGGTATTGTTTTATGCACAATATTTTTTAGACTTTTCCAGAAAGGCAATAAACTTGAAGATCTGGAACATTTTAGCATAATGAAATTTATACTGAACATACCGTTTACACTACCATTACACCGCCTTCCGTCTTCAGAGTCTAAAGGTAAATTATTAACCTTCAATCTGTGTAGTAGTGGTGTTAACAGTGTGTTCAGTATCAATATCACCAACGGTTCCAGAAATTCAAACTTTGTTAACAATAAAGGTTGTTTATGGACCTGTTAAATCAAGACGCCATTAAAATTGCCAGCAACTACATTTTTATTGCAGAAACTAATGAATTTCTCAATATATCGGAATACTTTTGTTCATTAAAATTGTCTTCTACAAGGAATGTTTAATAACAGCCTATAATACCTGCTCCTATATAAACTTACAAAGGATTTTCTAATATCTACAGTTTTGGCAATAGATCTAATTTATTTGTTTAATTCACATTTTTTTCAGTTATTACTGTCTCTATGTATTCAATATACCATCAAATTTTAGACTGACTTACGGCTGCTAGACTCTCGCTTTATATATTAAAACTACCTTCTGGAACCTTCGAATTCTTGAAATCTCGAGATTGCCGTTTAACAAACAAAAATTCTTTCACAGAAATCGTCTTTATAAGAAAACAGTTACATCAAAAGGTAAACAGATCTTTTGAAAAGAAAAAAAAATACCCGATGCACCCACCAAACTTAAGCTTCGGTAATATATTAGAATAGGACCTGCTTCACGGTTTGCTCATTATTCATAGCGTATAATACGAGTCATGGGTTGCTCAGTCGATCAGTAGTAATTGCCACGGATGGTTGTAACTACAAATTTCCAGAGTGCAAAGTAGTAAAGCACCCGCTGTAGTGTTTTCCATACCTACTACTAATAAACTTTACTTGAGAAAATTACAAGACGTGCATACGCGTCAAGAGCGCGAACTATACTATGAACCCAGCGCGAACCTGCGAGTGTAGACTATTAGATTCGCCTTGATTCGCGTGCGAGTGTGTATCGGCCATTATATATTCGTAATCAGTATAAAAAAACTGGTACAGGAAAAAATAAGTTTTGACCCCGGGCACTTACGGATTGAGATTAGATGTATACTTATTACCTGTAATCGGTCCAACCTTAAAAAACTGAAGGTGTAAAGAAACCAGCAAACTTGGTTGTATTTTTAGTAACTTAAGATCATATGTAAAATGATACTACATTTTTATGGTTAGTTATCATGAAGCCATTCTGATCTAATATTTTAAAATATATATAATTTGAAGATTGTAACCGGTTTCGATATTATTGACTTATTTCCTTTCACGTTTATTTAACTATTAGCTTAAAGTGAGAGCGCCCTTCTGAATTTGTGAAGTTTTAGTGAAGTTTGCGTTTTGCGTTACTCAACACGTAGAATAAATATTTTACTAGAGCCTCCGAGCATCATTTCGTTTCGAAATCACTATCATAAATTCTCCCCTTTTTATATTATGGATACACAAAAATCCATTTTGCAGTCATAATTACTTTTAAATAATTCTTTTATAATCGTCGGTTTATGACGATAATATTAAAGATGAATCCTATAATAACACAATGTTGTAATGGAAGGATTTTGTACAAAACTTTGCTAATGTCCAAGGACGTTTCATAAGAATAGTATTATCATTTCTTGTTCGCTAAACATTGTCAATAGTACCTGATGACAATAAAAAACAGTTGATGAAATTTATGACAGAAAAGCCTACTAGTTTTTGATATAAATAATTCTATCCACGATTGTTGTATAATGTACGGTTTTATAATTTTATCATGTAAAACAGTATTAAATATTTTCAATTAAATTTAATTCTGTACATAATATACACCCATATACATGTGTTGCCTGTTTTTCGAATTTTATTATTATTACGAATTAAAACACCAATAGATACACCTTTTGCAACATTTATTTTATATCAGTTTAATCTACAGAGGACAAAAAGTTTGATTTGCCAAAACATACAAAATATCAAAAAAATTGTACAAAACATTTATACAAAAAAATGAACGGTGCTTAAACTAAAACCAGCCAATGAATTTCTGATAGCGTGTGTTGTCGCCCCTCGCTCTAATTACAGCTTCCAATTTGCCATCCTAGATGGTCCCAGACATGCTCTATCGGGTTAAGGTCCGGACTATGTGCATGCCAATTCAGGGTGGTTATCTCGACCTCTTCTGGTACTGCCGAACCACTCTAGCAGCGTGTGGACGGGCATTATCGTGCGTTAGCACAGAGTTGTCACCGATATGAGACATATAGGGCACTACATGGGGTTCTAAGATATTGATTATGTACCTGTCAGCATTTATTCTTCCATTATTCACTGGTACTAACTCCGTGCGACCCTCGAAAGAAATTCCTCCTCAAACCATGATAGAACCACCACGAAAGCTTTCAGTTTGACAAAAATTAACCTGATTGTGCTGTTCACCACGTCGCCTATATACTATACTACTATATACTATCTGATGAATAAAGACAAAATATTGTAGTTTGTATGCTTATTCGGATATTACGAGCAGCCAACAGATCTTTTTGCAGCCCTCAAGCGGTGGTATGCCTAATTCTGAATGTCGTTAACCTCAATTTACCCTTCCGCGGCCTTGTCCAGGTCTTCTGGTTAGCTGCCCTGTTTCTTGGTAGCGAATAACAACTCTGGATATGGTGCTTTGTTGAACACCAATTACCCCGGCGACGTATCTTTGACTGCGGCCATCTTGTGGCCAGATGTGCCACCCCTCCAGAGATTTTGTTCTTTTTGACTAATATTTAACGTTGACGTTATAAACTCTTTGGAATACTCAGTGCGTATACAGCTTCGTTCCATGGGAGGGCGAGTAATTCGTGGCGCGAGGGTAACAGAAAAGGAAAGCGTCGCTGACGAATTTTTTTTCTGTTCAATGTCAAATGCCTTTTAATTGGTAGTTACGCTGCAGTTTTGTCATTTTTCAGTTTTTAGGATAAAATAGATTAGATAGTTACGTATTTTTATTGTATTCGTACGTCTCAATTGTTGTGTGTGAAATAAGTGAATCATGAGTAAAATTGCAAATGAAATTTGAAAACTTTATTTTTTTGGCCAGCTTATACGTAGGTTAATATCAAGGAAATACTTTATCAAAATAAAAAAACGAACAATAATATCACTTTTGCATAAAAAAAGGACCAACTCAACACTCAAAGAAAAGTATATAAATCAGTTGTTCTATAGTATACGGAATGGGTACCTAATTATTATAATAACCTAATTATAAAATAACCTTTCTGGCTTTCTGAGTGGCAAATTGCACATCTGCTAGGATCGGCCCTGATTATACACTCGTGATTAATATCTGTACTATTAATTTGGCACAACTGTAACTTTTAAATTATTAAATGTAGAATTATGCGGTGTGGACACTTACATTTATAATTCAATATACATACTTTTAATCGCAGATAACTTACATTGAAAAACGTTTTTTTTTTGTAAACCTAACAGAAATATATTTGAATGATTCGACGATAAATTCGAAGAGAATAATTATATAAGGAGAATAAATTGATTCCTTACCTGTTTGGTTTACCGTATCAGATTGTTTCAATTCCAATGTAGGCGATTCGGTTATTGAGCCCGTTGGGGTACCGAGGTTGGAGGGAACGGGCGTCGTTGGTTGAGAAATGCGTCGTTTCATCGACTTCGAACCAATTTTAAGCGGAGCATACATGTGTGGGTAAGCATGTCGGTGATCTGTAACAAAATTTTTTTATATAACAAAAACGTATAAAAAAATGGTTCTGTGTTATTATGTGTGTTAAAATTACATTATTGCAATTTTTTTCTATTCTAATTGATAAAATTATTGGAGAATAAAAAGAATTATTGTGCAATATTGCAGAAAATATTCAAACATTTTGTAACGAACGAAACGAAACTATTTCTTCAAATGCGTATAAGAATTAGAAGAAATATTTTATTAAAAATTGATTTATAAACTAAAATGTCAACTTCTGCGTTCGATTGTACGCCCTCAGTAGTAAACAGCTTTAGCAGAATATAAAGAACAAAATTTGTTACCGACTAAATCGGATCGTGTGTATGATACAGCATTACATACACTGCAGACCAAAAGTTTACGACCACATTAAAATAACATAATTATCTATCCATTATATGAAGCCTCCAAAGATAAATAAAAGAAATGTACACCTGCATATTGTATTATTAATATCAAATATGCAAAGATTTAATTTTTCAATTCACATCCAAGTTATAGCAAAATAAACATGATAAACGTTGCGTTAGGGCCAGGTGGTAAAGTTGTAATATTTTTATGATGTAATTATAACTAATTGCTTTGCTTTTATTCACCATCGGTCATTAATAAGGATTATTTAACTTCAAAAAACATGTGTTCCCGACTTATCATTACCTGTTGTTACAAGGGTTTGTTCACAAAAAATCTCAGTCCAAACTTATGGTGTAGGCAATGGAGAAGTCTTTAAATTAAAGTGAAATAGATTATTAACAGCAACAGAAATCCGCTTTGGAGTAAACAGTGGGTAAAGTAAAACGACGACTGAGAGTTGTAAAGTTGTATGATGCAGTGGGCCCCTGCCCATCAAGATTGGACTGAAGAAGTTCTTCGGACCGATGAATCCAAGGTTGAGCTATTCGGTTCAAAACGAAGAATTTACGTTCGATGCAGTGCCCAAGAAAAGATGATTCAAACTGTGTAGTCCCAACAATAAAGTATGGTGGTGGCTCAATTAAGGTCTGATATTGCTTTTATAGCTATTGAACTGAAAATTTGATCAAAAATTATGATAAAGGATCAGTACACAAAAAGTTTAGAACAAAATTCCGCTCCTTCGGGTTTGCGATTAATTGGAGATGAATCCATTTACCAACAAGACAATGATCCCAAGAATAGTTCCAAATAATGAATATTTAAAGGAAATAGAGGCACAAGGGATGCTAATAAACATGGTTTGTCCTCCTGAGAATCCGGATCTCGATCCCATTGAACTTATATGAGAAGAGGTTGATTGGAACGTCCGTAATTTTGGTCTATCTTCGCGAGAAGAATAAGTAATGCTTCATGCAAAGGTGGAGCAATATATCACAAGATTTTTAGATATTGAAACGTGGTTTACCGAAAGCACGTAACTGATCAGTACTTTATCATCGATGCTTTCTATTAATTTTCTCATTCTATTATTAATAGAGATTGAACAGAGTGGAGTGGAGAATGAAATTTGTAAACATCTTTTCACAGTTTTACATTTATAATAAGGAAGTTCCGTTACTAGAGAAAATATGTTGGCGGAAATGATTATCCTCGTCATAAAAACTGCAAATAAAAGATAAATTCCAAGAATGTTGTACTACTGGGAAATATAAACTTAACTTTGGGGCTTCCTACAGAATATTACCTGAAGATTCAAATTATTAGACTAAGCAAAATCTACCTGAATAATGTAACACCGTAGATTTATTTCCACAAAATCCTTTCTCCAGCCGTAAATCAATACAGCAATGAGTTATAATTCCTCTCGAAGTCCAATAAATTTACCGGAGATTAAATCTTTATAAAAATAAAACTTTATCGGAACAAACTGAAGTTGAGAAAACTGGCTAGTAATATCATTTAATTAACTATGAAATATCAAAGAATGTCTCATTTCGCTCCTTAAAAGAAATAAAAATCAACGCAATTTCAATCTGAAATCGTTTTTCATTCTGATATCTCATTTTCTTTAAGTTATACTCAAAGGAATCGAAATAGATTATATTCGATGTAATAACCTAAGTTTTTCTTGTTTATTATGTTGTTGCGTGTACTTGTTCCTCTTGAGATATTTCTTATTTCTTCAGATGTACGACTCGATTTAAGTCATATATTCTGGCTTGAGAGAAAATTCTGAGGTGGGTTAATTATGTGCAAGTTTAAACTTTTGTTCTATATACCTACTTCGATTTACTCAAATTCTTCATAAGACTCCAAATCATATTTGAGATTCTTCTGAAATCAAACTACTAAAATGAGTGAAGAGATTGAAATATTATATCGAACGTGATAATTGCTCATAGACAATGTTTAAAAAAACGTACATGTAGTTGTTTTTTTTATTCAATATTCTCTTGTAACAAGTTATATAATAAAAAAATTAGTATACACCAAAAACTAACATCATTGACGTAAATCTTGGTACAATTGGTATTTTATAATGATTTACATAACACTAGTTTGTAGTAAATTTGTTGACGAAGAAATTTTAGCTGTTTGTATATTTCTGATTTACTAAAAAAAGTAATCATTGAGTTATAGAAAACTAATGCTTTGCTCTGGTGTGTAGACTTTAGACAATGACATATCAGTCACCAATAATAGTCAGACATCATATTCGTATCCAAGAAACACTGGTAGACCTCTTCCACATTCTCCTTGCTCTTCCCTCGGAGGTCCCAAATTTTCCGGAAACCTGTCCAGGTGACTGTGAGGTGTATTAGGTGCTAGACAAATTTGGGGCTGCGCAATAGCCCACAAATGGAGATATGAGATCGAATTCCAGTGTTCTGGACTGTTTCAAAAAAAAAGGATTTCAGAATAAAAGTGTAGAGATTTACTTAACCTAACTAATTCGCAAAATCGCATTTTGAATGCTGTTGGTGAAATTTTACGACGACATATCCAGACAAAGGTGTTTGATAATAGAATTTATCCAGTTAATGATAAAATGTATGGAACTTTCAGGAAACCAAATTGAAAAGTTGCCTGCTTAGATTGCAATGGCAATAGTTGTACCAATTCTCTACCTATAATCCGGTTGAAGAAGATCGATGACAACGACAATCATTTACAATAACAAATGATTATTTTTTGTTTAAATTTTTGTATAATGAATAAAATAAACTTCTTCCAATTCTTCTTGGTAAGCCGCCAACTCAATGTAAGCTGGTGGTGGAGGAAAATCCCATAGAACAAGTTATGCAATTCAGATATCTTGGCATAGACATATCAAGTACCTACGACCCAGTTAAAGACCAAAGAAGCCAGATTAACAAAGCATCCGCTCTATCAGGATGCCTGCGAGATATAGTCTGGTCCAACCCGAACATGCGCAAATATAGCAAAATTAGAATCGACAAGACTTGTATCAGACCCATCATGACGTACGGCACGGAAGTCCGCGAAGACACCTACAAGACGAAACAAATGCTGAGGGTGGCCGAGATGAAAACATTGAGAACAATAGTGGGGAGAACAAGAAGAGACAGAGTAAGAAATACAGATGTCAAAGAGCAATGCGGGATACAAGACATTGTGAGATGAGGAAGAGAACGTAAGAGGCAGTGGTACAACCATGTAAGACGGATGGACGAGAACAGACTTCCGAGAATAGTCCTAGAAAACAACCCGCCCGGCTCAAGGCCTCCCGGGAGACCACCTAAAAGGTGGAAAGATAGTTGGCAATCCACCTCTCAGGAAAAGATGCAGAGGCAGCTTCAGAATTAACAGATCGACATATCTCCAGGAAGTAGAAGAAGAAGAATAAAATAAACATTAAATTTATATATGTAATAGATTTTGAGCCAGTTTGCATGTTTTTCTTTTTTGAAAAATAATTAAATTGATATTTAAGTTACGAAACAAATATAATTTAATGTCTGCATTTTTCCTCTATCGTTTCATTAAATTATTGTTACCAATTGTTGTATGTAATTAAGAACAAAACTTTTTTAACTTTGTTATTTGAGCTTTTAACTATTCAGTCGAAAAGGTTTTACTAAAATTCATTGACTGGTCTCGGATTCCGAGGTTACGGCATAGAATAAATAGCGCTTTATACATAAATAAAATAGGTAATATCCCTCCATATCACTCAATAAATTCTCCTTTTAAACATCTGCAAATGTAAATGGTAGAACTGTAACTACATCAACCCCTGCATTTGAGAATTATTTTCCAGAAATCATTGTTTGCTTACGACGACTAATGTCAGCTACCCGAATCCATTATTTTCAGACTGTTGGTGAACCTTGTTTCTTATATTTAACCACTCATTAAATCTGAAACATCTGGATCGTTAAATAATAGAAGATCTTCTACAGATAAACAGCTAACATTCGTTACACGTAATACAACCCTCGGTGAAAATCCCTTTAGGCCATTGAGGTTGTTACACTAACTTGCAACGTTTACGTTGCGTGGTATTTTAGTGCTATAGCAGAAATCTTCAATGTTTTTAATGGATTTCCTGGTAGTGTAACGTATATATTATTGTTTGCAGAAGCATTTTCATAAAATTAGAAACTTCTTGGTAATAGAATAAACATTTATACTAGAAGTAGAATAAACAGTAGCGGGTTCTAAAAAAATTGAAATCTTCTTGGGATGAGGATTATTTGTTATATTTTCACATAATGACGTTATTTGTTTTAAATTGATAATATAGGACTTATCGAAAAAAATAATAAACTTCTGAAACTGATCGAGTTAATCATCCCTGCCAGATCAGTAGAATGGGTTTAATTTGTCTATGGTTTTTTATGAACTTCAAAAATTATTATTCTCCTTAAATGGGCTAACTACTATTAATTCTCATGAGCAGCGTTATTGATAGACTACAATCCTGGAAAAATTAATGCACAAAAAAATAATATAAAAATGAAAAGTTCTTGTAGAACATGTTCTAAATTTGAAATTTCCACCGTAAAAACGTTGTTGTTAGGATTATTCAAATAAATTTCCCATCGTTTATCATCGTATAAAAAGGATGTAAAATTTTGTGGGTTAGGTCTGAATGTATTAAGCGGTATTAAAAGTACAGAAACGTGAAGTCGTAGCCAGGGAAAGATCAAGAGGGCATGATGTCCCCGAAATGAAAATATAGGTCATTATTGCTAAATTCCCCGAAACACAATGTAAAAATCTTATGGCAATTTGTGAAACTATTGTTGCTATATTAGATGGACATGGATTTCACAGTATTGTCTAATATTTGTTGGGATCAATTCTTTCGAATGGTTTTTATTTTTTTTTTGTTTAGGAATGTTGCTTCCAGACATAACACGATTAAATTATACAACAAAATAATGGTTCAAAATTTGTTGAACTTTTAAGGATAATAGTACTGAAAACGACAAACTATATTCCACCATTTTAAAGAGTGACACATATTGTAGAGAGATTTCATACGCTAATCAAATTACACTTTACTAAAAACTTGTTTTTAATAGATGTTGAGTTTTTTAATATCGACAAAAAGACAAAGATTCAGTATTAATTCATGAAAAATGGGTTCTAACAAACATTGTTGAATCTTCTACAAATTTGCAAAAACAAACTTACACTCACTCTATAAAAGTCACATAAGATAAATTCATAATAATTGAAAAAATCACTATCCTTTTATATTTTTTTTTATAAAAATAATTGGTTTATTTTTTATTTTCTGAACTAGTTTTCGTTTTGATTTGACTCCGTTGATAAAAGGTTCGTTCTAAACTAAAACGTTTTTAGCTTCAAGGTACCAGCAGGACTGTAGTTTATACGAGGGTTGCCATTGAAGTTCTTACAATCGAACAATAGTTGACGTAAATGAGTTAATAGTGAACATTAAAATGCGTAGAATCGGTTAGTGCCACTATTGGTAATGAAGCACCATCTAGGCATTCCAAGAATTATCGATGCTGTTTGCAACATAATTAAAGAAGATCGGCATATGACCAGTATAGAAATAGAGGTATCTCTTAGTATATCGCAGACTGCAATACAATTGATTTTGCATAAATATCTAGGTGTGAGAAACATATGTTCCAAATAGATTCCAACTCCCATAAATCACGTCAAATAACTAAATATCTGAAGGAGAAAACCATCTAATAAATGTCTCATTGCTTGTATTCACTCGTTTTATCGCCTTCTCCTTATTTCTCACTGTCAAACAAAAGATGCGCGCTACAGCAAAGAAAAAACTTTCAGAACCTCGTTTCCATGATATCAGCTTCAGAATGGAAAAATGTTTCCCAGAGTTTGTTACAGCGAATGGAAATAAAAATGGATAAATCTGTAGGGCGAATATTTCTAAAAGCAATTCTATTTCACTTTTTGTGAAAATTTAAAAAAGGAAACTTCCTATCTTTCTCTAACAATAGATAATAGACGAGATCAACACTATCGTCGTAGATTAAAACGACGTTATTGGCATCAATGCAAGTGATGAATGTTGTCGCTAAAACAGTTTCATAGGCGGGTTAACAGGGATTCCATAAAACGTTTGTGTTTGTGATATTAGTGGTAAGAGCTCCTAAATTTACTTTTTTGAAATTTCATGTAATTTAGTTTGAAGGCAAATAATGAATGAGTGTAATAAGTAATAGTGTACCGGATTTCAAAAATAAATGTCTAAATTTGTGATCAGGAGGCTAGTATGTATAAAATTGTTAAAACAAGCGATAGAATAAACTATATTGGTGCTTCTAAAGCTGATAAAATAGGATTAAAACTAATTAATTTAGATTTGGAACAGGTCTTCCTTCCTCGGTAGTGAAAAAAAAACAGAATATGCTGAAACTTGATAATTGCATGGAAATTTCATCGACCCATAGTTGTGAATCTGGGCGAAGATATTACCGATGAATATGAAGGAAGATGACATAGACAATGCAAGGTCAATGGAGGTACTTTTCATCTGCTAACATTTTTTATATCCAACTAGCAGACCCGGCCATGTGTTGCTGTGGCTGAGTGATTTGATTTGCTCACTCTTCTTGTTCAATGACATTATACTGGCATCGAGTTGTTACACGTTCTTCACAATTGCCAATAAAATAGATTTGAAGAAATTTTGGATCTTCATTTGGCATTGGCATCAATGATCCAATTTTATCATATACCTGGCCTTGAATTCAGAATGTTATCTCAAAATTACGACCATCAGTTAACAAATCACAAACTTTGGATGCTCCAAACGACGTCGTTTGGAAGCAAGAATTAAATTTTCGTGTCTTACGCAAAAATAATTTTGATTCATTTGAAATGACAGAAAAAGGGGATTTCAAAGGTTCAGGTGGAGTAGGGAGTGGTGACAATACAACATTTCCTGATATGCAACACATGCCGAGTATTTCATTGCGAAATTTTAACGCCTGACAATAATTGCATACTTTTTCCACCGCACCAATAGTAACTTTGGAGTAATTGATGTCTGGTCCATAATTAAATGCAAGACGAACAAATGACCCACGTGTTACTGCGCGGTTGGTTCGATGATTTTCTCGGTTTTGTTCTTTATGTGTTGTTGATGTGTCAACCTGGTTCTCAATGCATTTTCTTGTCGACAAATATCTGTGCTGTGCTGTGCGAATTTTTTGAGATGCATTTATTTCTGCTCTCTGTTCGACTGATTCTTGATCTCTTTCAACACGTGCACATTGAGTCTTCTTGCTAAGGGCATTAAGGTTGGATTTTTTGGGTGGCATTTTACTAAAAATAGTAACTGAATTTTCAATGTGAATGAATTTCGCTGTTCTCTGAGTTTGTAGATTATATATTTGGATGTATTTATATAACCGTAATTTAGAAGTAAAAAAAATATTCGAAGTAATGTACGCAACGAAGACAAAATGAAGAATAATTTGAAAGAAGCAGGTGTGTTCTTCCCTAGGGTTTATTGTCGACTCGTTCTGCGGATCTCTCAAGAGCCAATGAGAATTCGCTCCCAAATTGGCGCGTCGTTTTGGGAGCGAATTGGCTGTTTCCCAGCTGGTGCGCAATAGCACACCTTTTAGTCTTTCCATCATGGGCAAAATAAGACATGTATAGTGTGTAATCTAAGAAAATATATCACATTAAAGTGTGGCGACATCTATGAGGTGCAAAGCACAAAATTAAAGAGTTCTCCGTAAAGAAATTCGCTTAAGGCGTCATCTGTTCCAGACAGATTAATAACAACAATCAACGTTGATGATCAGTTTATTATTAATTATTGTGACCATTAATTAAATAAGAACTATCCCATCATTTAAGTTGCACCATATATATGCCAACTTTCATGAATATCAGTTGACTCGTTTTTGAGTTCATTCGGAACATACACACGGATACTGAATTTTTATATATTAAGATAAAAATAAGTGTTCAATCATGTTCAACTAATTATTACTGTTACTGTCATCTCAAAAGAATATTAGACTTTACAACAGGGATATATGAAAATTTGATTATACATTTGAATGTACCTTACTTAAAACTATAAACATTTAAACTATTTTGTTTCAAATCATATGAGAGATAATAAATGATACGACTCGGATATTCAAATTTGTTTTGTCTTCCAGACTTTTTGGTAACAATTATAATTGGAAAATTCGTCAATTTCCTTTGCTCTTAGACACACAAAAGTCTACGTCACTCTATACATTTTTGGTATATAACATTAAAGATCCCGAGACTTATTTTAGAATTATTATAATGATTTCCCTTTTGATTTATTCCATTGATTTGCTTCAGTCGAGATTCCAAAATCATGAAGCCACTTATTCATCTCTCAACATTTCAATTCCGCCTGTGTGTTGCGAAGAGCTTCTATGATCTCTATAAAAATATTTGGAATGGCGCTTTGTTAAAGCTGTATAAGAAGAATCTGAATTAGATCTATATGCTCTCTTGGTATTGCAAACAGGCTTTACTTCCAAACATACACAAATTCTTAAAATCTTTGAGAGAGAATTTTCTCTCTTCTGAATCGTCCCAACCTTATTTAAGAAACTCCACAGGCCAGAAAGGATTTAACGGTTTCGCATTAATGTCAATCTTCGCTAGAATTGAGCGATACCGAGGAGGTAATTTATTTGTTCGCTCTAAAGAAAAGTATAAGACTAAATATAATTTTGATATAAGGTGTTAATACTGTCATGGTTCTTTTATACATAATCATTTGATAAATAACGCCATTCCATGAATTGAAATTGGATAAAATGAAACAATATTGTTTTACTCTATTCCGCCGATATTTTTTAAAATAGAACTTTACATTTCTCTTCTCGTTTTTATAATGTAATGTATCTTATAGTTTGAATTGTATAAGCCATTTTATATAAAATCCAAGCAACCTCAGAACTATGTGGCATTGTAGACCTATATACCCCAAAAAGGGGTCTAACAATTATAATTTTAATTGCTTAGTCGTGTTCGGTGCTAAAAAGACATTAGCCCTATTGAACCGGAATATATGATGCTGACGTAAAATATTATAAAGTCGTTTTCAATGCCAAAAATATTCGTATGTTGAATTGAAGAAGGGATGTGGTGCTTATATTAAATAATGTAAAGGGTAAATTATGATTTGAATCAACTGATTTTTCAATAAAAATCATATTTAACATCAAATTATAATTTTACTGTATCATCCAAAATGATTTTTAATTTTTATTGAAGAACTTGTATAAAAATATTAATTTGGACGCCTTTTCTGTTCCTAATTCGTTCCTGAACAAGACGAAACGTGCTAAAAACGCTTTCAATGGAAGATGAAGATGTGGTTGCATTTAAAAATTGTTTTATGATATATAGATGCTTTCCAATTTCGGTTATATTTATCTATGCTCCCCACCAATCAATTTTAAACAGTTCTCATGTTATTTCCTGAGTTAACATTTTTTTTCGAAATGTCTATTCCCACTTTGTTCTTACATTTCCTCAATCGTTTACAAGGCAAGATTTCTTTCGTTTTCTGTTAAATTATATGACTTTTTAGGTGGGTCCCACATCTAAGCAATGAAATGATATGATGTTAAACTTGATATCGAAAAAGGCATATTTTTTCAAGAGATAATTGCAAATCTTCAAATGCTTAATCCCACTTATTCCATGGTTGTACTGCATCTGAATGAATAGCTTTCTTTCTCTGCAAATTATCCAAGGCAATTGCCACATGTTTTGAAACATTTAGGTAGTTTTTAGCAGCTCGATGCCGATATTCGCAACCTTATTGATATCGGTATGTATTTCTCTTCGGTTTATTTCACATAATTTAAGAAACAAAACACATTGAGAAACTTTATAATTCCAAACAGTTAGTGATAGTGTTCGGACGTACATCACTTGGCAGAACTAAGGGAATTTCAAATGAACAGAAGATACAATTTTGTAGTGTTGATCATGGATCATACTAGATTATTAGAAAATAATTACAAAATGATATATAATTTCCTATTTTTTTGCTTTACTAGCTGTTACCCGCGGCTTCGCTCGCATGGAAGCCATTAAATAAGTATCACCATCACTAATTTTCAACAACATTTCTACGTAAATTCCGAATCCACGTCAATGAAGATGCACTTTCATATTCGTTTTCAGGCTGACTTTTTCAACTCTCGACCATAAACTTGATGATTTAATGCATGTCCGAATTTCATCTGCTGGTGTCCCTCTCTGAATGACTGGGAGGGTTTGTCGGAAATCACCAGCCAATAAAACTACGATTTCTCGCATTATATTAGTACTATCTCGTAAGCCCCGAAGAGTCCGGTTCAAAGCTTCTTATGAGACAGTGTACTTCCATCCCACACTAAAAGATTACATTCTCGTTGCATCGAACTATTTTTACTGAAATTACAAATGGGCGTTTATTCATGTGCCAAATTCAATGTTAATTTTAAAACGGAATGTGCCGTATAGCATCTAACCACAAAAATGACACCTAACCTCAAAAATTCAGTACAAAGTAGTTATAAATTAAACACAACTCAAACTTATGTATCTCTGAGATAATAACTGTAACTTTCTGCAGTTCAGAGGTAGTAGTATAGCTGTTGGTTTTTTCTTAGATACTTCAAACTGGCAGCCACAGAGCAGCGAGTATTAAGAATAATTCAATCAAAAATTTACTAAAAGTTTTTGCCTCTGTCAAGCGTTGTTGATAAAGAGGATGTTTCAAAACTGGAATGATATTTTATTAAACTTCTCGAATTAAATGAGAAATCAACAACATATTTATATCTTTCATAACTTGAAAACGGCTATAAAACAGAAGTGACTACTGATTAATAAACGTAATAAAAAAATATTTGACGAAATAAGTATAGTTCTTCCAATATCAATTGCAGAAGATAGTTATGCGAGTAACAATCAATATTTCATAAATACCCACGGCACTTATACGAATTTAAGAAATGGAAAATAATGTTTACTCCCCATTAGGTAAACATCTAAGAAACCGTCAGTCCCCTTGGACTCATCATCTCCACTGTTTACCAATGAAAACATCGAATCGTTAACATAAATGCATTTCTATTGGACAAAACTGTCGGAAGGCGTATGTACACAATTTCTTTGAATTATATCTACTCGATAGTCTGCGATAAGCAGTGGCGTCACTGGGTGTGATTTATTTATTCATAAATTTCTTTAAATAAATAGAAATATGGCGTTTTTTAGACCATGGACGAATGAAGACAATGAAATTGCACAGCGTAGTGAGAAAAGAGGCAGGTATAAATTTAATAATAAAGATCTAGATATACAAACAGCAAGTTATTTCAAATATATTCGAATCTTTAAAAATAGGAAAATATTCAGCAATCTGAGAATGCAATCATAATAAGAATTGCTGAATTAACTAAAGTAAAGAAATGTTCGATTTATCGAGTAGTCACGAAAGGGGTTGTTGTGGATTAATCACAGAACCGAAAAACATGTAAAGAAAAACTGAAATCAGTTGACAAAGCTACTCAAGGCGTATAATGCCGTCCAATTTATAATGATTCGATTGCCTTTTAACGAATTCTTTCTCGCATAAGATATACAGATTTTCAAAAGCATTTATAAAAATAATAAATTTTTAAAATGAGGTATCTACGGCTATGGTAGATCAAACAAAATTATCGGCCAGGGTTTTTATATAAGTTTTCATAATCTGCAATCGATATTGGAAGAACTAGAACATGATGGAATATAATGTATATTCTCAGGAAAGTCTGAGAATATACAAGGTGTTCTATTCAAAATTCGAGTTTACCTGTAACACTTTATATTAGAAGCTAGCCTATAAAGATTACAAGAAAATTGAAAAAGTCTCCTTCAAAGACTAGCGAAGCACTTATTTTAAAGTTGAATCCGTGACGTGTTTCATAAAAGTTTTAGTACCCCTTGCAACATTTGAATTGTTCTGGGGACGAACTCTAATCGTCCTTATGATTAAAAAAACTATGGCTCTGATCTTTATATTCGACATTGATTGACAAACGGAGTAAGAAACTGCTTTTCTTTTGCTTTTTGTCTTAGCGTCATAACCATTGACTCCATTCTTATTACCAGTAACAATTTTGACAATGAAGGTCAGATCTGCATGAAGCCGATCTTTCAATTCTATGGAATTTGAAACACGATTATTTGTTCACAAGTTTTCACACGTCTTCGTCTCATTTACACCAATCCCTATGAAATTACTCAATCTTTATTAAGCTCTGTCTTTTTTTTTTGAGTCAACTTTAGCACATTTTAATCAATTTTTAAAGTCGAAGGACGCTCCGATCGTTACTTATCCTCATTCGACTTATTTCCCTTTTTAAAGTTGTCTTAAGTATTCAAAGTTACTACTTTACTACCCTAGAGATAGTTCGTGTTTTTCTTCGTCACTTTTCTCAAATTACAGACATTGCATACTCATCACACGCCGTATTTAACATTGATGCATGAATTAAAACACATTTTCTATTTTTAATGGTCGTTTTTTAATTAAATCTTCAATCAGACTTGTGATGATGATTAATTCAGTCGATAACGCATATATTTAAACGTGGAAATTTATCAACAACTAAATAGATATAACGTTGTTATAAATAGACTTTTGAGGTTACCCAAGCTAAGTTGCTAAATTACATGTCAACATACATTAAAGTGAAGTAGAAACTAGGATGAGAATATCAGCTGATAGTATCAAGTTAATAAATAATATTTCCAATCGATTAAGAGATGATTGGAATTTTTTTTCAGAATATATTCACGCAGTAAATTAGCAAATTAGGGTTGCCACATTCCTACAAAATAATTACGAAATATTATCAAAGAAATTTGAATATAATGTAATGTATGCTTGATGATTGATGATTCATTTAAACCACATATATTTATTGTGCTCTGCTCCACTCAGTTCAAGAGGACTGTCTCTGAACCTAGAATGTTTTTATTCCTGATTCTGAATAAATTTTAGGACATCCACCGGAATTAGCGAGTCTTCCTAATCTCCATCCTCCCAGGTGTAAACCTCTGAAATATCTTAGTACTTTGCACGTATCAAGTATGTGGATGAATTTTTCGTTTTCTATCCTGTAGAATCTGTAGTCGTCTTCTTCCATTAGTTTAGTGGCGTTCATGTTGGAGACAATATCTTATTAGATCCACCTTAAATTCATTCTGTAGACTTAGACCTAACCCTTTATGGTAACATATTTTTAGTAGTTACCCCATTTCCGTATAAGTTGTCCCAGCAGTCTAATCATTCTTTTGGTTTTTATAAATTTCTTCCAATAATATGTCGGTGCTGATCTATTTTTTTTGTTAGTTTTTCAACTGTCTCATTACCTCCTACTACCTTAATATGTTGAATCGGTTATTGGTTATTATTGACTAGTTCGTTAAGTATGCCTAAACATTCCCAAACCGTTTCGATACTGATCACTGATTCTATACTTGATTGCTTTGGAAGTTGACCCTTATCTCAATTGCGCAAATCTTGGAATGTGCTTGGAGTTTTGCTTAAGATTTACAGTATTTAGTTCCAGGCCTAAATACTCGAATCCCAGTTATGTCCTTTATTTTAAAACCAGATAATGGTAATCAAATATAAATCTAAATATAATAGCAATACAATAAAGTTTACAATTCACTTAAAATCAGGGCAATTTAGATTTAGATAATAGACAGCCTTACTGTCTGAGCAGATCAGGTTCACTGTATTTCTGGTGGTGTCTAGAAAAATCTGCTCTGATTAAGCCATTCATCCTGGAACCAGGTGTACTACCAGTTGTAGATTCTTCAGTCCATTGTTTTTTGTCACTGATGTGTACCTTAAGTTTTTATTATTAACGGTCGTAGGTGCCATTTAAATACTGACCGCCCTTGGTCACTGCTCATCAAAATGGTAGAACATTCACCTGCAACCTGCGTTTATATTTTCGTATGGACAGTTGCTCTAGCTTCTAATTCGTTAAGGTTACTCAACCTATACACTCTCCTCATGGCTTGGAATTGTATTGAATTGTCCAAAGATCCAGCAGAATTTCAAAGGGCACTAATAAAGGCCGTACTCATACACATGGATCTTATAATAAAAAGAGAGGCAAGGTTTTGTTTGATTTCTCACTTTTGTCCCAGCTATCACTGCCAACCCAGTTCTATGGATGACTTTGTACAGTTGATATAAAACAGTTTTTGTTGTAAGCTTGCTGACATTTATTCTTGAGATTTTCTGTCTTTATGTAGTTATCCACTAATTTTTTCCAACGTTTAAAAGATCGAGAATGAACTATTTGACCAAGTGTTTGACTATCAAAATATTTCATTGAAATCATTGTATCCAAATGCTTCACAACAAAAAAAATTATCGAAGAAATGAAAAGATTCAGTGAACAATGATATTTTTATATTACGTTTTGAATAGACCTCGCTAGAACGTTGTACAGATCTTGCGAAAATCCAATTTTATGTAATAACTGGGAAGTATACCATTGAAATAATTCTATTATGATCACTGATCGGTAAAGTATTATTCAGTTCTTTGAATTTCGACGGCAGTTCGAAAAATGAATTCAGAGTGTCCGCACGAATAATATTTTTCTTAATATTAAAAATTCTAATGTATGTAATTCAAAATTTTCAAGAGAGAGAGAAATGTGTTATTGTCAAAAAATTGTTACAATTTGTAGACAAAAGCTTGAAAAAACTAAAAAACAAGTATAGAAATAACTAAATAAAGAATACAAATAAAATGTCAATATACAGAAGAAAACCACGAAGAATAACAAAATTATAGGTACTAGTAATAGGTACTAATTTCATAGCAAACATTAAACCAGTATGCAGCATGTCCAGTCAATATGCCCTCACATTATTGCGAAATGCGGGAAAAGATAATAACGATTTGATTTCAAATGGCAAGTGATTGTGCATTTTTTTGCATTGTAAAATATTGACCCTTAACTGATTCTGTACGTGGAGTAGGTAGGTAAAGGTCGTGCTCCGCGTTCCTAAGTGGTGCTACGATCTCTCTGAAATTGGAGAAGCGTGCTTACGAATTAGGAATTGATGGGTAGAATTTTATATTTATAGAGCCTCTTTTTGACCATTCTTCTTATGATCTTCGATAACGTGGAAAGGAGTGCAATTGGGCGATAATTCGATACTTGATTTATATCTCTTCTTTTATTGAAAATTCTGAATTAGATTATTAATAATACAAAACCTTGAAAAAAGCGCTCAATTAAATATTTGGCGACTGCGCCCAAACATATATTCTGGCGGAGTCGCAGATTATGTTTGGTTTTTATTTAATAATCAATCAATAATCAAAACAATGGATAAAAAAGGGAGGAGCGGCTCCAACTAAAGTAAAGACCATTTTATCTGTAGTCAAGGACAAGACGTCAGATATTTGAGATGCTTGTGAGATAATTTTCAACGACTATTTAAATTTTGGATAGTCGATGGTTTTTACTTATTTTAGATTCTACAGTAAGTAAAAACACTCAACAGCTAGTATTGTGCGAATTTGGATAAAAAGAAAGTAATGTTTCGTCCAGACAATGCAACAGCTTACAAATCCATTTTTGGAATATGCAAAATGTATTAAAGATTGAATCACTACCTCTTGCACCCTTTAGGGCCAATGGTTTTGAGACAATGAATTGGCGGGGTGCGCGTCGAAAACTACAATTAATGGTTGCGTAAATCATGCACGGCTATAATTTCAAAATTGATATGCATTATGGAATACTGTTATTATGGTTTTTAAGTTAAGAAAGTGATAAAAAATTATTATGATTCAAAAAGTATAAAAAATGTACATAAATATATCTACAAAAGCTTTTTTTGAATCCTGCGAGGTTAACTAATGAAATGTAAGCAAATACGATACATGACAACTCCAATAATAAAAATTGATTGTGTAATAAAAATTTATTGAGTTTATATGTCCGACGAAGTGCAAAGATCAACTCGTATTAGATGGGAAAAATGTTTCGTTAAATTTAAAAAAAGCTATCATTTAGTAAAGTACAAGTAGAACTTGAGTAACTGTATGGATGTATATCTGTGTTTTGTTTACTTATTTGCAAGCGATCGCTGACTGTTTTACTTTTTCAGTTTTAGTCGGGAAGAAGAATTATCAAAAGATGTTATACTTAGTGCACAAAATTCTTATTTCAATTACTATTTACCAGAAACTTATGCTGTTTATTCCAAAGAAAAAAATGAAACCAGTAGTCATGTTGGATAATTTGATAAGCCGAGATTCAGAAACTCAAATAATACAAAAGATTTTAATAGATCGTTACGATTTTCTATATGTAAAATATTATATTTTAAATATTTATCAAAATGAGTTTTATTCTTTATAATAAGAAATTTTGATAATTTTGTTATGATTAAACACAGTTATGTTCACATGATATTTTATTCGACTTAAGAAATATATTGTAACGTTTTTCGTATTTATTCACGCTCTTTTAATCGTGGGGTGAATTAATAAATACTGACTCTTACTTTCGTATTTTATTTACACATTATACAATACACTTAACTTATAATAATTTACTTATAAGTATCACTCGAATAATTTCTGCGATTACTTTACTAATTCGTTCTATTCACTCCGACTATTTATCTAAAACTAAACTTACCGCGCTACATAAACTTATTTATATTCTACAAATAGAACTCTACGAAGTTTTAGAACAAAAAAATTGATAAATAGACTTTCCTAGCCTTCTATAATTAAAAAATCATCAAAGGCGCGTCCGCCATTATTTAAAACAACAGATAAAAGGCGCTGCGAATGCGCCAAATCTTAAAATTATATTTAAAATGGACAAGGCCGGCCTAAGAGCCCTTTCGCAATCTTGTACGTAACAGTATTTTTATGTTTTAATTAACTTTCCATTTAGCTGACGGAAATTTGATATTTGACCACATCGAGCACTTTGATCGATTCAGTTTTCCCCACTGAATACTCCTCTCTTGCTATTAGCTACTATGAGAAACAACTTATAAAAGTGACATTGAACTTGTACATTGCTAAAAGCTCTGTACTCATCTTCGAATCAATGCGAGTGCAGCATCAACTACAAATTTAGAGAGAAAATGGTGAATGAATTGAAATCGAGAAGTATGAATAAAGAATATTGTTACGAACAAGTTCGCAAAATGGTTTCCTAGGCCAGCCTTGTCCAGCTACTATGGAATTTTAAAGATTCGGAGTATTCGCGCGTCGTCTTCCACATTTTTTATAAATGGTGGAAGCGCCTTTGATAAACTTTTTTATTATAGCGGGCGGTTTATTACAGTATTTCTTTTAAATCATTTCTAAGAAAAGTGTATTTAGTCATAGTGTTTCTAGAATTTTGTAGAATTCTATTTGTGGTATATGAATAAGTTTATGTAGTGCAGCGATTTTCGTGTTAAATAAATAGTTGTAGTGAATCGAACGGATTAGTGAAGTAATCGCAGAAATTATTTAATTGATATTTATAGTTATTACGAGTTAAGTGTATAAATAAATTAATAACGTAAGAGGCAGTAATTATTAATTCACCCCACGAATAGAAAGATTGTAAATAAACACGAAAAACGTTACACTATAACTAAACGAAAAATTCTAATGTCAGTATATTATCAACTCCTATTGAAAAGCCTTCAATTACGAAACAGAAACGATTAAGGTAACAAAATCGACCGCTTATTCTTCTGCTATTTAATTGGAGAGCCGACTGTCTCGGATAGAATTTTCCACGATCATATTTTTCTTATACATTTAAGATTCCCTCAAGATCTTTGTTAATTCACCGAAATTCAATAATGCCTCTTCGAATTTTCACCAAGAAAATTAGCAGGCCGTAATATTGAATTATGTTTCATTCGGTCTGCGGTTGTCAGTTACGACAGTCTACAGGTTAACTGAACCATACTGGTAGACTCAAATTCAATTTTGGAATGGAGTCATTTAAACTTTTGACTAAGATATTATTTTGTATCTTTGTGCGGGCAAGCTAAAATTCAAACATTGATATTAATGCTATTTTTAACAGTGCGTTCAGAAATTAAAGGACTCTCAATTATACAAATCTCTAAATAATTCGTGTACTGTACAGTGTGGGTCGTCTAATGTCAGAAAAAGTAAAGATATTCGGTCGTGACTCCCATAAACATCAGATACTTATCTGTAATAATACCCGAATTAGTTTTTGAAATGTACGAAAACTACAAGTCTTTATAGCAAAATGCTTTTCATTCATGTTTATCTTTTAATTTTTGAAGCCAGCAATAATTTTGGAATGCTCTCAAAATCTCTCTCTCTCTCACACACTCAAAGAATAGCCAGAACTCAAACGTATCCAAATCAGGCGAATAGGGTGCATGTTCAGGGACAATATTTTAACTTAAAATTCAACTATCTATTGTGGTATGAATATTTACAGACTCAAGAACTGCAGGTGAACATTTCAGGGGTTACCAGTTTGCTATAACTATATGTTCGTCATCAATATCAATACCTTTTACTTCTATTGTACTACGAAAGAAAAAGCTTTCTTGGTAGACATTTACTTTTTCTCCGTTGTTGGTGTTACTGAATATTCGTGACTCCTGACGGGTAGTAATGTCATAAAATGATATGTATGTATCTTCTTGTACGCGATTCTTACTTGTTATGCCTTTTGGAAATCGTTGAGAGTATGTAGAATCTAACGAATAACTAATTTTTTTATATGAATATGATCATGTAAAATCAATTAACTGTTGCGGGTTCAATATCAAGAGTGCCTCAATGGGTACATCTTGAAATCGTCTTCTATCAAGCGTTTCAATGTTTCCAACAGTACCTGAAGGACAGGATCTACCAACACCAAATGATATCCGAATTCAAAAGAAGACATTTTAAATTCAACCATTCAACTGTAATTAGAGCCTACCACTTAAGGATAGTGGTATTTAAATATGCAGTGTTGCTAGTTTTATCTCGTCTATTTTGTTTATTGTCTATATCAAAATATAGAAAATAACTACTACAGAACGCTTCCAAATCTACTTATATAAGCAAAATAATCTTGAAATGGGAATTTTTAGTCAAAAACAATAATTCCAGTATCTAATCAAGCCTTTATCAAATTGGTTTTAAGAAACCTTCCAGTATTTCCATATTTTGGTATAAAAAGGTGTTTTATTTTCAACTTAATTGATCTGGTATTTGTTTGTTATCTGGTATGGTTTGTGTAATATTCTTCACTTCACCAAAATCTCCTATCAATTGCGTCACTTAGTAAAGTTCAGAAACTTGTGAATTAATCAACCGAAAACAACCCAAAAGAATTACATTCAACAAATTCTAATCAGAGATAGAAAACGGGTGCTTCAGGATTATCTGGATAGACGGTAATAATGGTTGGATAAAGACTAAGTGCTAAAAACCACGTCAAAACTTTACTCCCATGCGAAAAAAGTATAGTTTTGTATTTGGTGGAATTAAAAGGAATTCTTCATGATAAACTATCACCAACCAATGCATCAAGATTGAAGTATATAATGCAGAACTGGTAAGGTAAAACAAAACTTTGAGAGAAAAAGAATCCCTGCTGAACTATTGGAAGTACGTAATTATTTATCACGATAACACCAGTTGGAATACGAAGTTCCACAAACCACATATTCTCCAGATATCGCCCCATCTAATTATCACTTGATTAGTTCTTCGTGACATTGTCTTTTTGGGAAGCATTTCATCAATGAAAAATGTATCAAAAATTCCTTGACTGAATTATATACACATATGTCACATACATACTCAGCATTTAATTTCATTTATTTTAGTATATTTAATTAGAATTGCAAATCAAATATATAAAAAAAAATCTAATTGTTAATATGATAAAAAGACGAAACACTTTTATTTTTAAAACCCTGTTTCCTGGACTATTCACAATTCACAGTCAAAATACATTGTTGCCAATTTGGAAATAAGTAGTTAATACTAAATACTTGGAACGAACTGTTCATGTTGTTGAATATTTGTATTAATTGTAAGGCTATCGTGCATCGAAGAACTGCTAATGTTTCAATTTGTTCACTTTAAGTTTAAGAAAACATTTTGTTCATACTGGTATGTAAGTAACTTGACTGCTCATTTCAGCGGCTTACTGAAGATTAACCAACCGGTTTCATAGAGAGTAAGAAACAGTAAGTTAAAGATGAACTTATTCTGTAGAAGCACTCTAGTCAGATGTACAGAGGGAAAAGTTGTAATAGTGTGTTTCAAAACAGAAAAAATAAAAAGCTACACTGCATTTTGAATCCAACCATATATTTTAAACGATCAAATATAAACACATATTTTAAAATCAACATTTCATATATTGATGATCATAACTAAGCTTTCCAGAGATAATCCATAATTTTTGCTTCTTCTTATCTAAAGTCAAGGTTCTGTGCCGGTTCACACTTTATCAGCTTTGCCAGACCACCTCTAAAATTTAACGTTATGTCCCGTAATATAAAAAGCGTCCGATTCTGTTCAGTTCCTTTAGACTTCTATATTTTATGTCACGTATATTCTCAGATCTGTTCAGATTTTATATAACCCATAAAAGAAAGCTTAATGGGTCGAAATCAGTTGAGTTAGTGTATTATTTTCCTTTTTAAGTCAGTTATTTTGATTACATATAATACTGTGTGATTTCGCCAGACGAGAATTCGATTAACTTCAGAATTTTGAAAAAAGGAATTCATTTATTCATTCAATTTTGTATGCATTGAAGTTTAAAAAGGATTTTCCAGGATGTAAACAAGGGGGATATTTTCCAATAACGAATTTTTGTCGTAAGGAAATTATGTTCGAAACGAATAATTTCCAGTCGTCAAAGAAATTTCATAACTTCTTATCAAAATAAGCGACCGGATTTTACTTCAAATTTAAAGAGAACGCGAAGAAGATTGAAAAGTTAAATAGAAAATGAATAGATTTGTTGACAACCAATTCAATAAAAAATGTTTATAAAATAATAATGAACATTGTACACTGTTTTCCATTGAATTTATATCTAGTTAAGAATTAATAATAAATAAATCTCAAAATGATCTTTTCCAATATTGTAGCATATCTCGAATATAGTTTTTATAATATTGTTTATCCATAACTGTTGTATAATTTATCCATTATACGTCTTCTTGATCGACCTTAATAATACCCGTTAAGCACTCCGTATAATGAGTTATTATTCATTCACAATGAGTCATTAAACACTGCTGTCAGATGCTTTCTTCATTTAGCTATATTATACCGTTTTGTTACAAAAAAACATTACTAAATATTTGTAAATTAGTTCTGTATATATAAAAAAAAATAAAAAAGGAAATTTTCCTAAACCAGACTCAAAACCGAGACCTCCATTTTGAAGGAATGGAGCATTAACACTGAGTTGTTAGCGACATGAATGTGTTTGACTTATATCCGTTTTTTAACGTACAATGGTTTGTGAAACAATTCATAAATTGAAATAGTTTTTGAAACAAAATAAATTTGAATCATAACTCTCAATATCATTGTGTCGGATTTCTCAGTGTTTCAATATTTTATATGAAATTATGTTTAAAAACTAACTGAAAATTGATATTAAATTGGTTGCCGGTAAAGTCAAGGAAGGATAATATGGTATATGAATTTTAAACTGGCAAAAGGGATTATCAATAATTACCTATAAATTAATACCAACCTTTCGTAACATTAGACACTCAATATTTGTCAACCTAATACATAGATATTTGTATTGATTATTGTGGAGATATTATACTATTATTATAATTTGTTTACATTGCAATACATTGTATGGAATATTTCTTAGATTAAAATATAGGTTTTCTAATATTGTTACAAAATTTTCCAACATGAAAAATCATTTAGTAGTCGTGAATAAAGTATAGTATTCTACTCGCGTACTCGGTGATTTCTGCCACTCGCTGGTGCTCATGACAGTAAATTTCACCTCGTAAATAATAACCTCCTTTATACACTTGTGAATAATAACACCGGTTTTTTGTAAAACGGTTGAAACAAGTGCTAATGCTTTTCGAAATAATAGAAAAATTTTTTTAAAAATTACTTTTCAATGTGTTCTTTGGATCCTTTTTTATTGCAGGTATTAAATTGTCGTGTTAATAAATTGGCCTCTATTTATAAGCAGAAAGATTATATAGAATGGGTTATTTCTTCTTGTATTTAGTTCACATTTGACTTTCAAAGTGAATGGTTAAGAAGATTTTTGTAACGGCAAAAATGGCAAGTTATACACGCAGCAGTTGCTAAATTTCGTCCGAAATTATATTTGTGAAGAGTTTATGGTAGAGTCACAAGCCAGATCATTCTCTGGGTGACAAAGACTTATTTCATAATTTGTCATCGAAGATCAAGACAGTGTCATTGGTTAGGTAGATGGAAGAGGAGAGAAAAAGTATGACTTTTGCAATTCGAATGGTATAGTAAGAACCCACCATTATTTTGATGATTGTTATTTCTGTATAACAAAGACGTGAGATGGAATATAGTAATTTTGATGAGACATAATGAAAAATTCTTCAGGAAGTTCTGAAAAACAGTGTAGTGAACCTATATGAATGAACCTGCGAGTCACAAGATTATTCAATAAGAATTAAATTATTTGCATGATATGGCATTGTCAAAGCAATAGGTAAAACTTCCTAAAGTTTCCTTCATAAGGACTGAAGCTTTATGAAAAAACAAAAAAGGAAAATCACAAATTTTAGGAGAAGTGCAGTGTTTTCCTCATTTTACAATATGGAAAATTCATTATGTACCTCCACTGATAAGAAGTTTTAATGCAGGTACTCGATATCAAGTATTTTCTTTATGAAACGTGTTTGTGGTTAAAAATATATTTAATTTGAAAGATGTGTTGTTACATAATGGAAATTTAAAACTATTTTTAACATTTGCGTATTTAGATAGGTTCATTCTATTATAGTATGCTAACAGCAAGATACATTTCTATCTACTTGTGATATTGTCTCAGCTTCCAAGAAGATTTTCAAGGTCACAATAAAAATAAGTCAATTTGCAGTATGTTACTTTCTCTTTTGATCGACATTAAGTTCCACAATTGTTTGCGTATTATCAAACGAAATTTTATTCAAAATAGTACATTCAATTTCAATTATTACTTCGATATTTCTTTTATATGTAAATTACCTGTGAAAAAAAATGGAGTACTGTGATCACTACTTCGTGTAGGTATGGAGGTACCTAATATTTTCCAAAAATTATAATAAATTTCATAGCAATGAATCCGATGAAGCACTAACTTTTTAACGCAGGAAGAGAGTACATAAAACAACGTAAGAAGTTTTTACCACCTATTATTATCTATTATCTCCTTTACCAACCAAATCAAGAATAACATCAAAGCAACATCTGAAGTTCCGACCTACACAAAGTTATACCGTTGTCTTTAGATTCGTAAAAAAGAGGCATGTAAAGATATAGCTGCATTAAACTAAGTCAATTATTCTGGTTTTCATATGAACCATCCTTAAAAAAACCTTATGCTTGAGCATACATTTAATAACGAATAATGGTAGACTAACCTCGCCAGTAGGCTCCACTACATCGAAATGGCAGAACAAGATAGCCCAAAAGTTGTATTCAATACAACGAATATCTTATAATGCGATATGGATTCAACAATGCCTACACGAAAATTTTAGGACATGGAAGGATGGTGTCACCTTTATATTTTATTATTAGTTTATATTCATTCAAGGTCTGTCCAGCGGACGAATTAAATCTTTTCGCAGGCCAGAACTCACCGATTACTATTATATAAACTTATTAAGTATTCTCCGCAGTTCTTGAAACTATTATAGTTGCGATTTTGAAATTTTTCGCATAGTTTCATAATTCTATCCGTATAGAACTGTGGTTTAGTGACCTAAAACTTGACGACACATGATTTCAGGTCTCTTGTTTGTTTTCAATTTTTTTCCATCATGATATTTTTGTCTAAAGCGAAACCAATAATAGTCAAACATTAAAAAAGTTCGGTCAATTTTTGGCGAGTTATGTAAGTTTGTGTTGCCTGGCGTTTTCGTGGTGGCTCGGAGCCTCCTTTCTATTGGCTATCTCCTTGCGTTTCTTCTATAATCTTTCCCTTTGATAGTACTGTAGCGAGCATTAACTCAAAAGGTCGTCAACCGGACTTGAAAGCCGTTGTTTCACTTGACCACGATCGTCCGCATTCAATGTTTTCAAATTCCATCGTTTTTTAATGTCCATTATTCATCTCTGGAAAAATGGCTCCATGTTATTGCGTTTCAACAAAATACCGCAGATTTCGATATAGTTAATTAAATTTCGTTCACTCAACAACAGTTATTTTCAAACTGTTCACTCTAAAAAGAGAAACACTCTTGGCAAAAATATAACCTGGGAAATATTGAATTTTCAGTATTTATTCTAATATTTTCTAATACAAAGTGTAAATAACTTACGAATGTAATCTTTTTCCCCGTATTTTGGCAAACCAAAGAAAGGAGGATCGTGGAAATCGAAGCCCATGGAATCATTATCCATGGCAAATACTTTTGCACATTCTTCATCAAGCTGTGCGGCTCCACCATTGCTAGTGCTGCCATTATTCTGTAAAATAAAAAATTATAAGAAATGTAGTTGAATAAATTGTTTCTCAATAATAATATTATATCAATTAGGCGAAACTTAAATTAAATTTCCCAAGATAAACGTTGAATGAATGAATTATGTGAAATCCGTATATAATCTTATTGATCTCAACGAGACATCAGCCTCATTGAATTCACTATTCTGGCCTAGTTTTTCGTAGTAATTATTATCAAAATTATCCCTTGCCTAAGTGCTGGAAATCAACTAAGTTTGTAACCACGTTAATATTGATATATACTATAATATACTGTTCACTTCTACTAATAAGCTGAAAAAATTTTATATTATCAATCTCTGTCGCATTAATATATGTTTGTTAATACTGTATTTCGAGTCGTCCCTTTTGTATTCGCTTTCACAATAAAAAGGGGAGGAAAAACAACCCACATTTCAGATAAACACGAAAAAAACACTACAACGACCGCTGCATTTTCTAGGTTTAACCATTTTAACTTTTCGAAACATTTGCTCTAGAAACAAATATATGGCTCTGTCATAATAATTAATCTCTTCTGCAAATCTATTTTCTATAGCTAAGATTGCGAAACTCGATAAAGCAAATAATTTTTTTTGCTCGCAGCTTGCTGATGTAGTAGGGAACTAGAAATAAAGTCTTAGAGCAATCTAAATATTAGGGAATACATCTAATAAATCAGGCGATAATATATACCCTTATTTATATAATCAACAAATAGGGGCTTCCTCCTTACATACGTGAATTCCGAGCAGACTATCCATTAAAGCGACGGAATTTGGTTCAAGATGTTCTGTCAAATTATTTGGCACCACATTCACAAAAAAATGATTTACCCACTGTCTGTTCTAAGTGGAATACGTGGGAAGTCACTAAGGATAAAACGGAGCCTCCCTCGAAGTGAATAAGATGGAAATGAACATGATTACCATAAAATGGTGTACGGACTGTTCCAAATTAGCAGACAAAACTGGAATAGAACTGTATGGGGCCACAACATTTTGTTAATATACCAAACATTTTAAAGCGGAAACACATATGCAATTGAAAAATTTGTCAATGTTGAGGAATTATCGCAAACATGAAATTATCATGTTGTTCGTTGGCCAAGCAGCCATTATAGCATCAAGATCTCATGTCATGAAATCCAAGTTGGTTTGGGAATGCCTAGGTAAGTTAAATAGAATAAAATTACCCTCTAGTTGGATCCAGGCCACATTGGAGTGGAGGAGATTTAAAAAACTAGTTACTGGAATAATCTAGAGCGTTTGATACAGGCAAAGATACTCCTGTGAAACTATAACCATTTATATTAAATGTATCAATATAAATAAAGACAATACTATCAGGCCATTGCCTTCTTAATATACCCCTGAACACGCTCGGTTTGGCAGAAAATGCAACATGCACATCCTGCTCCATAGAAGGCAAAACCTCTATCTACATTCTCTCGAGGTGTAGCAAGTCCCATAGCATTACAGTCATCCTAGATCCTAAACATTTTGGAATGAGGGGGATTTATAGATTAACTGTAACCAGTAAGCATCCCCAGCACTACAGTATGAAAATGGGACAAAATAGATCCTTTGGGTCGCAGTGTATATGACACCCTAAATTATACTTACATAATAACTAAGTCAATTAAACTTTCTGAAGCTTTCTTCTAATTTATGAACCGTATAGAACACACATCGCGCAAGATTCGATGAAATACTTAACTAATAAGTAGTCATTTGAATCGAGAAGCCGTGATAGATTTTTTAATATCAACATCAATACAGTAGTTACTTTTTGAGAAGCTAGGAAAACATAAATTGAATGTTTGTAACAAAACATGATTTTCGAATTCAACAAAGGAGTTTGCCGATCTTTGAATTGGTCACCCCGCTTGTGCCTGACCGCTCTGGGAAGTTTAGAAAGCTTAAAAAGTTGCATCAAAATTACTACTCAATTAAATGGGAAACAATTATGATTGTTAAAGAATGTGAGAAGAAAAAATAACGTTATTTCAAATCCACATAAAATAAATATGTATCTCGAAACAATCACAGTCAGAACAACACTAGGTTTAGTAATAGTGAAGATTTATAGTAAATCCTCGATGTCTTGCGCATGTTTTTTAGAAGCGGTGGTACACGTTGTGTTCCATACAAAATTTATCATGCTTATGTCGGGAACAAAATCTAATCGATTTTTTGATTATTTTAAATACTTATGTTGAACAAAGTTTATGTAATTGCAATATTTATTTTGGAGCTTTCATTTTTTTTATTATTTCAGTTTGTAAAGGTGTAAAGGACAAAATCTATGACAACATGTAAATTATTTATATTTTCTGATACAGCTTTAGGAAACTTTGTGATTTTCCTCATTTCCGCCGGGCAGTTAAGTGTCTTCTTGAGGTTGCTTTTCATATCAAACTGCTGGTATGCGGTAGAGTATTCTCTGAAGTCGGTGAGACACAAGAACGTGACAATTTTGGCAGGATGACTGTCTGACGACATCAAATAGTCGTGAGTAATTTTTGTGTGGTTGATGCGGAGTTTTCTTATTGTCACAGCTTCTCTCCTATTCAAAAAGTTTAGGGAAAGGTGAGAAATTGGTGGATGTTATGTAATGCTGTAGTACTCTTGCTCCATATATTGCGCCAAGATTTTTGAATGAGGTTTTTGAAGTCTTCAGATCATTGGCAAGCTGACATTTCAGAAAGATTCTTTGTGGCTTCTTTAGCATGGCGATCCTCAGATTCGTTTCCAGCAATTACAGTGTGCGATGGAAGCCAAAATATAGTTGTAATTGATTGTATGGATGAAAGAGAATCGATATGGCGATATGTTTATGCGGAGGAGAAATACATTTAAAAGCTTGAACGATGCTGGATGGTTCACCAGTGTAAACACTACACGTCGAGGGTAACCGGAAAGAAGTTATGAGTTTGTGGTTAGTAGTGACTGCGTATCCGAGACCGGATTCAGCTTTGGAGGATCCGTATAGAAAATTAGATCGAAGAATTATTTCTCTACAAGGACGCTAGGGGATTTAAAGAAAGTGAAAAGGTCAAAAGAGAGAGTGTTATTTTGGAGTAGAGCGTGAAATTGAGGGATAGAATTTACAATTGTTCGTGAATTAGTAGATACGGTAATGGTGGTAAGTAGCGAATGGACAGTATTAAAAAGATTGGAAGATACTTTAGCAGCATATGAGAGTAGAAGAGATTTTCATCTCAAGAACGGTGGCGGATCATTAGCTTTAACATTGACACTGGCAGTGGGGCTTGAACGAAAGGCACCAAGGCAGAGGTGAAGAGCGGTGTTGCGTACATTCATTTTAAATCGTAGGATTATCAATTGATTTACCGTTCTCTACGTACTTTTCATTTAATCTGACATTGGCTGCAGCATGAATTCCTTGGAGAATAAACTAAAAACTCAATTTCATTATTGGTTTTTCTCGATATAAAACAGAATTATAAAGTATCCAACTTAATGTTTTTTTATCAATTCTATTCACGCCGTAGATGCAACGACACGTGGCAACTCTTTAAACGAATTGTTTCTTTGTTCAAGGACGAAAATTTCCAATTTCATAAAGTAACACATATGTGAATATAACAAATAAGCTATAGTCAGAGACAAATGTCGTTTGCAAGCGACAATGGTAATTGAATATTTTTAGATAATATAATGACATGAAGTTGACACCGAAATGAGAATCGGATAATAGGAATTTTCTTTTTTCGCTTACAAGGGAAGTATATTATATGTTACAGTTTGTTAGCGGTTGATCGAACGTTCAGTGAAAAGGGAAATTGTATTGAAATTATTCTGAATTTTGACTTATTCGTAACAAATGAAAATTTTGAAGGTGTGAAGGGAAAGACAAAACAGTTTACATTTGATTGAAATCATAAAAATGGGAATGAATGGAGTACTGAGAATATGTCACGGAGGCCAAAAAGTCACATCTCATCTCGGATAAATTTATTTTCTCTTGTAGTATTAATAGTTGTTGTTGCCGCTTTCAGTTGACGTAGACGTTATCGCATACGTAAACACCTATTTTAAGGAAAAAGACGGCCTCTATTTTTGGAAAAGTTAAAACCGCTAAAGCATCGCTGGACTAAGTATATAGTCTTGAAAACTTTTCAGGCAACCCTTGTAAAGCTTCTTATCCCGCTCTTTTTCTAATTCTTGCTATTTGTTGCATACATACTGAAATTTTTCCATATTCTTTCCAAGATCATTTATTAATTTTATAGGCGCTAGTCTTAGGATCGTTGATGGTGATGAGGTGACACAATATACAAAGTTATGATATAGAATTTTTAGTTCTCTTTGTATTGAAATATCAGATTTTAAAACAGATAATTAATTTTCTTTTCGATCTTTATCAAAATATGACTTGACATGAATATCATTAATATCATTCAATAGATCACCTACAGCATGGCTATCGAAATGAAAATCTGTTTTAACCTCAAAAAATTTTTTTCGTAGTAGTGATATTTCAAATATATACTTATAGTTCCATTTAAAATTCATGGTGTAAGCGATCCTGATCTATTTTGTTAATATATTTATGCAAGTTGTCATTGTCAAGTCATATTTTAATAAAGACCGGACCAGTTGAAACGACAATTTTTTACTTGTTATACAAATTTGTTATTTAAAAACTGATTTTGAGTTTTTTCAGTTTTTTGCTATTCTTTTGTATTTTGATAAATTTTGAATGAAAGGAAATAAACACTTTTGAACAAAAGAAAAAAAAATAGAAATAATGTAAAAGATCTCGCTCAATCCTTATGGAAATTAAGTTTCGACAATTTTTCTGATACCTGACACAATGATTTCAATCTCTCAAAGTCTCAGTAGGCACGAAACTCCAAAACTACCCTTGTTTATGAAGTTACTTATGCAACTTACCTACCTCATTGAATCACAACCTAGTGAGACTTTTAATCAGCTTACCTGAAATGATCTTTGTGCCAAGTTTCAGGAAAACTGGTCGAAACCTCTCCTCTTACGGTACCTTTGGACTCTCCAGGGGTAGTATTGGACTTTCGTGCTCCTTCGGAGTTTTACTCAGCTTGCTTTGAAGTATCATTGTGCAAAGTTTCAGAACAGTTGGCCAAAACCAGTTCCCTTCCTCCCTACCTACCTTTGGACCCTTAAAGAGTGGTTTTGGCGAGCTTCGGGGGTTTTGGGGTTTGGTGCTTATTTCAATTAGCTTGCTTTAAATTATCATTGTATCGAGTTTCAGGAAACTGGTCAAAAATTCTCTTATGGTACCTTTGGACTGCTCAGGGGTATATTGGGATATTGGAGGGTTTTGGGCTTTCGCGCCCCTTCAGAGTTTACTCAGCTTGCTTTAAAGTATCATTGAGCCAAGTTTCACAACGGTTGGCCAAAATAAATTCTCTTCCTCCCAGGATTCCTTCGGACACTTGAGGAGTAGTTTTGACGAGGTTTATCAAGTGCCAAGCTTCAGAAAAACTGGCCGAAGCCCAATTTCCATATGGATTGAGCGGGGTTCTATGTTCGAAAGGCTAATGTTAATGAAAGGCTATGTTAATGAAAATACAGGCTCTAATGTAATGAGTCGACAAAAAAATTATGGTGGTGTTGTTAAACACAAAAATCGAGATCATAAAGAATGTCCATAATGTTTTAAACTATATTTTATCAATAATAAAACGCAATTAAATAATTACTGCGAAAAGGAAACGTAAATTATGGGATTACAAAAATTTCTAATGCATTGGAAACTTTGAGGATAACTCTAAAAAGGCTACTTATACCATCGATCTTTATAATGTAGGAAATACACTATAGAAACGTAAAAATTATGCTGTGAACTTCTATGAAAACGCACCACAGGCACGTTGACGAAAACATACTTCAGCTTATGTTTCAATTCCCATTACCAGGATGGAATGTGTCGCTTATTGCAACCATGAATTTACATGGAGTTGTAAGGGGTTTTCCAATAAGGACTTGACAACTTGTTTTCAAAATAAAATGAAAACCATTTGAGATATTTGAAAAGTTTCATTATCGGGTTGAAGTACATTCAAAACATTTATGAATGGAACTCGAGTTCGATCATATGGCTACCGCGGGCACGTTTGGAGCGGTTGATTCGTTGGACCCAATTTTCCATGACTCGGCCACATATTTCGCGTTCAATGTTGGCTTTGAGCTCTTCCAACGTCGTCGGGTTATCAGCATAGACCAATGACTTGACGTAGCCCCAAAGAAAAAAATATAGAGGCGTTAAATCGCACCAACAAGGCGGCCAATTTACTGGTCTTGAGATAACACACCCATCAAACTTATTCTTCAATAAATCGATTGTAACGTGTGCTGTGTGGCCTGTGGCGCCGACCTGTTGAAATTCTTGAGTGAGCCCGATCTTGTATGGGTGTAAAGTAAAATCCTTACGCAAAATTCGCCATAAAGTGGTCTTGGCGATGCCCAACTATCGAGAACGCCGTGGAATTGACTGATTTGGATCATTTGCTACGGATGTTTCAACGGCAGCGATATTTTCGACACTTCGACCAACCCGTAGTCTCACTTTCACGGCAACATCACACAACGAATATGTAGACTCAAACTTTTTCACTAAACTTGTTACTCCCTGTCTACTAGGTCGAGAATTACAACCGAAAATCGGAGTTAACGCTCTTAAAGCAGCGGCCACCGATTCCTGTAGAATTTCTGTAGAACATTTTTAAAATTTGCAAACGTTGTTCCTTCATGTACTACACCATGATGAAAAGGTTATATCTACTGAAGAAACTGACATTTACAGTTCGATGTTAAGTCAAAAGGTGCGTTCACAACCTAAATTCAAAATTGTTGGATTGGAAAACCTATATATGATTGAACAATATAAAACTCAACTGTGAATGCTAGTTTTCGGACAGACGGATAGTTTTAGCAGAGAAAAATATGAATATTTCTTAATTAGTTATATGCAATGCAAAAATACACAAAATTCACATAGTACGAATGAAGCATAATAGCACCACATAGATTATGATCTATCTTTTGCAAAACTCACCTATGCTCAACAGGTTTTTTTCCAAAAACTCAAGCAGTTACAAGAATCTCTGGAAAAAATTACAGTCGAAAAGGTTTCTTATTAAGTTTTATTAATTGTTTTCTTTTCTATCTATTCAATTAATGCTCATTTTGAAATAGAGAATTGTTATTTTAACTTGAAAATCCTTATATTAAATCTTTGTACCACTGAACCTCGTCACAAGATAAGAAAATCCAGCGGTTTGTTGTTTAATTATTAGTTTTATTCTTATGTTTTATAATTGGTATTTTCTGAAACTCTCTAGTTTCTTCAATAATTATGAGTTCGTAATATTGATTCAAAGCAACTACCAACTCTCTTTGCATCATAACTAATTTCTATCAAATGTAAGTAAATCTAGGACATCGCATCAACACATTACTTTTATTTTGTTAGGTATCTTCTTTATTTTAATATATTCTGTGTTGACCCTGCGAAAATTTTGAACCATTCACCATCAGTAGTTCGCTCTAATGTAAATCCAGTTGCCTTTCTAGAATAAACATACACTAGAAATAAATTGGAAATGGACAATACGGAGAACCATTTCAAAATTCAAACTAATTCGAAAAAGAATGAAATTTTAAAGGAAATACTAACTCACTTTTGAATCATACTATACGCTACCGACTTTTTCTCATTAGTGTACTTACGAGTGTTGAAATAATTCAAATCGTAGCTCAACTTTGTCATCTCCTAATTTCATTTCAGTACATTCCATTTGATCCAATTTATAATCTCGAAAGCATAACTAAAGTCTATCCATATTTGATGAATTTATGGCATGTCTCTTGTCTCTAATGCGGTTATTTTGAGTTATGCCGTACCAGGATATGACGATTTTAATCGAATTTATCGTTGAAATTGAACCCCCGTTTCGAAGGATTGTATGAATATAATGAGATAATTAAATGCATGAAATATGAAAGACTACATTGAGTTTTTTGTATAAAAATATGTTGAAGTATGTCGACAGATTAGCTTTTTTCCACGCAATACACTTTATGTTATACTGTATTGTAATATATGTTCTATTACTGTCAGCGTGAGTTCAAGAAATGATATATTAAATTTCAATGCCAGTGAAGTGAGACTGTATACAAGACTATACAAAGCATATACAAAAAGTAATTACAATAAAAAAGCTCGGCATGGAAATGTGTTATAAAATCAGCATACTCTTTGGAATCTCAAAACACTGCGGCCATGACCTTATTGCCCGCAAAAACGGTATTTGCTTTTTTGGAAGCACGTCCCTCGGATGAAGTTCATGGTTTGCACTGAATTTTTGTTTTTGGGATTCATCCAAGTTTCATCTACTAAGAAGTATCGATAGAAAAATTCACGATATTTGAATGTAATTTTAAATTATTCATGAGAGTGAGCTTTTGGACTTCATCAAGCGACCGCAGCACCCACCTTGAAAATAACTTTTTCATACGTAACTTTCCATGTTAAAAGTTGAGAAGAAAACTGAGCATTTGGTCAGATTCATGTGAAAATTTGAGAACTAATTTCAAAAAATAGCGGAAATTACCCCTATAATTAACATTGAGAAAGTGTTCTCAACCTCTGAAAAGTTACTCTTTTGTCAAATCGTACTCGATCAAAAAACCATGAACATTTCTAATTTAAAAGACCATTTCCCGTGAATTGCATTTCCTCTATGGGAATGCATCAGTAAGAGAAAGTAACGTATTAACAACTAACCCAACTATATAAGTTATTGTGTGTACACTTTCCTATAATTTTGAGACAGGGTGATGCAGAAAAATTCCTCGAACCATAGTTATCAGCAATTGCCAAAAATACAACTCAAATCTAAATCATAGAAACATAACCAGATAACTAGTTCAAAAGGGTTCCGAAGTAGAGCTGCGCAGCGAAACCCTTAAACCCTCTATTAGTGGAAAAAATGGTTTCTCTTCTTTCTGCTTAAAACGAGCACCAGTAATACTTTATTATTAGATCAAATGATTCTAATAAAAAAATAGATATGTGATACTTAATAAATTGTAATGTCTAATAACTAGGTTAGTAAATAATTTCGATGAAATAGAAAATATAACGGTTAATTTCATTACAAATGCCAAAGTTGTTGCGAGACTTTTGGGCGATAAAGAAATCGAAAATCATGTTTCCATTTGCATATTATTATTACTAAAATTGTGAGATGATAATTGGCCTTAGTTACGATCCTAGGACAAAACGACAAAGCTCTGAATGGAAAACTTGTGACTTAAATAGGCTTGTTAATCAAAGTCGCACATTAAAATTTCTTTATTCGATTCAGAAGACATACTGTGATTACAGTGCCTAAAAACGTGCCAAAGTTTTTAATATAATGTTTTCCAATCTATCTACACCAAATCCATCACAAAGTGACTTTTGTAAAAATTGCTAAAACGTTTCTTACAGTGTAACCGAAAGCCTTTCGGAAAGAAATGCTTGAAATTGTTAACCAAGGGCGATACTTTTGAGTAGATTAATTCAAATCTAATGTTACCCTTCTACATTTTTTAATAGAATACTATTCACACCTAATATTTCATCCACGGTTGGCCTTTGTGGAGCAAAAATTTTACGTATAAATAACATGAGAATTAGTCGGAAACGCTGAGTAAATATTTCGTTTCTTGTTGATTTGTATCTGTTAATCTTATAAAGATAGTAGTTAAGACCAATATGGAATAAGTAGATTATCCTTCTAAGGATAATAAATTCATCTCTGTCAAACAATGGCTTGTTTACCAGTGCTACACTGGGAGCTTGAGAAAAGTGAATATTCAGGGGCGGACTTGGAAGGTTTCCATAACAAATTGGAAATTGTCTTCGTTTTTGAACGTTGAAAATTTACTAGTCTATGATGTATAGTGGTAAAATAGATTGCAAGTTTTATCAGTCTACCATACTTTTAAATAAAATGGAGACACTTGTGTTTTTAATACCAAAAATAACGGAAACAATTTACCACAAGTTCTTTTCCAATCCCTTGAAAGTCAAATGTGAATATCCAAATAAAAAACAATCTATTCCGTATATTAGTGGTGCGGATGGAAAGAAAAATATTTTTTAAAATCCTTCCTTCATCCGAAATTCAAATTGTTTTCTCGCATATTATTTTCAAGGTCTACGAATTGCTTTTTAGGAAACATTATAAGTGCAAACAAACTTTAAGACATAACAAAAACGACAAAATTGTTTTGTACAGCTATTTTTTGTCTTTTATTTAGAAAAACATGTTTTGAATATCAGAGATAAAACACCGCTCCTTTCTGTTCCATAAATACCAGAGCTGGAATAATAAAATGTACACTTCTGTTCATTGAAATAGCATAAAAATCGTGGGAGAGATTTAGCTGTGTAAATTTAGTTGTTCCCATGTTTACCAATATTAAGTTATCAGATCAGTATTTACAAAAACATTTTCATTATACCATTATTATTAACTCTTTCAGTCCAGCCGACTCGGAAAACCCCTTACCATTCCAGCATTTTTCTTTGTTACAAGGTATTCTTGAAAATTACAGCAGATCATATTTTTTTCTTCTGAAGACAAATACTCTTCTTATTACATCTTTCAGAATCGATTTGGAAGAGCTTGAGTTGATATGGACACCTGGTCAAAAACAGTGTTCTTTAGGCATTCGGAAAAATGCTCTATATGATGTATAATGGAACAAAAAAGGTAAAACTATGGGATCTTCCGATGTTATGACCAAACAGACCTACAGACTGAAAGTATTGAAACAAATCGTATTGGTACATATTAGATCAGAGAATTCGGTTGTTGTCCGATCTGATTGCACCCGGCAATGACTTGGAGAGAAGGATCCGTCTCCTGGAAGAATTAATATAGTTTCCCAGGATCTGTCATATCGCATGAAGCAACATAAGTAAGTTACTTCTAAAACAATCCAACAATAAAACTTGGAAATACAGAATAAAAAGAATAAATATTTGAATAGGAAAACAAATTTGTTAGTAATTAATTAGAGTTCCTTTCTGTTCAATAACTGTTTCTAATCTTCTTGGCATGGAGTGAATTGGATTCCGACAAATATTTTCATTTAAATTAAGGTCTTTCCATGATAGATAAAATATTTTCTATCATAAGTTTGATTTAATTTTTGTAACATTGTTGTCTAGAATATTGAGGTAAACTTCAGAGTTGAACGTCAACATATTCGCTTTCAAATCTTTAATTTGATGGTCTGTAAATGCGAATACGTCCATCATTGCATGACTTGAATGTTTTTTTCATCTGTGAAGACAATTCGTTCCCAAAAATACACATAATTGAGTGCAAACACAACTCTGGTTTGCTTGCAAACATTCGAAAGCAATGTTTTCCTATTAATTTCATAATTTTGTAAATCTTTATACCGTCTACATGCCATAGGACGGGATCCTGTAAAGTTTGTTGCATATGAAGCACTAGCAGCCGATTCAAAGGGACGTTTTCTTAAAAAATGAATCGATGCAACATCTTGTTATTTAAAATTTTCCTTTCAGCGCAAGATCCCGTTTTGTTCCCATCGCTTCTAACTCTGGCTACGGTACTCGCATCAAGATCTACATGAGTTGCCAATCTTCTGATAGATCGACTATCTTCCAATTTGGAACCATGGCAGCTTTTTGAATTCCAGTTAACTGAAGAGGCATTAAGTACACTTTTACTTCAACTGAACTCGAATTGATTATTAAATTATCTGTAAGTGACAATGACAGTGTCATTAGGTAAGAAATCTCCCAGTTTTGCAATAATGGCAGCTGTTTGAGTTTCAGTTAACTAAGGAGGCATTACTTATACTTTAAACATTAAGTAAAAACCTCATATTTACGCAAGCAAAATCTAAGTGAATGCTTTTTCGGTGAACAGAAGTGTAAATAGTGAGAAGTTATTAGTTACTTTTAACCATACTTTAACTTATTCTGTTAGTTTGTTTGCTTAGATGGAATACACTAATCAACTTTTCACTAACTTTTAATCATTCTATTAACTCAAAATTTCGCAAATTTTCTCGCTTTTGATGACCGTACATGATTCATTGAGAAAAAGGTGAAATATTTAATTATATCACGTACATTAATAGAATGTTCTTTATTGAAGTTTTGTCATTATCCAAATTTGATTTTAGAAACTTTATAACAATGTTTTATGAAAATAATTTCTATGAGCCTCTAGTCAAATGAGGTATAAAATGTAAAATTGCTTCAATAACTCAATGGTTCGTGATCGCAGCTTATAATACTATGGTTGATTATATCTCATGAAGGACATAAATAAAAAAGTCTATAAAAAACTTGTGAAGTTTTATTGTCGATTGTAATAAAGTTAATATTGTAAACATAGGGACTACTACTTTCTAATAATTAGATGGGAAAAAATTATTATGTGTAATCAAAATACATTGTCATGAATACAGTATACTTTATCTTCATCGGTATTATTATTAAAATCAATTTCAAAAACTATTTGTACCAAAATTATAAAAAGTGCTGTTTAACAAAAATGTTAATCATTTAATGTTTTATAAAGTTGCTAACAAAAAGTTATTTCCAAAAAGTAACTTAGTCACTTACTAATTTAGTTTTTGTTTAAATTTAAATCGAAATATTTAAACTAAAAAATACTGATTTTTTTGGTATTGCCAAAATATGCTACATTACATATCAAACTATAATGAATATAACAATAAAACCCAATCACAAAGTACTTATTAATTATGGTTAAATTGATTATTATATTTACAGTAATTCAAAGTATCACAGCAAACATTAAAGATTTTGTTTGTGGAATATGTGGAAAAGGAAAAAAAAATAAATGCATTACAATTTTATAGAATTAAAAATGATTTCATCAGCGGCAAAAATTTGATTTATTTCTAGAGTTTTGTTTCCCTTATTCATTCTCATTTCCTCCTAAAATTTGACATATAACGTTTCTCAGCATTTTCTAATAAATAAACATACAGTATAAACATTCTACTTGTTGCCTGAAGCTTGAGATTTTGTAGTAAATCAATTAAGTTTATTGGAAAAATCACGATCAGAAAGTCGGTCCTGTTTTAATATCCAGCAGAAGTTTTTTCTCATGAACATTAAATCAACACTCATCGTTAACCACAAGTTTGTCATTTCCTCTTCATTAACTACAGAGACCGTACCATTAAAACGATCTAATAACGTTTTCGAATGTAGTAGTGGTAGTCCTCTTTGTGCTGTTCATGAGTGATTGATTATTATGTAATATTCCTCCAGTAATATATCAATTCACTGCAGATAAGTAAGTCAGTAACTTTGACTCGTTCTGTACATTGGTCGTCATTAACCTCTATTCAAAGTTGATTATTTTGAATAATATATAAAGCAATTCACAGTTTGATTTTAATAATGGTAAAAATAGATCATTACATAAACCTCGTACTGAGTCGCACTCATACGACTTCTAATCCAATCCATATATATATTGAATTCATCAAAGAAACAAGTATTAAAAAAATGCTGCTAACAAATAAATACTCATCTGTCATTTACCCATGACATAGTTTGTTAGTGACACGAAGAAACAAAAAAAAAACAAGACACAACTGACTTAATGTTTCCAATTAAGGTGAATTCAACCGTGCTATTAATTCAATTATGAATCAATGTATTTTGTTTTCATTTCAAACGGTGCGTTGAACAATATTATTCAGTTACAGTCGATATAACATTTAAGATAAAGGTTATGGCATCAACCCATATAATAATTGTAATTGTACTCTTAATTAATTACCGTACTTCAAATCATTATAACGTTCTGTTTCGACGATCTCATTTTATTATACAGTGTACTGGAATAACTATCCATAAGATTTGAAGTTAGACACACGTTAATGTTCAAAGATTGTAAACTTTGATTAACGGTATCAAGAAATAAACGCTCTTTAGCATTAAAGTATAAGTCGTCCAATCAACGCCGGGTGCTTACCTATAATAATGCCCAAGTTAGCATTATTTATTCCTAAATATATTACAGTAATAAATCTACATGACTCTTACAAAACCATTACAGGAGAAACCATCCCACTACAATTACAATATAACAATATTTTACTATTCATATATCGAGTAGATTGCTTCACCCCGTATTAGAATAAGTCTAACGTTATTTCTAATATAATTTGCAACGTTTAGATTACATTTGAATTGGATAATTTGAAAGTAATAGGCTTATTACTTGATTTTCTTCAATTTGCTTCGTTTTTTCTTTGTGAGTGAATCCGCAAATTCCCGACAGTAGTTTGATTCCGATTAGTAGTACTTACACACATTGAATACTTTTCAAACTCAAAACACTTATTTAAAATGCTACCTTAAAGTTTGAGATTGGGAAACAGAAAAATTCGCTGGAGACCAGATTTGGTGCATACAGCAGTTGCGATCATTGAGAGAGTCTGAGAAGGTACGTTGTCCTCATGGAAGAACACTTTCTTTTTCTTCACATTTAGTTGGCTTTTTTGCAGAGTCCTCTTTCATCTTATCAAGCAATGATTTGTGATACCCGATCCCCAGATATTGTGTTACCTTTTTGCAATCGACTGTCGTTTCAGGAGTGTTGTGTCGGATCTATCTTTTATTAACAATTATGAATCAACGCCAAAAATTCAATTCATTTTTTTAAGTCCCATCAAAAAAGCCTGGGTAATGCTCATTCCAATGTGCGGCACCCAACGCACGGTTAGCTTACTCTTGCTTAATTCTTTAGTTAGAATATCGCAAATGCGTTCTTTTGATATGACAATAGCTTTTACTATCTGTATAATCTCACTCCAACGGTTGTCCTGTACCCGTTGATGAACTTTTTCGATGATATCGCTGGTTATCCGATGATATCGCTGGTTATTGCTGTTTATGAATGACTCGAACGCTCTTCGTTGGTTAAGCTGAAACGAGCACGTTTGAATTCAGTTGCCCAAAACTTTACGGTCGTAAATGATGATGCAGACTCTCCATACACAGTGTTTCACACCTCTTTGATTTGCATAAGCGTATTACCTTTTATAGATATTTAATAGCAGATCGATACTCATTTTTTACTATTTTTTGAAAATCTTCGGGAACTTTTTAGACAACCCTTTTATACTTGAGATTAATTCCACTTTGAAGAGAATCTAATTAATCTACTAACGTATTGCACGAAAAAAAAAATGAACAAATTACTGATTTGTTGAGTATAACAGTACAAGCAATGCTTTGAACTAAATAAAACTAAAAATAATTCTATTATAAGCTAAGCAGTACTGATAGTGAGTGATGAAAAAATTACTAATATTTAATAGTTACTGAAGACACTGTTTACTGGTTTATTGCTAACTGCTAACTTGCTCTCTGAAGACGACTTGATTATAGAAACGTTCAAGTCATTCTCGTCGAAAGAAGAATTATTGACATCACTGATTCAACTCATTCCATCTTCCATTTGAACAATTTTTCTTTGATACCATGTTGGATACATTCCTTTCCGTTGTTGCTTCTCACGTCTTCTACGGTTAGCTTACTACCTTGGATACTTTTACAGTGGATCGCTTCGACGGGTGCGTATTTTGCATACGTGCATTATATCGAAACATTCATACATTATTATTAGGTGATTATGCTGTTTTTAATATGGACTACGGCGAATTAGTGAAGCTCCGAGTGCTAATTTTATTAAAATATGAGCAACGCGTTTTAAAGAGAGTGGTTCAATGTTTAAACTACAAGCAAAATGTCTTTCTAAAACATCTAGCACCCAAAACAATATTGAGAGTGATAGGCGGTCTGTAAAAAAAGTTCTACGATTTTCTACTTGGAAGAGATCGTTTGTTGCATCGAATTTCAAACTTCGATCTTAAAACTGCATCCATACAAGCTGCAGTCAACACAAAAATTGAAAGAATGTGAATTCGTGGAAAGGTTCGTATTCCCATATCAGTGGGTTTGTGAACCGTCAAAATTGTCGTTACTGCATCAATGATAATTTTAAACTAAAGCACCAGTCCTTTTTTTCTTTGAAAAGCGGAGGCAAAACGTCACTGATAATGCCGATGTTACGATGTTAGAAGTTTTTTTGGCTCCAGAACTTGAAACTTGAAGAATAGTGAATTCTAGTATAATTACACGTCAAACGGCTCCATGTTGGTTATGAAACAATTGTTTCCGGGCATGATTTTGAAAAGAGGTGATATTGTATGCTCCTCGTAGTTCAGACTAGATGTCTTTTGACTCTTCCTGTGGGAGTACATCAAATACAAACTCTACTATAATAATCCAAGAAACATCGATCAGCTCAAGGAGAATATCCTTAGTGAAATGGGAGCAATTAGATCAGCATTACTAAATAAAGTTTTCGATAATTTCGGGTCGCGGTTGTCGGTCGTAGAGAGGGTCATTATTTAGATGGTATTCACAATTCCCCTTATTCTAACTGTACATTTGTATTATCATTATTATGCCAATTTTACGAAGTTACATGAGACCATCCGACTCAAACAGCGGAATATAATGAGTAAAGATATTAATTTCCTGACACTTTCTTAAATATCGGCCAAGACCTGGACAGCATCGTACAGCAATTTCTGCTTTTTAATAAAATCTATAGAATCTTATAACTCTTTTTCTATTTTGTATCTATTGATAATAAATATTCATTTTTTTGGTTGGAAACCTTTTCTTGATCACCACAGTAGTTTTTGATAATAACAATAGGGACTTATTTGTAGTTACTTATAGTTCGCAGCTACCGTTTCTAGTTCTACAAAAATGTAATGAGACTGAGACCCGTTTTTATCGATTTAACTCGAATTGGGTAGAGATATAACATGAATAGTTTTCCTTATCCAGACTCTTATGTAAATTACGTTAGAGGTGTATTTTTATTGTTAAAAAGTACAAAGGGTGTGGACTGTGGCTTAAATGTTTAGCTAAAATTAAAAAAAACCTGATTGATTGATTGGAAACGAAATGAATTTTAGAATTAAAAGAGTTCTAATATCTTCTAACCGTTGCTAATTACATTGTACAGAATAACTGAAAATTGTTATATAATGGAGATTTATTAAACAAAAAATAGTGTTGAAGCATTTCCATACAAAAAGATTATTATTTGTTATTCAATATTTCTTCATCTATGATTTATTGAGCCAGTGACATTTTTAACTGATGATTTGGTGTCTGACAATCCATATAACAGAGGTAAATCGAATGGACGACTCTTAGAGGGTGGCAGAGTAACCCTAACATGTAGCGGAAACTTTTTGCATTACAGCACCGACCCAGATGGATTAAACTACGGAAGGCTTATGTCCAGTAGTCGACTCAGATAAGCTGAATGATGATTATTGTGTATTTCAAGTGTGCATGATAAAATGGCGATTCAAATTACCTAACAGAACGACTTAACATCTAGTATGCGTGTTTTTAGTTCGCAACTTTTATCACACGATAATTTATATTATAAATGCTCCAAATGTGAATGATAATTTCTCTCAAAAAATTGACCGCAACGAAATCAAAATGTTGATACAGTGATTGACATAGGCATGTTTACAAATGTTTATATGAACTATTAACAATTCTTTGTGCTATTATTTGTTATATTTGAACCATTCTAAAACTTTTTTGATTTTGATAGGAATTAGTATAGAGTTTCCTTAAGACTTCTTATCGAATTTTATATGCGACATAGGAAATATTCGACGACTTTCTGAAGACATCACATAACCATACGTATATTTTGAGTGACTAAATCGCAGTCTTCTGATTATTTTAACTTCTTTCCTTCTTAAAAAGTTCACAGAGAGATGAGAAGTAGATGGATGGATATTGTGAAGTGCTATCATACTACTGCGTCATAGATAGAGTCAAAAATATTGGATGTAATTGTTGAAGCAGAGATTGAGATAATTTTAATGCTGAACTATGGTTTCAAGTGTGTTGGTTGATACTTCTTTGGCATCGTGCTTCGTAATTCCAATGTGAGATGGGATCCAAATGAGAGATGTTATGATTATTTTGTTTAATTGCGTGAAAAGTATGGAAATTATAAACAATCACATAATATGAACTAAATTTGAAAGTTTCATTGAACAAAGATCCCACAATACCTTCGATGGTCAAAGTGCCTGCTAGGAGATAAAATAAGTCCACAAAATATATATAAATAATGATATAATAAATTATTATATATGCCAAAAGAAAAACTGAAAGCTTCTACCGTGAAAAAGTTTTCTGCTAGAGTAGGTTTAGATCTGTGTATAGATCACTGATCACATATCATTATTATTAAGTTTCAATACCAGAACGGACATGATATCTCGAAAACTGATTTACTATTTCGATTTTTGAAAGCCTGTTTTACAATTGGTTAACTAATCGAAAGTGTCACAACCAGGTATCAAAATCAAAATAATCATAGAACGCAATATGTGGATAAAACTTTGGTAAGAATGTAGACACGATTATTGACAACTTCGAATAGAATCACCAGATCAAGATCATTAGTTTACAACGTATTCTAAAAATAATCGTTATTAAGAAACTAAAATATTATTAATTAAGACTTCTTTAAAAATTATAATTTTCTATGTGATTGCATTGAATAATGAAAAGGTGGGAAGAAACAGTTCTCGAGTTCTTTGATTTCCTTCTGACACAATTACTTCAATAAATGATAAATGTATATAATTAATTATCGAGAAGTTTATTCATTCAAGTAAATTTTCAGTATTTCGTAACGGGCTTAGTGGTTGATATAACTTGGTTTCTATGTCTAAGAAATTTCTATGTAGTTTCGATGCAGTTGAATAAGATTATAAGTATAAGTATTTTTTCCTACAGCAGATTTTTCCCATTTTTTGAAAGAGTTTCTAATAAATCTAATAATGTGGTTGCGTTTCATCCAATGGAAGTACACGCATACACAATTGATGATATTATCATTCAAATTATCTTACTTTTAAATCTTTACTGCTAAAAACGTTTCTTAACATTACAAATATCTTCTTCATTTTATAGAACATGCTCTTGTTTTTGAACGGCGACTAGGCTTCATTTCTGAAATGCTAAAGTTCAGTTTTCTTAGCATATCTTCGGTGATCTATCTGGAGGTCTTGAGATCTTCCTTTGGTCGGCAAATATTCTTTGACAATTGTCAAATGTTCTGTTCAAATAGTTTCTTTATGAAATGTGACAAATCAGATAACAACTTCTATTCCATTTCCCCATTATATAGTTGTTCATTTGATGATTACGCAAAGTATGGCTTTTTATAACTAAGCGCAACGACTCAACTGGGCTGGGCATATAATGAGAAGAAAACCAACTGAAATGATCAAAAGAATAACGCAATGGACCCCATTGTCGCCAAGGAGAAGATGCGGACCGAGAAACCAAATAGAGGAGGACATAAGAACACTTAATATAAAGAACTTAAGGGCAAAATGCCGAACCCAAAAGCAATGGAAAATAATAACAAAAGCAGCCAAGACATACGACAAACTATAAAGAAAACAAAAATAGAAAACGATGAGTGATCCACCTCTAAAAAGATTTTAAAGCGCTATAAGCGATAGCATAATCCAAAGAATTGAAAGGCTTAATGTTGATGATGATGATGATAATGTTTTGTTTATTGTTGCAGCCGATTTTACACGAAATATGGTGATACTCACAGCACATAGGGTGATCTGATAAGTCACCATATGTTTATTGGGTTTTAAAGCGATCTCAGAAGATTTTCAATAAATAGTGACCAGAGGCCTTTATATTTAACATTACAGAGATAAGACTTTAAGTGAAATTGTGCAAATTATTATTTCCACTTTTGTATCTGCGAACACATCTGCCAATTGCTTATATATATATATATATATATATATATATATATATATATATATATATATATAGTTATAAACAGATCAGATTGCAATAACAGAAATGGTGATATAACTCAACGTCCAATCAATTTCGGAGCAATTAATGACTATACAAAGTATCAAAGAGTTCTGACCGGAAAACTAATATACATGCGTGAGTTTGTATTGAGTAATTTTATATTCTACAATTGATAGCGCGTTGTACAAGTGAGAGTTGTTGCAGATCTAACTAAAATGGAAAAGGTTAACAGAAAACTGCTAAAATGTTATGCATGAATTTGATGAAGCCAATTTAGGGCCAACTTTGAGCGTGAATCAGAACAAACTGCATATGCATCTTGATTATGACTATAAATGTTTAGAGACACTTCGGTGTGTTTTGATAGAGTGTGGGGGTTGGGCACATAAAAAAAGTTGGTTATTATGTTCAAACTTCGTCAAGAATATTTACGAAGTATCAAGTCTTCCCGATATTTGAATAGAAATTTAGTGTACTTGTTATAAACCTGGTTTGATACATTTGAAAAATTATATACACCTTGCTCAAAGGGAAAACAGTTGTAGCAAAATCATACAATGCTGAGCTAATTATCACGAAGACATGACCTCGGCATTATTTGAAGAATGCAGCATTGTTTTGGATAACGCATCCTTTTGCGTGTTTTGTGAAATTTGCAAAAGAAATCTAGCGATTTGAATAGCTGTTCGGAGATACATTGAAACAATTGGCTTTGTCTGATTTTTAGTTTTTAATCAGGCTGGAAATATGAAAACTTTTAATAGAAATTCGTTATGGTATGTGTATTATTTCGACAGGGGCCCATTTTAAAGACAAAATAATTAGTATTAATAAATATACAATATGAGTGAGTAATTCGACATAAGTACAATAGTTCCAATACTATTTTTTTTTTTTGGAAGAATTCTGACTAGTCGAATAGTATTTCCAATATTCAAATCGAGATGTTTTATGTAATTTTAGTGATATGAAGTCATCGTTGGTTTTGTTGGTTTGTTCTGGGGTATGTAAATTTGTACACAAGTAACAAATATCACATTTTTATTTTTTACCAATTACAAGACAAATCATATTGGAATATGCCTTTATACTTCAACAAGTTGTATACGTTTTAATTTTATAAAGAACCAGTCAATAAGTTTGAAAAACTCGACTATTAGCAAAGTCAGTTCTTATGGAAAAATCATGCAATATGGCTTATTTAACTGAAATGTTGAATGCTGCATATTCCTGTGAGTGAAATAGAAAGACAATTTAGGGTATTTAAGAAAAACTGCCATTAGTAATCAAAATGCATTCTAATATTTCATTAAACGGATGAGAAGAGCCTGTTGTTTCGAATTCTTTGAGTAGATACATAAATTACATTCTTACAAAATTCGTAAGAAATTACTGAAATATGATCCTCCAGTTTTAGGAACAAAATTGATGATATTTGGCAGATAAGAATCCACACTAGATAAGGAAAGGCAATACTTAATGACCAGAAAAAGTAACTATTCGGAGGTTGTAAAAAATTGAGTTATAAAACCAATATTTTCTGTCGAAACTTTTATCAAAGTATTTGGGATTCTTGCAAGAAGAACTTGACTCATTTATTTTTCAATCATGTACATGTTAACACAGACATCTAGGTCCAACAAAATGGTGCGCCTCCCCTATTCCTGAGTTATAACGAAGCATTATTTCTATGTAGATGGATAGGTAGAAATGAACCTGTTGAATTGCCATCTAGATCCCTAAATTTCAATACTTAAATTAAATTATGCGATTACTTAATTTTCATAACATTGTTTTTTATATGATCTACTAATTAGTAAACAATATAATATTATGATATTTTACATTTATGTCCAACTTCCCGCAATTCATAAAAATATCCTTCTGAATGACTATAATTAACGATGAAGTATATCTCTAACTTGGGACAACCTGTATATATAATTACATGTAACTAATTGCGATTAGGAATACCATTCTACGGAATTTTCCCAGAAAAATCGGTACTTAAATCACTGAATTTATTCCAAATTACAAGCTCAAGTTTTTCAACTTCCATTAAAAGGGACATCGCGAAGTAATGATTACATTTTAAATTTGAATATTTAAACGATAACACAAATGGAGAACCTTTTATAAATAGTAATAAGTTCAAAATTTCAATAAGCAAAAACTAATTGCTACGTACAAAAATAATTATTACCTAAAATAAATGATGCTTCCCTTTCAACACATAAAAAAAAGTCTTCGACTGCCCCATCAAGCGTAAATGATACGAACCCCCGCGTGAGTTTTAATGCAACGGAAAACTAGGGGAAATAAATCAGATGTTTAACCGAGAGAGTCTCTGAGTTATGATTCTGAGCCTCGATCTGAGCACGTCCTAGTTACTTCGGCTTCCGGAGATTCCGCACTGAATACTGACCTAGTACCGACGAATTCCATTTCATCCTCATCTTGTTCGGTCGATATTGGGCCGGCGCGGCCCGTCTGCACTGGCTCGTCGCTTTACTGCCGTACGAAAGGCCATGCGACGCGCTACCAACGTCAAGGTCATTGTCACTTTTCCTCTTTGATTCATTTCCATCGATGTTGATGGCTCCCTCCGGAGTTAAATCTGGACCAGGTGAAAGCGCTCAATGAAACACGATAGGCCACTACATAGGAACGAAAATAACGACAAAAATATTTATAAAATATAACAGAAAGTCTCACTTCCATATATATATATATATATATATATATATATATATATATATATATATATATATATATATATATATATATATATATATATATATATATATATATATATATATATATATATTATACCGTAGAGAATGTTTATATTAATAGTTCTTTAAAAAAAATGAACTTAAGACTGCTATACAGTATTGGCAAGAAGATTTTTTACAGAAAGAGAAATTTGAATAGAACGTTGGGATAAATTATAATAAACTTAACTATTTCAGTAAATTCCCACTGTACACTTAGAGTACTTATTATAATCGAAATCAGTATAAAAAAAGTGGGGAGGTGTATCTCGGAAATTGCTCGGAATATTTTGAAACGAATTAGTTACTGTTTCTATAATGGACAAACAATACAGAAAATATTTTCTGATGACTATGAATGAAATTTTGTGCAATTTTCAAGATTTTTAAAAATATACGTGAGCTGATCGCATCATGTATAAACTCACTCTAGAAATGAGAGCTCTGAGACGAAGTATGGTCACAGCAGGAGCTCGAATTAGAGAGTCACATCTTGGTAATAAAATGGATCGTGTCGAGTAACGCGTGGTGCTTAAATACTAGTGTTTACAAGAGTGATATAGTGAAAATACGAGAACAATCACTAAAACACACACGAAAAATGTTAAAAATTTTCTGATCTCGTGTTGCAAGATTGGCTATAGTGTGACTATTGGACAAATAAATGAGGAGAGTATCAAGATTTTCAAAAATATATTGTTTACGAATAAATCTATGATGTCAATACATCGCAAATAGGAGAACTGATCACATCATGTATAAACTCACTCTAGAAATGAGAGCTCTGAAGCTGACGAAGTATGATCACAGCAGGAGTTCGAATTAGAGAGTAACATCTTAGTCATAAAATGGATCGTATCGAGAAACGCGTGGTGCTTAAATACCCGCGTTTACAAGAGTGATATAGTGAAAATACGACAACAATCGCTAGCACACACGAAAAATGTTAAAAATTCTCTGATCGTGTTGCAATATTGGCTATAGTGTGACTATTGGACAAATAAATGAGGAGAGTTTCAATATTTTCAAAAATATATTGTTTACGAATAAATATATGATGTCAATACATAGCAAATACGAGAACTGATCACATCATGTATAAACTCACTCTAGAAATGAGAGCTCTGAGACGAAGTATGGTCACAGCAGGAGCTCGAATTAGAGAGTCACATCTTGGTAATAAAATGGATCGTGTCGAGTAACGCGTGGTGCTTAAATACTAGTGTTTACAAGAGTGATATAGTGAAAATACGACAACAATCACTAAAACACACACGAAAAATGTTAAAAATTTTCTGATCTCGTGTTGCAAGATTGGCTATAGTGTGACTATTGGACAAATAAATGAGGAGAGTTTCAATATTTTCAAAAATATATTGTTTACGAATAAATATATGATGTCAATACATCGCAAATAGGAGAACTGATCACATCATGTATAAACTCACTCTAGAAATGAGAGCTCTGAGACGAAGTATGGTCACAGCAGGAGCTCGAATTAGAGAGTCACATCTTGGTAATAAAATGGATCGTGTCGAGTAACGCGTGGTCCTTAAATACTAGTGTTTACAAGAGTGATATAGTGAAAATACGACAACAATCACTAAAACACACACGAAAAATGTTAAAAATTTTCTGATCTCGTGTTGCAAGATTGGCTATAGTGTAACTATTGGACAAATAGTTGAGGAGAGTTTCTCTTATATCATATGATACATAATACATTTTTGGACAAAATCAAAATGAAAGTATTTTTTGCACGACGCGTACTACGAATGTTAATAGATACACACAATCAAACTTGATAACTTATAGATCATAATGATGAAGTCACATAAGCGGTTAATCGCAGGTTCCCTGAGGTTGAAATATAAAAATAATGTTTATATTTCTCAATTTTTATTGGAAGATATTGGTCTAGGACATATCACTCAATATCTCCAAAAAATTAACATGAGGACAGGACTACATTTTAGGCTGCTTCTAAATTAATATGAATAAATATTTGAACTTCTACAAAAGCAAACTATCTGGTATCACTTTCCGTTAAGCTTGATGATATTTGTTTCTATCATTTGTAATTGTAAAATACTTTGCAATTTTTCCTTCAAGATTATATAAATTAATACATTTATCGACATCGCTTTTTAAGGGATACAAATCTTGATAGATCTTAGAGAGTTCAAAAAAATGGTCGTTAGATTACAGCTAAATAGCTTAAAGACATGAAACTATCTCAATACAATAGATTTGAATATTGTTTTTATGGAGGAGGTTGTTTTATTTTCAATTTTTAGTTTTCTTATTGAATTTAGTTTTTTCTGTTTTTAAATCTAACCTATTAATCCATAATCGTAAAAATGTAGAGAAAAAGTTTCACCAATATAAGAAAATTATTCATACTTTTACACTTAGAAGACTAGGTTAAGACTGAAAGAATTTTGTTTAAAATGATCTTTTTAAAGTTCGAAGAATTATTCTTCTGTGGACTACATTTGAATCAAATGAAATTCTCACAATTGTAGTGTAGTTGACGATAATAGATGAATCTTCATTTCTAATAAATATTTGCTAAGATATTTAGCATTTACAAGTTAATAGGAATTTTACAGAACTCAGAACGTTATCTAATTTTTTAAAAAACTTGTAGTTATTTGATTCATTAGTTACCACTGCATGAACCGCAATAGTACCAGCAGACGCAACATGTCATAGTTTGTTGGAAGTGTGAGGCAAAATTTGAAAAATAAATAAAAAAATTATAAAGTTGCAGCTAGTAACGACAATTTTTGTATGCTCTTGATGTGATTTCAGACGTTTATTTCTCTATTTTTTATTGTTTGTATTTTGCTTTATAATTTTTATTGTATTTCGGTCTATTTATTTCATTAATAGTTTTATTACAGTTTTTATTGCTGAAATTGAAAATTGTTATTTTGGTCGGGCTGCTAGTTAAGTTTTGAGATATGGCAACACTGATGTGAATATGTCAAATTTAGCACTGTCACCATAGACATTTTTATTGATGAACAGACTCGTGTTATCATACGAATGCTATTTGAGTTGTTTACAGACATTCATCTTAATCAAAGAATGAAATAACTCGCTGGTTATCCTAATTCAATAGTGGTCGCACTTCGCTACAGCTTGATGCTGTGGACAAACTGATATTGCAAGATCTTCATGTGACATACCGTAAGATTGAGGCATACTTGGGCATTAGTTTCACCCGCATAGATTCATTATTGCAAGAAAATTTAGCTGCAAAGAAATGCAAAAAAAATTCAATCACGGTGTTTCGAAAGACGTCTGAGAGATCGAGATAGGCGACGAATCATGGAACCCGAAACTAGCAAGAATCGACTGTATGGGTTTCTATCTGCCGTACAGTTTTTGTTTGGCACCCAATGATTTCTTCTTATTCCCGCAAATCAAAATAAATTGGGAGGGCAACTTTTTTTTACAGCTTAAGAAGTGGTTAATGCGTTCAAATCAGATGTTTTGGAGGTACCTCAATCGGAATGGAATCGACAGTTGATGTTATTTGTCTATTCCAAAACTCAAGGAGCAACTCTCATACTGTTAATACTAGTTAAATGTCTATAGTATAGTATTTGATATAGATGAAAAAATTATTTCGAAATCAATTCTGTAATAAAGAAGGTGGGAAACGTATAGCTTATCAAATGTTTGATAACATATTAGTTAACCGTGAATTGATACTAGTTCACAATTTAAATAAATTATCTTGATGAATAAAAAATGAAGATACTTAAGATAGTGCAGAGCATAGTGGCGCATTCGTTTGCAAAATTGTTTTAAGTCTTAATATTTTTTTTGAAATGTCCGGGAGGTGTTTTGATGTTATTGTTTGAACAACGAAAAACTGAATAAGTCATAAAAAATGCATTTTTTGCAATGAATCAATTTTTTTTATATTCCTTACAATATTTCGAATGAAAAAAGTCCTTATACTCATTATCGTATCTACAACCCATTAATTGTTAAGAATTTTTTAAAATTCAAAATCACCGAAAATCCTAATTTTCCTGAATTAAATAATATACCTAAAAAAATGAAATGTTATAATTTTCAATTTTTATCAAATATTTCAACTATGTCAAACAAATTAACCTAAATAGATAGGTTTTAACATAAATAAAACATATAAAAAAACTAAATTCTTAAAATCTTTTTAGGTAAATATATTTAAGATAGTTGAAATATTTGATAAAAAATTAAAGTTTAAAACATTTCATTTTTTTTGGTATATTATTTATTTCAGGAAAATTAGGATTTCGGCGATTTTGAATTTTAAAAAATTCATATCAATTAATGGGTTGGAGATACGATAATCGGTGTAAGGACTTTTTTCATTCGAAATATTGTAAGGAATATAAAAAAAAATTGATTCATTGCAAAAAATGCATTTTTTCAGGCTTATTCAGTTTTTCGTTGTTTAAACAATAATATCAAAAGATATCAAGTGTCATCCTACACTTTTATAATCAGAAACACCTCCCTGACATCTTTAAAAAAAATTACGTTTTAAAACAATTTTGCAAATGAATGCGCCACTATGTTCTTGGCAAGAGACGACCAAAAACTTTTCATATCTCATTTCCGCATTGTTTTAGTAATATGTTGCGAACTAAAATACACAATGTATATGTTGAATTGGTCCTGGATAAATTTTATGGATTTCACAAAAAAGGATAATTGAAAACCAATCTCATACAACGAAGATTATTCGGATCATTTCAGTAAAGTTGTAAAACATCGTTGAAAGTAATAAATTTAATTACGTTTATGTTTGTTTGAGATTTATATATTAAACAACTTACCACTAATGAACGATCCTGGAATCCTATAAAGGAGAATTTCTTCAAATTATTCCTTCTGGCGTTGCTCATTATTAGTCTCTATACACTTTATATAAACATAAATAATTACGAAAAATTGTCTTAAGTGTCCACTTGTTTTCGTTAATTTACATTTGCGTCACTACGAACTCAATTTTTTTTTTTGGAGACCTGCCCAATCGCGTAATAGCAAAAAGTAGTTGAAAAAGCATAGGGTACCCCGAGTCCGACGTTTCGAGTTTCCGCAGGTTGCACCGCTGCAATAAATATTGTTCAGCGAATGAACCCGTCTTGCGGTGTAGATTGTCACTTATGAGAATCTGAAACATAATAAATAAAACAACACATTAGATTAAATCGATTTTATCAATATCTCATATGGTTTAAATTAATAAAAATCCTGATGATTAAAGCTCGCACACTGATCCGTTTTTATTACAAATAATACGTGCGATTACAATATTCCTTATCACGTATTTATGCTGTAAAACATTTACAATGTGAATCAAACATTCCTAAAAATTTTCCAAGAAGGTTATTTGAGAAGGTATATAAGGCGAATATCGCACTTTTAGTCTGCTTCGAAAATAAATCAAAAATGTGTTAACGGGGAGGAAATATCGTCAATTGATATTCTTAATTGATTTTATTGTATGGGAAAATCATTTTATTGGTAAAGGAGGAAAGAAGCAAAATAATAAAAATAGATAATTGATTTTTTTTGCCTTGTCTCTAGAAATCCTTATTAAAAATATCTCAACGTATGAAAATCTTTTGTGGGGGTATATCGCCGTTGAAAAATTTTTCTATCCTGTAGAAACTATTCTTTTTTATTATACCTAGGTACTAAATATGGATATAAAGCGAAACTTTTACGTAAAATAAGTTTCTAATAGACAGAAACATTCGTCAAAACAGACATATAACTCTTATTTGAATTCTGTTTTCCAGCAACAACTTATCATAAGCCATTTCGTTTGTTTTAGTTTGTGTGGGGCATATTTCACAGTAATTTGATAGTTTAGACTATCGGGTTCCTTGAGCAACTGCTGTCGAACCTGATCATTGTTTAGAAATGTCTTTTAGAGCAATTTTTTGTTTATTCAGGCTGACGTATTATCAGACGCTGCAGAGCCAAGATCACAGTATTTGATTTGGATATATGAAGATTGTTTGGCATTCTGCATACGTAGTCTGTTTCTTGTTTATCTCACTACATGCTGTACTATACACATTTCTTCAATACCATTCCAGTCAAACAAGGTTTATTCTTTGACTGATCTAAGTATTCCTATCAATCAAGCCTTTTAACTCCTGACGCCCATATATTTGTTCCTTCAATTTGGAATTTAAAATGCCTCTGATATTTGGGCTTTCACTTCGTTCTTCAAATTTCTAGTGATTTTTATATTTTCTCTAGATAGTTGACTTGTTGTTGTTGAGTACACTCCAATTAGAAATCGTGAGTTTACAGGTTCTTCATACTCTAAAAGGGGTTTGTTGTCTTTACGAATATTTGCATAGTAAACATAGAAATCTTGTGAAATATCTTCGCCTCCAAATATGATTCTTCCATTGTCAGTATTTCAATGTTATTTTCAATTTTTTACCTTCCAATTGATATCCTCTCCCAACCTCATACGCCTAATTTTATAAATTCATCCATTATCATGTTGAAGAGGACTGGGTTCAAAGAGCCTTTGTTATCACAAGTATTTACTGTTTTGGTCTTAATTGAGTTTGGGTATATTCAACACTTTTTTGATTATTATTATATTATAGTGAATTCTTGAAAGCTTGGGTAGGATGAATGAAAGCTGTTTTATCATACAGAGTTTTTTAATGCTGGAGATAAATATGCCATCTGTTGTAAACCTGCTGTTTTTAAATCTTTGCATAGTAAACTATTTTGCTGGTTGTTGAGCCTCATACAGATATATTGTGAAATTCAGGTTAATATTATTTCATCTGCTCAAACACTTTTTACACAATTATGTTGATTCTTCGGTAGTTTTCATGGATTCTTTTTAAAAAAAAATTGGTATCAATATGCTTTCTCTCCATTCGGATGGTATATTCTAGTGTTTAAGTATATCGTTTAAAATAATTGTGGTTATTTAGATAATGTACCACCAAAAACGTCTACTCAGAGTAAATCTTCACCAATGTCCTCGAAAATGATGAGGACGGAATAAGAGTTAACGGCATTATGCAGACGACACAGTAAAATCTACAAAACTTGTTGAATAATGTTACCAAAGTTAGTCAAGAATAACCTTGAGAAGACCAAATATATAGTTGTCACCAGCAACTGTAGAGCAACTGTATGGGGGAGGCGATTCACTGGAAAGGGTCATGACTACATAGGTACAAATATTGAGTGCTCCGTGGATTTTTTGTTAAAAATAAGTATTCGAAACGGGAAAGCCCGAGCATCGTTTATGAATATCAAGGAGTTTATCTGTACCTGGGACCTGAGCTTGAAGCTGAGAACACGGATATTAAAGTGCTATGTATTCCTAGTTTGTATGGCAGAGAAGCTTAAACTTAACGTATATTTCGAGACTAGAAGACTTCGAGAAAACTTTAATATCTTCACCACATTATGATATGAATCCAATAGCTCGTAATTGGAAGAATAATATTTTCTACAAAAAATGAACAGAAACGCCATTAAATGGTTTACAGTCGAATATAAAACAACAGACAGAACTGGGATAAGAGTTTATGGATTCGAAATCAAACACTCTGAAAGCCTGCGCAACACACCAAGCATATTATTAAAGTAGAAATTTGTGCAATTGAAAAATGTGTCTATTTCAATCCAGAGAACTATTGCAAACAGGAGATCATCATACTGTCCGATAGCCAAGCAGCCATTAGAGCTTTAAGTTCCAATATCATAAACTCTAAACCCGTTTAGCATTGCATAGAAAAATTAATCGAACTAGGCAAGAAAATTAAAGTTACTGATAATCTCGCAAAAGCGGAGGAGGACAAGACCTCCATGGGACCTGAACCCCTCTGTGATATTAACTACAGAACAATAGAAAAAGCATTGGAAGAGAAGGTACATAGGATCGAAACCAATTATTTGATCAACCTACAGGGGCTGAGACAGGCAAAGACTCTCCTGGGAAACTATAACCAGAGAAGGTCTGCTGAATGTATCAACCTAAGTAAGAACAATCTACGAATACTAACAGGAGTCCTATACGGGGCACTGTCGCCTCAATGACACCTGAAGACTCTAGATTTAGCAGATAATGCGGCGTGCAGATTTTGTTGCACAGAGGACGAAATCTCTATCCACATTCTCTCGAAGTGTAAAGCACTACGGAACTCCAGAGCGCTACACCTGGGAGCGTATGAAATAGAAGACGAAGATCTCTAGCCGCTACAGACATCTCACATTCTAGATATTCTAAATGGAGGGGAATTAACAGATCAGCTGTAAACACTGGGTTCTCCAGTATCATAGCAAGGAAAGGGGACATAATGCTTCCTTTGAGTCGCAGTATATGTGACACCCGAATATCTATTCTTTACTCTACTCTACCCTCTAAATAAAATGATTGAAAACATTGCATATGGAAACACAATTTAGTTTGACGGTTGAAAATATTACCAAAAACATAGAAAATAAAGTTAATTATAAATATAATTCCATTAATCTTGAGACAAGAGTTCGTACACAAACAGTTAAGAGAATGTGGGGCAGTACTTCATGGGTGAACAAGAGATATAGGGGGACAACGAGATATTATAATGAATCTTATTTATCAATGATTATATGACAATAGCATCAAATAAAGGAAAATAGAGACTGTGTTAAACTAAAGTCCGGCTTATTTTCCACCATTCATTACTATGACTTCAACTAAATTGTTTTGAATTTTGTATTTTGATTTTAAATTAAATGTTTTATTTTATGATTCGTTTCAAAAATATTAGTTGTAGATTGACGGCAATTAAAAATCGCTGTAGCTGCGATGCGGTTAATATCGAACAAATTCTACGATTTTTTTTTGATATCCTCCTCGTAAACAGACAAATTATTTCTAAATTAGTTGAATCGAATGTCATATATATATATATATATATATATATATATATATATATATATATATATATATATATATATATATATATATATATATATATATATGAGTTGAATAATAAAAGATATGAGTTACTAATAATAAACAAATCAACTAAGAGTTCTCAGAAATTATTAAATAATTTATTAAATTGCATGACCAACAGTTGTCGAATTTATTCCTGCATACGAAATCAAAAAAATTTACATAATTTGATCGTGCACTCGTATAATTTAATTTTAACGTATTAGTTACCATACCATTACTCTAATTATCTATCAATAACACGACTCATCACGTCATTTATCCTCACATAAATAACTTGTTGAATTGAATTTATTGAGTTTCCAATGCAATTTAAACTTGTTCACATTGTTTATGAATTACCTCTAGAGTCTTATTACAAAGTTTGACCAAACATACAACGAATAATTATATTACAAAGTAAAAAAGGTAACTTGAAATTTGATTGATCGTATTGGCTAACAATGCACCTATTCCAATATTGACCAAGACTGGGAGCATTCCTCGAAGGTTTCTTTAGAAAGGGATTTCATCTGCTCCGTAGTCGATTTCTCAATATCAGGATGGTGAGAAAATGTTTCGCTTCCATCACAAAAAATTTGATTTAATCTCGTCGGCTAACAGTGCACTCATTCAAACTTTGCGTCTATGAGTGAAAGCATTTCTGAAAGCCTCTTTCATGAATAGTCTGTTGTCGCACTCTCAATAATAGGAATGATGACAAATTCCCCTTTAATTGTTTCATTCACACCCAAGTCTCGTATTAAATCTGGCGACTAAGACGAATGTGAATAAACTGGAAGACCTTTAGTGAGCAAAAATTCACTATTTATCACCTTGATGCTCACGGTTTTTAAAGAGAGAGTTAAGCAACAAGTTTTCCATCGAGAATCTATGCAAAGTGAAGCACGATTGTTCAACAGTTGGAGCATACTTAACAAAGGACAATCTTGCACTGATAGCTTCTTATAACCTCATTAAAAATGAAAGAGTACGTAGAGTATGTTTGGTAGAGTAATGGTAGAGTACGTTTACGGAGATTTATATTGAAATTTATATATCATACCTATTTACCTATGGTAAGTACTTATTTATATATCACTAGCGGACCCGACAGACGTTGTCTAGTACCACGTTTTAAATGTAAACTTTTGGAAATTAGCTGTAACAATTAGACTGTTTTGATGAAAAAATCACAATTAAACCAATTGATAGCGTGTGAGTATGTATATTAATAATTAGTATGCTTTCAGAGATGTTGAATGTATAAGCTGTGTTGAATAAAAACTTAACTAAAGTCTTGTTAATTGAGAGTGAAAACGTTGAATCTTCAACTATTCTATAACGGGTATTTATTCTTAGAGTTAATTATCTACAAATACTGAAATTATCGTAATGCCATTGGATGTACAATATTTTTGGTTAATCCTTGAGATGTATAAACAAATAAATTCGATAGTTTTCCCACTCTCGAGCACGCAACAAGAATTAAACTCACGGATTTTACGCAAAAACAACTTTGGTTGAGATGTGTTTCCAGCTAATAGCATTTTCAAAGGTTCTGGTTCACCTTTGTATTTGAAAGAATGACAATATTGACATTCTTTGTCCATACTACCAATCATGATTAGCGAACGTGATGAATAGTCTATTTCAGGGTCATATTCAAACGCAAGGCGATTAAACGATGCTCGTGTCATGATGATTTTGCACCCGCTGTCGCTCATTTACTCTGTGAGCGTCGGTCACTCGTTGCCTACACATGAAGTCTATTGTCTCCATAGACTATACTTATGCTAACTTAGAATCTGATCTCAACGCCATCTACCAGGCGCAACTAAAACTCAAATATACTTTTGAATATCTGACACGACTACAGCGCTGTCTACCGGAATTCTATGGAAAACGGTCTAACATCAACAACAATTTAAAAATAATTGATAAAACATTATATAGTTGATCGAATTGTGAATCTAAAACATTCTCAAACCCCCTTGAATACACACCAAAAATTTCATCAAAATCGGTCCAGCCGTTTAGAATTACAAACACACGAAGATTTATATACGAGGCATATTTTTTAAGTAAGTACCGTTTTGCGATTCCGCCGTCGCAACCCTAAGGTCGGCGTTCCGCATATGCGCGCTGGTCACCTACATCTCTTGTCTACGCACTGACGCCATTACTGTCTGATTCTTCATTGTGTACGTTGTTTACTGAGTGTTTAAGATGCCTCCGACAATCGTGAGTCCCGCCGATTGTGAAGTACGGGCTGTTATACGATTTCTTAGTGCTAAAGGCGTAAAACCGATCGATATTCATCGTTAGATCTGTGAAGTTTACGGACAAAACATTATGAGTGATGGAAGGGTGGAGGAAAGGGTGAGAGCATTTAAAGTGGCCGCACAAATGTGCATGATGAAGAACAGAGTGGGTGTCCTTCGGTCGTTAATGAAGATTTGGTACAGAAATTGGACGAAAAGATGGAAGAAAACAGACGCTTTACAATTTCATCATTGTGCGACAACTTTCCTCAATAATCTCGTAGTGGTGTGTATCGCATTTTGACCGAGAACATGAAATACCGGAAATTGTGTTCACGTTGGGTTCCAAAAATGTTGACGGATTTGCACAAAACCCAACGTTTAGGTAGTACATAGACTTTCTTTGAGCGGTACCACAATGAAGGTGAAGATTTTTTAGACCAAATTGTTACTGGTAACGAAAAATGGGTGGCCTACCTCACACCAGAATCGAAACAACAATCCATGGTATGGCGACATTCATCATCACCCAAAAAAGTGAAGTTCAAGCAAACAAGACAATCAATGCAGCGTCATATTGTGAGACATTGAACAATCTGCGTCGGGCAATCCAGAACAAAAGACGTGGCAAGTTGAGTAAGGGTATCGTTTTGCTGCATGACAATGCCCGTCCACATGTGGCTAATCGGACAAAAGATCTCATCAAATCTTTTCAATGGGAAACTCTAGATCATCCTCCCTACAGCCCTGATCTGGCGCCCAGCGACTACCATTTGTTCCTGCACTTGAATAAACAACTGGGCGGTCAGCGTCTTCAAGACGATAACGAAGTCAAAACAGTTGTGATACAGTGGTTAACAAGTCAGGAGGCAGAATTTTATGAGGAGGGTATCCAAAAACTGGTGCCACGTTATTACAAATGCCTCAATATTCACGGAAATTATGTAGAAAAGTAGATTAAGGTACAGGATTTCATGTAAAAATAAAATTATTGTGATATCTTTGCACTTCTTTATTTAATTCCAAAACGGTACTTACTTAAAAAATATGCCTCGTATATAAAGATTTGGTAATCTATCTAGGTCATGTAATGGAAGTGAGAGCAATTTCATTTTTCACTTAGAAGAATGTCTTGCAGATGTATTTACTCAATATGACGAAATAATATGAGGGGGTGATATTAACAGTACCTTACTAAACGTTAAAAGAAAATATTTAATTAAGAACAATTTATTACTGAACTGAATTACAGCTACCAGAAAATCATCTATTGATATAGATTCGTTGTGCGTGCGCGCGTATTTCGAAAACAATCGATCACTTATTCGAGTTCGAAGCCGACGATTGTATCGGTTACATTATCGACTGCGTAATATTGCGGAACCTCCAAGCAATTTTAGCTAGGATCCAGACACACACACACACATAAAAATCTATAAAATTCAGATTGTGCAAACTCTTAATGATTTCGTTATAAGATTGAATTTTGTGAATGCAATGTTAGAGAGATTTTACAATTTCAACAACATGTTCTTCAGCGAAGAGGTACATTTTCATTTGGATGGATACGTAGATCGCCAAACTTCGCCCTACTTTCATGAATATAACTGAGGGCATCCAGTGACTGTAAATTCTCTACGTTATGTCGACATGATACGTAATTTTTTCAGGCCTCATCTCCAATATATATTAACCGGGATGGGGCTACATCGCTCACAACTAACTCTACATTGCACGAGTTGTTCCCAGAAAAGGTGATTTCATGAAGAGGTGGTATTGAATGACCACCTCGGAGCCCTGAGTTGACCCCATCTGATTTTTTCTTGTGGGGTTATCTTTAGAGTGTGGTCTACGAGAATAATGCACGAAATTTGACAGATTTAAGAAGCAATATAGAAGAAAAAATCCATATTCTTCGACTATTCTTTAAAAAGTTTTTGAAAATGTACACAAATAGTTTGAGGAGTGCCGTCAACGTGATTGCCGTCATTTAAACAATGTCGTGTTTAAAAAGTAACATTTTGTTTTTTATCTTTCAATTCATACATATGAAAATAAGTATAATGTATTTTTTTTCAATTAAAGTAGTTGGATCGTTATGAGACACCCTGTACTTCGATTAGTATAGAGTAGCACTCCATCTGAGACCATGATAAAAAGCTTAAAATCTAAGGGATAGATTTTATAGATTAGTTTATTGTTATATCATTATTATTTAAATAGTTATAAGTCATTTAATTTGAGATTAAATATATTTTCCAATATAAGCCGAAAACATCTATGATAATCATACCGATGAAGTACCCTTATCTATTCTTGATTATCTTAGAAATCGATGGCGTAAGATGTGTTAGTTTATGACACAGTTTTTCTTATTCAAGACATCAATCAACGTTATCGTGAGCGACAGAGAATTAATTCTTCTTTCCTATATCCCCAAATATGGAAAAGTTGTAAATTCAAATAATTGCATATCACTGACAGTGGAATAAGAGTTTCATAGAAATAGATTATGATAAAAAATATCTTTGATCCATAAACAGAATTCAACTCCCAACGTTGCTTATAAGGGCCCTTTCACACCAAACGTATCAGAATCAGTTGAATCTGATTGATCAAGATTCGGCTTCGAGCGCTCCGTTTAAATGTGAAGGACTCTTTTCCCGCCTTCAGACCGGACGAATCTGGTTCAATCAGGTTTGATTCGAGGTCGCACTTGATTCAACCTGTCAGATTCCTCGTTCGGTCAGTCTTGAATCAACAACCATACGAGATGGACGTGGAGTTTTAATTTTAAAAGTTAAAGAAAATAGTGCGATTTATGACACAGTGATTCAGCTGGTGTGAAAGAGTGGAGATGACGAATCAGATTCAACTTGATTCGGAGTGATCCTGATTGATTTGGATTCGTTTGGTGTGAAAGGGGCCTAAGGCTCAAGTATACGGGGCGAGTTTACAAGCTAACAAGCCGGCTAGTCGGCGAGTGTGCTAATACTTGAGTACACGCAAACTTCCCACTTGCTCAGTAGCCAACTAGATGGCGTGTTGAAACCACTTGTAGCTGTCTGTTAATTATGTTAGGTTATTGTGAAGATATGCTAAGTTATTGGTAGTTTTTCTACGGTATCCCATCTAGATCCTGTTATGAAAATGAAGTGTAAAACTAGTGATATTTCATTGTTTTTCCAAGTATACCAACAATTTCCTATCTTGTGGAACATTAAAGATAAAGACTACGGCAACAAATCGTTGAGGGATGCGAGTTTTAAGAAACTTATGTCTGAGCTGAAAGAAAATCAGTTGTTAGGCGAAATGGATTCGAAGCTACTTAAGTCTAAAATCAAATCCATTAAAGATGTCCTCTGACATCTTCAAGACCAAAGCTACTAGCAACTTGTGCGCAATCTACTGTGAGTACATGCGGCTAGTTTACAAGCTAACTCTCTCAAAAGCTGGCGAGTGTTGTGAAAAGTCGCCGGCAGTTGAACTTTTTCAGATCGTTTTTACAAGCAACTAACGGAGCGGGAGCATCGAGTACACTGGACGAGTTTACGAGCTGCTTGTGAAAAAGCCGGATTGTAGCTTGTTAATTCGTCCCGTGTACTTGAGCCTATACTTCATTAACGATATTAACCGTGGCGTGAATGCTTTTTAAATACAGTTGAACCTCTCTGAACGGGCAATGTGCCAATCCGGCACTCCAATGATCCGGCGCTCTCAAACAGCCGTGCTACGATACACGACATACGAAAAAACAAAGACAAAATTGAATTATTTTGCAAAAACATTGATAATTTAAAAACCTCAAGAAAAACATTGAAAATCGGTTCCTCTAAAGGCGAAACAGGCATACTCTGATTACAGGAGAAGTTCACAAAGAAAAAGATAGATTCTAGAATGTAGAGAAATTGTTTCCCTTTGTTTGTTTTCGTTGCTTCTAAATCTTATCATGAATCACAATAATATGGATTATTACTTTTTCCATCTCTCGAAAGTTATTTCTTTTTATAACTTTACTCGATATTTCACTCCGTTGTATAGGAAATTCTAATTTCTTTAGAATTGTTGTTGATATGTCAAGAATTCTCCTTTTTTTTATAATCATAGGAAATAATTCCTGCGATACACATTCTTTGTTTTTGTATAAAGCGTGAATCAAGCTGCGGATTTGTGCTTTGAATTCGGGACGTAACGTATCAGCGAATGAATTCGGACGGAGGAGTGGTAATTTATTAGTTGTGCCGTTTATAAAAATATACACAATAGAACAGGTATGGTAAAATTTATGACTCAATCATAATCCACCATTGGCTCGTATTTTATAAGATAATATATATAAAGTTTATTACTACATGCTGTATAAAGTCAAAAAAACAAAATTCCAGGTTTTATGGTAACTGTAAAATAAAATTAATTAATCAAAGTGGTTCTTTCAAATATTGATTTTTTGAATTCTTCTTATAATTAGTCCAGTTATTCTTGTTGAGTCTAGTCTCTAATTCTATGGAGGGTTCAATTGCTTTACTCCTTTTTATTAACAATTCTCTTTTTGTTTATTAAAGACGCAGTACGTTTTTATAATAAATAGTATGGAGTGAGACAGAAATAAAATTAGGGTATTGTTAAGATATTATTGAAAACAAAAGTTTAAAGTAGCCGCCGGACCAAGGCAAATATGTGAAATTTAAGGTGAAGACACAGTTAAAGAGAAAACGGCAAGGCGTTGGTTCAATCGTTCTATTAAGGATAAAGATCAGGTCATCTACTTGCGTGGGATAATGAAGTTACAAGTGAAGCAGTGGAAAATCAAGCCAGTACCAGCACTCGGTGATCATTTCATTCCCTTGGACCTTGTAAGGAATCCATATAACGGAATATTGGATATTGGATTATGGAATAGGGCCACACGAATTAACAGCTCCTTGCCTTGCCGAAAGATGTTTATTGGAATTATTAAGGCTTAGTATCCATCAAAATTACTCAATCAATGCCGAGGTTTTATCGGAGAAAGATGCGGAAAGCAGATTTTCTTACAACAACCATCCATATACAGCGAAAGTTACGTAGAATAAAATCAAAGGACTTGGTGGTATGATCTTCTACCGCATCCAGCATTTCATCCGGACCTTACACCTTCAGATTACTATTTATTCTTAAAGACCTTACTGAATGTTGGGTTAACACCATAAAATAAAGACTTTCTTTTCGTATGATTATTTGATGAACAAAGTGAACATTGGAAACTGTTTTATTTATTATATATATTATTTATTAGATATATATATTGTACAGACATAATAATCAAAGCAATTTGTTAAGGTTTCTTCAAATGCTTCGTGTGATATAATAAAATAATAAATAAAACGTCAATTTTTCATCTGTACCATTTTATTAATAAATATTCCTTTGAAGTACTTGTAGTCTTCTCATTACATGATTAATAAGTGAAGTAGCGTTTTTTTTTACATTATAATTGTTCAGTTGAGATTGATCATTAAATTTAGAATGGTAAACATAGGGAAAAAGACGATAATACGCAAGAAATAGAATGTTCAGAAACTGAAATGGAGTTATGAAAAATACAGGATGAAAATTGAATAGAAAAGCGTAATCACTGCAGTATAGAAAGTTATTATTACAAAACATATAAGATGAATTACTTTGATTAGAAATGTACAATGAAAATTGAAGATAAAAAATACTTAAAATAGCTACAAACTACAAACTGTTTATGATAAATATAGGAAAATAAGAAATAACTGGCTAATGAAACAAAGAGAATAAAATAGGGATACGTCAGAAAACAAAAATAATGTGAAATGGCGTAAATATACGAAGGAATAAAATTAGAAACGAACTATAACAAATATCAATAAAAAAAATGGAGTATTTCAAAAATTTATTAAAGGAATAAAATGATAATAACACAATATTAGAATTTGATAAATCTGACAGAAGTAGAATGGAATGACATAATCAACATATTGAAAAACAACGAAGCAGGAGGGTCAGACGAAATAGTAAATGAGATAATAATAAAATGTGGAGCATACAACCTATAGCAAAGAATATTTAATATCATGGAAAGAATATGGCAGAACCAATGCCGAGAGAGTGGTATACAAGAAAGATTATATTAATAACGAAGTTAGTTTACTTAAAACCGTATATGATATACTAAGAACGATAATGAATGAAAGAATGGGAATGGAAAAGTCAGTGCAACCAGAAATAGAGGAGTATCAAAAAGGCTTTTGACAAAGAATACCAATAGTCGATGTATACTTTAAATAAAATGAACTAATAACATTGGAGTGCAACTGCATTTACTTCAAACAAGCATTCAATAGAATGAAGAGGAGGACAATTAAACAACCTAAAATAATACAAAAATGTGGTACGATGGGTAAAACTGATGATAAATAAATTGTAGAGGAAGAGTAATGATAAAATAACGACTATCCGAGGCATTTGAGGATAATGGACTTTGAGCGATATTGTTCAATATTGCAGTGGATGGTATAATGAGGGAATGTTTTATCTGTGAAAGTATAATTGATAAATCGAAACATATGCTAAAGATTTAACTCTAATATCAAAGAAAGGACTTTCTTTAAGACGCACTAGAAAAAATGTAAGAGAAACAGAAAAAGAAGGGATTGAGGATAAAATTAGGAAAATATATGGAAATTAGAATAAAAAGGATGTTAACAAACCAGAAATAGTGAAAATAAATGATCTTAGCTTCGAAGTAATCCACATATTTAAATACTCAAGAACAATGATACAAAGAACGAGACAATAAAAAGAATTCATGCAGGATAAGGGACATATAGTAAATAAGAAATCTAAGAACAACTAAGGATATATGAACGAAAAATAATTAGGACAATTCATGAACCGGTGAAAATTTAAAATAATGAGTATCGAGCACTTATTTTAAAATTTTAAATTATAAAATTAAGAATATACAAAAGAATGAGGATATAGCGAAAACAATTAAATTAGGTATTCGATAAGATAGACACTTTGAGACAGAGAGAATGAAAAAACGAAAAGAGATAAGATTGAGACATTCATATATTGTACATTATATGAAAAACCTCGTAATACATGACTGGAACAGACAGATGCAGATAGAACGAAACAGAGAACAATTAACAACTCTACTTGTGAAAAAATTGCAAGTGACAGTAAAATGTGTGCTCAACTTCCACAAAATACAGGGTCATAGAAGATCAATTTGAATAGTTTCAAGTATTATTATTTTTTCAACTTTTTGACAAGCTTATAACATCGGTTATTTTTTATAGTCGTCACATAAAATATATAATCTGTTGATCCCTTTCTAGTTAAATTTATTAGACACATCGTATATAGGATTATGATCATTTTTTTAAATCTCTATTTAATTAAATAAATAAAAATGTGTCTACGGATTATCATTATTGATGCAATGACATGATATATTGATAAAATATTTAAATTTTCATATTGGAACATATAGACACATCATTACATCATGTTATTATGAAAAAAATGAAATTTTCCATTATAATATTAATTCTTGAAAATAATCACATTGAAATTCTATTTATCAACGTTTAAGATAAATTAATTTAAATCGTTTTTAATCATACAATCTGGAAAGTTACAGAAAAGTTTTAGCACAAATAAAAAACATGGTTTCATAGTTAATCAAACTAAAACGTGAAAATATTCGTTGATACAAGAATGAAGTGACTGACAATAAAATTAATTTTTTCTCCTCGCCGCAATTACCAAAAAAGTATTTTATGCTAATATAAAACGTATCTTATTCACCCAAGTTTCAACTACAGGTATTAATCATTCCCTCAATTTTTTATTTCAGCAACAATGTCAAACTATCTATGATACAGAAAAACTGAGTAATATTGTGTGATATGTATAGTACAATTATTAGAATTATGAAGATATTTACAAGATTAGAATGTTTTTCCTTAATTTTTAGAAGCAGTCTTTGTTTGACCTGAAGTATTGATACGCCTCTTACTCGATTTTTCTCACAACGACATACAAGCAATCTTTGCTGATTATTCTATACCATCAATTTTGTACAATAAATTTTCAATAAAATGCTATACAAACCGAAAATCCAAGAATAAGTTCTGCGAAGAAGAAAATCTTATGCACTTCTGGGGATGTAAATATATTTATTAATCTCGAACTCGCTTGGGCGCAAAATCGTTCTCAAATATTAAATTTTACTTACATCCCTCATAGTATAAATACATATCACTATTCTAAAACCGTCAAGTGCTTGAAATTTATCTTTATAAGAGGACGATTCAAATATGATAGAGACACACTCTCTGACACATTTGTTTATTATCAAAATTTTTAACAGAAACTCCCTGTTTTTCTAGGTGATTCTCCTCACTCGTTACTCAGTGCTACACATTTTTGCTACCCCTTCCTTGGGCTACTCGGATAGCGCACAAACTCTCCCTTGTCGTCGGTGCTGAATTTTTTACCTCGGAGACTGTAGCTTCTAGATGGCCGAAATCATATTCAAATATGAATGTCATAATTTTCTATCTCATAAAACCCGTTTCATTGATATTAGAAATATATTTCTTTGTTCTATTCCGGTTAAAACTTGTGTAACTGCAAATAAAACGTTTCTCAATTTTTTATTAATTTTATTCTGTAAAATCATCCCACACTTTTAGAACATCAATTGCATAGTTAATGTTTTTATTTTAATATTAAGAATTACTTTTCATTTCTTAGTTTGATCAACTATAAAAGCTTATATTCATTATTTTTAACTACAATTTATCTGTTAAATATGACTTGAATACACGGTCTCACATACAGGTTTGGAAACGATGGTAGCGGGCGATAAATTACCTGACTCTGTTGCCGCCAGGTCGGCGTTGTAATCAAGAGATGTTGTCAAATTGTGTTAACCTAATAATAACAGTTATTTCTTTAAGTATTGAATTGTTATAAATAAAAATAGTTGATATGTAATTATATAAAAGTTGAATAAGTACAAATAATAATAGATGTAAAAATTCTGTAAAAATTTTCATCTATAGCATCTCCAGATAACAGCGCTCCGCTATGGCTATTAAAAAACACTTAGAATCCGGACAACCTGTATGTAAGACCGTGCTCCAATATCAGAATGACAGGAAGATGACAGTATATAATACAAATTAGATAAACAAAAAGTTATTGCTTATATTATATTTTTTAAGAAAATAAAACAAGAGACTAAATTCCACCAGTATATTTACTATGAGTGCAAAAAAGTATTTTTTTTAAATTTTTTTATTATTATTATTATTATTTATTATCAAAACAGAATCTTTTGAACTTACTACTTAGTCTATAACAATCTTTGTAATATACTAATTGAATACGTTTCATTTCAATTAATTATTTTGTTGTAGTTTTTAATAATTAACGCATTTGCTGTGAACTAACCCTGTTAGATGACTCTGAATCACCATTTCTATGATAAAATCGAATGCGCTGGTTTAAAATGAGGTTTATGTACGCTAGGCACAGATCTCAAGGTAATAGTTATGATAGAAAAATTATTTATAATTTATCCATGTCCAACATTAATGGTGGGTCTAATCATCTATATAAAAAGTTGATGTATTGTTACCAAATTCTTGAAAATATACCTACAATAAACTAATGTTCTTCTGTACCATTAGCTTCAATCTTCTTCACTATCTTTCTACACTTCCTTCGATTCTTTTCTACTTCTTTAATCTCAATCCTTTCTACCTCATATATATTCTGCTTCCTCCAACATTATTACCACAAATCTCTGCTGTAGCAATCTGGCACTGTGTTCTAATTATCTTGTTCTTTGTACCCGAACTATTGGTGTAATTCCAGGCTTCTTGTAAATCATCATTAGACTTCTCCAGATACCTTCCGATGTTTTGACACCGCCATATATTTTTCAGAGTATCTTTCTCATATTTTCAGTTTATCTTCATCGTCAACTGCAGGTGTCACAATTGTTTCATACGACAGCCCTTGAAAGGTTTTTTGCTCTCAGTAATTTTGATACCGATTCTACCGCTCCATTACCTTTCATAATTGTTTTATCTATTTTAAAGAGTATGTCCATGCTTTATTTTCTATACTTATTTGTAAATCAAACTTTTTTACTTACTCCACAAATCTACTAAAATCCTCTTCCATTAATCAAAAAGTTTAAATAAGTTCAAAGGATTATAAATAAGCAGCCGTAGGAAAAATTCTTTATGATGGAAGTTATATTGCTACTATTTTCGGAATATATAGAGCTTACCGGCATCAAGAGGTGTATAATTTATTGATACATTGAATTAATAGATGAATCAGAGATTGTTCAACTTGCTGAAAAATTATGGTATTTAAAAAAAATCATGTTTAAAAGAAATTATGGCTTTTTATTTCACCAAATATATTTTGAAATGTTAATAAGAAAGTTCTAACTTAAAATTTTATTTTTAATCACTGTGCACAATGGAAAAAATTGATTCCTCTAATTGTAAGCGTTTTTTAAGAAAATGCAAGTGCTCAGAACCATTTAGAAAAAAATGGAAAAAACTCAACATTGAGCAAAGGGGGTGATTAATAGAAATTATATATTTTGATATACCTCGTATACCATGCAAATATAATTCACATTATCAGCGACTACGCACGATTTTTACTTAACAGTTGGATGGGAAGATGGTGCCAAGTAGCGTCTGCCGGGGAATGTTTAATTATACGAACCAAATAGTAGCGCTCGCTGGTGATATCTTCAGTTCGGATTAGAAATTTCGAGAGCTTGTCACGCCGCTCTGACATACAAGGACATCGAAAGTAGTTAGCGGTTACAACACTCTCCTTGTAATTGCGAGCCATTAGAGATGTTTATATCGACAAATAATCGATGAACATCATGCTCTTCGAAGGAGATGTAATACAATGTTCGTCGAGGCATTAGCGAAGAAAGTAGTTGTTTCTCTTTCGAAGAGAATAGTAAATAGTAGAAATCATATATTTTGATATCTCGGGCACACCTTTTATGCCATCTAAAAGTAATTTTTATACTATAAAATTTACCCTGATACGAACGTCGCGTCACCCTTATTTAACACATTTCGAAGGATACTTTCATATATATACAAGGGCAGTTTTTTTAACCTCCGATCGCTCCGTGCAGATACTACGCAGGCAGAAGTGGACATGCGTTGTAGGGGACTGCACTTCACACTCCGCCATTGTTGACAGTCAGTCGGCGTTGTGCTACAGCGACGTAAACATGTCTGCCATTATTGATGCTCCGGGAATTGCGGGAATTGAGTCGTGTGAATAGGGAAAACTTCTTGAATGATGGTGTTGTCGGTGAGTGGTGTCGAAAGTTTAAAGATGAAGGAGGCCAAGGACGCAAATCTGTCGTTTCAGATGACTTGGTCAACGAGTTGACAGAATGGTTAAAGAAAACTATTTCTGCTTTGTCTACGGTATTTCCAGAAGTTTCAAGGTCTGTTTTGTACTCTACTTGAATTCATTGACGGCAACTTTCTTTGAAGAGGGTACTGAAAATATTGTCCACAGATATGACAAATGTCTCGATTTCTTCGGTGATTATGTTGAAAACTAACCGTACGTATACCAATCTTTCGGTAATAAAATTATTGTTTCATATGAACTTGTCTTTTATTTATAGCCTATCGGATGTTGAAAAAAAAAAGATTGTTCTTATCTCTACCCTTCATACTAATAGAACAAATTTATCTTATATATCACTCAAATATTCACAATCAGAATCAATGATCATCCAATGTCTAGATTCTCGTCCTGTAAGTACTTATTTTCAATTATAATAACATGTTGACAACTTTTTCTCCAATCGATAACAAATAACTAAAGAACATTCTTTTTCTGTCAAGATTTTCCGTCGAGCTAAATTAAATGAGACATTTTACTTATTTTGTTTGAGCTCACATTAACTCTATAGGGATAGTAGATGGGAGCCTCGCGTCCCTAATCATGGAGCAAAAACTCAAATTTGAATACGTTGCGCTACTTTTTATCACGTAATAGAACATAGGCTCAAAACGATTCAAGGAATAGTATATAATATCATAAGGATTAAAAGTGCATATTGGAGTTTACTCCTTAAGAATCGATTTGCATATATAAGGGGCCCGGTATGAGAAAAATGTGAGGAGTAAAATCTATCCATGAATGACCTCGTTACGTTTTTGGTGCGCATCCTATGATGCGCAACTTTCTAATTTGTCAGTGTCAACATACTTATATTGCTGTCATTATAAAGTTTTATTATCATTGTGTTCCGCTAAAGTGAACTGAAAGTATTTTCAAATAACTATGGCAGAAAAAGGTGTAGATGATATTGCCGGAACATCTAACAAACACGTGGTTGCAAGGTACGTTATAATTCATGTATTATATGTATGAGCATGTGCAATTTGTATTTATTAAATATTTTAATAATTATCGATGTAGTTCATATAAATATATATTTGAAAACAACACATAAAATTAGATAATCAACCCAATATGAATTATCGAGTGCATCCACATAAAATAGAAAATTTCTAACCTAACCAAAAATCAATTTTTTTGTCGATGTCTATAAATTCTTCCACGTTATTATGATTTATTTTATAAATAATTTTTAAATATTAACAACTGCAGTCAATAATTCGATAATATTATCAGAAAAATCGACAATATTTTTTCATTATAATAATATTTTTATATAATTTTCTTTCGAAAAGTTATTTTTTAGCTTATTTAAATAATTTTCATGTACTATTTATTATTGTATGTAAAAGATTTAGTGACATAATTATCTTTTTATAACCATTTTTATAATTATTAAGATAATATTATATTTTAAATAAAAAATTACTTATAATAATTTAAAAAAAATGTTTATAAAAACCTTTTTTTATCAATTTTCTTAAAGTCGGTTAAAATTTTTATAATTATGCATTTATAAATTTTCTAATTTTTTTTATATTTTTTGACTAGGAAAAAATCTAAATCTCCAAAAACTCCAGCAGAGAGACAGCGAGCTTACAGATTAAAAAAAAATTAATGAAGGAAGCCCAAAATATTCTGGCAATGAACCAATCTTTTTTAAGTTAAATAAACTCTTTTTGCGTCTGGTTAGACTATCGAACTTAAGGAGTAAACTCCAGCCGTGCGTCGGAGCTGACACACACACACAATTTTTTTTTACGAGCGAGGCGGAACGCAGCGCAGCCGAGTGAATGCAAAATTACAATACTTTTGACGTTCTGAATTTAAAAAAACCACTGAAAATTCCTTGAATAACTCATCAATTATTCTAGTGGTTTGGTCATGGAAAAAAAGTCATTGAAGGAATTTTTGATGATTAGAAGCTGAATGAAAAATTTTTCTTGACAGGAATCTCTCGCACTTGATAATAATTCAGCTTGCATGGATTATTGCTGAGACTGTTATATGAAAGATTCTCGATAAAATATCAAAAGCTGACGTACCAACCTAATCTAACCAAAGTATGAGTTAAGGAACAAAATAAAAATGGAATCGGTTTTAAATACGATCGTTGATATTGGCCCATTTCATCAAGATCCACTACTTCTAGTGATGTTACCGAACCAAAGGTCATTTAAGGAATTTTTTATGGATAAATGTTGAATATGGAATGCTTTTGTCTTTTGAAAACAATTTAGTGCATTTAATTCTTATGTGAAACAAAAGGCACAAAATTATTTTTATCTAAATAGGGATCACCAAGTTTTAAAACCTTGGCAGACCTATAAAAAAACTTCTTTATTCGACGCAAGTAGATGACCTAATCGCAAACGATTTTCAAGTGTCAAACCGATTAAATCAACGCTTTGCCGTTAGCATATTAACTGAGTCTTCCCCTTTAATTTTACATTTTTTCATAGCCCTGTTACGACTACTTTAAACTTTAGAATAATGTCTTAACAATACACCAATTTCGTATGTTTCGTACTCCATATTATTTATAATATACAGTGCTTTTCAGATAAAAGTATCCACCTTTAATAACTTTTGTAATACTGGTATTTAGAAAAAATCCAAACACACGTCAATTTATGTTGGAAGGGGCAAGCATTATGGCTTATTTAAACTTACTGGAAAAGCCACCCCCTCACCCCTAGCAGCATCCCCTTTATTTTTTTAAATTACTTGTCATATTTTTTATGTAAAATTTGGATACTCCTCTTTGAGCTGATTTCAAAAATGTATAATACTTGTAAGTTAAAGTGGTTAGTTTATGAGATAAACAATTTTTCTTTTAAGAGCACAAATTTTACTTATTATTTACTTTCACCTTATTTGCCTGTACTAAAATGGGTTGTACAACAGTTCAAACTCTTTAATCTTTTTAACTGTGCTATTTATTATGAAGTTACAATAAGTGTTCAAAATGAGTACCATTCACTTCCATACAATGGTATAATCTATTTTGAAATGCCTCTCTGACATTGCTTAATACGGCTGGATTTAATTGTCGACATTCATTTTCTATCCTCTCTCGTAAATCATCCAGAGATTCTGGTTGGGTAGCATAAACTTTTGTTTTTAAATACCCCCATAAAAAGAAGTCTAGGGGTGTTAAATCCGGTGACCTAGGTGGCCACTCCATCATCTGCCCCCTTCTACCTATCCAACGAGCGGGGAATGTTTCGTTTAAAAATTGTCGGACAGGCATAGCATAGTGTGGGGGAGGTCCGTCTTGTTGAAATACCAGTAAATCTTCGGAAAGGTTATCATCATTTTCTATTATTGTTGTAATACGTGGGTCAACCCCTTCCCTGAGTAACTCAAGATATGATTCACCATTTAAATTTCCGTTGATGAAGAGAGGTCCGACAATGTGGTCACCTAGGATACCACACCAAACGTTTAACTTTTGGGGATGTTGTGTATGGAATTCACGCATAATATGTGGATCACTTTCAGCCCAATATCTACAATTATGCCAACTTACTAAGCCATTTAATGACCTTGAGCATTCATCAGAAAAGCAAATATTGTTTAACAATTGTGGATTGTTATTGATAATTTGCGTCATTGATTCGCAAAACTCTAGACGACGATCAAAATCATCTTCATTCAACTCGTGCACCAACTTAACTTTGTATGGGTAGTACTTGAATTTATGTAGAACTCGGAAAACTGTAGAAGATGAAACACCGATCGCTCTACTTATTGTTGACAACGATTGGGGTTGTTGAGCATCTAAGCTGACTTGCCCTAAAATTGCCACTTGGATTGCTTCGTTATTTACGAGTCCCTCTCGCTTATGCTCTTTATTGCAAACAGACCCTGTTGTGGTAAATTTCTCCATCAGTTGAATTACATACTTATGAGTTGCATGTCTTCCGTCATGTAATTCGTTAAATATTCTAGCAGCAGCTCTTGCACAATTATTATTTTGGTAGTATGAACCTACAATTTCAATTCTTTCTTGCAAAGAGTAAACCATTTCAGAGAAACAAAATAAATAATGTATCATCAAATTACACTATCAATAGTGACTACAAATTCTAGTTGACAATGTCAAACTTTAATAAAAAGTAGAGTTTTTTGTTGTTTGGATTTTTTAAGTAGAATAAATAGCACAGTTAAAAAGATTAAAGAGTTTGAACTGTTGTACAACCCATTTTAGTACAGGCAAATAAGGTGAAAGTAAATAATAAGTAAAATTTGTGCTCTTAAAAGAAAAATTGTTTATCTCATAAACTAACCACTTTAACTTTCAAGTATTATACATTTTTGAAATCAGCTCAAAGAGGAGTATCCAAATTTTACATAAAAAATATGACAAGTAATTAAAAAAAATAAAGGGGATGCTGCTAGGGGTGAGGGGGTGGTTTTTCCAGTAAATTTAAATAAGCCATAATGCTTGCCCCTTCCAACATAAATTGACGTGTTTTTGGATTTTTTCTAAATACCAGTATTACAAAAGTTATTAAAGGTGGATACTTTTATCTGAAAAGCACTGTATAAACAAAGAGGGATTTGTTAAAAAGTAGTAAAGCAATTGAACTCTTCATAGAATTAGAGATAAGTTTCAATTTCTTATGAAACACATTTAGTTATTCTCTATAATTAGTCGTAGATCAAGAACAGTTTTCAACCTGTGGCTCCTATTTCAAACTTCAACTGCCTGATGACCTACATTACCGATCGTTAAGTCATAAACAATTACCTACGTATTTTATATCAGCTGTACTACTATGGGAAAATTTAAATAAATTATTATAAAACTTATTTTGATTGGTGTAAAATTTATTTGCAAGGTAAGCGTATGGACTATAACTGAATGTACCACCAACGTTGTTTAAAACTCGAGTATCAATAGAGCTTCGTTTCAATTGACGTGGATTCTACGAATGCTGTTCAGAATATCCTATCTATTAGAAACGTACATACGGATATAATTGAATACAAATTTTTCGTTCTCTCTATTTCCTATTTCACTTGTTTGTTATTGCCAAATGTATTCCAAGAAATCGCAAATTAATTCTATTATACATCAAATAATCATCTGTGATAATATCAACCGACAATAAACAACACACTGTTTATAACCAGAGCACCAAAACACAATTAAGCTAAGGACACATTTATAAAACACATATGTGTGTTATAAAACGTGTGTGCCAACTGACATTTTGATGTTTTTAACCTGTTAAGTAATATCCTCGACCTTCAAGTTCACACAACACACTTTCACAATCCTCCGGAGCTTATAATATAATGGTGCACCTACAAGAAGAGATGTATTGGTTGGATTAAGAAGAGTAAATGGTTGCGGTTACTGCAGCATTGCTTGTGCTACAATATGAATCCAGAGAGTACTGGGTTCATCCAATAAACCATAGTAGGCACGAATGTGGTGAATATCATGTTCTGTGGCCCGAAATTAGCAATAACGATGACAGGTGTAAAATGTGTATCAGGATGGCCAAGAAGGAATTCGACGTAGTTTACTTCTTACTAGAAAGTAAATTAAAGAAGCAAAATACAAATTTTAGAGAAGCAATATCTCCAGAGGAACGACTTTTAATAATTTTAAGGTAGAAAACAACAAAATACAATATTATATTTCCTTAAATACAACCAAGTAAAAATTATTATAAAACTAGATATAATATTATTTTTGGAAAAGTACATTAAGCTAAGGACACATTTATAACACACATATGTGTGTTATAAAACGTGTGTGCCAACTGACATTTTGATGTTTTTAACCTGTTAAGTAATATCCTCGACCTTCATGTTCACACAACACACTTTCACAATCCTCCGGAGCTTATAATATAATGGTGCACCTACAAGAAGAGATAGATTGGTTGCGATTACTGCAGCATTGCTTGTGCTACAATATGAATCCAGAGAGTACTGGGTTCATCCAATAAACCATAGTAGGCACGAATGTGGTGAATATCATGTTCTGTGGCCCGAAATTAGCAATAACGATGACAGGTGTAAAATGTGTATCAGGATGGCCAAGAAGGAATTCGACGTAGTTTACTTCTTACTAGAAAGTAAATTAAAGAAGCAAAATACAAATTTTAGAGAAGGAATATCTCCAGAGAAACGACTTTTATTAACTTTAAGTTAGAAAACAACAAAATACAATATTTTCTTAAATACAACCGAGTATAAAATTATTATAAAACTAGGCATAATATTATTTTTGGAAAAGTACATTAACATTTTATAAATTTGTAAAATTAATTAATATATTGGAAAAGGAACTTCCTTGAGTATTTTCTGAAACATAATTATTGGTAAAATTGTACAAAAACTCATACTTTCATACTTCTTCAATCTTCAATCACACTCAGAACAAACTCGGCACTGATGGTGAATATAACCAACAACACTTTGTAACACATCACAATAATATGCATAGATCTATTTAAAATAACGTAATAGATATTTATGTAACACGTGTTAATGCGTGTTAACACGACAAGTATTAAAAATGTGTCCTTAGCTTTACACTGCCTGACACGCAATTTTCAGAAGCTAAAAGTAAGTACTGGTGTATTTTTTCACACGGGAAAGAATTACAACAGGAAAATATACTTCCAAGGGAAAATTAAGGATTTAATATAATCCTCTTAGTTCACTTCCAAGAGTGTTATAATTCAAAAATCATGAAAATAATGATTTCTTTAAAAATTGCCACGCTGCTATTAACACACACTATCTAATGTGTATTTCGATAACCAAGTTATCATCTTCAGAGGCCAGAGGCAAACCAAAACTTTTTCCTACATATTAAATTTGATACCATAGTATAATTTTTCACGTGAGAAAGAATTTCAACTGGAAAATCCACTTCAGTGGGAACATTTCCTAAAATAATCTCTTTTGTACTCGATAGGGTTAGGCAAGACGAAAATTGGGACACGTATAGCACGTGTGAAGTAGCGTGGCATGAGAGATACGACTCGTACATGTGCTCCGTGGTGATCCCTATATTGGGAAACGCGTTTTCAAATAGGAAACGGAGGGGTTTGGATTTGATTGGCAGTTCGCGACTAGCCGGCATCAACAAATGTCCGACATTTTTGACAATCGAACAAAAAAATCGTTGTTATTGTACTTAAGTTCTGAATCAGAATCTGATAATGCTGAGGAGGAGATGTTGTTTTATAACTTGATGAGGAAGAAATTTAAATCATCTAATAAATTTATTCTATTCAATAGAAAAATAGTGGACATTTTACAATTACAACTGAAATGAGTGATAGTGATTTTGCTAGTTATTTCCGAATGAATCGAACCAGTTTTCTGAAGTATATGAGATGATATGACAAGACATCGATTCACATGTAACGTGCAGAAGCCAATCGCGATTGAAGATAAACATCTTTTAAATGTAAATCATTTGCAATATCACCGCAAATCCGATTCTTCAGTTTCGTCTACAAATAATCATCATTATATCGTGAAGCTCTCTGTGTTCCCTTACCGCCTCTATTAACTTTGTTATTTTTTCGTAAAAAAAACACCAGCCACATGTGTGGCACTTCAAACTGTGTCTGAGCCACAGCAAGACACGTCTGTGAGCTCATGCGTGTCGCGCTGCGTCGTCAATTTGCATAAATGTATTCAATCATGTAGATTATTTAACTACGTGCTGTGCTGCGTTACCCCACACGTGCTATAAGTGCCTTAATGGAGGTACTAGTTGGTGATCAATAAACAGAATAATAAAAGCATACAGGTAATAAATAACTTGCCCAGGTACCTACATTGCTTTGTAAAAGTGTGTAATATGTTTAAGTTTTTGGGTTATTTTATGAGGTCTGACTATTAAATAACGAGACTAGTTACGAAAAAGGGTTTTATTATAAAAATTATTCCATTGCTTCGATCCATTGATCGAAGCAGTGCTGGAAGTCTTCTTTAGTGAGTGCTTTTAGGAGCTATGTCGTTTTTTCCTTTACCGCTTCCATCGATCCAAATCGGGTCCCTTTCAAAGCAGATTTTTTCTTCGAAAAAATTCGCACCCATCTAGGGCGATCTCTAGGCGCGCAGTCTCGTTATTTAATAGCCAGACCTCGTATTTATGGTTAAGACAATACCTTGGTTATAAATACGAACATCAAACAGTGTAAATTTGAGTGTTTTTTATTCGGTATTGTGTTGATTTTGGAAGAGAGAGTGCTCTTTAGGTTTGTGTTTTTAACTAGGCTAAAAATGTTTCAAATGATATTTTATCGTATTTGAATGGCCCTGATATAGGATTCTTTTCCTCTGCATGCCTTGGACTTAGTTGTTCCTTCAACAGAGTTGTTCGGGTGTATATACGCGTGTTTTTTATTAGTCTGGGAATATTTCAAGTGGGATTTTGTTGAATTTGTATGGCATTAATATAAGATTATTTTCCTCTGCATGCCTTTGGTTGAAAATTTTTTAAGCCGAGTTGTTAAGCTTATAAGTTTGGATTTACCGGGTTCGTTACGAATTTTATCAAGGTACTAAAAACCGACTTAACATTCATCAAAACTTTTTCAATCATAATCATAAACAATAACGAAATTTTAATATTTTATTATTTATTATTGGACATGGCACTTCCTGCGATAATTCTTTATTCAATAGCATACCAATACGGTTTTACGATTCACCATCCACAGTTTATTCTATTCTCTTTATATCATGTACAATGATATATTATTAAATATCGGCATTCAATATTAATTAAAGTATTACAAATTCCCAATGTGGTCCAGGTACACCCCCAGTAGTTTACGAGAAACTCTACAATAGGAGTGTACTTTAATTTTAATAGTTACTGTTGATAAGGAAGGAGCCGTTTTACCCAGACTAGAATCAAGTTCAGCTTTTACATTGGTTGGGCTAACGCCTTTCAAATAAAATTATTGTATTACATGACGATAACCAATTTTTTCCATGTTTACAAATCACTGAAAACATTTACTATTGATGACTGCCAGCCATATACTAAACGACGTGGCGTCTTCAAACTTGAAACACATGCTGTATAGATTGTGTACTTTCTACTACAGTGGTATTTTTCAAGCAACTACCGCCATCTTTAGTTCAGGCCAGGTACTTACTTCTGGAATCATCCTCGTATTTATACAGTGCTTTTCAGATAAAAGTATCCAACTTTAATAACTTTTGTAATACTGGTATTTAGAAAAAATCCAAAAACACGTCAATTTATGTTGGAAGGGACAAGCATTATGGCTTATTTAAACTTACTGGAAAAGCCACCCCCTCACCCCTAGCAGCATCCCCTTTATTTTTTTAAATTACTTGTCATATTTTTTATGTAAAATTTGGATACTCCTCTTTGAGCTGATTTCAAAAATGTATAATACTTGTAGGTTAAAGTGGTTAGTTTATGAGATAAACAATTTTTCTTTTAAGAGCACAAATTTTACTTATTATTTACTTTCACCTTATTTGCCTGTACTAAAATGGGTTGTACAACAGTTCAAACTCTTTAATCTTTTTAACTGTGCTATTTATTCTACTTAAAAAATCCAAACAACAAAAAACTCTACTTTTTATTAAAGTTTGACATTGTCAACTAGAATTTGTAGTCACTATTGATAGTGTAATTTGATGATACATTATTTATTTTGTTTCTCTGAAATGGTTTACTCTTTGCAAGAAAGAATTGAAATTGTAGGTTTATACTACCAAAATAATAATTGTGCAAGAGCTGCTGCTAGAATATTTAACGAATTACATGACGGAAGACATGCAACTCATAAGTATGTAATTCAACTGATGGAGAAATTTACCACAACAGGGTCTGTTTGCAATAAAGTGCATAAGCGAGAGGGACTCGTAAATAACGAAGCAATCCAAGTGGCAATTTTAGGGCAAGTCAGCTTAGAGGCTCAACAACCCCAATCGTTGTCAACAATAAGTAGAGCGATCGGTGTTTCATCTTCTACAGTTTTCCGAGTTCTACATAAATTCAAGTACCACCCAAGTTAAGTTGGTGCACGAGTTGAATGAAGATGATTTTGATCGTCGTCTAGAGTTTTGCGAATCAATGACGCAAATTATCAATAACAATCCACAATTGTTAAACAATATTTGCTTTTCTGATGAATGCTCATGGTCATTAAATGGCTTAGTAAGTATGCATAATTGTAGATATTGGGCTGAAAGTGATCCACATATTATGCGTGAATTCCATACACAACATCCCCAAAAGTTAAACGTTTGGTGTGGTATCCTAGGTGACCACATTGTCGGACCTTTCTTCATCAACGGAAATTTAAATGGTGAATCATATCTTGAGTTACTCAGGGAAGGGGTTGACCCACGTATTACAACAATAATAGAAAATGATGATAACCTTTCCGAAGATTTACTGGTATTTCAACAAGACGGACCTCCCCCACACTATGCTATGCAACATTCCCCGCTCGTTGGATAGGTAGAAGGGCGCAGATGATGGAGTGGCCACCTAGGTCACCGGATTTAACACCCCTAGACTTCTTTTTATGGGGGTATATAAAAACAAAAGTTTATGCTACCCAACCAGAATCTCTGGATGATTTACGAGAGAGAATAGAAAATGAATGTCGACAATTAAATCCAGCCGTATTAAGCAATGTCAGAGAGGCATTTCAAAATAGATACCATTGTATGGAAGTGAATGGTACTCATTTTGAACACTTATTGTAACTTCATAATAAATAGCACAGTTAAAAAGATTAAAGAGTTTAAGCTGTTGTACAACCCATTTTAGTACAGGCAAATAAGGTGAAAGTAAATAATAAGTAAAATTTGTGCTCTTAAAAGAAAAATTGTTTATCTCATAAACTAACCACTTTAACTTACAAGTATTATACATTTTTGAAATCAGCTCAAAGAGGAGTATCCAAATTTTACATAAAAAATATGAAAAGTAATTTAAAAAAATAAAGGGGATGCTGCTAGGGGTGAGGGGGTGGCTTTTCCAGTAAGTTTAAATAAGCCATAATGCTTGCCCCTTCAAACATAAATTGACGTGTTTTTGGATTTTTTCTAAATACCAGTATTACAAAAGTTATTAAAGGTGGATACTTTTATCTGAAAAGCACTGTATATGAGCTTGTTGGTTGAAATTTGTCATTTGCAATTTATAACCGAATTTTTAGAATTCTTAACCTGATTTTAGGACAAGTTTTCACTACCTATTCCCACATTTTTATGGACCTCATAATATAACTTATTTAATAAAGTATAAATCTCCAATACTAGATGTTTTCTTTGTCTCTTGTCACGTTTATAAACAAGTTTTAATAAGGACAAAACTGCGTTTGTCTTACAGTACATTCAACTTGTCGCCTGCAACTTTTGGTGTAAATATAAATATTCCTTTCAACTAAAACTACGTCGTTTTGCATTCAAATTAGTTGAATTGACCCAGTTGCACCACATCTCTGTCGCAAGGATTTTATACGTTAAAAATTCAGTTACGTATTTGCATTTGAATACTAACAGAGAAAAACTGCTAATAACAACTTTGTATTCGTCGTTTATGAATTTCAATCAGATAAAAGTAAAAGAAAACATTGAAATGTTACTTTTTTCTTAAGTTATTTATTGAATTAGCAACAAATCACACGATTTTATTCACATAGTATGAGATAATATTAACTGAAAAAAATTCTCTTTAATAAAGTTATGGTGAAAAAGGGTTTTATTATAAAAATTATTCTACATTCGAATGCTCCCCTTCAATATACTCCCCTGCCCTCGCCACATACGTTTTTTCCATTGATCGAAGTAGTGCTGGAAGTCTTCTTTGGTGAGTGCTTTTAGGAGCTATGTCGTTTTTTCCTTTACCGCTTCCATCGATCCAAATCGGGTCCCTTTCAAAGCAGATTTTTTCTTCGAAAAAATTGCTGATAACAACTTTGTATTCGTCGTTTATGAATTTCAATCAGATAAAAGTAAAAGAAAACATTGAAATGTTACTTTTTTCTTGAGTTATTTATTGAATTAGCAACAAATCACACGATTTTATTCACATAGTATGAGATAATATTAATATTAATTGAAAAAAATTCTCTTTAATAAAGTTATGGTGAATATATAAATTAAGTTTTGCATTTTCCCGCAAATACTAATACACATACAAAAAGAAAAACAGCAAATATTTCATTTTCCAATATATCTCCTTTAAGTATAACACATTTAAACTAAAAATTTCTTCGCTAAACCACTAATTCACAGTATATACGACTTTATTATTTGAACTTTCGGAAACAGCCAGTAATCGCTAGGAGCCAAATCTGAAGAATATGGCAGATTTTTTTTGAATGCTGCCTGAGCTATTCCTATGTGGTAGCGGTTATGTGTGCTTCACCATTACATTTAAACTCACGACACCTTTTCATCATCATGTAAAGTGATAAAGCAATGCAAATTTCCCATTTCTTTAAGGTCAAGTCTTTTAAAGAAAGTATTTGATTACCGTGATTTGACCCTTTCGAATTAGGTCACGTCTTAATAGGTACAGATTTGTCAAGTTCTAGGATGAGTCTATGTATACTCTAGGTTACAATATGACGTGAATATGAATATAAACCCCACAAAAATTATCGCATCACTGGTATTTTAGGATATTTTTAATACTCAATTTTAGTTTTTTGGGACAATCTGTATGTGTATCAACTTATCATGGGCAAAAAAATATCACAATTTCTTAAAAATTTTTTTGGAAGCAAAAATGCTCGAGTAAATTATTTCTGTCTTGGAGAATGTTTTGAGATCGAGAACTTTCTAAGCAAACTGCGTTATTGTATAGTGAAAATTTAAATTTATTTTGTTAATAATGGATGTGCCTCAACGTTTAACTAGACATTTTACGAATGAAGAAGTCGCTGGAATCATCGCGCTCATAAAAGATGGTCGCAGTCAAAGATGCGTCGCCGGGGTAATTGGAGTTCAACAAAGCACCATATCCAGAATTGTTATTAGCTACCAAGAATCAAGGCAGCTTACCAGAAGACCTGGATAAGGCGGCGGAAGGGTAACTTCGGTAGTAGATGATTGTTATTTGAGGTTAACGGCGTTAAGAATTAGGCATACCACCGCTCGAAGGCGGCAAACAGATCTGTTGGCTACTCGTAATGTCCGAATAAGCCTACAAACAGTTCAAAATAGGCTGAGAGAAGCAGGTATACGAGACAGAGGCCCACGTCTTACCAGATAACATCGAGTAGCAAGGTTGGAATTTGCTCGAGAATACGCAAATGGGAATATTCAAGATTGGTCCAATATTTTATTCACGGATGAATCAAGATTTTGTCTGTATTCATCAGATAGGCGACGTGGTGAACGGCACGATCAGGTTAATTTTTGTCAAACTGAAAGCTTTGTTGCCGGCTCTATCATGGTTTGGGGAGGAATTTCTTTCGAGGGTCGCACGGAGTTAGTACCAGTGAATAATGGAAGAATAAATGCTGACAGGTACATAACCAATATCCTAGAACCCCATGTAGTGCCCTATAGCCTCATATCGGTGACAAGTCTGTGTTAATGCTAGAGTTGTTCGGCAGTACTTAGAAGAGGTCGAACCAGGACCTTAACCCAATAGAGAATGTCTGGGACCATCTAGGATGGCAAATTCAGGAGCATCCGACACCAATAAGAACACAAGATGATCTTCAAAATGTTCTTTTTACCTTCTGGGAAAATATGCCGCAAGGATACGTCCAGAAACTGTTTAAAAGTGTGCAACACTCGCTATTAGAAATTAATTGCCTGGTTTTAGTTTAAGCACCATTCATTTTTTTGTATAAATGTTTTGTACAACTTTTTTGGTATTTTCTATGTTTTGGTAAATCAAACTTTTTGTCCTCTGTAGATTAAACTGATATAAAATAAATGTTGCAAAAGGCGTAACTATTGGTGTTTTAATTCGTAATAATAATAAAAATTCGTAAAACTGGCGACACATTTAAAATATTTGAAAATAATGAGTGATGCGATAATTTTTGTGGGATGTATATTTGTTTTGATTTACAAAATGAATCCGGGTCAAAGGGAAGGGATCATCCCTCGTAGTTCATTCAATAAAGTAGATTGTATCCAAATAAAAACATTTGCAGATATCATATTTTATGGCTCGTTAGATTCTTGTTATTTAAAAGAGCATTTATTGTCTAGATTTATTTCAAAAAACACAAAATTACGTTTCACACTTAATATTTAATTCTGATATCCTTAATTACTGAAACGGTTCTATCTATTCTAAGATCTAAATATTTAGAAGTTTCTGAAAGTGAATTCCATTAAAGATCTAAACATTAATATTATAGGTAGAAATCGTTCGATAAATTCTGTAGCTAATGGAATTGCTTTAAACAATTTACTTTCAAACACAGATACACTCTTTTAAATTGATATGAAAATACACAAACACAGTAATTGATTACTTATAAAATGCGGGAAAAATGACAAACACACAAGAAATTATACTACACTTGCTGATTTTGACGGCAATAAATTTTATAACAGCGAAGACTGATGGCATATGACTGCCAAAGATAGATTGCAGTTGATATTTCATTCACAAATTGGATGTTTAGATGATGGATGAATGGTTATTTAGATATTTAACTACAGTTGTCTTATATTTAAAAACTCGTCATCTACACTTTACATTAGAATTAGAATGTGAAATTGTGGAAGCGGCTGCTGTTTTTAAAATTCTACACTTTAATTCAATAAAGGAAATATGTCTGCGTCATGTACTGCTTCATTTCAGAATTTCCTTTTTATTTGGTGATTAGATACGTTGTATTTTTGAATATTTCATTCATGTTACAAATTCATTTCAATAGAATACATCCATATTCTAATTTGTCAACGTTCGAATGAATATTTTTTATTTTATTTAATAATCTTAAATGAACAGATAAATGACGAATACAAGTCCTCCTCTACCTGTTCTTAACCATTTTGATCTGGGTCTTCCATTTCTTCTCTCTCGGTTAAAATTTCAGCGTTATGAATTCTGGTCCTATCCTCCATAAATGATTCGGTCATGTGTTTTTTTTTTTGAACTTTTTGAACGTTTTTAACGCATACGTTACAGTTAAAACCAGTTTTCAGACAGAATGCGTTCTACCGATTTAAAACTAGTTTTTACTTAATACAATTGTCAAAACTAGAATTAACCAACTATTGTCAGCACCCATAGGAGCAAGCCAAGGATTTATGCGTGAGTGTGCCAAGAAAAAGTAGACCCTCATCGTTTCTGAATTTTAGGACTTTTTGATGATTTGTTATTTTATATTAACAAATGTTTTTATTATCATCATTTTCACTAGGGACATAATTATGCCCTACATCTTTGTAATAAATATTTTTAAAAGTATATCTAGCTTTTAATCCCAAATTGGCTTCACTAGTGCTTATTTTAGCTAAAGCATGAAGTAACATCTAGTTTTATCTGAAAATCAGTGATAAATTCTATTTTTCACAAAGTATTTCTAGTTTTAACAAAAAAAAAAATAGTTTGAATTGAGAAAATAGAGTTATAACGAAGATCTGTAATGTTTTAACTGTAACATATAAATTTTTTTGGGCTTTTTGTTGTTTTGTTTGCTTATTTACTCAACATTTCGCTTTTTAGTATTTGTTTGATAAGCTCGTTTTCTTGCTATTATTTGTTCTCCATCTCCGTTTTCTCGTTCCCATTTTTCACTCATCAGTATTTAAATTTTCATGTTTGTATAAAACGAAACAATTTTGAGAATTTTGCTCGTATAGTTGAATTCACCGGCAACTTAAAAAATCTATTAATATATTTTACATTGATTTGTGATAAAGTAGTAGTTAATTTAAATTTACAATAATTTCGAATCTATTCTCGATATATCGAGATGGTAAACATAATAAAAGTTAACAAGAAAAGATGGTTTAGATCAATAAAACAATAGGCAAATAAATTTCGAAGGCCACATGTTCAGTGATTACTATTTAATCTAATTTTAATTGTTTTATACATCAAATAATAATCACTTATTTTTCTGATGAAATGATTGTTTGTTTATTAAAAAAAATCGAAAATTAGTTACGTCAAAAAAAACTAACCAAAAAAATACGCTATTCAAAACAAATTATATCATTTCTCAAAACTATCCTCCTAAGGATGAAGTGACACCATTTATATTGGATTCAGTACCTATTTTCATGTTTGCCTATCCTGTGCAATCTTTTCAGCTTCATGCAGTCTCATATTTATTAAGGGTTTTGTTTGGTCTAACCATCTAGTTGGAGATCTGCCTCTTGAGCGTTTGCTTTTTACTTTTCATTCTATAGGCTCCTCCACGCTCTCGCGATAACGCAAGAGACATGTGAAAAATGCGAATGTGGAACCGATTCGCGTATTTTTCTCAAGTTCTCGCTCTGTTCTCCGGCAAAGATGGAGAATAGTGCGAGAAGAGGCGAGAACGAGCGAGTCGCCGATTTGAAAAATTTTTCGCCACTTCTTTTTAATCATTCTTTTCTCTTTAATATACTCATAATTATAATATGTAAATGCGCATAATAATAAACTTGCCGCAGTCACTTCAGTGTCTATCGTTATCGAGCGAAGAAATGAAGTCAGAACTGTAGTGAGAACTTTGTGAGAGTGTGTACCCAAAAGAAGTTTTCACTACGTTCTCGCTGAGAATCTTGTAGGGTCTTAAGATTAATCGTCCCATTGTTCCTGATCTTCTAGCTATATGTCCCAGGTATTGGTTAGCATCTTTGTACGTGGACGAATTTCTTGTAATACGGATACGTTTGGTTCGGTTTACTGTCCATGATACTCGTAAGAGTAGTCAATAAATCCATATGTCGAAAGCCTCTATTAGGATTTATCTGCTTTGTTTACAGTCCATATTTCCTTACGTTGCTATAGGAAAAATAAGGGCATCAACTAGACCAGGGGTCTCCAAACTACGGTTCGCGGGCCAGATTCGGCCCGCCAGTTCCATCAATCCGGCCCGCGACTGCTTAAAACTAATGTGTTACTATGTATTATGTATGTACTGTGATAAGTAGAATTAAATAGAATGAAAACTCGGAGTGATAATTACTCTATTTAATTGCAAGGTAAAACTTTGATGATGTAGAAAACTCAACTAAAATATTTAAGCTTAAGCATATTTATAACTAACAAACAACAAATATGAAATTAATCCCAATTAATGAAAGAAAAGATTTATGGAATTGTGATTTTTCACTGACTATTGTTTTGGCCCTTGGGATTTACCGAAAAAAATTATCCTCGCTCTAAGGCTTCAAAGTTGGGAGACCCCTGAACTAGACGACTAGAGTTTTGTTGTTTTCGTGATAGATTTGTCTTCATATATTTTATTTAACTTGATAGTCGCTGATCTTGTCATAGTCAGACGACGGCGTATTTCGCTTTCGCATTTCCCAGTGTTCATAATTAAAGAACTATGATTAGTTAAGTTAAAATAGTTTACCACTTCGCAGCCTGCAATTTCTGATGTTTGTGGAGAATTGTTATCTTGTCTATCAAATATCAATATTTTCGTTGTAGATTTATTTATTTTCAAGCCATATTTTTCGCTGATAACAGACAAATCTATGCCAAGATAAAAATAAATCCTATTTTATCAATACTTAATTCCGGACGAGGATTAAATAATGAGATGAAACCATACACAGTGCTTAAGTTAAATGGAATAAATTAATTACTGTAGCTACTCGTATATGTAATACTTCTATTTGGACAGTTCCTATAAGCGGAAGGTGTTCCGACTAAGTGAAACAAATAATGTTTCGTTCTCTCTCTCCTCCGAGCGCTTCAGTTAGTTTTGCGCATCTTTTGCGCGTATGAATTATGCGCAGTATAGATAAAGCGACTCGAACGAGAGAGAAAATGAATATTGCCGGCACCGTAACGTCGTTTCCCATACCAACTGTCCATATAGGAGTATCACATATATGCAAATTTATGAATATACGTCAAACGGCAAACGTAAAGTCAAGTTTATGAATCGGCCTTAAGTTGAAGTGTGAAATGAAGTAAAAATATAAAGCTTACTGAGTTACTTACTAAGTTTGAGGCTTAGTTTTACTGCCTATATTTTCTCATTAACTTTGGGGTGCTTTACTAGCACTGAAGTACCAAAATTTTCACTCATTTTTGAAATAAATAACTCCTCTCTAATTATTCTCTCATTGTTATTCAAAATCAATTTCCCCATTATATTGATAATCGATAGTTTACAAATTATTTACTTTATATATTAAAATATTGTTTGAACGAATTATAGTATTCATTGTATTTGTGTTTCAAATCGGTGCTAATATGAAAAAAATTGAATATTTATCATTGTCAAATATCGCATTTCATCATTTGGTAAATAGTGTAGAATAATTGGTATATTCTTTATCAATTGTGTGAATAGGATTGTTGTCAATGCAACAAAACATTCATAATAATAGATATAAAAATAAACAGCGTCTTCGTAGAATACATACTATATTTCAGATAGTTTTATATATTCCAAAATCATTCTAAAAGCAGGACAAATTATACTTATCGCAACAGTGCCCTCAGTATAATAAGCCGCTTTATACTCGTTCTAGATCAGGGGTTCCCAAACTGGGGAGCACGCCCCCCTGGGGCGTGACATCCAAATAAATAAATAAAAAAGTTACAAAAATAATTTCCTCAAATCTTTGAAATAAAGTCTTTGTCAGTTTTCTTAATTGATTTTTGTAAAGTTTTAAAGAAGGCTACAGTTTTTAAAACTACAAAACACACAATAGTTCAAGGTTCTCAAAACCGTTCCCCTCCATAGCAGTTACTGTCAGACGCAACGGCCATGTGTACCGATACTTCCGTATGGCCTTGGTGTGAGTGTAGATGTGATGAAAGCAGTATCAGACTTTTTTGAGAAACACGAACTTTCTTGGCAATAACTTATTGGTGTATGCACAGATGGTGCTCCTTCAAGGCTCGGTTCTCGCTTAGGCTCTGTGCAGTTGGACATAGAGAAGAATGCTGACGTGGTTGGGATTCATTGTTTTATTCACCGTCAAGCCTTGACAGCAAAAACGCTTCCAAACGAATTCAATACTGTTTTAAACAGTAGTCAACTACATAAAGAACAGTGCATTAAATACTCGACTGTTTAAAAGTCATCGAGAAGATTTAGGAAGTGATCACAAAACGCTGCATTTCATACAAAAATACGATGACTATCAAAAGACAATATGTTGGGAAGACTATTTGAGCTTCGTGATGAAGTGATTACGTCTTTGGCACTGCAGAAAAAAAAACGAGCTTAGTGCAGAGTTCAAAAAAACCAGAACCAAGTGATTTTGGCCTATTTATCAAACTTTTTTGACACGTTAAACAACCTAAACTTGAGGCTGCAAGGAGCAGACTCAAATATAGTAACACATCGGGATGCCATCAAGATGTACGTTGAGAAACTACAACTTTGGATACGTAAAGTGTCAATGAACTTGATTATTGACCATTTGAAAAACCTCAAGGAGGAGTTCAACGGGTACTTTCCTAACTTGTCAGAGGAGTTTTACAAGCTATCAACCGATCCGTTCAACATGGACATACATGATTTTGAAAAAATGGACAAGCCCTCATTTTGGTTAAAGTACTTAAAAGTTTACCCCAGTGTTTCAGAGAAAGCTGTTCGGATGTACTTGCCTTTTTCAACAACATACATATGCGAAAAAGCGTTTTCAACTGTTGTGGCGATCAAAACCAAGTACCACAACAAACTTGATGTCGAAAGTGACCTACGCTGTAGTTTGTCTGAAACTCAACCAAGGATCTGTCAACTTATCCAGAACATGCAAGCGCACCCATCTCACTAAATTACATTTTATGTTTTGTTTTGTTAAGTAGGTAGGCCTATTGCTTTACCTTCCTTAAATTGAAAATGTATCTGTGTTACAATGTTAAATTTTGTATCAGTAATTATATTCCTTTTTTTATGTAATACTTGCTTTAATTTTCATCATACGTACAATTATTGAATCTTTCCATTCTGCGTTACCGCATTCAACAGTGGACAGAAAAATCTACCTACTCACCGTATCAAGTAGGCATATACTGGAGAGTTGGTATGTACGGCACCGTGGAAATAGGGTATTGCAAAATGGAAAGCTGATATGTGTAGGGGGGCGTGGTACAAAAAAATTTGGGAACCCCTGATCTAGATAGTACTCGGCAACGAAACGCAAGATGGTAAATTAAACCATATTCTATTTTCTCGGCCGAGAAAAACTTGGTGCACTTTTTCGCCTGCCTCTTCCTCTAAGTCAATGTTATCAGTTCCCAATAACACTCACCCAGCTTGCGAGTCTTTTTTGGTATTACCACAGTTTTTATATCGTTTGATACAAATGAAAGTACAATCAAGTTCATCCAAGTCACACACAGGTTTGTTCCCTCGGAACGGTTATCGAAACCGTTTAAATAACATTTCCACGCAATATCCGGGTATGAAGGGTTCTTATAACAGTACAACCAAATATCGAACGATGCTTGAGTCGGTTGGAACACAAAACAGAAAAGTTCGTATAACGGTAACTGCACTGTTGGAAGACGTAATTTGTATTGCGCAGAATCGTCACCGTACCAAGGACGGTTCTTTGACGGATTGGAACGAACCTCACAAGTGTTTAAGGGACTGAAAATAAGTGAGGTATAATGACATCAACAGGACGTATGCTGTGTACCGCAACTTGTTTTAATAGATAGTTTATTTTTCGGCTTATTGTCATATTGTTGACATTGGACCGTTAACAAATGATTATGGCAGAAGTGTAATGACCTACTCACCCCATCTATCGTAACCGGTGTGAATGATCGTTTAATCTATAAAACCTTCGGTAAGCTAACAAAAGAATCCTCATTTTAAATTTTTCGTGTCATTCATGTATTCGGTGGAGAAAGATGTTTCACGTTTTTTGTATTTTTGCCGCCTAAAGAATTTCATTATATTATTCAAGTACCGTTTTGGTTTCAGAGACTGAAGGTAACAGTTTACCTTCAATCTCTGAAGGCGATAACTTGATTATCGAAACGCGCGTCAGACACTGTAAATGTGAGTGTTGGTGTACTGGTAGTAAAAACAGTGTGTTCAGTAAGAGTCAAGATTCATTAACATTTGATGACACCACATATTTCTCTTCTTGCAAGTTAAAGTTTTTTTTTATTTTAGTAAATGCACGGTAAAGTTTACCTCTGACAACCTTGCGTGGTTGGATAGTTGCACTCGTGGAGTTTTAGTAGCCACGAGTCATTTCAAGGGAAAGTGTCGCGCTTTTTGTGTTCGCACGTTTTACGAGAACAGTCGTTCAAACGTCTGGCGACTGTATCGTTCATAATATGGATTAAGACACTTAAATGAAGCTTCGAGTGCAAATTTAATTCAAGTATGGGTTTTGAAGAGACCGGTTCCACGTTTAAACCACCAGCAAAAGGTCGTTCAAGAACTTCTAGGACCACAGACAATATTGATACGGTGTATGGGTCAGTACGAGAAAATCCGCATGTGTCTACTCGGAAGCGATCGGCGGCTTTAAACTTGTCGCTATGAAGTTTACAGCGAATTTTGAAGTTGGATCTTGAACTGCATCCTTATTAGCTACAGATAAAAATATTAAGAGATACCGACTTTGTAGCAACGTTGGGATTTGCTGAAGAAATGCTTAGTCGATTTTCCACTTTTGACAACATCATTTTTTCAGATGAGTCTTATTTTCATTAAAATGGGTTCGTAAACCGACAAAATTATCGTTATTGGACCGAGAAAAATCCAAAAATGAAACAACAAAAACCACTGCATAGCCAGAAAGTAACGGCATGGGCGGCAATATCAAGCAAAATAATTTTTGTTCCTTTCTTCTTTGAAGATTCACGAGGACGAAACGTCACCGTTAACACCGATCGCTATGTTGCGATCTTAGAGGGATATTTGACACCAGAACTTGCGAGATCAAGAATAGCGAATACAAGAACCTGGTTCCAACAAGACGGAGCGACCTGTCACATCAAATGACTCTACGGCGGTCGTGAGACAGACTAATTTCCAAAAGAGGTGGTCTCACGTAGCTCTGACTTGATGCCTCTTGATTTTTTTTGACGGGACACCTCAAACTTAAATTCTATATGAACGAGGAACATCAGCTAAAGGAAAATATCCGCCAGGAAATGACACCAATCACTCCAGATTTATTGACAAGCGTTTTCACAAATCTGCGTTGTCGTTTAGAGGAGAGCCGTCTTCGAGAGGGCCGTCATTTAGATGATGTTATTTAAAAAAAAAACTTCATTTAATTACCTAATCATCATAACTTTTATTTCAACAATACCTTATGTATTTATTTTTTTAGCCCATACTTAATAAATGCACGTTCTTTTGCACCACCCTTTATATGCTACTACACAACAAAACACCATTTTCACAAATTAATTCTAATAATGCCGAAATAACATCATAATACGCTTCATTTACCATAAATCTGTCTAATAAAAATCTTTGTTTCTTGTACAATAAACAAAATCAGCTGATTTTGATAGTAACGTGTTGAAATAACCTATTGTCGATATTATTTAATTGATAAGATTAAGAAATGTCATTCATCGTCATCATCTTCATGTGGACAAAAAAGCACCCCAGGAGATTCGGTAAAACGATGAGGTCGCTATACTCATGCGTCCCTTTGTGGATTCCATCCAATTTTGTTGACAAAGGCTCTCCATTTAATTCTAGTTTAGGCTATTTCTGTAGCCTATTTCCATGTTAAGTTTATTTGTTCTTTGTAAGTTCTGTTCTGTCTCTTTTACCTACAGTATTATAATTTAATGCCAGTTGAATTATGTTAGTAACTGATTTCCAATGTGAATACGACCTTTTTTCACTTCGCTTATAACGCTTCTGATGATGAAATATTCTCGAGATACTTGTTCAAGACCATATTTTATAGGTACAGTGACTCTCCGAGATATGTCCTTTTCAGTACCTTCGGTTGTATATACTATGTCAAGGTTCTTCTAGTAATCAATAAATTTTGTGACAGTTTTAGATAAATATTATTGAACTTCCTGTTTTAAATGTAATAAATCGAAAATTATATCGCCTGATATTTATTTTAATAATAAACGACAATTTTATTATACGTGAGTAAATAAAATTGATATATATACGTTTTGTGATACATTAATAATTATTTTTATTCGAGTATACCTCGTAATAATTGAATACATTGCGAAAATTGAATTGGTTTTGGAAAATCCTCACGCAAAGTAAACAAACGAATAATTATTTTTGTTGTGAAATACCATTAAAAAGTTGACTGACATCAATGTCACGATATATTTCATAATGTCAATATTATACGAAAAAATAGTGTCAAGTTGAAAATTACATTTCTCTTGGAAAAGTGATTCATGCTATGGTAAATTCTTCATTCCTGATATAGTGTTTAATGTTGGACATTATACATCATTTGTTGCTAAATGAAAAATTAGTCTTATTGATTTTTTCATTAGAATTTTAACGTAGGGGGAATATGGCAACGTTCGTGTCTAAATAACCCCCCTAGTAATAAAAAATGCCAGGAAAACAATCCTCTTTTAATTTAGAAAGGACACAATCAGGTATTATAAATGATCTTTTTTTCCATTTTGTATATTTTCCTTAAGATAAAACAGAATAGATAAAAAATGAAAAACCAAAAAAGAAATTTTTTGGCCAATTAAAAATCCGAAAAACATAAATTTCCCTGTGTCTCCGAAAACTATGCCTATAATTTTTTTTCCGAAAATATCGAATTATTTTTCGGAATTTCATACAAACACAAACAATTTGAAGAAAAACGATTGAATATAAAATTCAAACAAATTATTGAAAATTTTGAAAAAGTTAAAATTGATAGTAAATCGAAAAAACTACATTTTCAATATTTTTGTTCATTTTTTGACGCAAAAGAATTTAAAATAAAAAAATTGACTTTTTTGGTTGATATAAAACTGAAAATCAAATTAGTAATCGTATTATCAACTATCGATTTTTTATGAATAAATATAGGATGGAGCAAAAATAATAACCGCATTTTGTTAAAAGAAAAATACCTCCTCCAAAAAATATTTGTGTGAACATTGGAAGTCTAGCACTTTTGAAAATGTATAAACACAATGATAAAATAACAAACGCGGTTTTCCGTTTTCCACGTAAACTAACTAATCGGCTTTTATAAAATAAACTGTTACTGACGTCAATACTTAAAGGTTATTCACCATATATTAGACTATTCTTTAAAAAAAATAGTAAACTAAAAAATAAAACGACCTGTTTCGGGATTTTTTTATTCTATTAATAATTTATGCGTACATTATGGACTCACTGTAAAAAGAAATTAATGTAAAAAACACACACATTACGTCATTAAGTATCAATCCGCTTAATGATCTACAGCTGCCGTTGGCACCTTTCCCATTCATTATTGTTATGATAACTATTTTTACTTTTTACGAATTTTTCCCTTTATTATTCCACGGTACCCGTAATCTTCCATATATTCATTAGAATAAACTAATTCCTGTCTTTGGTGGTTCCGATTAAGGTTTTCTTAATAAATTATTGACTCGTATCTAAATTCATAGATTCATGTTCGAGGTTTTCTAAATTTTATTTTCGTTATATAACAAACACCAGTATAAACCAGTTAAATTAATATCGATATTATATCGTTGTCCATAAACAGAATCAATCAATACCAGTTGTTATTATAAAATTCTACAACTTGTCAAACGAGCAAGAGGAATAATTTATGGCGGCAATTTATTTCAAATCACTTTTTGCAAATTAGTTATCAGTTATCAGTCGATCTCGTATAATATTTTCACTTTATCTAGTTCATCGTTGAAAATTATATTCCAGAAATTTAACCGAAAAATGCGAAAAACTGAATATCTGATGAATGTGATCAGGGGCAGCTCGTGGTAAAAAGTTTAGGTGCCAATAAAACTTACCGTGTATAAGGTTTGTTGTCTTGTCAAATTTCCATTGATTCTATCAGCTTTTGTGCTGAAATGATGGATTGTTGGAAAGGTTGCCACACAAAAAAATATGGTCTTCATTTTATTAACGAGGTATATTTTTATTAAAATTAATACACAAATTTTGATCACTAGTGACAAAATCGATCACCAATTAATAATTTATTTATGTGTGAATGGTAATACAATAATAATGTTATCTCGATCCATTGTGACTAAATTTCCAAGAACTCTTGAATCACCCTGTACTTCAATGTTTCTGACAGTTTTTAACGTGTAATGAAAAACATTAAACTACATGCAATACACTTGACAGAGTTAGATTTACGGCCAGTCCTAGTGCGGCATCATGTGAAGGGCGGAAAATTTATGAAATTCCAAAAATCCAATTTCAAAAATTGGTTCAGAGTAATTTTTAAAAAAAAATTTCTATAGAATATACATTTAATTCGACTCAAGAGAAAAAATCTTGAACTAAGAAATCTTTCTGGGTTTGAGTAATTTTTTTTGTTTTTTCCTTTTTTCAAAATGGTTTTTTTGGTTCGAGATTTTTTTCCTGAATGAATTAAACACTTTGTTCAGTGTATTATGATTCAATTCATTAATTTACTGCTCAATCTGTTGGTAAGATGATGATGAATTTTTTTATAGATCAATTAAAGTCTTTATCTTTATGTTCCTTATTTTCTGTTCATTAATCTCACATGTACAAAGCGTTCGGAAGTTACTAAATCGTTGGTCAATGCGAGCAATATATTAGGTACATATTCAGGCCTCCAAACACGAATCAAAACAATGAATCCTTCAGCCTATTCTTTAAATTTGGTAGGATCATGTACAGTTGAATCGTAACAGAAGCAGCCAATGTATTTTCTACTTTACAAAAACTATACAATTCCTTTACTACATCTATGTCGTAGGTCAATAGACGAGCTGGGATTTTAGCTAATATCCCAGGTTAATAGGCAGTTGGCTGATGGCGCGCCACGCATGCCTATTCTCCCGGAATATTAGCTAAATGCCGGACAATAGATTATTCTCCTGGGACTTTAGCTAAAATTCGGATAACAGACTATTGGGTTTACAGAATAAGATAAAAAAATAGGATAAAAGAAGTCTTATTTATTTATTTTTTGCATGTCAATCATTTATTGCAATACGTGGAAGCTTGGTGACATTGTGATTTACATTTTATTTTATTTTAAAACAAGAACACCGGTTTGTTCCATATTGTTTACCTAACCTAACCTAACCAGTCTGAGCATGAGGTTTTAAAATTTTCTCATAATAATCTTCTACAGGTACACAGAAAATAACAGCATCTGTTTGTTTTATTTCTTTTTAAGATTACGTGAAATTAATTTTCGATTCGTTCATAGTTATTCACATGATAGTAAGTATTGTAAGCTTTGGGTCAAGCTTCTCCGTCTGGAGGACCAGCGAGTAAAATTTGCTTCTCTTTATCTAATTGGCCTTTTTCAATAGATATTCTATTATCTGAATTTTAACTAAAGTCCCAGAGGAATAGACAAACGCTTGGTCAATTTTTCGACTAATAATCTATTGTCCGGCATTTAGCTAATACTCCGAGAGAATAGGCATGCGTGGCGCGTCATCAGCCAACTGCCTATTAACCTGGGATATTAGCTAAAATCCCAACTTGTCTATTAATCTATTATATCTACACATCGTTGGGATATCTTGGTGGAGCGTACAAATCTAAGAGTTGAGAGTCTTCTAAGACTCGTTAGTCTGCTCGACATGATGCATGGTACGCATTAAAAAAAGAGTGGTGTGCAATAATTTATTCACTGCAGATTATTGCCGAAAACAGAGATGAGAAAACGACGATGCAATCTGAAACCACGGAAATGCAGCGAAAATTACACATTTATAAACAGCAATCCTAGTCTTTGTTAAAAATGTAACTCAAGATCTTTTTAATACTGCTAGTAAAAATCTCGGGCTGATTTATCATCCGTTTTGCAGATCTATAGTTCTCTGGATTTATATTTTTAAGACATGAGAGACAGACAATTTTCTTAAAATGCAACTAAAGCCAAAGCACCTGGAGCATCTGGAGTTCATGATTATTATCGTTATGATTATCGTTGCCAAAAAAACAGAAAAATAGAAATATTCAGCCAGACAACTCACAAGTAAATGAAAGGACACCTTTATCGAGGCAAGAAAATTTTAGCACAAATGTTTATTGCCCTATTGTAGACACTCTGAGTGTACAATTAGCCAGGCGTAAAAGTGCATGCATGAAAAACTTTACAAATATTTCAATATTTTTGATGATTTGATATAAACTATATATAGGTAAGTATCCTGACCATTTCGAAGAGACGGTAGGCAATGATTGTATTGTTTTCCATTATCAACTCAAAGACTCCTTAGCAAAAACTGAATATGTACGCTTTACAGAAAAAATATGCAATGTATTGCATTCACGGAGTCTTCGAGAGGTGGACATTGCTATCCGAATATTCCGGCTACAAATTGTTCAAGATAAAGATCTTTTTCCACTCTAAAAGGGTAAAAACATATTTACCCGCAAGCAAGATAGATTTGATGCTCTTGCATGAAAGAAATTTTTAAATTGATTAATATTAAATAAATATTCTTCTATACTTCTATATAATAAAGTTATTTTGAAATAAACATATTGCATCATAATTAATGAAATTTATATTATCAAAAAGGGCAGCGGCACATCGAACTAGGCCTAGGGCGACAGCAAGCCTAAATCCATATTTGGATTACTAATAAATTATACGGGGTGCTTTTTAATAAGTCATCAAGGTATTTGTGTTTATTTTTTCATATATTATTTGAGTGATATATAGTGAATTGACATTTGTGTATTTTTGCCCACTCTGTATCAATGCAAGGTGTTACACATTTTTGGAAACGTCTAAGGGATATTCAGATATAATTACGTTTTCGATGTAAAATAAAAAGCGGTGAGCTCCATCATGAAAGTCGAATTTTTCGTCGAATGAAGAATTTAACTAATACACAAACAAATCTTTCCATAAAATGAATTTCTTGGAAATGATATCAATTCTCAATCTTATTTCTTTATATGAAAAACTTGCTATTCCTCAATAACTTTTCATTTCACAAGTTAACTCTCACTCTCGAATGAAAATTCATAATTTCAATAGACCCGGTGGTCTCGAACTCTCTTGTTCAATTTCAATTCACAACAAAGAAAAAATTGTCCTAATGACAAGAAATTTCGAAAATGGGAAGTAAAAAAAATCACCCTAGCAACGATCATACTCGTATTATTCATTAAATAGGAGGCGATCCAGTTCAACAATTACAACGATCAAAATGATTTCGGGCGTTTTGTGCTAGAAGAACCCTCTAGTTAAACTTTTTCAGGCCAAAAAATAAGAAAATATAACAAAAATGACCATAAAATGGAGAGAGGTGGAGATGGAAAGTTTCGACCTTAGACAGGAAATCATCTCGCAACTAAATGAACCTACATGTGAAATCGCTTTTCGTTTGACCTGCAGAGGTGAGCAAAGGTCAAAAACCACTTTTTTTGCACTGCGATCCCTCGAAATATTCATTTGTTTTCAACCAAACTCTAATAACATCAATCCGCCTCCAAAAAAGCCATGTATGCTAATTTTGAACCAAATCGGACCCATAGCAATTGCTCGAGAGACGAAAATAAGAATTGTAGCTTAAACAGATATATATATATATATATATATATATATATATATATATATATATATATATATATATATATATATATATATATATATATATATATATATATATTTAAACTACATACATTCGAAAAACCATCATAACCGTGTTCAGGAGGTCTCAAAACATGGGAAAAATGATGTGCCCCCCATTTTTCTTCTAGTCATGCCTATCGTAATAGTCTAATATTTCATTTCATTATTACATGGATGTATATTAGATTATAATTTAAACAAACAGTAAAGTAAAATAAAAAACCACCGACCAGTTTCGGGAATATCCAATATTATTGTTTATTTAGCTAATAATGTAATGTAGGTTTATTTCTTGAATAAAATTAAAACATTTACCACTTAGTAGTCTCAAATGGTACGAATTTCGTGCGCTTTCGAGGTTGGTACTTCTGACTGACCATATCTCGTTCTGTTAGCTATAATTTTTGTTAAAATATGGGTTAATGTAAGGAGGTCTGTCTAGGCTAATTTCAATAATTTCAATAATAAAACCTTAACAGTTGTTAAAGAGGAGAGACGTCAACTATACAAGCACAATATAAACAAATCAATAAATGTGCCATACCATTCAATTCAATTCAATTCCTTCATTGCTGCTTGTTATAATAACATTTTAAACAGTTGGACGAGCTAGTTTTTTTCATTAGTTTTAATTATAGCCGCATCGAAACATAGTTAATTTTTATTTTATAAACATTATGTATAATTTACTGATAAATTAATTATTATTAATATACTTTATTTAATAAACATAGACCAGTAAATACTGGAGTAAACCGGTCTACAATCATTATAAATTTCACGGTGGACTTGTATGTCTCTTCACTCATATAACACACCTTAATGATTCTTTGAATGAAAGTTATAAAGATTAAAAGGTGTCATTGACTTCTTACTTTAAAATCAATATAACTTAGAACAAATACACGGTGCATTTTTGTGTTTTCATTTAACATACCATTAAGTATTATTTATGAGTATTTTACGTGTTTCATAAATAACAGAGTTGTACAATTTATAATAATGCTAATGAGGTAAAACAGAAATTATCAGTCAAACATGTTGATTTTTAATTTGAAACCAATATAATTATCGATAATCTCATCAGAAAATGAGTAGTAAAATCCTACATTCCAATTATTACCAAGCAATTTACAGAATTATTTAGGTGTCCACTATTATTGGCTCCTGAACGTCTATTTTTATATTTTGTTGAGATGACTATTTGATATAATATTTTCAAAGATAAGACTTCAAATTATACGAAATGTCCATTGAATTTTCCTCGACAGGTTTTTGAACGTCAATAATTTATTCCAATATCTATTTTTAACAGAATTTTTACAATTCTGTATACATTAATATATATTAGAGTGAATATTTCCCTCGCTTCTATACCTCAGAACACAGTTGTTTATATACGAGATGTGATCTAGAATTATTTCATTAGAAATAATGTAAAATTTGAATTGCTAAAAGCATTTCTGGAAGGCATCTTTCTTAATCTGCTCTGTCTTCTCAAATATTTCTCTTTTGGTACATTTCTATTTTCAGGAAGTGCTAGAAGTCGCATGGTACTAAATATAGTGAAGAAGGCGTAGACAAGAAGATCTATAGCGGCCTAAACATGCGAATAAAAAATGACTAAACTATTACCTTCTATTTCCGAGCATGATTCTCTATCTGTTTGTTTCCACATTTTTATCTGTTGGTGAGATCAAAGGGGAACTCAATTCTCTTGAAGTTTCAATAAAATATTATTGGAGTTAGTGTTTTTTGAAAGTTACAATGGATATTTGTTTTGAGAAAGAAAAAATAAGAACATGCAACATTTACCGAAATCCTATTGTAGGTTAGTGAAAAAGTTTAACCGAACATAAAATATTGTTATGAACTCGTCCTATTCCAATAAATTGCCGAAACTAAAATTTGGCGGATTCGTCGAGTACTTTTTATTTCTTGTTATTGAGGCGGCTATTTCTTTGTATTTTTTGGTGACCTATTCGCATTATGTTGGGACTGTTTCTATAGAAACAATTTCTAAGAAGTCATTTTGGTTTATTTGTTAAACAATTTGATGTCATAGTGAACACATCGGGATAGTGAAAAGTGTGTTTAAATAAATTAGTTTGTCAAGTATTAGTAAATACTTTAGTAGTAAGTGTTAGTGAATAGTTTAGTGTGTGTTGATGAATAATTAGTGTATAAATAAATTACGTAAGTTGGAAATACCTGTGTGTGTGAATTTGTGATTAAAAACTGTTTAACTAAATAAGAACATTACAATATGTTGAAGTTATAACAAAAACTGCATATTGAAATGTCATCAAGAATAAATAATAAAGATTTAAGTTATTAAGAATATGTTTAGATTTTCAAAACTAAATCAGGACGCAACTAACCTTAAAATTTCACAGAAGTTTTTTATCTGTCAGTTGATTTAAAAAATTTTATTTTCATACTATTTTTATTTATTTGTCTTCAATGAAAATCGTGATATCAAATCGTAGAACTTTCTAATTTATCCACAATGCGTCTTGGGTATAAAAAAATGTAACATCAATGCGATATGGACGATTCATGATATTTACATTGTGTGTGGGTATCATTTTCGGACCATTTTTGATAATTGAGTCAAGAAATGTATAATACATACTTTAATAACTACCTCCCATTCGGTACTTGCTGAATGATCAACAGACCTGTTGGAATTTAAACCTGGAGAATTCAGTAAGCTCACGATTATATCCCGAGAAACTTGCTTGAAACATGTTTTTATTCAAGAATGACTGATTTTTTCCATTCTGCGAAAACGTAGTTTTCCTGTCGTTTGTCCTTAAGGGAATATTATACAATGCCGTTCATGTGTAAGGAATAAATACAATTTTATCGTTATTATATACTATGTGAAAAAACCTGAAACAGGTCAATTTTAATTTTTAAATTGACAATTTACAGTATGAATATGCACCCCTTCGGAATTATAAGCACTTCCTCGAAAATTTTAAATAGAAAATGGGGTCGTGTGGTGTATTGTTGGAATTGGGATTTTAGGTCTCTCGTCATTAGTATAAAGTTTTTTTTTTAAATTTCGTGCAATCATAACTGAAAAAATAATTGTTTAAGATGTAAAATTTTGATAATGTCTCTATCATAAAACTTTACGTAGAATGAAGCAATACGAAAATACATGATTAATTCTAAAGTATTTTTTAATAGACCAGACAATATTGCTGATTTAAGAGTTAGGATAACAAAAGAAGAAGAAATTAACAAAATAACACCTGAGATCTTACAAAATGTTGTACGAGAATTTCAAAATCGCCTCGGTAATTGTCAAAAAGTGTAATGATGGTCATTTTGAACATTTAATTTAATTGTGAAGTACATTCAAAAATACATTCTAAATATTATGCGTACGTAAAGTTTTGTGATTAGGTTAGGTTAGTTTAGACATTATCAAAATTTTACATTTTAAAAATTAATTTTCTCAGTTATGATCGCACCAAATTTTGACTTTTAACTTTATATTGCTGAACAGAGGACTAAAATCCCTTTTCAACAAGGTGCGACACGACCCCTGTTCTAATTTAAAATTTTCGAGAGCGTGCTTATAATTCAGAGGGGTTACTGGAGGGGGACAATATTTTCATACTGTAAATTGTGAAATTTATAAATAAAAATCGACCTCATCCTGGTTTTTTTTCATAATAATGCTAAAATTGTTTGGTAACTCAAATCAGTGCTCATGTATACATGAAAATATTTTGAAAATATGCTTCTATATGCCTTGTCTTTTCTCATTTCTCGTGCACCATGTATATAATTAAATTAATGAATCTAAACAAAAATAATTCTACTTCAGGTAATTTTATACTTTCGCGGTCCCCTCGTTTTTTGGTTGTGGAAATCGAAAAGTCATCCGATTTCGATTTTTTTTCTAAAATCTTTGTTTTTAAGGCGGAGTTACGAAAAAAATTATGGGAATAAAAAAATGAAAACTCATATTGGTTTCAAAGCTTTAAATGTTCATGAAAATGCACTCATTCATGCATAATTGTTGATAACTCTTTTCCTAATAATCAAATGAAGTATTTTTTTAATCTACACGAAAAAACGAACAAATTGAAAAAAAATTATAGAAAAATGTTGATTTATCATGTTTTTACAATTAAAAATAATAAGAATTTCTCTTAAAATTGACTTTTTCTCACATATAATCGTTTGTGTATTTTTTATTAAGTAATCATTAAAGTTATATGAACAAAAACATTATTAAAATCACTTATTGTAATCAAGTGTACAATATTGAAAGTTAACTATGAAAAATTGAAAATTTTCACTATTAAAAAAATGGTGTCTTACTAATGTTGATGTTAGAGATAAAAAATGATTAAACAAACATTTTTCAATTTTGTTTTCCAAAATGTTCGATTTTTGTGCAGATTAACAAAAAAAAATATATAAACTGCATACGATGCTTTGTAAAAAAGTTATGAACGATTATATTCTGAGAAGTGCGTTTATGATCACATTTAAAGTCATAAAACTATATGAAAACTCCAGGTGAGATATTTCCCATATTTTTTTCATAAATTCGCCGTAAAAACAAAGATTTAAAAAAAATCAACGAAATTGGATGATTTTTCGATTTTATTGTGCCAAAAAACGAAGGGGCCGCGAAAGTATAAAATTACCCTACTTTATAAAAACAAAGCGTTGACGTAAAAAATGTTTTTACCATTTATCATGTGTGTGGAAATTGTATTTTTAAAATAAATTGTGATTATTTTAAGTAATACTTTTGAACATCTGGGAATAAAAATACCATTTACTAAATTTTCTGTTAATTGTTATGTATCAATTTATGTCATAAAGTTGATATTAATTGTAATAAAAAATGTCATGCATCTTTGAAAACAATTTATTCCTATGAATATGTAGTTGAAATTGTTAGAAATAAATCACCGATTTAATATAATCAAGATCTTAGAGATAGAATATAAAATAATTTATCGGCATCTCAATTTTATAATACCCTATATATAATTTACAAACAATAAAATATCAGGAAATGGTTCTATTTTATAACAATTTCCGTTATACTGAAGATTGGTAAGTTAAAACGACAAAATTAGAGATAAAAATATAGAAGGAAAAATAAATTGAAATCACAAAGAAAGTGTAACAGTAAAATAATGTTACCTAATTAAAGACCAAAAAACCGTCAAGCAAACAATGCACCTGGTTAACCGTAACCATGGCAGCAAGTAATCGAACTTCAATGTACAACAAAGACATATTGACCTAACCTAACCGGCTTTTTGTCATTGGCCCAGTCCGTCATTGGTGATAAATAAAGGTAAGTGCACATTTTCAACGAGAAAATCTGTCTACTCACCAAATAACGATATTCTGATCGTCAAAACTGCCACATTTTTATTTAGCGATTACTAAATCACAAAGTATACACACCAGATGCCGATTCAACAAAAACGAACGCATGCGTACACACCCGAATACGAGTCGACAACGATGCACGTGGTAGGACGACTGACTGCCGCTCTCGCACTAAAATTCAAATAATCTCCATTTCATTCCCAAGCAAAAGCACATGAAATGCTTTTATATCGGCAAGTAAATACACATACATACCATAGATCAGAAGTGTCTAAATTTTACACACCTTTAGTTACCAGGAGTGGCGCAAGCCTGGCTGACTAACAATTTACATAATTCGACCCCATACCGTCACCGATGAATTGAATTAAATTTATATCACAAACAATACCGCAATTGTATTAGGTAACTTATATAAGTGATTCTTGGAAAAACCTCCAGTCCTCTGATAAAAACAATAACATTGCTTGTGGAATGTCGATTAAGGTGCGTGCAAATCATCATATTTATAAATGCGGTTAAATGTTTACAGGAAATTTGTCAATCGTTCAACTCAACTATCTATATATTATAATTTGATTATTAAAACTTTTGTCCTCACATCGAAGATAAGAAAAATTTCATCCGAATCCAATTAGTGATTTCTTCTTCTAACAATAATCTCTAATTTCTTCTGGAAATAGTGTTGAAAATATAAGTAATACTTATAAACAACAATGTTTACTATTATTTGATGAAACATTTTAATTAGTACAAGTATTAGTTGTGTAGAGATTTTCGTTATTTAATAACGTGTCACAATTATTTTTTAAATAATTTTATTTAGCTCAGTAGCGTATCTACAGGGTGGCAAGTCGGCAAAACGCCATGGGTTTTCAGTCGGAAAGGACCCCGAGTTGAGGAGAATTTCCAACATTCATTTTTACATATTTGGTAAAAAAAATAGTTGCATACACAAGTAAAAAAATGTATTAAAATTTCAACGCATTTGTAAAAAAAATTGTAACCCACTTTTAAGAGAAATAGTCAAAAAAAATTAATAATTTCGGAGATATGTATAAAGATTCATACATACATATATACAGGGGGTACCGCATAAGAATCAACACAGATCAGATGGGTATAGGGGAGCGCAAAATATGACGATTGGAGTAAATTTGCCTCTGTACCAAATTACATCTACGAGGATGTATTGATATCAAGTTAGCCTAGACCAGTTCGATGCGAAACAAAATATTGCGTTACCATAGCAACAGACAATAACTTATTAGAAGTGTAAGTGTAAAGTTTGACGTCAAAAAAGTAAACCAGAATTACGCAATAAATTAAAAGAAAAAAGGGTTAAGACGTAAGCAGATTAACGAAGATATGCTTAATACCCTTGATGATCAATGTCCTTCGTATACGACCGTGAAAAATTGGACTGCAAGCTTCAAAAGAGGTAAATTTTCCATCGAAGATGATGATCGATCGGGAAGGGCAGTTTCTGTGTCAGTCTCCGAAAATATCGATGCAGTTCATGTCATGATTTTATCAAACCGTCGAATTGGTCTAAAACGGATATCTGAAGGACTGAATATTTCATAGGAACGTGTTCATCATATAGTTCACGTCAATTTGGACATGAAAAAGATTGCTGCAAAATGGATCCCCAAATGTTTGAATGTTGACTAAAAGCATGCAAGGGTAGAAGTATCGCGTTCGATTTAAAAACGAATTGTTACTATGTATGCGACTTGGGTACATTTCTACGATCAAGAAACAAAGCAACAATCTGGTTCTCCAAGACCTAAGGGTTAGTTTCTGTATCAGGTTCTCGACAATATCGACGCAGTTCATGATCACGTCAATTTGGATATGAGAAAAATTGCTGCAAAATGGATCCCCAAATGTTTGAATGTTGAACAAAAGCGTGCAAGGGTAGAAGCATCGCGTTCGATCTGTGCTCGATTTGAAAACGATGTAGAATTCTTAAACCCAATTGTTACTATTGATGAGTCTTGAGTACAGTTCTACGATCCAGAAACAAACCAACAATCGATGGAATGGCGACATTCTGGTTCTCCAAGACCTAAGAAGTTTCGTCTCCAAAAATTTGCTGAAAAAGTTCTTGCTTTAGTTTTTTGGGATTGCCGTGGAGTAATCATGATTGGTTTTTTGGATAAGGGTAGAACAATAACTGGAGATTACTATTCGACATCACTGACTACTCTACGGGAAAAAATTAAAGAGAAAAGACGCGGAAAGCTATCCAAAGGTGTTTTGTTTTTGCAGGACAACGCCCCTGCACACAAATCTCATGTTGCCATGCAAAAAATTCGTGATTTAGGGTTTGAATTACTAGAACACACCCCTTATTCACCAGATTTGGCGCTTCTTCACTATTATCTTTTTCTTCAACTGAAAAAAACTATAAAAGGGCGTAAATGTTCTTCCAACGAGGAGGTAATAAAAGCTGTGGAGGTCTGGTTTGCACAACAAGAAGAAACATTTTTTTTGAAAGATCTAGAGACGTTGCGGGTTCGCTGCAATAAATGTATCCAATTAAGTGAAGAATATGTTGAGTAAAAAATATTTTGACATTGAAATTTTGTTTGGTTCTATAATAGGCTAAGAATTTTTCAATACATCATCGTATATGTAATTTTAGGGCCTCAAAAATAGGAACCAAAATTTCGAAAAAAAATAATTTTCTGCAACCCTTTAAATAGAGAATACTAAATTTATGTGCAGTTTATGAGGCTATTATAAGCATTAAGCAATGGTAAATAGAAAACAATCGAACCATTATAAGGAAGTAATCAGGGCTCACATAACCTCAAAATTCCACAGAAGTTTTTATCTGCCAGTTGATTTAAAAAAAAATATTCCCATACCATGGATAATTAATTTAATTCTAAAACTTTTTTTACTCTTGTAATTTTTCATAATAATCATCATCTGCCAGAAAAACATGCCTTTTCAAAAAACTTCTACATCAGCAAAAATAGCAGATCTTATATGTATATTAAAAAAATTGATGATTTTCATTCCGAGTCCGTTCAGGCGTTCTACCCAACCGATTTGCTTAATTTTTTTTTTTTCAATGAAAGGTATTGATGCACAGATCAGCCATCAACCATCGGATTTCATCTAATTTTCACCATTCTCAAGTTATACTCAAATGCGATTTCCCCCTGTACATTACTTATGGGAGTTTTTCACATACACACGTTCTATCCTCAATATCTCAAGTTCTATTCCAGATAGAGACTTCGTTTTGGTTTAAGAACACTCGCTGAAACACCTTCTTTCTTTTGAGTTTTTGGACACTTAAATCGGTTGAGTTGGAGAGGAGCTAAGCGCGGACATTCAATGTGGAGTTGTAGATTTTTGTAGGTTTTTGGCAATTTTTCTACATTCAAAGATCTATATCTCAGGTTCTCATATAGCTACAGAGCTCGTTTTGGTTTAAGAACACTCGCTGAAACACCTTCTTTCTTTTGAGTTTTTGAACACTTAACTCGGTTGAGTTGGAGAGGAGCTAGACGCGGACATTCAATGTGGAGTTATGGATTTTTGTAGGTTTTTGGCAATTTTTCTACATTCAAAGATCTATATCTCAGGTTCTAATATAGCTACAGAGTTCGTTCTTTTCTATTATAATGATTTCTGATACTTATTTAATGGATTCGATGCGAGCGAAGCCGCGAATAAAAGCTAGTATATTTATTATTTATTAATATAGGTAATGGAGATCAAATGGAAGGGCTTTACATGCAGAAAATAGTTTCATTAAAAATGTAGATTCACTAAAAGCTAAAATATAATTAGTCTAACGTACCACTCGTGTCTCCTCATCAAATGATCAGACAGAAATAAAATCATGGGGCTCATATCATTTGACTAAATGATATGAACAGTTGATTATCTCCAGAAATTTCACGAGATTTTTGTCTTATCAATGTACTAGATTAATGAGAAGAGTGGCTCAATGATGTCTGGGACCTATCAGATTATTTGTTTTAGGATATACTAAGCCTACTAAAGATTGTCAACTCCTCTTAATTTAGAGGGTGGTTTGTAAAATTGACAATAAATTTTGTGCAGTATACTACTATCAAGCATTCGTCTGGTATTGGCTAAATCAATTTAGGGAGTCGTATTATAAGTTTTAAATGCAATGAGTGATTTTAAAACAATATAAATAACCAATGAAAAGACATATACAATAATGTTGACACATTTTCATTCAATTTCTACTGAACGAAAAGTTTTTATGAAACATAGAACGACCAAAATGATGTATTCGATATTAATTTCAACAAATTTTATAAATTTCGAGTATTTCAACTGAAATCAGAACCTACAATAATCTAATAAGTATGTATAAATTCTACTACATCTCTATTGTAACTTTGAATCATCTCTAAGGGCAGAATTGCTGTTCAATTTCGAATTTTCAGGAAAAAACTGCATTGGGGAATTATTTTCGATAAATTATAAATCGAATGGATTAAAAAGTCAAACCTCATGCATGTTGATTGTAAATAATTGAAATTATGTCAGATATGTACTTATGTGAAGTTAGATATTGGAAAGAAAAATACTTGAAGGATACTAGGCGATGAAAAAGAGGAGATTTATGGCTGAAGAGAACAAATAATGAAAATAATGAAATAAGGAATCTATCTGGAGAAGCAGAACTAAGCAAAATAATAAGATCCAAAAGAATAGAGTGGCATAAAGAGAATGCCAGATTCCAGAGCAACAAAAAAATAATAGACCTAGAACCAGGAGGAATAAGAAAAAAAGGAATACCAAGGAAAAGATGATGAGGTGATGGAAGACTTAAGAAAGCTATGAGCCAAAAAGGGCTGCGTGAAGCACCTTGGAAAGTGGTTTATCAGTTATGCATCTAATTTTGCTTTATTGGGTAAGATACATCTTCCATGTAAAAATTTCCTCTGATATCAAATAACTTTTATTTGATTAATTTTTATCCATTATCCATTTCCAGAAAGTATAATTTTGATATATCTGTTTTGAAATAAGACATTATTCATTATGTAATTGCTAAAATATTAGTTATCGAAGGATCTTTAATGGGAAAATGATACGAACTTGTTTATTGCTATTAATATAATAAAATAGTTACACACCAAGGCAATACAATAGTTTTAATCACAAATATTAAGTGCAACTAATTAATAAAATCGATAATAAATCACACACAACAACGTTACTTTAGATAAAATATTCGACATATCCCGAACGAATGAATGCAAAGCAAATAATTCACTATATAATAAAACACAAGAAATAAAATATGGAATTAAATTAAAGGAAAACTCAACCTATAGCAATAATAACAGTGTCCAGTTCCGATTATACGGGTTTTCGAAACCTATGATCGGACTAACCCGATCCCGATCTGAATGTTCGGAAAGTAATCTGGAACTCTTTCACTGTTGAAGACATACTATGGTTTTTTGACATAAAAAACTGTTTATTTGTATAGAAATGTTTTGTAAAATATGTTTTTGCTGATAAATCGCTGATAACTATTCAATAAAAATTATTAAAACACTTAAAATCTACTACACAAATGAATTAAGGTCCCTAAACACACAAAAACTATTAAGTTATAAATTAACACACGAACCCAACGTTCAGAATCTCTGATAAAAGCTCTTCTTGGGCTAAGATCATCAACCAGTTGATAGGGCATCCCCTGATCCCGGTTCAAAGTGGGCGCGGAGCCTTTAGCTGCTAAATCCAAACTTTGAATCGATTACTCGATGGCAAGCGCTATGTATTGAAAGATTGTGGATTCAGATCGTTTAGTTCGATTAATTGGTAAACAGAAATTGTTAGGATTACATTTCTACCAGGAAACTTCATATTTTCGGAATCCACGGACCTCGCACTATCCTAAGAATCAGAGTCCTTTGCAAAGAGAAAGTTGTACGTCGCATATCAATCGTTGAGTTCTAACTTGAAACGCCAAAAATTAATTGCTGGTATCTAGCTGCTATCAAAATGAATTTAGGAAGTGATAATTATTATGAAATCTCTACGTCGCCGGAAATTTGGAGATTGCAGAAGTAACATATATCAATTTATTACCTGAAAATCAAGGAAACACTACAATCCAACATATACGGCTTTCATGGAATGGAGAAATATCAATAAACTTCTTCTTTTTCGGGAAACGTTATCTTTGCCAAGATATACTCAACGTTAATGGGCACGAAAAAATTAAATATGAAATAAATATAATAAACGACATCGACACGTCGACACTGAAGCTCCAGATGATGACCTTGCCCAAATGTAACAACTACAAGATACAAAAAAGTGAATTTTGCGCTACATTAAAGAATTTTTTAAAGATTGCACTATTCATGGGCAAAATGGGTGCTTGTCGTAGTAACAAAACTTACTCCTTGAAATAGGAAGACGTTCAAGACCTTGAATTATTATCATACCCAACACTAAAACGGAAACTATTAGAAAATGTCCTATGATTGGTAATTTTTAAAAAATATGCAAGAAATATGCTAACTTTCGTCCAAACAATGTGACAACACCTTCATTTTTTTTAATTACCAACACGGCATACAGAAAATTGGTATTAATAAATTTCGTTCACTGTGAAGACAAATAGCTATCTAGTTAAAATTAACGAATGGAAATCTATACACCAGACATAGATTTCGTAGGTCTTCTGTCTCCTTGTTGTTTGATGCAGGTAGAGATGTTACTATTTTCAACCAACACGGCGCTTTTCCAGCACGTCACTAGCAGAACGCTACGTGGATGATTGATGATTCTATGACAAAGAAAATAAACACGGCAAGTAAAATACTCCAGTCGGAAAAGAATCTCTTAATAAAACTTAAATTCTCATACTTTAAATACGGTTAATTTTGAACTGGAGTCTACATTGTACCTATTCATGTCTATAATATATAATATTTATTTAACATTGTTATAAAGTTCGTCACTCTATTAATGCTGAAACACTGTTCCAATTATGTAAATGATTCTTCCATTTCAATGATCTTCTGCTGTATATCAGTACAACATTCCCTAAATTGTTGTATGATTATTCTTATCCTCCAGAAAGAATAATTGCAAAAACATTTACCTACCACCAAATCAAACAATAAATAAAGTAAATTAGTAAGGTAATGATTCATTAAAATTGAATTATTTAAGATTTATAGAAATTTGTATAGTTATGAAATATTCCTCTCATTCTCTTGGTTATTGATTCATTATTTATTTTGCTCCCATAATCTCCAATTAGTTTCTCAACGACAATTCTTTACTACGTTACTATTAAAATCCACAATCATGTTATTTGATTTCTTTTTCTCCTTTAAAACTATTACTTCCTTCCACCACTATCGTATTTTTTTTTAAATATTTTTAATATTTATTTACATATGACTTATTATTCAATGAATGATTAATCTCTAATTTATACTTTTCAATACTTTCGTTCCCATCATACTCTTCATATTCCATACTAATTCCATCAACATATCCAATATAATCATACAATTTTTATTATTCCCACCGACATTACAAAACTTCTGCCTTATAATTTCCGTTATTTTATTCTATTTTTATCAATACTTCATTCATATCATATTATTATTTTTTTGAATTATATTCATATCATGTTGAATTACTTATTTTTCTTAAAATTCTCAAACGCATCGTTAATTCAGATCGTTCTATTTTCAAATTCATTATCATTGTGTTTTCCTCGAATTCGTCGATGCCAAATAATACATCATCAATCAAATTATTTGTCATTAGTAATTGAGTTGTAATAGTAGTATCTATCACGTTTATATCATTTACTGTTGCTTTATTGGTCTCAAATAGGTTTTTATCGTTGATGCTTTTCCAATTTCGATATTTTTTCCCAGATTTATTTTTATTATTATTGAGTGTTTGATTAATTTCCAGGAATAGACATATCTATAAAGAATACTTGACAAATTATTTTGTAAGATCCGATCGAGCATTATCGTGGAATATCATTGTGTGATACGAAATCAACTTTTCGTTGTGCTTCCGTTGTTGCGCTTCATGGATTGACAAATATGGTAGATTGTTCTGTTATGATATATTTTCGTACTGACATTATCAATAAAGGTCTCTTTATTTGGAAAGTTTCTGTTTTCTCCATCTCTACTGCTATTGATATTGAAATTTTTGTAATGATAGTCATCGTTTTGGTTGAAATTATCATTATTATTATAAATAATATTGTTAAAATTGCATGTGTCCTAGAAATTATACTTTCATTATCATTAAATCTAAGAGTGATTTTATTTCTATTATTTAATTTAAATCTATTCTTATATTCGTCATTTATTCTTATTCTATCATTGTTTGTCTTGTTTATCTTCAAGTGTCTCCCTTATTTCTTTATTCATACAATAAGACTGAATACCTCAATGATGTTTGTTGCTTTTTTAAATGATCCATTTCTTCCTTAAATTCCTTTTTAAATTATTTATTGGTTGTTTCCAATTATGTTTTTATTTCTGTCTTCATGATCTTCATTTCAATTTTGATTTATTCCAAAACTTCTTTTCTTATCAATGTTTTCTTTAACAATTCCTATTGTCTCTTTATTATTTTCCTTTATATCTTTAATTGTTGAGTCATTTATTGATGTCCTTCTTCTATTTCAGGACTCATTTCTTCCTGTCCCTTTTCCATCTTATGGTTCATTTCTTGATGTCGTTTTATTATCTTATGAATCATTACTTGTTGTTTTTAACCATTCCTTTTTGTTCTTTGTCCATCTTATAACTCATTTCTTACATAAATCTAAATATAGTATTCGTGTCCGTTTGGGATTTCTCCATTACGTAGGTTACCTGTTCTTCTATTGATGATTTTGGTTCTTGTACTGATTCTTCACTGGTTTTTGTTGATCCCGTCTCCAATTTGTTATCGCTTGTTTTAGTCGTGCCCCCACGATGGTTTTGGTATTGTTTATCTTCTCATCCCCACGGCACAAATTTTGTAATGTTTCTACGTCTGTTGACGTCTATGAATTGGAAAAAAGAAAGAAAAAAAAATGTTGAGCGTCAATCGTAAACGATACAAAGTAAAATAAAAACGAAATTAATGGGGATATTAATGTTATCTGTATTACTCAAATTTTATTTTTTACCTGTATACCAAATATTTACTCACTATTTATTAACAAAATAGCGATAAATGAAAACGTTTGATATAACACTCTTTCTCTTCGTGAGTCTTTATAATGATTTGAATAACTTTATAACAAAATTTTGATGAATAATCCGAAATAATGATCTAGATCAAAAGTGAACGCTAAGTGGCGCCATCCTCACTTCCAACTGCGTTCGCTGGGAAATGTTTTAACTACATGTACCAAATGCGACGCTCTTTAACGTTGTCTTCAGTTCGGGTCTCAAGCTTCAACGACTGTTGACGACTGCTCTGATGAGAGGTGATGACGTAGAAACTAGTCAATAGTTACAACCTCTCCTTACAATTGCGAGCCATTAGAGATGTTAATATCGACAACAAGGTCGATTTACATCACGCTCTTCAGAGGGGCTGTAATTCAATAATCGTCGAGGCATTAGCCAGGAAAGTAGTTGTTTTCCCCTTTGAAGAACAGCGGAATACATTTTCGAAATGTTTATTTTCGAAATGATGTCAAAGGTGAATAGTAGAAATCCTTTATTTTGATATGTATATACAGTTCTTAGATACTTAATTCTATTGAAATAAAAAAGACTTAATATCAAAGTTATATGAGGGAGAGTTAATTGTTAGATATTATCTTTGTGAATTACTTCTATTCCAACATGATTTTACAACAAGAATATTTCAGAATTTACAGAATATTAAAATCGAGTACTTTTTATGAGAAGCAGTTTTATTTGAACCAATAAAAATAATAAAATATTCACAAATAAAATATATTCTGGACCTCTGAAAGTAAATTTTCTGTACTTTGACGAGTCAAATAATTAGCACGCCCTTAAACATGAAAAATTAACAACGCTAGATAATATTATCATGAAATAAATTTATTTTGATTTGAAGAAATAATTCAAAACAAAAGTATATTATAGAAATTTCACAAAAAATCTAAATGTTCTTGATTTTAGGTCAAAATAGAAACTACAGAAAATTTACTTTCAGAGGTCCAGAATATATTTTATTTGCGAATACTTTTATTGGTTCAAATAAAACTGCTTCTCATAAAAAGTACTCGATTCTAATATTCTCTAAATTCTGAAATATTCTTGTTGTAAAATCATGTTGGAATAGAAGTAATTCACAAAGATAATATCTAACAATTAACTCTCCCTCATATATCTTTGATATTAAAGTGTTTTTTATTTCAATATTATTAAGTATCTAAGAGCTGTATTTAATTAATAGAATAACAATTGAATTTTGAATTAATATATTTAATTTATACTTCTCGATTGGATTGAATTGTTTTATTAGATAATTATGTATTTATATTGAATAATTTTGTTATAAATTAATTATCGCTTTAAATACATTCCTCGATAAGCTATCTAGATTCCACCAAAGCCTCGAATTTTCGAATTCGTTGCCTTTGCACATGATTGGCCCGGCACAGTCGGAAATTGAAATTAGTGAGACAGTCTTCTGTTTGTTTGAAAAATCTCATTGTGTCGAGTATCTAATTTCTAGTATCACAGCCCCATTGTTCACGTACTCTTAGGAGGTTTAGCAGAAATAGAAAACTATTGCCTACCTTGTAAAGTGTTTCATATGAGTGAGAAAATATTTTCTTAGTGATAAAAATATCTAACTGATATTATTAGATTTATTTACGCACATTTCTGATATTTTATTGAACTCATCTATAAATAAACTAACAATTACTGTGAAAAATATTTAAAGAATTTTGTTTCTGAACTCGAAACGTTTTTTGAATATTTGGTTACGAATAATTTTGTATCGATTATGTTCCAATCATGTTGTGTATGTTTGTTCACGTGCTTAATATAATATGATATGATAATAGTCGTCCTTCATGATATACTTACCTAAATAACTAAAAATAATTCGATCGATGTAGATATTTATATTATTTCGAAAATGTTTCAAATCCAATTTTAACTTTAATAAATCTTTTTTTATTTTCTGTATTCTAAAATATCTCGTTAACGGCTTCTTTTCTAAATAAATAAACACAGTAGTTGTCAGATATTTCCCATTAAATCTGATTTCTATTTCAATTTATAAAGGTAAATACAAATTGATAAACTCGAAATTCCTTCCTGGAACCACTTTTTTCTGTCCATAGATAGAATATTCTTACTCCATTCTTAAACTTGACGTCGGACGCTGTGCCATCAAGTTGTATTACAAAGTTCGAGTTCGCATTGTAACTACAGTTTTTGACTTTCCTTTGTCTTTGGGGATTTAATTGGATGGCCCTATTTGGACCAATCAGAAATGTCAAGCAAGCAAGTCTCCACCCTGGCTCGCACTAACGCAACGTATGTCCAAAGTAGAGTACATAGGAGAAATGTGGGATGCCAAGAACATTAGAGAAATGTACACCAACATCAAAGAAGGGAAGACGGGATTCCAAGCCAAATATAATATGTTCCACTGTTAGTGGAGCCTACCAGGAAAGAAGTAAAAAATAGCATCAACGCAATGAAGAACAACAAGTCCCCAGGTTAAGATCTCATAACGGCAGAATTTCTTGAGTTTGGAGGTGAACAACTTAAGGCAAAAATCCATGCTCCACTCAACAGGAAAGTGTGGAAAGAGAAGTCCATGCCAGAAGAATGAAGCACATCACTCATCTGCCTTATCTACAAAAAGGGGTCAAAATTAAACTGCACCAACTACAGAAGCATTTCCCTGCTGAACGTCACCTACAAAGTAATGACCAGGATACTGTTTAGAAGGCTGGAGGTGTACAGCAAGGTGAAAGGCCACGTTAAAAAATAAAACAGTTATTTTATGGGACGATCAAGTTGTTCAATTCATCCTTTTAACGGACGAATAGCAATAGCCTAAGAAATATTCATCCAGAGTTGAAAAAGGTTGAAAATATTTGGTGAAGGTACAACATCTCGCCGATCCAACTTCATAAAAGGCCTGAAGCAAGGGGATTCTATTTCTTGTAATCTTGTGATCTTGGAAAGAATATTTAGGAGGCTGCAGACTAGTCCGGGAGGAACCCTACTTGAACCATAAAGACAGAAGGTGGCCTATGTAGACGATGCTGATCTGCTAAGCAGAAAGGAAATAGAGAGAGAACTTCCGGACACTTAATCAAGAATCCAATCGATCAGGGCTTAATGTAAACGAAGTACATACGCATGTCGCGCAGCCGCGACCACGCAGACACGGCAGCATTGATGGTAGATATGAGTCTCTTTTCGAAGTAGTACAACAGTTTACTACACAACAAAAAGCAGGCTTTTAAGATTTTTTTTCTTAATAATATCTAAATAAAAAAGGTATTTTAGTATACAAAGAAGTTTAGTGGTGATCTTCTCAAACAAGCATAAAAAAATTAAATACAGTAGTTTGAAGTGTGGCATCAAAATTTATGTGTGGCTGGATTTAAATAGCAAATAAGAAATAAGGCTCGTCAGTATAAATTCACATTTGACATCACATACAAGACTAAATCATATGTTATCTGATTTGTTGATTAAACCCAGCTTAAATGAAATTTTGAATGAATAATTTAAACGAAACTCGTTTAGATCTGTGATACATATGTTTGGTGATAATGTAAACGAATAATAATTTACTGGAAATATGTAGGATTTTTAAAGGTATAGGTATTTTATACCTCATATATTTGATTCGAGTCAACGAACTAAATAGAGTTATGCCGGGCTTAAAATTCAACCGATACAGGAAGCAGCTGTGACCACATTGCTTTTGACCATCCAAAAAATTAAAATCGTGTGTTAAAACCCGCTTTGCAGAGTCTATTTACCATCTATTACTCTAAGCACAACTCTTTAAGAAGCCCTCTCCCAGAAAATAATGAAGCCTAAAAACCAACAAATTACTTTACAAAGCAAATAAATTTGCACACAGAAGTTTATGGAGATTGCTTTACTTGAATTGACGATGAAAGCCGATAGCATTTGTGACAGTCTGACTGAAAGGATTGATATCAAGTCTAGTTATAAAAAAATTATTTTAATTATTCATTGTGGCTAAATTCAGTTTTATCAATCAAAATAGAATATTAGGAACAAAACCTACATCTATATTAAATAAGTTATCTAAATTTTGAAAAGGATTGGAATTGGTTAGTACCTTCGTGAGATTCCTGAATCACTCACAAATAAACAGATAATAAAGAAAAGTGAAGAAAATAATGGAAAATTATTTGCGAATGGTTACTTACTTGTCAGAAGCATGGGCTATAGAAATAACTACCAATTTGAAATTAACCATTTCATCCTCTGTTCATGAGAAAAATTTATGTGTTTTTATTAATCCGAAATGTCAGATTTTAAGGACTAAGCCGACAATCCTAATCTGCAATGTAATACGGAGTAATTTAAGAACCACCCGTTAAGGCAATAAAAAATTCGTGTGTCTAGTTGTCCACTAAACGGTTGAATAACATAAATTAGTCGTCCGATTATCGGATAAATAACATGCGTGTTAACGCTACTTTTATTGAATTAAAAAAAAATTTACCAGAATCTTAAAGAGCTATATAATAATATAAAACACATTTTATTAATAACTTTTTTGGAATCCAAACTTAATCTTTTGGTTTAACGACTAAAAATAAATAAATAAAAGCATCACTATGCAGAGCTTTTAACAAGTAAAAAGTCGCTAAGTTACTACCTATCGATCTTACCGAACGATAGAAAAATATTTTTGTTTTGAAATATTAATCACTCAGATATCTACCATTTCATTAAGAAATATCAATATAATTTTTTTTAATTATGGAAAGATTTTATTAATTTATTTGATCAAAACTAGACATTATTTAGGTTACGTTAGGTTAGGTTAGGTTAGGTTAGGTTAGGTTAGGTTAGGTTAGGTTAGGTTAGGTTAGGTTAGATTAGGTTAGGTTAGGTTAGATTAGGTTAGGTTAGGTTAGATTAGGTTATGTTAGCTTTCTTACAAGCCAAGTTTACATTGATTTACAGTAGCTCTCTACTTTTTATGAATATTGGACCTATCGCAGAAGGGCCACGTAAAAAAATAGAACAGTTATATTGTCGGGCGATCAAGTTGTTTAATTCATCCTTTTAGCGGACGAATCGCAATGCCTAAAAAATCTCATCTAGAGGTGAAAAAGGTAAGAAATAAAATTAAGGTGACAGTTTAACTGCTAGTCAAACGAAAACAGGAAGAAAACGAGTAGAATTTATTGGACAATGAAAGGAAAAGGGAAAAGGCTTAGCTCTGCAGATTTTTGAGAGGAAATTAACCTGAGTTTATTCCCTACGTTTTATACCTATCAGCTGATACACAACTAGTATGAAAATAAAAAAAGCACATACGTATTAAGTTTGACATTAAAATCGTTTCAGTGGGATGATGAATATTTACATTTCATCGCATTAGAAATAGTTTTTTACGTTATAAGTCCGGGAAATGATTTAATGCGGTACGAGATAGATTTTTATGGACGAGGCGACGAAGAAGTCGAGTCAAGAATATCAAATTTAGTACCGTAATAACAATTTCACGGATGTATATCGTAATAAGTTTTTATCGATTTTAAATAAAAAGCAAAATTATATTAGGATATGAAATGTCATATTTGACAGTTTTACTGAAAAATAGATGCTTTGATTATTCTCTTTTATTTAAAAGAATAAAAATTAACATTCAAAAATTAGAATAAAAGCTTAGTTATTGATGTTAATTGATTTTTTATTTCTAATTATTTTAAACTAGATTAGGAAAATTTAAGAGTACTGTAAATTACAAGGATAGCGTAAAATGCCATTTTCAAGACTCATATTAGTTCTGTAAATTCGACTTTACAGTACAGCATGAAAAAAAGATTTATTGCTTTATCACAAATAGCAGTGTTGTAGATTATGCGATAACGAGATGTGTTATAGAGTGACTATCTTTATAAATTTGTCTAATTATGCCTCATTATTGTTTCCGGATTATTCGTCATATAGGATGTGCTTATAAGCAACATTCAGTAAATTATTAATATAAAAAGAAGCTTGTTGAAATATATTAGTACGAAATCGTTTGATAAAATATCCTTCACACAGATCACTATTAAGACGTTATTTCTTCAAACCAAAGTGTTTTTATCTCTGGAGGTCAGAGCCTGAACTACTAAAATGACAACTTTTATAAAATATTGGTAAATTTGAATTTTATTGACGGGGGTAATTCAAATTATTTGTTAATTCAAACTAATAAATTTTAAAATTTATGTTTTTGGTTATAGTATTTGATGAAGCTGTATATTTTTGAGATACAGTATAGCAAAAAAGAAATTTTGTGAACTATTATGGAAAAACATCATTGAGAGAATGTATGTGATGTTGTCAGGAGACAAATATTAAAGTTATTGTAGGAGCACTTATTTCCTTTCTCAAATGAGTTGTAGATAATTCAGGTTTTAATAGTAATATGATAATCCTTTTATCATAATAATAACTTGAACAACAAGTGTTGATATGAACTCACAAATTACACGAAATTACCTCACTGTATAGTAAAATGTAATCACACAATGAAATAATAAATAAGGTAACTTATTTTATGCTAAATTCCAGTCTTATTATATTTTCAATATTTGGATGTAAGTCCAAAAAAGCACAAAATGAGCCTGGCATCTTGCAGTTGGTTCTGCAAAACTTCTCAATATTGTGAAATAACTTGCCCTATATCTTACCTTTAATGCAAAGGCTATGAAAATCAGATCGTTCATATTGAAAGAATAATCTGGTCAAAAAATAACATATTGGTATGTCAATGTCAATCGCAATGTATATGTGTATATAGTACTTGAAAATTACAGTGTAGGCATAGTTCACTATCGGCCAATTACAATACTAGCCAACAATATTTTAAACAGATATATATATATATATATATATATATATATATATATATAAATTTATATAAACAATAAAATATTATTATTATTATGAATGCAAAGTTTATACGACAAGAAATTCAACTAACTCAGCTTAAGGTACATTTCTAATGCGATTCGCGGGTGAAGTACGAAGTGGAACGCACTTAGACGTAAAATTGCGCCTTTGCACAAATTTTTTGTTTTTGAGGTTTTGTTTCAATGAACTTACTTTGAATTTAATATTGATACAAAAATAAACGCCGAAATTATTTGAAATCATAATGCAAAATATAATAATTCGATCTAGTGCGCATATGTTATGCACGGCAAGAAATGCAAAATCTTGGAGCTTGCACCTCTTTGGATTATGTCAAAAAAGCTAAGCGTTTGTTGTAACTTGTGACGCCACATATTTGGATTGTGTGGGGTCGATGCAGACCGTCCTTTCTCTTGTGGAAGAGTTCTTGATGCATAGAAATATCAAATTATCCCTTAATCTCATAAATTATCCAGTTTTGGTTCGAATTCGTTTATTTGATGTTTACTTATGCTGGTACGTCTAGGACTCCGAAAGTTAATTACAAAAAATTGATTCAATCTTAGGTCATCTGTGTAAAAGGACTATAAAATATGCGGCTTGTTATCGTTCAGATAGATACTCTAATAATTGATCGATAAATTTTATTTTGAGCAGTAATGTTTGTTTTCCTTCAAGATTCTAGTTTGTAGAAGGTACTAAAGCCGGTGCTGAAATAGTGGGTTGCTCATGTAATAGTATTGTTTATATTGTATTCCGATAAGGTCATGTTTATGTTTTTTCTCTTATCAATAAAATTTAGCTGGATAATGGAACGTTCTAAACTATAATAGTGGCGAATTGTTTGTTAGTATTATTTGACAAAAATGTATAACAGATAAAAGTTAATTGAAATTTTTAGTTATCTTTTCGATAAATACTTTTAATGTCTATGAAAACGCAGTATGTATGCTACGCTCAAAGACCGAAAACAGCCACAACACGTTCTGTGCACCTTGCGATAGCCACAACGCGTTGTGGCTGTTCTGATATAGCGCCAGAACCCGAATGAAATTATTTTAGATTTAGACGTCAGCTCACGTAATATAATGCTGCTTATTAATAATCATTTGGTAACAAAGTAGTGCAACACTCATTATTTGATTAAATGTTTATTGACAACGTTTTTATATATGTTTTATATTCATATAGTCAATAGTTAATATAACTAACCTAACCTAACCTAACTGCGTCAAACAAAAGTTCAATGCAATTCAAAATACCACAGGAATTCCTCATGCAAAAACAAATAGGTGGATATGCAGCGAAGATTGATTTTACTGATATACTTTTTTACATTGAATCGACTGTTAATAATTTACACTAATTAACGTACTCGTACATGTGTGTAAACTATTTGCGGAGTCGTGATTCTATATTGTTGGAGACAAAGTAATTTCGGTTCTTCAGTATAAAATAAAGCAAATAATAGTTTTTATCAATTATATATTTTCTATTTTGCTCAAAAACCTTGTGCCATCTTTCTTTCAACTTAATGATTCTGCGCTAATAATATTTCTGGTCAGCAAAAAATTGAACCAGGTGCGATTGAAGGTCATCGTCATTTGTGACAGTTTGACCATTCAAAGAATTCTGCAAACTTCGAAATAAATGGTAATCAGATGGTACCAGATCAGGGCTGTATGGAGGATGTGTCATCACTTCCCAACCAAACTCCAATAGTTTCTCACGAGTTGCTAAAGATGTCTCAGACCTTGAATTATCATTGTGGAACACTTAACCTTTCCGATTTGACAATTTTTCTTTCATCGCTTCATCCAGTTTCATTAATTGTTGACAGTAAACATCAAAATTTATCGTGTGGTTCCTTGAAAGCAGCTTGTGTTTTTCAGCTTTCGATGTGGCTTGTGCTGGTACATCGTGTTTGTTCCACGATCGTTTTGGAACTATGTTACTGTACTGGACCCATTTTTCATCACCATTGAATATTCTTTTCAAGAAATGATCGGTTTCATTAGGTTTAAGGTGCGCATATCGCAAATGTTGGTATTTTGCGTTAAACAAATTTCTTTCAATTCGTGAGGTACCCAAATATCAAGCTTCCTATGTTACGTCAATGTGATCAATTCACGGTAAAGTCAGCACTAACATAAGTTATTGAAAAAATAAAGCATGGTTATTGTGAAAAGCGAAAGTATTTAGTTGACAACATTATACATAAAAATAAATATACAAATGAAGAATGAATAATCTTGAACGTGTTCGGGGTAATTTCGAATTTTTTGATTCTTTGTACCTTTTTTAGAGGTTTGAAATCGAAAATGAAGTTTGTAAATAAAATTTTCAGACACAACATTGAAAAAAATATAGAAATAGGCCAAAAAACGGTAGTGAAAACAGCTCTTAACAAAATAAAGTGATTTCTCTGACATTTCATATTTTTTGTTCAAGGAATCGTTCTAATTTAATTGCTAGTTGAAAAGTGACGTGTCTATCTACTTCCTCAAAAAAACTAACTTTTGTATGCAAATGTGTAATTTATTATTATACACTCATTTCTTTTAAAATACTAAACCGACGTAGACTAACATCTACAAACCTAAAAAAAAGTATATTACACTACAAGTGCCTCAAGTTTCGTCGCTGATGCCCGAAACGCATAACCGAGGTTTCAAATTTTAGCCCGTGAGAAGTACACGCGCCAAAAGTTGAAAAACTTTCGTTCCCGCTATTATCAGAAAATTTACATAAATTTCGAGCGAATAAAATGAAATGAGTGAAACTGAATGAAACCAAAATCCGTCTAATAAGGGCTCCATCTTTAACTATGTTGGGATATAAATATATGGAATAGAGAAACTAATTAGGAAAATTTTTGACTTATCCTCTTCGGTTTTAAAACCTTAACATCTTGTTGTACTGTCAATATTATGGAGTGTAGAGAAGGAGGAAGGTCTCTGGGTTAAAAAATGTGAAATATATCAAGTTCTTAATAAAAAATAAAAATCTAATAAGATATTAAGGATTGCACAGCTTTTCACATGAATATAATCAAACGTTAGTCACAACTTTGATAATTTCTTATACAGTAAGTGTTTAACTTCAGATCTCAATCCCATAGTACAATCAGCGCCACGTATTATCCCTACAGAATTCAGACCATATTTTAAACGTACCGCCCATAAGAGATGTTCCTCCTTCTCTACACTCCATAGTCAATATAATCCAATCTGTAGAATTTAATAATATAATATACGTAATAACGATCTGACCTAGCTCTACAATCTTTCTAGCAAATCACTATTTAATCAAATTTATTACTTGAATTGGTTGAGTTAACTTGAAATATAAATAATAGATAATGAGATATCGAATAAGAGACCGAATCGATGAATTGGTCATTTTTACACCAAGCAAGGTCTAATAGAGACCATTAGACCGATTCATATGAAAATAATAAGGCAAAATAATGAATAATCATATCAACGAGATAGTTGAACTGAAACATAGAATACTTCATTTTTTGGGACGCATTATGTAGATTCAGATTCAACTATATGTTCAAATGCTTATGGGTATGAATTTAGTATTATTATTCGTCCTCCTGAAACTTTTTTTATATTTTAAAGAAAATTTCTGAATTTTTGGGGGTGACTCGTCGGAGCACTGTATATAACAGACAGATCCGAATTGTTCGAGATTATACGAAACACGCAGGTGATTTTGAAAGTGGTTTGAAAACGAATAGATGATTCCTGACGTGTATACATTCATATCACATTCTATTTAACTTATATTGTTTGTTGGCTTAGATGTATTAACATGGTGGAACACTAAACCTTTCCGATTTGACAATTCCGGCCGTTTTTTTTTTGATTGCTTCATCCACTTTCATCAATTGTTGACGGTGAACATCAGAATTGATCATTTGGTTCCTTGGAAGCAGCTCAAACAATACAACACCTTTGTAATCTCACCAAACTGACGGCATGAGCTTTTTTTGTTGCTTTTCAGCTTTCGATGTGGTTTTTGCTAGTTCGTCGTGTTTGCTCCATGATCGTTTTCGAACTATGTAACTATACAGAACCCATTTTTCATCACCTGTAATGATTATTTTCAAGAAAGGGTCGGTTTCATTTAATTTAAGGTGCATATCGCAAATGTTGTAATTTTTTGTGTAGAATGATTATTCGTCCTCCTGAAATTTTGATATTTTTTTATATATTTCAAACAAAATTTATGAATTTTTGGGGGAAACTGAGGTTACGTCGGATCACTGTGTATAACAGAAAGATTCGAACTGATCGACATTATACGAAACAAACAAGTGGTTTGGAAACGAATAGATGATTGTGTATCAATTTTCACCACACTCTATTTAACTTACATGTAATTTTCTAATCAGATTTTCACAAAATTTTAATTGTTCTGGGTTTACTAATAGATGACAAGACATGATTCAATAATTTGAAATTTGAAAAATATATAATAATATGGCGTGAATTAATTAAGTGAAATAGAATGTTTGCATTTTTGTCATGAATGAACTCAACTTAACAAATTTCATAATCATTTTTTTGGACATATAAAAACATATAAAAAGATCTAAGAAGTGTAAAGTGTAAAGTTGTGGAAATAATTTATATGATCCTTTTGCCAAATACGGCTCCAACTATAAAACAACATCGATACCTGAAAGGTACAATTGGGCGTACAATCCCATTGCTGGTATATAGATCGTAACTTAATAGGGATGTAAATGAAAAAGTCTATTTTCCTTAAATAAATCTGTATATTCTCGCTCTATTCTTATTCTTATAAGAAAAATTAAGTGAAAGCACAATTTATGAAAAAAACAACACTTTATTTGAAATGCTTATGAAAATAAAATTTTTGGTACAATTAATTATTAAATAGTAGATGGTGATTTTATAAAACTATATTGTGAACGTATAGTTACAAAAATTTGAAGAAATGTAAGTACTATAGAAACTATTACTTCGTAATAATTATGTTATATTTGAAAAAATAGTTAAAGAGTTAATAATGAACTTAATATCATAAAGTGACAATAAATTTTCACTTTTCTCAATAACGTAGTTTTCAACGATTCAACGAATTATTATATAACCAACTTTCCTTTACATTTTCGTATCTACATATTCACAATAAACTTTTTCACCGTCTTCATTAATGTTCATTATTTAAATCATTTTTAAAGACCAATTGTACTAAGATTTACTCAAGAATTTGATATTTTAGTTTTTAACGAATTTTAAAAGAAGTGTGTATTTAAAAAAAAGTTTAATTCTATGTTGTAGGAACGGAAGCCTACTTTTTGATATATATATATTTATATATATATATATATATATATATATATATATATATATATATATATATATATATAGGTAAACAAGTATTACCTGAAGATTGCGTGTAATTAATTATCATACACACGTTTCTATTGGACTTGATGCAATTATTGGTGGTTTCTACTGCGCATTCACCCATTCTTTTAACGATGGCAAGAGGACCTAATTTGGAGGAAGGTGAGAAATTCATATGAAAAAATTCATAATTTTTCTGTCGACAACTACTTCAATATACTTATTAGGCTGCAGTTGATTAAAAATCAAAATCGAATTTACATTGCAAATTATTGTTATATAAATATTGACAGTTGAGAATTAATTGTTAACTAATAAAAAATAAACTAACAGTTGTTGTCATAAATATAAATTGATATATTTGCATATGTGTTTTTGAATATTCTTACGACGGTGATATAATAATACCTGTTTGTAGGATGAAAAATTTCTATATACGCCTACCGATCTTCGAAGAATATAATTCAATGCAAATATTTCTTTTTCAATTGAATTAATTTCGAAACTTGAGCATGCGTTCAAATAATGATGATATTGATATATTTCTCACAATCTTTACTGGAATAGACTTTGATGATTAAGATAGAGTGTTAATGAGTTCGTAGATTGGATGGAAAAGAGCTGTAGTTTTTACATGACGTAACATCAACCACTAATATAATAATAGAAAAGCGAGAAGGAGACTTTTTATATAATATACAGGTTTTGTAGAAAAAAATATTCTATTTTTCAATGCTTTCTCTTTTGAACAGTGGACAATATTTCTTACTTCTACTAGATGATTTTTAAAATTGCATCAAACCTTCCTCCGACCTATTTCTTCTGGCAATAAGAAATAGTTACTTGTGATTGATCCCGGAGAATATGACGGACGCTTCAATAATGGGGTTTTTTGTACGTGCAGCCTCATATTCGTATTATCTTCGAACAAAAGGAACTTTTTCCTCTGCTAAATGAGATCGATTGATTCTAAAAATCTCATTATGTAGTTTGGAAGGTAATCTTCTTTGTCGCCGATTCACTTCGAGAAATCCACTGTTTTGGCTACAGTTCATTTTCTGCTATTTTGTGGTGGTTACATGTTTTCTAAAGTTCTATATTACTACGATTGGCAATGGAAATTACAGGAATTTACTTCTGTATACTAGAGGAAAATACTTCTTCCATGCAGTATTTGATTCTCCAAAGAGTGTTGGAGGAAAGAAAATAATCAAGTATTATTTTTAACGAGTTGAAAAGCGCAAATAATCAGACTCTCTCCTAAAAACTCTTGCTAATCATCAAAGGGAGGATTGATTCTTCGTTAAGTGACGAAGTTAAATGAAATGTTAGAAATTTTACGGAATATTTTTAAGAGTTTATAAAGGTGGTTGTTTAACAAAACATAATTTCATTCTTTTAATATTTTTTATGTAATATCAAAAAACATTAAAGAAATTTTTTAAATAGATGATGCATTGAAAGCGTATTTTATACATACAGCTAAGGCATGACTGTCCTTCCGAATCAAAACCAGATATTTTGCTGTTGTTCCGTTAAAGCCAGTACCACACGATGCGTCCAATGCTTCCAACATTGGATGCTGGTATGATTGGATGCATCGTGTGGTCGTAGCAAACATGTCATTCAACGAATGTTCTGCTTCCAACATTGGCATTGGAACGTTGACCATGGAAAGTTGGAACCAACAATTGTACGAGTATGGTCCCAAAAGTACCTGGCCTGACCTGACGGCTTGAAAAACACCACTGATACATTATACATCATAAGTTTCAAGTTTGAAGACGCCACGTTATTTAGTATTTGTTTGACAGATATCAATAGTGAACCCTTTCAGTAAATTTGTAAACATGGAAAAAATTGGTTATCGTTATATGATTCAATACTTTTATTTGAAAGGCATCAGTCCAACCAATATAAAAACTGAGCTAGATTTTACTCTGGATGAGACTGCTCATTTGTTTTCAACAGTAAAATTTTGGATAACAGAGTTTGAACGAGGCCGTACGACCTGCGAAGACCAGCATTGCCAAGGTCGACCAAATGAGGTGATGACTCGAGAAATATTGAAGAAAATCCACAAAGCGGTACTGAATGATCATCAACTGAAAGTGTACTACCTAACAGACATATTAGGCATTTCGAAAAGTGCTGTACTTATCATATCAACTGAACATTTGGACTTAAGAAAGCTGTGGGTAAGATGGGTGTCGCGTATGTTCACAAAGGAACAAAAACAGCATCGTGAAGATGTTTGTTTGGCTATATTTCACATAAAGAAAGCCGAATTATTGCGCTGTTTTATAAGCATGGTTGAAACTTGGATCCATCACTTCGCACCCTAAACAAAAGAACCGGCTTCAAAGAAGGCAAAGACCATTCCATCTGCAGGTAAAGCGTCGGTTTTTTGGCGATACGCGAGGGATAATTTTAACAATCTTGAAAAAGGAAAAACTATCAACGGTGAGTATTATGCGAACTTATTGCAACGTTTGAGCGAAGAATTAAAGCAAAAATGGCCTCATTTGGCTAAGAATAAAGTGTTGTTTCATCAAGACAATGCATCAGCTCACACATCCGTTACTAATGTCCAAAAATGAACTGAAGTTCGAATTATTATCTCATGCACCCTATTCGCCAGATTTAGCCACCTCGGCTTATTTTCTGTTCCCTGACTTGAAAAAATGGCGCGGTGATCAAAGATTTTCCAGCAAGAAGAGATGATGTCGACAATTAACGGCTATTTTGAGGAGCTTGACGATTCTTATTATAAAAAGGTTATCGAACTAATTGAACATCACTGGTAAAAATGTATAGAGCTAAAAGGAGATTGCGTTGAAACATTAATATGTTTTTTTCTAAAATTTTTGTTTTCTGTGTTGGACCAGGTACCTACTTCTGGAACCATACTCGTAACTATACATATTTAATGTCCTCTTGCGTGTGAATGCTACGTCTTTTTTATGAAAAACCAATGTTGCCAGTATCATTCAGTTAATTTTAAAGGAATTTATATCTGTTGCATGCTGTTCATCTCTTTTTTGCCACCTTTTCATTTCTATAGGTAAGTTCAGGTAAGGTTCCAGCGTTCGTCCAATGTTAAGCCAATGTTGGAAGATAAATGTTGGCGCAAACGTTGAACGCATCGTGTAGTACCAGCTTAAGCAATATAAAAATATGATGCGTTGTTTTGTAACTCATCTAAGGAATAACGGACTAAGGAACGAGTCAAACTCTTTTACTTTATATAGAAATATTCCCTTCAGTTTATCCTAAGAAAATCATATTTTTGTATCTATTCCTAGGGGTGCGGATAAAAGTTTTCAGGAGGTACAAAGATTCTTTAATTACAATATTATTTTTATCCTGTAAGGATTCTAATTTTCAAGCAAGTGACTTTTATGTTTTCTTCATTTTATCCGAACGTGCAAATTAATTAATGATAATTTAAAGGTAGTACAAATGAAAACTAAGTGAATCATGTTTGCTTTTTTTTATTCAATCTAGATGTTCTACCGCACATGCGCAGAATGTACGACCATTAGAGCAGCTGATGAATTTTCAATAAGTTTTTTCTCTATAAATATTGATCAAAAAAAAATTGAAATAAAATTTTTATATAAACTGTCCAAAACTATTTTTTTCTCAAACCATGCAAGTACCCTATTCCTTGCAATGTCAAAGTAACTAACAATATTTTTTCCTGCGACTGATTTTCTGCTAGGTACTTCACTCATGAATATCAATATTAAAAGAAAAAGCTTCCACATAGAAAATCATGAATAAATTAAAGATGTTATACAATAATCCTCTAATTATCATGTTACCCGAATGTCATTTGATTGTTGTTAAATCAGAAGTAATTAGATTTCCTTTAGAACTTCAGCTTAACAAAAGCTAACACCAAACCGATAAAGTTGTTATTGTGAGATGTTGCAAGTTGATCAACTTAGCTTCAACAGCATTTGTTTTTGATTAAGTTATCCTGCATTGCATTGTATGTTGCCTTGCTCCATGTCAAGCGGCCTTTATGAAGCTCATTCCCTTTTCTAATACTTTTCAAAGGGCTGCTCTGACGGAAGGGTATCACAAGAACTTTAACCTTTTCAGTATTTCATGTGAGGAGCCGACTGTGACCTATACTCACCACTCACCTCCGGTGCTGAGTATTTCTACAACTCTCTGTATCGTCAAATTTTTGTTACGTTTAGGCTTTCATTCAAACAATCATTATGTCTACTGACATTTCACATTGTAAATCATTTTATTTAGATTCAATTCGGTCCAATTAATTATAAACGTTCTAAATTTCATAGAGTATTAAAACCAATTGCAACTTTTATAAAGAATTCTAAAACTACTATTAAAGAAATTGTAAAGAAATCTATTAGAATTAGGGGTTGTTCGCATCATGCAACATTGGTATAGGCCTACCAAAGAGGGGTCTAGCACGCTCGGAAAGCCTCTCTGGCTCGACTATAAGAGAGCGTTTCAATGTAAAAGTTAAACCACTATCTGAGAATAATCGTATTTTAAATTAAAGATATTTTTGTTGTATCTTCATATATTAAGAAAATTGAGAAAAATAAAAACACGAATTTGTTATAATGTATTATTTTATTATTAAAAAATTTCTGTAACCATTAAATTATAATATAACATACAGTAGATCTTTTTTCTTCAAATAACATGTAAAGCAAAAACATTGAATACAATAGTAATTTTAGTTTCGTTTACAAAAAGCTAAAAACGTTAAAAAATATATACAGTTACTGCATAAAATATGTGTATGCTAAATATTATGTATAAAGTATGATTGTTAACTTTGAAACTCCCCGAATAATAAGATTAAAATCGCTTTTTAGTGTAAAATGCATTATACTTTAATTTGAATGTGATTGAATTCAAATGTTGTAACGCACTGGAGTTTTTAATCATATGATGAATGATGGTACTCTCATGATAATCAAAAACGACACCAAACTGGTGGTCGCGCTTCTGACAGGTCACTGCCCCCGTCAAACATCACTTTAAGACGCATAGCAGAGGACAACTGCATATTCTGGTAACACTAGAACATCTGCTCTGAAAATGTCCTGCCTATTTTACAGAAAGGCTTGAGAACATGAAGGGGTAGTACTAACACCTTGGGAAGTGAGACACAAAAATCTCAGAAAAATAGCCTCCTTTCCTAACAGTCTACGTATTTAGTCAGTAGAACAATCAGTACACAATACAATATTTTCTAGGTATATGCGCAGATTGTCCAAAGAATCTACAAATGACTGATTTGACACAAATTAATAAACAACAGAAAGTTTTTAACTTCATTAAAATTATGATGATTTTATAAACTCCACTTTTCAACTTGTCTCCTCATTTTATAGCCGATCTAATTTTCTCGACACAATAAAAAAAGTTCTGGAATATTCTATATCTGCATATTTATTTAGACAAAGGGAAAGAAGAATAAACTAATGAACCCAACAACAGATCTAAACGAATTGCACTATTATTTGAATATATTGCTACTCCTCTGAATAATAATTTCAACTTGGAAGAATGTAAGCTTAAAAATTTTTTATTACATTTTTACAAGGTAGATATTATTTTCATACCATTAACTGCACAAATTTCTACTTCCTACACCTAAAATCAATTTTCTTGTTTGATTTATCCTCACAATTTGTTATTCAGTACTTACAACTTCTTTTATGATACTTTTAAAGTTCTATTTCAAGAAATAACTTTTTATTGATTAACAAACAAGTGCTCGATATATGTGAATTGAATTGCAGATATAAAAATGATTTTGATCGGAGAGTTCCAATCTCCACTATCATACTGAATTATAGCAAAATAATGGTTAACACTAACAAATAAGTCCGCTCTTATTCAAATACCCTATATAAACATATTACACATAGTTTGTCTATTTTTTTTTTCTAAAAAATGTCAAAAATATTCGAGTAACATTCAACTAGGTTTTGGTTACTATATAATGCAAATGAGTAATTATTCAAATGTCAATCGTTTATTTAATATTTATTTAATTTAATATCAATATCAAAATAATTCGATAGTTTTTTCTTTAAAATGTGTAAATTGCACGTTTAATTAAGCTCGGTTTGCAGGAAAATTAATCAAATTTAAACATAAGTACAGTTACTTTTTGAAGTGCACTATAATAGTTTAAAAAAACCACCAACAAAAAATATTAAAATAACATTTTTGAAATGTTCCAACTAATATTCAACTACCAATAATTTCTTCAAAAAAATCTGCCACTAATATTGCTCATGTTTCTGCCATCAATTTAAATATATATGATCGAATTTCATTAGTATACCGGAAATAATACTAGAATTGTATAATTAAAAAACACTAAAGTATAGCTGGCTGTCAAAAGTTTTTAATACTGTGATTTAAAAAATATATATATGTCGTAGGCACAAGGCAAATTCAGGCATTTGTTAAAAGTCCGAGACATTTGACAAAAAACCGGCAAAACTTGATCCCGAGAACTTTGTTACGTTATGATTAGATAGTTTTAGGCAATTTGATAACTCCTTGTATAACATGTGTGGAAATCAACGTATCTCAGTTTGCCTGATGATATTGAGGCATTTTACAATTTGCCGGATATGAGTTAGTCAAAATCGCACGTTAACGGTAACATAACCTCGTTAGGTATGTATTAGAGAAAAATTAACAATAATAGCAATGATATTATGCATGTAAAAACCATACGGTTCACTTAGAAGTAGTTCAATAAACAATAGCAACAATTTTACACCGAAAGTAGGAGAAACGATCCAATCAAAAAACCTTGGTCTGCTGCTAGAGTTAATTCTTTGAGAACATTTGACGATTGAGACTTTCAGACTCGATTGAGACTTTCAGACTCGTTATCTGAATTTGAGAAGCAGGCGTTGGTTTTTGTAGTACCCCAGCCAGTTGGCGTTGATCGAAAATAATTGCCTCGTTTGTTTTTGACATTTTACAGTTGTAAAATAAAGTTACACTTATAATTATTTTATCCCTGTTTTTTTTGATAGGCTCTTTAAGATGTCTGAATTAAAAAATTCATTTTATGACAGTTTCAATGAAGTAGAATTAAAGCTATATGGTAACAGCGATTACAGTAAATTAGAGAATGAAAATGATGAAAACGACGATGAATTGGAAAGTGATACTGACGATAATACGTCGAAAACGCGTGCAGTTTTTATCGAGCGATAGTGAATTTCCTATCGAACAATTGTAAGAACAATGGATTTGGGACGAAGTAGAAAATCTTGCTGATATAAAACAATTTCAAGAAATAGCTGGAATAAATGTTTTGTGCCTGCGAAAATTAAGTGATAATCCTACACCATTGAAAGTGCTAGACCAGATTCTTACTGAAAGTTCTGGAAAATGATAGTAGAAGTTGAAAGAAGTTGCAAATAAACGAAATCTAAAGTGGTTTCCATTAACTGCGGATAAAATGAAATTATATATTGCATTATGTATTCTTATGTCGCAAGTAAATAAATACTCCAATTTTTACAGCCACTATGCAACGAAATAGGTTTTTTGATATCACAAGACTCCTTCACTTTACATACAACGAAAATGAAATAATACATTCGAGAATCTTTTTACTTCAGAGAGCATAGTATCACTAGATGATTCTCTTATGAAGTTCAAAGCACAATTGAGTTGTATTCAGTTCAATCCATCGAAAAGAGCGCGATTTGGAATAAAAATCTATAAACGATGTGGTCAAAGCTTTTGTTTCACTTTTAAGGGAATTAATCATATGTCCTAATCTTTCTAAAGATTTTAATGTTCAGAGTCATATCGACCTGATGGATTTTCAATCTGCCCCTGTTGGAAATTATAAATGGTTTCTCAAATATTATAAATACCACGCTGCGCCCTTACAGACAAAACGCGCTTCGGTAATAACGTTAGAATTGGTAAACATTTTACATTTTAGTCAAAGTTTGTTACACACTTGCGTATTTGTTTGGTTTTAGAAATGTTTATTTATGTATTTCTTTTGAAATAAAGCTGTGGTTTGTAAGTCTATTTCTTATTTCTAATTGTGACTAGGAAATAACATGAAATTGTAAAATGGCTCAAAATAATCAGGCAACATGAAATACGTTGTCTCCCACACATGTTATGCCGGCATTTTGTCAAATTACCTACAATTATTTAGTTATAACGCAAGAAAACTCTCAGGATCACGTTTTACCAGTTTTTTGTACAAAACCTAGACTATTTATCAAATGCCTAAATTTGCATTGTACTTATGTCATATAAACATGTTAATAACACAGATATAAAAAGGAAAATAACCTCAGAATATCTGGTGTACTGGTACTTGGATGTCAACTAATTCTTCTCGATTTTGATATTGGAAACCAGATGGTATATGGTAAACTTAGCATGGACGTCATTCACGGAAGTTTTCTTATAACTTTAGATCAAACGAATCAAAAAGCAACACACAAGCAACAACATTAATGAATGTGATGAGTTTCTAGGTGTTGTAAATGAGTTCACTGCCAATGTTATTATACAAAATTATTTCTGAAAAACTCAATAGAAGGCAATTTTTTGAGGAAAAACAAGAGACAATGTGGATATTTGGTTAAAATAATTTTAGAAAACGAAAGTAAAGAATCTAACTTGTTCAAACGGCTGTTTTGTCCAATACTTCTTCGTCTACATGGTGATTAATAAATTCTGTAAAATTTAAAATTATAATTTTAACTGATTGCTAAAACAAACACAAATATTACTTAACTGAAGAAAAGGAAAATGTGATAAATATTTGTTCAAAGTTCCCGAGGAAATAAAAAGTTATTGAAAGTGTGTATGACGGAAAAAACAGAATAATAAAAATTCAGCATTTTCAAATTTAATTAGCTGAGAGAGTTTCGTAAATGAAATTACAAAATAACTAAATGAAACGTATTATAGTATAAATTTAGGTAATTAAGAGCAATATCAAAAATTCCTACTATAAAAATATGTAATGTTTCACTTTCAGTCAACGTTTGGAAAAAATTATCTACAAAAAAAAACAAAAGAAATTGATTTTATGAATAAAATAAATGGAAAAGGTATTAATGAAGTGGAATCTCATTCCAGTACATCAAATGAATATTTTGAACCAACAATTTTTTTCATAATTTAAATATTAGTGTCAAGTATTGATTGTTTTCAGTGACCAACTTCTTTCTGTTTCAGGAAGCAGAAACTGATGGAGAATATGAATCATTTCACCTAGTTATAGAATGTCTTTCTATTGAATTGGGCATGTCAACAGCTTCCGGATTTTTTCATTTACGTTAATTCATTGTCAATCAATTCTTAGCCTCAATTCATTCTTCTGTGGTTTATTGTACCAGTCTAACTATGCTTCTTTTGTATTATTTGCAAATAAAAAATAAATAAATATCATTTTCTTCGTGATGAAAATAATTGAAGGGGTCGTCAGTCAATGTATTCAAGAAACTAGTAATATCATGAACTATAGTCGAGTACGTTTTTCCCATTGAAGTTAGCAAAGCCAAAGAATTACAGCTATGAATTATTTTATTCAAAAAATTTCTCTCCAAGTTTTATAAAAATATTAATGATTTTGTCTTAATATAAGTATGTATTAATTTTCAATGTTATTAAAATAAAATGTATCAATAGAGGACTGTCATTTGAAAATATATGTTTGATCATATCTATTCACAAGTAGTTTCTTGGGCTTTGTCATATTCACTCTCCTATAACAAAAAATAACATAACGGATAACCATTTATTATAAAAAAAGACAAGAATATTGCCATTCCGAAAATATTACATTAATGTGCAACAGTGCAATTATTTAAATGAGTATTTGTTAATTCAGACTTTCAATATTAACAAATTAAGTATAGTTAATTTTAAACGGGTGGCAAAGCCCATAATGTCGACGTTTTATCAGCTGATGTAGACAAAAATGAAAATTCTGCAGGATGCCATCGTCCGGATATAACCTTGTCTTGGTGTTGTGCAACGACGACGCTCGGTAATGGTAAGGTAAGGTCCCCTGTAAACAAATAAACTATTAAATATATACAAGCGAAATATTCATCCAAATGACCTACAATAGTACTAATTAGGGGTAATTAACAGACACAACAAGTGATAAATCTACTCAAGCGGTTACCCAATTGCGACAAAGCCAGGTTCAGTGAGCAGTGACCAGTGTACTGAGCATGAGTCAGTCTGCAGTTTCAGAGTTTACCATCGTTCCCAAAGGACTTGTAACTTCAATCGAAAACGCGGTTCCAGACGAAAAAGCACATCCGACCGATTCGTTGTCAGCACATCGCTGAGAAGTCGGTTCCTCATTGTTGTTAAAGTCCAACAAAAGCTCAGAGAAAAGCGAGAAGTAGCTGGATAGCTATAACAAGACTTAGTGCAGCTAACCTTGAGGCAAAAAAGCAGCTACAGGCCCCAAATTAAGTGCAGCTCATCCTACGAATAGCCAGAGAACACATTAATTGGATTGACGAACAATGGGGCTCTGTTCTCTTCACAGACGAAAACAAGAGAATGTCTGCATGGTAGCGATGGAGGAGGACGAGTCTTCAGAAGACTTGGAGAAAGATTCGCTCAGTGTTGCATAAAAGAAAACGTGGCTTTTGGAGGAGGTTCCTGGGTGGCTTGGGCGGATATTTCCATGGAAGCAAAAATTAAGTTGGTTTTTACTGGAACTGGCGGTGGAAAGGGGGGATTACCGACGAACCGATACATAGAAGAAATTTAGGAGATCACGTCATTTCCTAAGCATCGGCAAAAACTTCATCCTACTGCAGGATAATGCCCGTCCTCTTACTGCAGGTTCCATACGGCAGAATGTGGAAATTCTTCAATGTAAGAAAATTTATTTGATAAATAGTCTAGACTTTTTAAATTTAACTTGGTCAAAAGTATTTTTTCTAAGTGAAAAATTAATTTATTAAGTTGAATCTGGAAAAAAACGTCTTTTCTACGTTGAACTTGGTAAAAAGACGAGTTTTTTAATATTAATTTGTTTTCTCAGAGTTTAATTTGATAAAAAAATTGTATTTCTCAGTTAAATTTGATCAAACAATGGGTTCTGGTAGTTCACTTTGGTCTAAAACTAAAATTGGCTTTACGGGTGTTAATTTGTAAAAATCTCAGTTCAATTTTGTCAAATCATTTTTTTATACCAGTTTATCAAAAACTGTATTTTTTCATTTTGGTTCAAAATTGGTTAAAACTGAAAGCATTTTAATTAAAGTCGATCAAAAAATAGCTTTTATAACATTAATTTGATCAAACACAAGGTTTCTAAGATTAATTATGAAATTCTTCGTTTTTATCTATGTAGAGATGTGTTTAGTCCATATTCCCGAATTCCTTTTTTGCTCTGCTGGACTTTAAAATATACATTTGAAAGATTTCACCAACCAACTTTGAATTAATACTAGCACTTGTGGTGTGCAATGTTGGAATAATAAATTTCCATTACATATAACTGGTTCTACTTTTTTATTCTTAATGTTTCTGAACGCTTCTTAAAATTTGCTCTCTGTGGTTCACCTATTAAGAATTTTTTTACAATAATGTCATGCATACCTTGAAGATCTGTTAGTACCAATTTATTATCATAACCAGCAGATAGGAGGTAATATGCTGATGGTGAGAATCTAATTGATCTGACATCAGCAGAATGTGGTTTGAAACATTGTACATTCCTTCCACCTCGAATGTCGTAAAGTACACAAGAGCTATCTTCATGTCCGGATACAAGAAGTCTTCCAGACGGATCCACGCATAATGTAGACACCTATATGAAGACAAAATAGTTTTATTAAGTGAAAAATATTGTAACGAAATCAGATAACTTGATTAATTGAGGGGTTTTTTACTTTTTGCTATAACTTGATTTTTGCTTATGCGTTTTCTCATTAATAAAATATTTTGGGAGTGTTTTTTAGTTCCGAAGATTTTATGTCTTAGTTTTGATTATAGAAGCACCACGGAAAATGAAAGAAGCTAACAGATGAGATTTAGAAAAAAAATAAAAATTTGTATACTAGAAAGTTACGATTCTTAAATTTTGCAAAATCCTTGTTATCTGTTAATTGTATAATGAAGCTATTTTCGAAGAAGATTTTCTTAATTGAGAAATTTTTATATTCTTGTTTACACATTTGTAAATTTTTATTATGTTATTTTAACATGATTATACTTTAGCTAAAATTCTATTTAAAAGAAGGAGCAGCTGGATTATATTAAAATTATTTTATAATTTTGTCATACTTACCGGAGAACCCTGTCGACTTCCCGGCACGGTAATTGGAGTTACGACATTAACACAACCTCTAGTTCTCAAATCCCAAAAACGGACAGTCTTGTCATGGGATCCACTGACGAACATAGCACCACCCCAAGTATACAGGGACAAAATGTGACCTGTAAAAAGAGTCAAATATATTTTTTTACGAATTTACTTAAATGTGTCTCGTATCTGTCTTGATAGAATTTCACAATCGATATTAAACCAACTTTCAATTCAATTATTGACTTGAGCTTTCACACTTTTTCTAAATTCTGATGATAATACATGGATTGAATCAGACATTCATAAAATAGTTGATCATTTTAGCGCTGATTAATTGAGCTACATGTATTGAAGACAGTAAAAGTGTGATTTTAAAAAAAAATTGAACCATATTTTCAGTCCATTAAATAAACTATATAATTTTATTTGAGTTTATTGCAAATTATTATTCAAGAAATTTAAGCTTATCCGGTACAACTTATGGCTATAGTCTAGGAGAACGTCTTCCAGAAGTTTGAATGCTCCATTATCAATAAGTGAAAAGAGTAAACTCCATCCGACCAACAACAAGATCCTAGTTATTTAATATTTCAATAGTATAATAGTCTTTCTAATTTATATAATGAAATTATTTGTTTACCTGTGTGACCGCTAAGAGCTTGGAAGGGTGTACCAGTAGCACAATCAGTAACATATATTTTACAATCTCCAGCACCGCCACTAATAAGTAGACTTGATTTGTTGGACTGATCTTCGAGGAAGCACAAATCTCTAATAGTACCATCGTGCATAGTCAGTTCTATTTCATCACCCTCCAAGTTACTTGTTTCTGAATTGAATCGCATTAATTTGACAGTTTTGTCGTTAGAACCAGTAGCCATTAAGTCACCTACGGGAGACCATGCCAAACAATAAATGGAACCTTTATGGTGTTTCGTCCTTTTGAACAGCACCGTTGGTTGGTAAGTTTCATGATCTTCCCTGAAAGTAAAACTTAATTATTCACATTGCACACTATACAGTAAACAGACAATAAATTGGAACGGTTTATCTTGAAAAATAATTATTAGGTAATGATCTGGGTTTTATTAGTGACGGAGCATTAATAAAAATATATTTGAAACTGCTTGAGATTATCAACAACATTTATGTTAACTACTAAAAGGATTGTAAGATCATTAAAGAGAAGAAGAGACGTATTGGGCATTCGAAGATGTATTTAAATAAACTCAACGTTTGGAAATTTTTTAAAGAATGCAAACGGTGAAAATTTTTTTCTTTCCCTCAACATTTCTGTATGTCAGGTTACCATAAGAACCAGTTATCACTCGTTGAGACACATGGGTTACTGTACTGATTATAATATAATAGGATGTCAGTATTCTCACAAACTTTTAGTTTATATATCAATCCGAAGACCTGGGGCACATCCATAAGTACATTGAAGTAAACTTCTTCTTCTTCTAGGGCACAACTTATAACTTTGGTGATGTCAAATCCACAAAGAAAAGTAGAACATGTTTTTCCCTAAGAAATAGTATTTAAGGCTGCTAAAGATTGTGAATGGTGTGAAAATATTAATATTTATTAATACGTATGATTTACCAACCTCAGATCTGAAAGTTTAGGATGAGCACATATTCTAAGCGTCTTTGAATTTGATCCCACTGCGTAAAGTTGTCCTCCAGGATGAAATTCAGCACATCTAACAGCTTGAACATCTTCTAAAGTTGTAACCGCCACAAATTTCGGTCTCTGATTATCTATACTATTGTCCAAATCTTGTCTTGGCGATCCACGAGACGGTGTATGAGGTAGAGGCTGAAAAAAATTCATAAAACGTCAAATAAGTATTAAAATTGATAAGTAATGGCCTTGAATCAAGGATGAAATAGCAATAATTACGGTTTGCTGTGTTTTTTTCTCTTTAAGTGTTACTTTTGTGATTATCTGAAGAGTGTTTAGAAATGAGGTGGTAAGGAACAATTGTGACTGTTTACTGAAAAGGTAGATAATAAGAAAGGAACAATTGAGACAAAAATTTAGAATGAAGTATAAGTTTACAAAAAATATATAAATTCGTTTTTATGTAAACAGTTCAAACGAAATGAATGAATAAATAAAACAAGCACAACATAATGTTATGATTAAATATCAAATAACCTCAATTAATAAACATTTAATTTGTTTAAAAAAAATTAATTGACAAATATACATAGTTAATATGTTTTAAATTCTTTTGTATCGTACTTGATATTTTAAATCATTCGCCCAATGTAACATTGCCACATCTCTTTATTTGTAGATCACAAGAAATGGATTAAAAACAAAATAACTAAATTTTTTTTTTCATAATTGAAGGGAAATCGCTTGTCAGATATTTTTTATTGATATATAATTATTATTTTCTACGTTCGTTATAATATTCACGTTTTTTTTTATTCATTTGCATTCATAAAGAATGTAATTTCTGAATCGGTCAAAAAGCGTGAAAAAAGTACCGTAGCGGTCTATTTTTCAACGCTTTTGCGTTAAAAAAAGTACCGTAACGTGTCATTTTTTAACGTAATTATAAAATTGTTTTATCAAATAAGTGGGCTGTTAACGCTTTCTTTAATATGTCAATTCGTTTCTCCGATAAACTGTCACACTGTGTCTAATTAGTATTATTATTATAGATGACGGGTGAAAAAGAAAGTGAAGGTGAAGATAGTGAAGAAAGTTTAAACTGCACACCAGAAGATGTTGTTGAATCTGCAACTGCAGCGACTATGAATCTTCTCCCTAAGAAATCTAGGGAATAGTATTTAAAGGAATATAATTCTTTTATGGAGTGGCGTACTAAAAGAGGCATAAAAGCTTCAAAGAAAGAGTCTTCAACACTTTGGTCGACTTATTCAAAACTGAAAGGCACCCTAATGGTAAATAACGATGTAGGCATCATTAAATACTCGATACTCATTGCATATTTTAAAAATAAATCAGTTGGCTATATACCCAAAAAATCTAAAATATTTGCCCAAGAAGTTTCTTTTGCAAGCTCCAGATGATCATTATGTCATGCATTAGGTTTGACAGCAAAAAATTTAATGTAAGCTTAGATATTATTTGCAACATCTTTAAGGTTGCTTCAATATTCGGACTCGCAAGAGCTCTGAGGAGGGAGGAATTATGTAAAATGAAGTGTAACGATATTAATGATACCGGAAATGTTTCAATTATCACAGTACCTGATACAAAAACTCATGTTCAACGTCGATTTAATGTTATTGGTGAAATATCTGACAATAGATTAAACTTGGTAAACATTTATTAAAAATATAGCCATTCAGCCACCTGCATAAAGCCTCGGAGAATGTACCATAAGTAACCAACTTATATATAATCTAATGATTTGTTATTGTGAAACTTTCTATATTTTCCTTGTTTTTGACTCGTTAATGATAATAATCATTTGTTTATTAAAATTGCTGAATAGACTGAAATTATGTCAGAATCTTTACCGTAAACACATTGCGTTATACACACGGACAATAAGCTCCGAAAATATTTGGGTGATTGCAGTATTGTTTTCATATTTTATTGTGATATAAAATAGTGTTTCATTGTTTTCGGTTTTAACTTTGTTTTCTGTCAATATTGTAGTCTTGATTTACAAATATGTCTAGCACATTAACGGCTGGCGAACGAGTGGAATTAAGTGGTTTATTTGTCTCTTCCCAAGGCAAAAATTAAGATAATCGTATGATAATCATCAAAGAGAATTGACAGCTAAAAGTGGATCTTTTGTATTGTATTGTTGATATAATACATAGATAGACAGGCCATTAAGACAATATTTCTTTAGGAATTAGTTAAATACACACTCACTGTGTGGAGATTAAATTCAATAGCTTGTAAATAATCATTTACGAGGATATATTGAAAAATTGTTAGCCTACTATAGAACCAAACAAAATTTCAATGTCAAAATATTTTATTACTCAACATATTCTCTTCTTAATTGGATACATTTATTACAGCGAACCTCCAACGTCTCTAGACATTTCAAAAAAAATGTTTCTTCTTGCTCTGCAAACTAGACCTCCACAGCTTTTATTGCCTTCTCGTTGGAAGAAAATTTACGACCTTTTAAACTTTTTTGCAGCTGAGGAAAGAAATGATAGTCGGAAGGAGCTAAATCTGGTGAATAAGGGGGGTATTCAAACCCTAATCACGAATTTTTTGCATGGCAACAGGAGATTTGTGTCTAGGGGCGTTGTCCTGCAAAAACAAAACACCTTTGGATAGCTTTCCGCGTCTTTTCTCTTCAATTTTTTTCCGTAGAGTGGTCAGTAATGTCGAATAGTAATCTCCAGTTATTGTTGTACCCTTATCCAAAAAATGAATCATGATTACTCCATGGCAATCCCAAAAAACTGAAGCAAGAACTTTTCCAGCATATTTTTGGACACGAAACTTCTTAGGTCTTGGAGAACCAGAATGTCGCCATTCCATCGATTGTTGGTTTGTTTCTGGATCGTAGAAATGTACTCAAGTCTCATCAATAGTAACAATTCGGTTTAAGAATTCTACATCGTTTTCAAATCGAGCACAGATCGAACGCGATGCTTCTACCCTTGCACGCTTTTGTTCAACAATCAAACATTTGGGGATCCATTTTGTAGCAATTTTTCTCATATCCAAATTGACGTTTTAGTCCAATTTCGACGGTCAGATAATATCATGTCATGAACTGCATCGATATTGTCGAGAAACTGGCGTTCCCGATCGGTCATCATCTTCAATAGAAAATTTATCTCTTTTGAAGCTTGCAGTCCAAGTTTTCACGGTCGCATACGAAGGACATTGATCACCAAGGGTATTAAGCATATCTTCGTAAATCTGCTTACTTCTTAACCCTTTTAAATACTGGTACTTGATGATGGCTCGATACTCCAATTTTTCGATTTTCACAATTTCGGTGGACATCTTTTTTCTTTTAATTTATTACGTAACTTTGGTTTATTTTTTTGACGTCAAACTTTACACTGACACTTCTAATAAGTTATTGTTCGTTGCTATGGTAACGCAATATTTTGTCTAGGCTAACTAAATATCAATACATCCTCGTATACGTGATGCGTTCCATAAGTTCTTGGCCTCATATAGTAAATAGAGTGCGATCGCAAAAATCTTTATGCACGCTTCAGTTACAAGTTCAATAAGCTTTACACAAATTTTCAATTTGCTGCTCCGTTCCATTCTATTATAGTAAAGCTCGAAGGACCACTCAGTCAGGTTGTTTTGAATTGACTTTCGTGATGTTATAAAATTTTTGATAAAAGATGGATTAATACAAACATAAATAAAAAACAGAATGGAGGCTATTTACAGTGACTTGTGTGCATCATTTCCAACAATTGAAAATTGGTCTATTGTTCCGATGGGGATGAGAATGATAGAAGATGACCTACATGCGGGAGGTCCTGTGACGGCGACTACTCCAGAAGACGATACATTGAGTAGAGAAATTGTTCTTAGTGACCGGCGCCTTAGAACAAAAGAAATTGTAGCACAGACCGGAATTTCCGATAAAAATGATATGAGAATATGAGAAAAATTAGTGACGGGTGGTGGCTTCTAATTCTTAGCACAGTATAAAAGCAGGTCGAGTAAAATGTGAGCGATTTTTAGAGCTTTGCCGCAAAGACAAAGAAAGTGTAATAATATCGGGTGATGAAACTATTGTCTTTTACCATGATCTGATATCCAAAAGAGATTCAATGAAGGAGCATCGAAAAGGAGATGTCGGGCCAAAAAAAGCGAAGACCTCGAAAAACAACAAAAAAGTGATGATTACAATGATGAAGGGATTGCGATAGTAATCGTTTGATTGACGTTAAGGAATCAATTACAACCGTTAACGCGGCAAATTAATCTGACTTAATAAGGTAGTTCCATCAAAAAATTATCGAAAAAAGGCGCGGAAAAATCAGCCAAGGTGTGCGCTAGCTTCATGACAATGCTCCAGCAGACACTGCTTCTCTTCCCAAGGCTACTATATGCGAATGTGGCATCACAGAGATTGATTACCCACTGTATAGTCCTGATCTAGCCCAGTCCGACTATTTTTTGTTCGCAAAGCTGAAGACCGAGTGATAGAGAGAATATATTGAAAATAATCACAATATTTTTTTATTTATGACCCTTATGTTAGATTAAGAACTGATGAAGAACTGCACTATGTATTTAATAAGTATAATATAAAATATATATACAGGGTGATTCTATATTCGACCGACAACGGTCTACCACAGAGAGATCTCAATAAATGATTTATTCGGATATAGGAATACAAACTCTTACAGGGCCTAGTTGCGGAGAATTTTAAATCAAAAATTTGCCATATATCAAGAAAGCCTTTAAATTTTTTTTTCAAATTTGGTGACCAATACGCTCTTTAATAAAGTAATATTTTGACATGAACAAACTTTGGAAAAATTTAACCAGTGGCGCGCTGTCAGGGTTAGTTGTCGCTTTTATCCCCTTATTTTTATTAAACTGGATTAAATTCTTTTTTTAACTTAAAAAACGTTAAAAAACTAATAACCTTTGATGGAGCTGAAATGAACGGTATTGTAGAAATTTGCCTTTAAACAAAAGTCTGCAAGCACGTAAGTAATTTACAAATTAATTCATTATTCATTTCATTTCGAATGATTGAGCGTAAGTAGTTAACACCCTGTATATTATAATGCTGTATGTCATATATAATTCTTTTAATAAAAATCAACTAATTGATCTCCTTCCAATGACTGTCATTCACCAACGTTGAATCCATTACTGGAAGTGAATCGGGAAAAAAATTTTTCGTTGGATATGGCGTAGGATGTGAAAATATTTAGAGAAAAAAGATGCTGACTTTCATCATAAATTGATGACCGGAATTTTTAAAAATTGTAAAGAAACGGAAATTGGTGTGGTATTTTTTTTTACCGTAGATTTAAGCGATAAATTCCCGCCATAATGGATTATTAATTTGTATAGGATCAGTTGTAATATTAATCACAATTGAATATTTCTATTCTAGTAGAACTAATTAATTCAATTAATTAAAATCCAGGAAAAGGAAGTGAAAGTGAAAGAATTTAAATTATACATATCAAAATTCCGATTATTTTTTATTTAAATTTATTACCAATAAGAGAAATGAATATTTATATAACTGCGAATTAGATAAAATTAATTAAAGTGTGTCGGATGTGGTATATGGTAGATGTATCCAGTAAGAAAGTTTTTATTAAAATATAACAGCTCATGATTTCATTACAGTTATTTCCTCAGTATCATCTGGCTTTACCAATTTTACAGAAGTAGTTGTAGAAAAAGAACGTAATTTAATCTAATATCTAATCCAGTTATAATTACTATATAAAATTTACGAGTCAAATTAACTTTTGTAATTCAAAGCAGATTCAAAATAGAATTGAATTTTTATTTGAAAATAATACTCATAACTATTTTGACAAGGTACAATCGAAGAAATTGTTTCTGAAATAAGTGGAAAAACTATATTGGTAATAGCATTATCAACACTTCAGACAACGTTTTGTATTTTGCTTTTAATAATTATAACAATATCAATAAACAACTCACTTTCTGTATATTGTATCATTTGAAAAAAAAATACATGTATTTGATTGTATTATGGGACAGTCTAAATTATTAAATCACCATAAAGTTTATCTCCATATTGCGGCAATAATAATTTCTAAAGTAGTTTGTGTCCTTAATAAAATGTGTTTTTTTATGTTATAGTTATATACAAAGGAAAAATATTTGAAAGACATTTCATATGTTTAGCGACCCTGTAACTGAATAGACATCTAGACATTAAGGCGGTCGTTGTCCCCCTGTGATATTTCGTTCGAAGAAACTTAACTTCACGGATTGACTGTGCGACAGTCTATGGACGATGATGAAATTAGTCAAGGGGATTTAAATCTGACGTCTGAGATGGCCATGGTTGAATATTAACGCCAGCAGCTCGGAGAATCTCCTTAGTTCAACGTGTGAATGTACGTTGTCTATTGAAACTTGTAATAGCCTATTTAAAAAATGCATCAACATAATTGCCTCTAATATAAATAAGTGAAACTAGGCACCGTACATTTCTATGGCCACCATGCGACATAAACAGAAAAAAGACTCGTCGCTGAATACGAAATTGCTTCCCAAAGCTACCATTTTTTATACCAATTCAATCATTGACGGAAGTGGTGGGCAATATCGGAAGTACTAATTAAAAGTAGAAAAAATATCGAAGGTTCGCCTGATGCGATATATTATACGTACGGTAACTTTCCTTTCCAAACCATAGATCAGTACTTTGACATGTAGTAGCAAAAAAAGTCTCGCCATACTAGTTGCCTGAATTGCTATCACTGTTGAAATATTTGCGAGTTTTCTCAGTAAAACATATAACAACCAAAAGTAAATATAAAAATAGTTTCGAAACAGAACTGCTTTGCATCAAAAGTTTGATTAGTCATGAAATATGGCATGGGAAAACTAATGGTAAAGATAATAAAGACTATGTGGACTTTACTGCAAACTTTCTTCAAAGAGTGTACGCTGAAACATTTGTAAATATCGAATAAGCTAGAGACGCAAAAGCAGCTTCGGCGTATGTAATGCCATTCGAACTAACCTGAAGAGGTGAAGCAGCAGGATTCAAAGCGCTGCGTTTCAAAGAGGTAAAGGAATCTAAGATCAATGCAATTGGAGGGATTAGATACAACCCAACTTTTGCCAAAACTTGCCGGGACGGATTTAAAAATTATCAGACAGTAAATGTTTAATACCTAATACCTTCCCAAAAAAAAAAAAAATAGGAAATACGACTAAGGATGAAACCAACGGGTAAAAGTCTACTGTGTAGATTCAAGGAAGTACCTTGGAAGTTCTTTTTCTTGGAAGAAAGTCTTCTAAAGTCAGGAGGCAGTCCAGAAAATCCGCATGCTAATTTTTAGAGTTAAATAGTATTTTATAAGTTTTAAGTGGTTCAAACCAAGTAATATTTAAGTTTGGAAGTCCTCTGGTCGATAAGAAATTAAGCAAATGCCTTGGAAGTTTCAAGTCTGGTACACAAAATTGTGATATTGGTTTACCCTTCAGATAAAACGTTGATATTGTTATCATAGGCTGATGTAAATAAGATTGCCGAACCATCGAGATCAAGAAATAATTCTTTCTAGGTTTGGTATCTATCTAATATGTGACAAATATTACGTTAAGTTATTTTTTTTTTGGGTACCACAACGATAATTCAATTCTAATTTAAAGTTTAAATGCTGATAGTATATTATGCGATAAACATTTAACGATAGCTGTTAAGGCAAGTTAAGACGCGAGCCTTGTGGAATAGGAGAAGGAGAAAGTATCTAATAGCCATTAAATGCGAGTTACATACCTATTTTGTCTACGACCAATCATAACATTGAACAGCAATCACTTTATTTTCAAAATTCATTTTAATGAAATTGTGAGTTATAATTATTATAAGTAATAAATAAACAGATTAAAATAGTCATGCCATCGAAAATAGAAGAAACAAAAATTAGGGGACAGAGAATATTGGATTTATTATAAAAAACATGAATAACAATAATGAGAATGTAAATAAAATATTGTTTATTCATTTGTACTCAAGGCTGAGAGAAATAGTTTTTGGGGTAATTTAATACTTTCGCAGTCCCCACGTTTTTTGGCTCTTGAAAATCGAAAAATCATCCTATTTCGATGAATTTTTTTGTGAATCTTCGTTTTTTGGCGGATTTATGAAAAAAAATATGGGAATAAAAAAAATTAAAACGTATATTGGTTAGGTTAGGTTAGGAGGGGTGTGCTAAAAATTCAGAACAAATGTTCACATTTGGTCTGCAAACACCCTCTCACCTTCACCCCACTCCCAATCTTTAGCAGTCAACCTTAGTAAGATACCATTTTTTTTGTTTCAATTTGTTCGTTTTTTGTGTAGATTATGAAAAAAAAATATAACAACTTCATTTGATTATTTGGAAAAGTTATCAAAAATTATGCGTGAATCATGAACATTTAAAGCCCTGAAACCAATATAAGTTTTGTCATTTTTTTTATTCCCATAATTTTATTCGTAAATCCGCCGTAAAAATGAAGAATTTAAAAAAATCTTCGATATCGGATGATTTTTCGATTTTCTAAGAGCCAAAAAACGAGGGTTGCGCGAAAACATAAAATTACCATTTTTGGCTATACCTCTTTCCATTTAACGTGAGTTTTTTTTCAAGAATTATTGGCCAATCCGCCACTGTACCGCCATTACAAATATTATATTTTATTAATTAAACTAATCTATCTAGGAGATCATAACTATTATTCTGTTATTATATAATATTTTATAGTAATTCAGTAATATTCACGGGTTTTTTCACAAGGAATTAAAAATGTTTCATTGCCAACTGTTAACGTTTTCACGGATCAGGACGAATTATGATTATTGTAATAAATTGAATAACTAGAGCGAATCAAGAAAGCATCGTTTTATTCTATTTATTCAAATAAAAAAAACTGTACCTACGATACCAATAAAACATTTCAATTGAATCATATATAATTAATGAGTTATTCTGTTTTCTTCGATGTTTATTAAATTATTCACTTGCATGCAACCGCAACTTTTTTGACTGTTTCAAAGAATGACGAACAAAAATGTAAACGTTATTGAAAGGGAAAATGTATTTCAGAAAGTTAAATTATAAAAACAATCAATCCTATTTATCTAGATTATACGTGTTATAATTCAATAATTGATAAATAAATAAGATGTGGTGTAAAAAGGACTATAAAAATCTATAAAGAAGAAACAAGAAAAAATTTCCAAACTATCGTTAAGTCTCATGACCTTTTGGCTTTCGATTAAATATTGCAACTATACTGAAGATGTGAGCAAGACTATCCATTTAATTACTCAAAACTTTTGGATAGATGCCGGTGCCTCGATCTTTAAATTTGGGATCATTAGAGGAGCTGTATTAATCAGAGCTGATATATTTAAAAAAAAATATCCATTTATACTTTGCAACTTCGAACATTATATCAGATATTTATGAGCTTTTTGTTAAAAATTATTCCTGGGCAATTAATTTGCTATTATTAGCAGTATCTATTGGTGGACTAAAATGAAGACTGAGATATATAGCAGAAGCAGTCTCAATGGTATTCTCTTTGTTTACATAGAAGTGACTATAATGTTGAACCTCACCAAATAAATGGATTCTATAGTATCATTTACCTGGGTGGATAATGGTTTTGATCTTATAAAGTGCCTCAACATTTAAGAATATAATTAGAGAAATACAGTGAACTGTCATGATGTTAGTAGCCAAACAATAAATTTAGGTTCATATTTGTAGTTCATGGAACTAAAAGCAATCTTTGGGACAAGTGATGCTTTTTGAAACGTTAAAAGGAATGATAAATTATCCTATTGTACTATTGCCAACTAGTTGCCCCATCTGTAGTTTCCCAATTCAAATACAAAGGTTGTTACTCATTGCAATCTGGTTACTGATTTGCGTCAGAAATGAGATTCTTTTGAGTGGATCCGTGCGTATTCGGCCTTACACTTCAGGCGATAGGTGACGGACAAGAGGCAACATTCTGCAGGCTATTGGCACAATTAGAAAAAAAAAATAGTGAACCAGAAAGATGCTTTGGATTGTTGTGTACTGAATCATATTGCATTTGTTCATGCTTCTTAAAGGCATCGTTGACTTCTTTCTGAAACTTTTCTCTCAAGTCAAAATCATTGTTTATCAACTGTTGAAGTGTCTAAAAAAGCATGCGCGATTACATCGATACCGCAAACGTTGCGAGTACCGCCAGCGATGCCTCCAGAATCTTCTTCACAGACGAGGATGACAGTCTTACTTACTTGATTATAACAACTACATCTAAAAATAATTTAAAACATATGACGTCGTCTATCGCTTACCGCCCGCCGCCTGGAATTATAACGGCGGCCTAAATGTAGTTCTTATAAAAACATGTTTAAACCGTTTTTCCAACTTTTTGTAGTCAATTTTTTTTATAAATCATATAGGGTTCAATTTTCTCACACTCTCTGCATTCAAATTTCTTAAATATGTTTTGTGAAACGTTAAAAGGAATGATAAATTATCCTATTGTAGTATTAGTCTAATAGCTAGGCCGCGTATTTAAGAGAGAATTTCAGGTAGGGCAATTTTGTGATGTGTTATCTCCCTCACTTCCCCGGACGTCATACACCTGTACAGGTGAAATATCAGTTTTTTCAAATTATTTCAAGAAGTTTCTTTTTTTTTGTTATAATTTTTATTGAACCTATTTTTCTTGTTGTTTAATTTGTTGGAAGAGTACAGACAATCACGTGTTAATTGCCCAAGGGAGATAAACGACACCAGCTGTTTGTAGTCAAACGGCGTTGGTTTAGTCACATTGATGTATTTTTTGGTGTTATTTTCAATATTTTTGAAAAAATTGTGTTACATCGGCTAGTGAAAAATTTAAATGTGTTTTTTGTAAAGGCAGAAATGGAAAAATAATAACTTCGTAGAAGATAAATTGATAAAGTGTGGAAAGTTGATACAATGAAATATGATAGTATACAGTTACCGAAGCAAGTTAATGACACTGATGGATACATATCACAAAAATTGGGACAGCAGTTTTACACCTCTGATGACAAAATATCTAATCTATCTGAAATTAATTTATCGTCAACGGTAGATATTCCCAGCACATCTAGTTCAATTTTGATAATAAATACTGCGCAGTAGATGTTAGCAAAACGATGCCAGATAAAACGTGTCAAAATTCACATACAGAAGTTGATTTCCAAAAAAATTGACATTTCTAGTGCAATTATTCGGTATGGCTGAAAAAAATTTTTTTCAAAATATTTAAAATTAGCGTCCGGCACAGTTTAAACAACAAGAAAAATATCTGGCAATAATAAAGTCATGTTGCAAATAGTTAAATAAAAATAATAAAAAAAAGAAACTGATATTTTACCTATACAGGTAGGTGCGTACCATTCACCTTCAATCTTTAGGTTACCTTTTTTTATCAACCTAACCTCAAAATTTACCATTTTGGTATAAATAATTGTCACTGACAATACTTGAAATATCTTATAGTTAACCCCGATAAATTTAATGTTTTGAAAGCTCTAAATGTAGGTTCCATTTGGCAAATCAATCTTCAACGACAAAATGCACTCTCGTCATTATCTTCAGTTGTTATATTTAATACCGATAAAGGAAATGTAAAATGACCGTTATAGTAAAATGTAAAAAGTGAAAATTTAGGACATGCTATCTTCTATATATTGATCGTTATAAAGGAGACGTATTGATTTGAGAAAGCGAGGTAAGGATTTCTTTTCAAATGAAGCGTTAACGGATATCAAATTATCAATGGAACATTAATCAGTTCGAATAAGTAACAGTACAATTTACTTTTAATCTATTTGATACGTTTTTGTATAAAAATAAGTCATAAACAGTTTAGTCGATTGACTATCACTGTCAGAATATAGTAGACAAAAAAACTGTTCTGTTGGATCTCATAGGCAAGTGAAGAAAATAATGTGCGAAAAGCGAAGAAATATATTATGATTTATAACAATTTTTCTTATTGAAACAACTCTATTGAATCCTTGATATGCTACTTTCTTTAATATCTTAGTTGTTTGATCACTCACACTTTTTTCCTGGACCAAATTGGTATTTTCTTCCAAAAATAATAGTACAAGGATGTATTGATATCTAGTTAACCTAGACCATGCATAAACAAAATATTGCGTTACCATAGCAACGAACAATAACTTATTAAAAGTGTAAGTGTGAAGTTTGACGTCAAAAAAGTAAACTAGAGTTACGCAATAAATTTAAAGAAAAAAGGGTTAAGAGGTAAGCAGATTTACGAAGATATGCTTAATACCCTTGGTGATCAATGTCCTTCGTATACGACCGTGAAAAATTGGACTGCAAGCTTCAAACGAGGTAAATTTTCCATTGAAGATGATGATCGATCGGGAAGGGCAGTTTCTGTGTCAGTCTCCGAAAATATCGATGCAGTTCATGTCATGATTTTATCAAACCGTCGAATTGGTCTAAAACGAATATCTGAAGCACTGAATATTTCATACGAACCCGTTCAACATATAGTTCACGTCAATTTGGACATGAGAAAGATTGCTGCAAAATGGATCCCTAACTGTATGAATGTTGACCAAAAGCTCGCAAGGGTAGAAGCATGACGTTCGATCTGTGCTCGATTTGAAAACGATGAAGACTTCTTAAACCTTTGGATGAGACTTGGGTAGATTTCTACGATCCAGAAATAAACCAACAATCGATGGTATGGCGACACTCTGGTTCTCAAAGACCTAAGAAGTTTAGTGTCCAAAAAACTGCTAGTAAGCAGTGGTTGCTTAGTGCTAATGAAAAACTTACTTGCAGTAACATTTCAAACGAAGTCAAAGCGGATTTTTTTGTGAAGTATATTGGAATACTTTAGGAAGCACACTCTTCGGCATCAAAAAATTGGAGAGCCAATAACAACAAACAGATATACTGATGATGATGATGCTTATAAATAAAATCGGTGACGTTGAACACAAGACATCAATATAGCAAAGACCATGTTTATGATATTCAGCAGACAACCCCACAATAGCAGTACCCTAAAACTTGATAGACTTCAAATTGAATGGATCAAATACTTTGGGAGTATTATTATAGAAGATCTAAGCCCGGCCTGCGAGATAAAGTGCAGAATAGAGATTGCTCGTGGTCAGGGCGATGAATTACCTGGAGACATTCGAAATATGGCTTTACGGCAGAATGCTTCGTATTTCATTGACACATATTACAAACGAGAATGCACTACGAGGAGCAAATGTTGAAAATCAAACTCTTGACTAGCGTAAAATTCTGAAAAACATCAAATGTTGGTCATATTTTGAGAGATGATACTCAAGAGCAAGATTGTGAGACGCCGTGGAGTTAGAAGAAAGCAACAGTGGTGGTTCAGAAATATTCCAGACTGGATCGGTATAAGAAAAACTGTTAAATTTTTCCGCTTGACCGAGTACCGTTTAGATTTTCCATAGTGATCGCCAATGTAAACCGGACAAGGCACATGAAAGAAGAAGACACAGGATTGTGTGTTGTAGGACACTTGCACAAGTATTATAATTGTACAAATAACTTGAGACTTCCATAATGACTACTTGCGCAAGTATGATTGAACATGTGAGTGTGACACGGCGAGATAAAGACCAATAGGAAAAAAGGTATTGTGACGTGATTGAAGCTATAGAGAGATTACAATTAACCTAACTTTTGACACCGTTGGTGATATTTATGGTGAAATACACTGTTAATAGTGCCACTACACCAACACACAATTACACGCGGTTTACCTTCAGTCTCTGACTTGGTTATCGAAACGAGCGTCAAACAGTGTACTTGTGGGTGTAGTTGGTGTAGTGGTAGTGTAAACAGTTTCTCTCTTTGACCAATTATATTATGAACAGAGTATAACTCGTCAATATTATGCTGATTTGCCGACAAGTTTTAATGCCTATCTTTAAAAACAACTATATTTGAGGAGATAAGTGTTTTGTTCCATAACGACAATGCACCCGCAGAGAAATTAACCTAACCGCGTTATGATTTATTGCGTCATTCGCCATTCCCCTGATTTAATTCCTTCCTGTTCCTGAACTTGAAAAATGACTTGTTGGCAAGCGATTTTGTGATGGCAGAAACGAATACGTTTTCGCGGAAGTTCCGAAACATTATTTTTGGATGATTTAAAAAATTATGAACCTTATAAGTGGAGTTTGAAGGAGGATAATTTTGAAAAATAAAATATAATTTTTCCAGTAATGTAAGTTTTGATTGAAAAGTTACTCTTGCGTTAAACCGTTCTCGTAGTTATACATCAGCTATAAGTATTTTTATAAAAGAAAGTTTACTTCTAAATGTTTAGTTAAATTTATCTGTTTATCATAGATTCCCTATACTATTTCACTCTCATATTATAGTTGTTATTTACTTATATGATATAAGTACGTATACAATTTAAAAGAAAACCGGATGGAAGATTTCTGATTCCCGATAGTAACCGTTTCTTCTTCCTAGCTTTCTGGAGAAAATTCTAGTGGATTCTTAAAAACTAGATAAGTTTTGCGAAAATTCATACAATTACTGAAGTCTATAATTCTTAAGAGGCTTCTCAACAGTCCACCAATTTTCAAATTCGAGTTATTTCTCAGAACTTTTGTTTGGATTTTCCAGGAAAATTTCTTTAAAACTAAATCGTTTTTCAAAAAGCATGTGTTAATTGAAAAAATGTAAACAGTAATAAATTTTATGAATATCCAACCTGTAATCTACCAGCTCTCCGTCCTTTTTGCGATGAACAATCCATTAATAAATTTTCTGTGGATCTCCTATTGCTGATATAAACACTATTCTTCATTACGTGTTTCCCATTGATATTGATCTTTCCGTCATTAGTCCACGTTCCTTCCCTTATTTCGACCACTTCAGTTCTAACATCTTCCATCGATTTAGATCTACAATGACATGGCGACACAGACTTTTTCCGTCTTCTAGAATCAATCATCATCATAGGAGGTGGAGGCATTACGTTTCTATAATAAGGTGCTAGGAGATATTGATCTTTATTATTCGGAGGTGGACACATTAAAGGTGACCAGTAAGTAGTTTCATGCCATCTTGGGGGATCCTTTACGGATAAAAAAGATGCTCGTTTATGATGAATAAACGAATCTTTGCCTAATTTGGTGTAATCTTTGAAATATGAAGGATTCGTCGGTTTGCGCATAAGCATTTCTGTGCTCTGCCATTGTGGTGAGTGATGAATTTGGGGCGGTTTTTGTTTGAGAAGAAGATCACCCATATTAAAGATGTCCACTTTGATGTTAATAAACCGATTATTTACTCATTTCTAGAGAATATCTGAAGTTATAGGACCCTTGCAGGAATACTGCTACAAATCTATCAAATTGTGACTCAGTTAGATTGCAAACACACATGTGAAATCTAAAAGTTATTTACCGATTTTAACCAAGAGAATTTTTTTGTTGTTTATCCAATTTCCAGGATACTTTTTTGTAGTCGAAAATTGAGAATTATTATTAGCGATACAACGTAGAATACTTCCAAAAGCTGTCAAAAATAATGGTAATAATAAAGTTGTGGCATGTGAAAGTTCGTCAACTTCCGAGAACACTCTGTATGTAAGTTTTATTTTTCAATTATTGTTATAAGAAATTAAACGGCAAATAAATATCTTGTGCGAGGGAGAACTTATTTTAAAATTAACGCCCTATAGAAATGAATTGTTGTTTGTGTTTGACTACACCAAGTTAAATAAATTAAAGTCACCTTTTACATTGTTAAAAAATTTAAATTTATTGATTATTATGTCAGAAATCGAATGAACAACCACATACGACAACTGAAGAAGGAAAACTGGGAAACATTCTCAGCAGAAATGGAGACTCGGTGGTCAAAAGAAGATATTGAACATTCTACGTAATAAAAAACAAAACAAATTACGGAGGAAGTACAGGTAAAAGATATTATGGGTTAGGTACGTTGAAAACATTATTGATGATGACAATACACCGATAGAGATATTGAATGATAATAACTGGGAACCGGAAATAACACAAGAGGAAATTGAATCAATAATAACAAAATTGAACAATAAGTTATTCAAGTATTGAAGAGAGAAACTTAAGAAGGAATTCGTCACCATATTCGAGAAAAGAGGATCCCGATTATTGTAGAAACGAATGTTCACTTCATAGCGATGAGACATTTCTCAAAATGGTTTAAAATAATCGTGTTTCATAATTTAAACATTTTCCACACGACTTTCGGAAAGTCTAATATTTAGATATTTTTTGTTATAGTTAAATTGTTTATTCAATTTTATTATTAGTTAATCCTATCCGTGAAAGTGAAATATAATTCGGTTATTTTATAAAATATTTCCGTTAAGTATATTTTTTCACCACGGGTAGATTATTCTAAAAATTATATAATATAAACATAAATCCCATGGCTTACATTGATATAGGGTATTTTTTTTTTGTGAAGGTTATTAAAATATATCATTTATTGACATTTTCGGTTAACAAAATTGCTAATAACAATTCACTCTTTGCTAACAAAAACGAGTATCGTGAGCCCTGAAAATTGTAATAAAAAGTTAAAATTTTGACCAGGAAAAAATTGATTAAAATCGGGGAATATCTTCAGATTTCACAGAGTCACACTATATATTTAATTTGCTTATATTTCTAAATGTTCTTGATTTTAGATTTCTCAAAATTAGATTGACTTTTCTTTAAGTCTTTATTAAAATATGATATTGATACTGACAATTTATTTATTTATATTGATCAATATTATCTATAAATAAGAATAAAATCAAACTAGAACTTTGTCCTAAAAAATTTGATGTTATTCTTATTTTGTTATTCCTGATGGAGGCGATTTATTGATCAATATAAATACGCAAATTGTCAATATCATAATTTAATAAAGACTTTTTTTATCAATTTTTTAAAAATTATCGAAAAAAAACTCATTTTAAAAGAGAAAAGACCTAAAATCAAGAAGATTTAGAAACATAAACATATCGAAAGGTCTAAGAAATAAGAAATTAAAGAAATTTATTCAATATACACAGATCCTGAATGTAGAATAGAAACTCTAAACTAATATTCCAGAAAGAATATCAATGGAATTGTTACATAGTAAATGTCTCCATAGAATTATCTTTTTAAAAATATTTTTATGAACCCTTAAATTTTTCGTATAGAGTGAGGAAGATCAATTCTGAATAAATAGTATTGGTATAAATGCACAAATGTCTTGATTAAGACGCTGACATTATGGTAATGAATCGATGTATGTATTTCCCTACAAGGGTTACCTATTACTTCATTTCACACTTGACTAAGTACTACACTAATTTGGCAAAAGCAAAATTCACACCGCTAGCTAACAATAAAATTCACTTACAACTACATTTAAAAAATAAAAACGCGAACACGAAATTGTAAGTTCATCAATCCGAAACGAAGTGCGTTCAACGTTTGTTAGCGAAGCAGTCATCACCAGTGGTTTGTTGTCTTTAACCTAGTTTTTACAACGCTTACCATCCCACCATGCGTTGGGAAAAGAAATTTTCTATGATCGTGATGGTTTTTAACTAATAGTTGTAAAAAAAACGTAAACAACAGAATATTATAAGTAATTTCATTTATTATTTACGAGGTGATATCGCTAGAGGGTGGTTCATATTGTAGAATTTTGTTTTTACTTTTTAAAAATAAAGTATTTATATCTAAGTATGAAACAACTTATACCTATGAGAGATAAAATAGGAATGATCTTTAATTCAAAGTAGAATTAAAACATATGAAAATGAAGATAAAATAATGTTTCTTAAACAATGGTTTGCAAAAAAATTTGATCAAATATAACTGCCGTTTTCTTCCATCATTTTCGAGAGAGCCCCGCACTATTTTCACCATTTTTTGATAATAATAAACTTATGGACATTGATTTAATTTGATTGGGTAAAAAGAACTATTTTAGCTGGAAACAATTGTAAATAATAAAGATATGTATAATTATTTAATGCTTGCTTTTCTTTTATACCCTGAGGTACAGCTGTCTCGTCTCAAAAACTAGCAGTACTCAGCCAAAATTCTTGCATTCCACTTCACTCCATCTTAGCGATGTCTTGATAGTACTGTTCTCCGTGTTAATTGGAGAGTGCTTTTAAATTTTCAGGGAATAGTCCAGGTGGGATTGAAGGAAATATACTTTGAGTAACATGTTACATCCCATTGCCTTGTACGCTAACAGGAACTCCTCGACGTGAGCGACATAATCATCATTTTTGTGGTTACAATGAGTTCGTGAAAAGTTAGAAATGATTCCTATACCCCACAGAGATCGATCGGACATTTTGACGTCGTAGATATGAAGATAGAGTTGATAAATTCAGACAAAACCTCGTATAACCATCTTTTATTTTCATGACAGTAATAAAAATGATTAATACCTTGGACTTTGAGCCGACAATTCATTTCATATTACAATCATAAATCCTACAGTGTTAATTTAATTCCAAATATTTAAAAAGCGAAATTTAAAAAGAAATCCGTGTTTCGTCAAGTCTGTTAGCTAATAACTTAAACTAGCGCTAACGATGTAATTAATTATAAATTTCTCTCATACATTTGTTTTCGGAAACAAATCTCAAGATGTTGCCAGTTACAATTTTCTCAACAAAAAGACAATTATCAACTTTTTTTTCTTCATTAATTTAGATAATAATAGAAAGTGATTCATAAATGTGTCGTCAGTCAGCCGTATAACGTAGCAGGTGAAGTTAATCAATCGAGAATCATAGTAGATCGGATCCATTACTCATTTAATGTAAATATTTTTTTAATTTCTAGTAGATCCACATTAAAATGTCGATTCCGGAAAAATATCAAATGAAAAATTAAATTTATGTATATATGTATTATACAACAAAACGTATGTATCTACTTCCCTAGAATATCATATTCACAGTAGAGCAGAAGTGTCAAACTCAATTTTGCAAGAGGGCCATTTATTAAATTTTGAATTCCCTAGGTGGGCCACATTGAAAATAAAAAATAAATTATTATAACATTTTATTAAATTATATAAGGTTATAAAAGATAGTACGTACTTAGATAGTACGTTGAGCTCGAAGATCCAGATACCTGACTTCTCTTGTTTTTGACAACCCCAAACTCTTGAAATATTTTGGATAAAATGTAAGAGCGTTAATCTTATTAAATTTTTCTTTCAAAATAATCACAAAAACTGGTGCCTGTGAAGCTTTAAAATTGAATGGATTGTTGAAAATTGGGAATTCCATTTCATTCATTTTGTGAAAGTCTTGAAAACGATTGTTGAATTAGCAGAAGTTGAGAAAATATTGATCTAATTTGTTTTTGGTTCACTGTGCCAAATGATTTTAAATGAGGGAAATGATTTTTCACTCGGTTTTTCCACAGCCTCAACTTTGTTTCAAAGGCTTGAATATATGAATACATTTGCGTGGCAATCAGATTTTTACCCTGTAACTTTTTATTCAGATCAGTCAAGGGTTTATTCATATCTACCAAAAAGGCACAATCAATCCACTAGTCATTGTCATAATCAATCGGTTTGCCTTTTTCTAACATGAAATAGAGTCACGTAATGCAAAAAATCTTTCTAAAACTACTCCTCGACTGAGCTAACGAACTTCGGTGAAATAAGGGACATCAGAAAATTTTTCGTCTAAATCTTGTAAAAATTGCCTGAACTGTCTGCTCCTTATAAAATTTACAATTTTAATTATAAGTAGCATGATATGGTCCATTTTTAAATGTTTGAATGCGAATGATTCCTGATGATTTATATCGTGAAATCCCATAAAATTCCCTGATGTTTTCTGTTTTAATTTAATTGCAACGCCCGAATATTTGCCAGCCATGGCAGAAGCGCCATCTGTAGTTGTACTGCTAAGTAAATTCCAGTCGAGTTCATATTCTGCTATCAAATTGCAGAATAAATATCATTTGCTGTTGTAGTACCTGTCAATGGAATGCACTTTAATAGTTCTTCAGTTACTTCAAAGTTACTGTTAATGCGTCTTATAAAAACAGCAGTTGATCTGGATCAACAATATCAATGGTCTCGTCAACAGCCAGTGAAAAATTTGTAAATTCCTTAATTTTCTCCTTCAAACCAAATTTTGAGATAAATCATTTAATCTTGAAGTAACTGTGTTTCTTGAGAGCGAAATATTTTGAATTATTGACTTTTGAGATTGAAATGAAACATCGGCAACTTTCAACATACCATCAGTGAAAGATTTTGATCTTTTCGCGATTTCTAATGCAATAATAAAATTTGATTTCGGGGCATCTTCGCTCTCTGTATTAGCTTTAGTAAATATCGATTGTTGACCTTGAAGTTTAGATTTTTAAGATGACAATGTGTCGATTCTTATTTTTTCAGTGTAACAATCGAATTTTGACTTCGTTCATAGGGTCTCTTCAAATTAATCTCATTACAAACAGCAACTGTTCGATTAAAAATTAAACACGGTGGTTTACCTTTCCAATCTATGTAAAAATATGCAATTTCCCATTTAGACTGAAAAACTCTGCACTCACTATCAACTTTACGTTTTTGTGACATTATGCCAAAATCGTAACAATTATGGAACTGGACACAACAATTATGGATATCGCACACGCACGACAAAAACAAATGCACAATACCTTCACAATCACTACTTCACAGTACAAATCCAACCGTATCGCATCGATTACTCGATTCAATTGACGCACTCGTTTTATATGGTTGAGGAAGGTTCTAGTCTAGACTCGAATCGTGTAGAAGATTCTTCTTTCTCGAATGAAGTCTAAAAAACTCAATTCTAATTTCTGTGACACATTGCGATCACGGGCATTACTGATACGGCCCAGGGGCCGGAAGCGGCCCGCGGGCCGTATTTTTGACATGACTGCAATAGAGCGTTATATCGATGTAAATCAAATAAATCTCGATAAGGATTTAACATCTCGATAAAATTCCTAGCTCACATCGGACGCAAAATTCCGATGAATCAAACCACTATAACGCTACATCGATTTAAGAAAAACCGATTTAAGATACCGCCATCGACACCTGCTCGAACTGAGCAGCCTGCGCAGATTTTAAATTTAAAATAAATTACCTTACAAAATCTGTGTCACCATCAACTTTAGAGTAAGTGGGTTTGGGGATATAGGAACCAGATACTATTGGCGTTTTGGATTTTATTTATAACTATATTGACATATAAGATGGATAATAAATTTATATAAGAAATCTCTTCATTACCCAGTCCTAAACCGTTATACTATAGACCCGTCCTCAACAGAAAGAAAACTTTCTCACAATATTTAAAAAACATATCGAATGGTCTAAGAAATTAATGAAAAAATTACTTTAGTCTCTATCTTCATATGTCTGATATCACTTTCCACTGAACCAGTTTTTGAAGTTAGTTTGGCAGCAGAAACTAATCGAGGGGAGCCAGATCGGGTGATTATAATGTATAAGGCAATAAATCGTAACAAAGATCGGTTCATTTTTTTGTAACAAAACCCTTTCTTCAACAAATATGGACATCCAAATAAATCAATAATGGCAATTATTGTTTTTTCCCTATCTAAATAATCAATAGAAATCACACCAAGTAAAAAATGTTTTGAGTATCAAATTAATCGATCTCTCAGATTTATGTAAAATTTTGACCAAAGTGAAGGTGTTGGTTTTGAGAGTGACTTCAACCGCCCTATTATAAAAACAATTTCAGAACTTTTCGAAGACATTTTGGTTATAACTTTAATATTTTATCGTTTTCACAGTGTTAAGCCGGTAATAGTAAATTAGTAGTAGCTGGTGTAACACTCTTTGAATGTAGATTGAATACTTAACGTACCTGAAACATCTGACAATGGTAGAATTAGAAACAGTGAGTTACTTTAAAGACATACACGGAAGTGAAGTGAAATCCGGAAAAAAATTGAGTCGAGAAAGATACAGTAGTTGAAATTACCCATTGGCAATATGATAAGTGTTAAAATCATGGAAAAGATTGAAAACTGTTTAAATATGGAGAACTACGACTTTTAATCATTATTAACTGTTCTGTTTTATCATCTGTTTAACCTATTATCGTATATCTAGTTTTATTCTCATTAATAGACCAAACTTTGGATTATAACTTTCGAGAAAAAACCACCTGTAGGCGCCAATTTATTTTTGATTGACTTTAACGTGCTTTTTCAGTTTCTGTTGCATTCTAAGTTTATCCAACATTTTCAGTATTCCCGTAATTAGAATAAAATTCCAACTATTCTTAAAACATTTTTCGATATGTTTCATAATTACGTGATTTAAAGTTAGTTAAATCTGACCAAATTACTCTCGAGTCACTGGGTCAAGTTAATAAAATTGAAATAATAGCAACTTTTCTCATACTTATATATTTTAACGATTGAACATTGAAGGAAAGTGTCTTTTGAAACAATGACAACATTTGATAACGCACTGTTTATAAAATGTAATGATATACCGTGATTTCTACACAAACGGGTTTCTTGTTAAACAAGTCATGTTTTTAATGTCGAACACTTCTACTGGAAAAATAATAACCACATTATTATATTTTTTATCAAAACTAGAACACACAATTTAATGCCCTAAACTTTCAGCCCGATCGAATAAAATTGCATAGTTATAATGACAATCATGTTAATGAACTCTATTCGGAAAGGATTAATTAGAAGCTAGTGACGGATTTAGTGTGTATTCTAAGCACTATGGGTGACCCTAATAAAATGTTGAGGGTAACAGGGCAACGAAAAAGTAGACGAAAATTTGAAATTTTGAAAAATAAAACTCAACAACTTACACAAGAAAAAATAATGAGTAAACTATATGAGTCGAGAAAGAAACTTATACTAGCAGAGTTGAAGGTCACTAGCAGTCGTACAAGGGCATCAGTGGGGAGTCCCATCTCGGTCGAGAAGATAGAACGTGATTCTATTCAATGCCCCGCCCAAAAATTGATGTCTTCACCCATGACGTTGAGGTTTATTGGATCGAGCCAGAGCTTATTACTCAGAAAGTTTAATTGGGCCCAATTACACCTACGCTCTATGACACGGAGGATTAATATGTTTACAATGGGCTCATAGAATGTGAAAGAAAAGTAAAGGCACTTTTTATAAAGGGTGAATGAAGATAATGATGAAAAAAATAGAGAAATATCAACTGAAAATTAGAGTTCTGCAGAAAATACAAAAATATGTCGTAATGCAAAAGTGAAGGTTTACAGACTTTGGAGCAAACTAATAATAAGGTATAAGGATAGAAGACATAATAGTTCGAATACGGTCTTCAATCTCTTCCCTAAATGGAAATATATGACGGTGTAGACTGATAATCTGATTGAACCAAAAAGTTTGAACGCAGAATAACCATCGCACTGAAATAACAGTAGTCTACGATTCGTAAGGAGCATATCTTGTAGATTTAGATGATTTAGAAAGATCTATCAAAAATTAAAGATTCTATAGCCTCACAACATTAAAATATCTGAAAACCATCGACAATTATGTTGAATTGACCACAGAAAACAGAGATTGATCACAGGTCATCAATTGCTGTATCTAGCAAACAGTTGCAATCAACTTCTTTATCGTTTTGCTGAGTTGATTTGAACTTTATAATAGACGATTTTACTTGCGTTTTATCAAAATATAGAATTGTTAGATGTTCATTTGACTTTGGATAATTCGCCTCAAGTTAGTACTTTGTCTGATAACTAGAGTTAGATGTTATAATATTGACTTTTTGACATTGATAAAGTGGTTATCTATAATTTGAAAATTTTACAATGAAATTACCATTCGTTTAATAAAAGATATCAATTAAGTGCTTCTTTATTCCTAGTATATAGAATATAACAAACAAAAAAACATTTGAATTCAAAGGTCACGTAAATAATCTATAAAAATTTCCAAAAAAAAAACCAATCGTAGGAAAAAGAGGAAGAAATTAATAATTTTTTAGACTCCTACGATGTCTTATACTATCAAAATAAGTCAGGGCATACTCCTAATAAAATAGTCGATTACCTATTAAAATAATTCATCTCAGATAATTTGTATGGCATGTCGTAGTGCAGCTAGAGTTTGTGAAGAATGCGGTAACCAAAATAATCCATAATGTCCAAAATATGATCCATAAATGGAAAATCGGGAGATCTAGAAGGTCAAGGGAACATATCGACTTACCAATATTCAATAAAGATTTCGGTACAAGCAGTTACGATAAAAATACAATGGAATGTGGTTGCAAATAATTAGTATTTCCATCCAAACATATATTTTGTGAATATTTTAGTTCTAAAGACATGACCAAACCACCAAGTCATTTTGAAAGTATGACAGGAATGTCTTTGACTATTATTTACAGAAATATACATCAAAAAGAACGTTGCGGCGCATTTCAGATAATATACAATTTTAAGAGGATGGAAATTCATAAAAGTTATATAAAGTTATGACACGAACAGTATATAATCTTAAAGTTAACGGTTTACCTTCGGTTTCTGAAAACGAAAACTTTGTGATCGAAACGCACGACAGACCGTGTGACTGTGAATGGTACATTGGTAAGTACAGGGTTCAATACAAATATCACCAACGGTTCCAGAAATTCCTATTCAGAAGTAAATGATATTTTCAGTTTAGATTTTCTGAGTTCCACGTCATGTAGTGAATTATTAATTGTTATTATAAATAATAGACATTTAGAAGCCCATAGTAATGTCATGGAAAAAATATCGATAATATATCTCATGTTAAAAAGCAAAAAGTTTCTCACTTGGAACTGACAAAAAAATTACTGAGAATGATAAAACGGCAGTTATTGATTTGAAACGAGCATGAAATGTGATTTATGTTACGCTCAATGATAGATGAAATATCACGTTTTACTTAAAACGAAAGTAAAGTCAACATATGGTTTATTGAAATATTTGATTTCAATATAGTGAGCGAAAGTTCTTGACAATCAACTATTTAAATATTTATACTATTACTGGAAACTCTTATTTGAGTACCGAAGTAAGGAAAAAATAATGTAAAAATACACCAACTGGCATTTTTCTAACATAGAAGAGAAATTTGTTAATTTTTAAAATGATTTATTACGTATAATCATCGATTGGTGCACAATTTAATTATAACTTATGATTCCCACAGAGTCGGAAATACAAAATTTTTTATGCAAATTTTCGAATAATAAACACTTCTTATTTACGTGGGTTATCTGAAAAGTATTCGACCTTACAAAGCAACAATTTTTTTCCAAAATGATCGCATACTCAGCTGGTGGTCTTTGTTGTGGAGGCTACCTGTTGTTGAATTTGTCCATTTTAATTAAAAATAAGGAGAAACAATTATAGTCAAGTTATATACTACTTCTTGTGATTGTCTCCAGAAGCTTCACCACTTGTTCACCGGATGAGACCATAAACTGGATGGCTACTGTTCATCTGCTCTAAAACTCTCATTGACCTAACTAATTTTGTTATTAAAATATTCTGTAATTGTTGGGGACAGTGCCAGTTACCATTTAAAATTAGGGAAGGAACCACCAAATATTTTCCTAAATTCTTAATAAATTCCATAGCTGTGAGTACAGCTTGGGGCACCCGAAATATTAAAAAAAATTTTTTACAAGGCCTCCAAATACCACCAAAATTTGAAAAAGAAATTTATACGATCATTAGAAGCCGAGAAAACAAAAGTCAAATTCCACTAGTTGCTGACAGAAAAGAACTTTGAATCACTTTGTTGGGTTTTTGAATCCAATCAGTTGCGTTGCTCCCCCTACCATGACGGCTAACCGTTGCAGCGCTATAGCTTCGACACGTGCGCCAAGAACAATTGCTCCAACAATCTATCGAATCATTCAAGGACTCAAAATGGCTAATAGTATATAGTTGGTCTCAACAATTAATGGTAGATGAAGTAGGATGGATATTAAGTTCGCGAATAATAAATTGAGAAAAATATCCTCCGATGAAGAATTGATGGATTGTACCCCTCCAGAAATACGACAGGCTGCTGACCCAACGGCACACGGGTTGGTGCAACAATATTTTAGAGAGCCGGAAGGGAGTGCGGGAAATGAGGGCGGGAAGTAGAGGTGTGTAATATGACACTTTCTAACCTTCAATGACGTTAGTAATGAAGCATTGAATATATGGTTGTAATAGTATATTACATAACAAGTATGGACAATGATACAAAACACTTTCCAACTAGTTGTGTACACTATTATTCCTACGACCACGTAAAAAATTCTTCAAAAAAAAAACGTATTTTTTAAATACGAAAGTCAATTAAGCAATATCATACATGTGTTGAGAAGTATATAAACATGTGCTGAAAAGTTATAAAATCCTACAAAATATTTTTTATTTTGTTAGAGAGATGACAAAAACGAAAAGAATGATTATGAAATATTTTATAAGTAAAGAACAAAAAAAGAACCAATAGAACAATAAATTTTTTGTAACTATATTAGAGAAATAACAAGAACTAAATATTTTTTTTAATTTCTTATTTTTTTGACCTTTTGATAAGTTTATGTTTCTAAATCTTCTTGATAAAGAAGTCGAAAAGTCAATTTTATCTATCTTTCAAAAATTATTTGAAAAAAACTAATTTTGAAACAGAAGAGACCTACGAGGATATATTGAAAAATTATTAGCCTACTATAGAAGCAAACAAAATTTCAATGTCAAAATATTTTATTACTCAACATATTCTCATCTTAATTGGATAAATTTATTACAGCGAACCTGCAACGTCTCTAGACATTTAAAAAAAAATGTTTCTTCTTGCTCTGCAAACCAGACCTCCACAGCTTTTATTACCTCCTCGTTAGAAGAAAATTTACGACCTTTCAAAACTTTTTTTCAGCTGAGAAAAGAGATGATAGTCGGAGGAGCTAAATCTGGTAAATAAGGGGGGTGTTCTAGTAATTCAAAGCATAAATCACGAATTGACGTGATCCGTTTTAGTCCAATTTCGACGGTCAGATAAAATCATGTCATGAACTGCATCGATATTGTCGAGAACCTGATACAGAAACTGGCCTTCCCGATCGATCATCATCTTCGCAGAAAAATTTACCTCTTTTGAAGCTTGCAGTCCAATTTTTAACGGTTGCATACGAAGGACATTGATCACTAAGGATATTAAGCATATCTTTGTAAATCTGCTTACATCTTAACCCTTTTAAATACAGGTACTTGATAATGGCTCGATACTCCAATTTTTCGATTTTCACAATTTCGGTTGACATCTTCTTTCTTTTAATTTATTGCGTAACTCTGGTTCACTTTTTTGACGTCAAACTTTAAACTGACACTTCTAATAAGTTATTGTTCGTTGCTATGGTAACGAAATATTTTGTTTATGCATGGAACTGGTCTAGGCTAACCTGATATCAATACATCATCGCAAAATCAAGAAGATTTAGAAACATGAAGTTATTATAACAATTACCAAATTGCAGTGGATTTTGTAATGTTGCATTATTGGTGGTCTCCCTAACAAATGTGTTTATTGCCCCTTGTTGCTGGATAGATAAAGTACATAAACTTGCATTGTTTTTGGGTTGTGCAGTGTCAGTATGTTGTTCAGCATTTTGTTCAACACTATGTTCAAAGTTTCTATTTTCAACTTCTTTGTTTAATGTGCTTGTGTTGCTAATGGCATTAATTATTTTATTAGCAGTCATTAATGTATTAGTTGAAGAGTCATCTATGTACTGCTCAGCCTTCACTGTGGAGAACAGGGCCGAGCCTTGCCGGGGGTGCAAAGAGTGCATGGCACCCGGGTGGCACTAAGACGAGGCGACAAAAGGCAAAAAAATAACAGAACCCCATCATGAAAAAAAAATTTAGACGCAAAGTGCCTTTCTTTGATCAGCATTTCTCCGAAAATTGTTTTCTTATTATTACAAAAATACCAAAATAGTGCGTTGAGCGTTCGGGCGAACTTGCGGCGTAAAAAAGATAATAAATAGGTAATAATAAAGAATAAGCCGCTTGCCGCAAAAACGACAGAATATATTAATAGGTACTTTTCTATCCGACTAGACTAGAAATTTACCACAAATCTCGCCTCACTAATCAAATTTCTACTAGGTACGCTAGGGCAGCATATTTTGTTCTTGCACCCTTGCGGCGGATACCCTAGCCTCGGCCCTGATGGAGAATTTTCATTCTACTACTTTATACATTATCCAGTAATAGTTATAACATTTAATTTTAACATTTTAATTATCTTGCAAACATTAGCATGTATTTGAACACAAATCACAACAAACTTTCAATTTAAAAAAAATCATATTGTCTACTTTTTCAGTCTCGTTAATTTTTCCTTTTGCCTTTCAGCACCCAGCCAGGTTCATATTGTATTCGCGTATTCCCTTTATCGTTCGAGACCATATATAACATAAGAAAAAGAAGTATTTCAAAACATGTATGATTTGTTATTTTTTAGTACATGTGTGAAATAAACTGATTTCTTGGGTGAAAATGAGTTTGCAATCTATCATTTTCGTAAGTGGTCGTAGGAAAAAGTACATTAAGCACCTAGGGAGAAAAGTAGGGCATTCTCGCCCGCGATGTTTGTAGAGCGTATACTATTTTTTCTCTCGCCAGATAGAAAAGTTCGTTCTTGACGTATTCTAATTCACTATCACTAGAATCGTCTAAATTCATTTCTTAATTTCAACTCTGTATTTTCACAGGATAATAAATACTAAATGTGGAGTGTCATCACGAGTAAACATTTCAATAAACGAGTCGTTGCTACGATAACGTGAGCAAAAGAAAATTCTTTCCTGTAGAGAATAGAACAGTTTTGTCCCGCAAAATTTTAATCCCGGCGACAAAAAATAGTTTTCTGGCAATACTGACTTTCGTTATCTCGGTTTCTGATGACCATATCACAATTTAATTTTCATCTGTTTTGTTATTAGAACGTTATCGTCTTAAGCATTTTCATGTAAGAATTGATTCCAATCTTAAAGGATTTTTGGTAATTTTCTGTAGTGGGTTGGCACCTCTGAATAACAGTTCCATTTTGACAGCATTATTCGGTCATGTGTAGGATTAATTCAATTTTAAGATATTATTTTCAATAAATTATAATGAATCTTTAATCAAAGTAAATGTAGACATGAAATATCATATTGTATTTTTGATTCAACAGGTAGTGAATTATTTATGACGGTAGAGGCCACGTTCCGCTTACAGGATGAGTTTTTTTCTGACCTAAGCGAAATTTTGAACAATTATATTTCCAAAGTCAACTGTCAAACATGAATCAGTGCTACCAACCGAAAACCTACGTTACGGTGAAATTTCCGTAATGTATATTTTTAACAATTTTTCCATAAATAAATAATATGAATTCAAGCCGAAGTAGAGAGAAAAGTATAAAACACTCGTATCAAGAGGCCATTCCAACATTCCTTCTATCGACCACTCGCGCTTTTCATGTCCAACAAACCATTCAACAGCTCTTTTTTAAACTAAATTAGTTCATTGCCAAAACTGATTTATCAATATTCAAATCTATGTATTAATTGAATTTGTTTAATGAAAATGCCACTACTTTCATATAATAAACCACTACGTATGCAACCAAACATACTTATCGCTTGAATACTATGTAATTTGAATAAGTACAATTAGGTCAACGGCACGTCTAGCATTTTAACGATATATAATAAACCACTACGTATGCAACCAAACATACATATCGCTTGAACACCATGTAATATGAATACGTATAATTAGTATAGAGGGTAGAGGTTAGCAGAACCATCTCGGTGTATGGAAAAGTGTCTGTTGAAAGGAAGCAAGTGGAAGAATTTCAAAAAGCGTGCCACAAACTATTAGAGTAGGAACTGCTACATTAATATCATTTCCACTTGCTACGCTGGTGCTATTTTGGCGAGTCTTCGTATTATAATTTGCTGTTTAAATCCCCATACAAACGGTTCTCCTTACCTCTACCCTCCAAAATAATTAGGTCAACGTTAACGTCTAGCCTTTTAAAAATATGATTTCACTTATTGAAGTGATATTGAATGAAATTTAAACTTATAATTATTATTTACATGTTCATAAAGTTCTTACACCGGCATAACTTGAAAACATAAGTGATCTGGTCAAAATACCACTAAAGTAGTGAAGCTACAAAAATTAGAATGGAGCTAAAATTTGGTATGAATGTTCGAGACCCCATTATAAAATAATGCTGCTCCGATTGATCTATCTATCTAGAAAAACTTTTACTTGAAGTGAGAGATCTCAAAAATGTGTTTTTTAGAAAAATGGAAAGTTTAAATATGGAAAATGAGTAACTCATTTTTTCAATACTTTTTTTCCGAAAAATCTCCACAATATGCATAAATATACACGTATACACATAACTTAAGCTGTAATACAAGTAAAAATATTTTTTCGTCAAGGTAAAAAAATATATATATAAACCAAATAGTATAATTATGAGAATTTCTGATCAAAAGAACTCAGATCCCAACTTTATACGTCAGTGTAATCTTCAGCAACAGGAAATTGCGAAAGTTTATGATCATATATTATTCAAACACGTAAATGGTTCCAATACGTCATCAGCATTTTGAGGATTCAATTCTACGTGTTCACGAGTATGGTACCAACAGTATAGGGCCTGACCTAGATATAGTGGTAGTTGCTTGAAGAATACCACTGTATTAGAAAGTATACAATCTATACAGCATATGATTAAATTTTGAAGACGCCACGTTATTTAGTTGTCATCGATAGTGAACGTTTTCAGTGAAATCGTAAGCAAGGAAAAAATTGGTCATCTCTATGTGATAGAATAGTATTATTTAAAAGGCTTCAGGCCAACCAATATAAAAGCTGAAGTAGATTCTACTCTGGGTGAGACTGTTCCTTCGTCATTAACATTAAAATATTGGGCAGTAGAGTTTAAGCGAGGCCGTACGTCCTGCAAAGACCTGCATCGACCAAATGAGGTTACGACTCCAGACATGTTGAAGAAAATCTACAAAGCGGTATTGGATTTTCCTCCACTGGAAGTTTGCGACCTAGCAGACATAGTAGGTATTTCAAAAAATGCGGTATTAACTGAAAATTTGGAGATGAGAAAGCTGTGCGCAAAATGAGAGGCTGCACCGTTTCATAACCATGGATGAAATGTGGATTCATCATTTCACACCCGAAATAAAAGAACAAGCAAAACAATGGGCTGGAAAAGGAGAAGCGGGTACAAAGAAGGCAAAGGCCGTTTTTTGGACCCGCGTGGGATAATTTTCATTGACTATCTTGAGAAAAGAAAAACTATCATCGGCGAGCAAAGAAATCAAGCAAAAACGACCGCATTTCACTGAGAAGAAAGTGTTGTTTCATCAAGACAATGCACCAGCTCACACATGGTCAAAATTAATGAATTAAAGTTTGAATTTCTACCTCAAGCACCCTATTCGCCAGATTTAGCCCCCTTTGGATTATTTTCTGTTCCCATACTTGGAAAAATGATTCGGTAGTCAAAGATTTTCCAACAATGAAGAGGTTATGTCGGTAATTAATGGTTTTTTTGAGGAGCTTGACGATTATAATTATAAAAAGGGTATCGAACTTATTGAACATCGCTGGGAAGTGTATGGAGCTGAAAGAAGATTACGTTGAAAAATAAATGTATATTTTTCTGTTTTCTTTGTTGCGACAGGTACTTCGCTAATAAATACGTCGATTCCCTGAAAAGTTCCCGACCGAACAAAGAACAAAATTTTTGTTCAATAATCATTTTCATTATTCACCATAGTCTCCTTTTAAGTCTGATTACTTTTTTCATTGTTGCCCTAACCTTTTTGTTCTTCAAATACGGTCTCTTTTTGCAATGTCTCCTTTTATCCTATAAAGCAATGATGCGTTATCCTCCCCTGTTATTTTTTACGCGTTTAAAGATATTCGAACCCCAAAAAACGCTCGTTACCACTTTTCCAACTGATTAAATCTTTTTCGGTGTAGGTTCACAGCCTAGATTCCACTGTATTGACCAGATTAGTAAAAATTAATGAAAATATGGACGTTTTAATAATACAGAATAATTAATATAATTACTATATTGCAATCTCTTTCGGTAAAATCCAGCCGATAAAACTGTATTTGCTTTTTTCAGAAGTCGGTTTCTTGCAATGTTTTGTTTTTATTTTAGGAGCGCAGTGGTGGATACAGGTTCCATCTACAATAATTATTAATTGTTGTAAAAAATCCGACTCATTTTGCCTAAGCCAAGTCAATACCGAAAAAACAGGGCATGCATAATTTTTCAGTGAGAATATGGAAAACGCGTTCTTTTGAAATGCCATTAGCCTCTTCCATCTCTCAAATCGACGGTTGTCTTGTGCCTTGTGGTGAACTTCATCAGTCAATCTCTAACGGCCCCTTTAAATTCAGCTGCCCAAAATTTTACGCTCGTAAATGATGATACAGAGTCTTTAAACTCCTCTTTCATTTACGGATGAGTATTGCAATTTAAAGAATAATAGTTTAATGTCATTTTTTCGAAAAATCTTCAAAACTTTTTCGATTTTCAAATAGAATAAAGCGTGCAAACTGACTCAAATAAGTACTGACACCTTCAGGTTGCTTTCAAGAAATTTTACGGACAACTCCACAAGAAATCATCACCAACGAAATTCGCTTTTTACTTTTAACGTATAGAGTTCGAATTCAATTATGACTTCCTCATTAACTAAATCCAAAAGACTGGGTTTGGAAGTTGGAAGTCCAGATTTTACTCCTACTGCACCAGACAATTTTTTGCAACTGTGAAAAATGATGTTTTTGCTAAAAGCAACCGCAAATTGAATTATTTTCTTCTATAGCATGTACCAGTCGTGTCCAATCGTGTGTGTACTTTATGATAACAGCTAAGAAACTTATTTATTTAGGCGATTTACTTTTCAAAAAGGAGCAGAAGTATTTAACAATTGTAATGAATACTTTTCACCAGTCTTTATAAATTTATTTTGCTTTAATAAAACCTAAATTATATTTTTCATTATTTACTAGTTCTGCATTAAAAAAGATCCAAATAGACCGTAGAATAGAGTATACTAATTTACAAGTAACACTTCATGTTATGGATATTATCACTTTTTTAAACTTATGAATGACTTAAGACTTTTGACTTTGAATAAAATAATTTACAGACACGGAATCAATGAGAACATCTCAGCATTAAATTATAACGGTGATCCGAACATTTGTATCGATTATTCGAATTATTATTTAAATTTACCGAACCAAAATTATTTCAGTTTTAGTAATATTCTAACCTTTCTAACATCTTCCCAAATTGGTTCGTCGTATCCACAAGAGCTGCCCGAACTTCCTCTCCTACCGGGATCCCACGAATTCCTTCTTGCATCCAATGAATCTGTCGAATAATTTCTCGAATTCCTTCTCATCATATTAGGGACATGTAACATATTTTTGTTATTGATAGCCGACATCGATCGATGTGAAAGAGAATCTTTTCGTAATGATCCCGATAATCCTATGGGATCCTTTCGTAAAGTAGACGCGAAATGACTGGGATGTTCCATATCCTTTTTAGGAGGACTGTGCGGCATGACCAAAGAACCACGTCTTTGGAGAAAAAATATTGATGGCGATTTTTTAAAAACCAAACAAATCGAAACCATATGAGATTTTTTATTTATTTTCAGTTTTAGGTAAGAAATCGTTCATTATAAAAAGTTCTACATGGTCTAAAAATTTTAATACACGTTTTTTGAGGTGATGTTTGTAAAAACGTAAGAATTTTACTCAAGAGTGAAGTACCTTAATTTAAAAAAACAAAGTTAACACTTATAGGAAACTAAAGTTAGATATGGGACATAATCCAACTGTCATGAGAAAGTTACAGCGGCTTGTAGCACCGATGATGAAACTATACAGTGTGCTATTAACAATTACTACTCCCCCTCGTATATTTGGAACGAATACCCATAACACTATAAGCAAAAACATTATATAGAGTGGATTCATTATTCTCTTATATAGTTTACATAAATGAGTTTTGTATGTATGTATGGATATGGTATCCATAATTCCCACTTCTTTTAAAAAATCTAGAATGTGAGATGGCTTTCATTGCCAGATATCTTCGTCTTCTATTCCAAGAGTTTCCAGGTTTAGTGCTCTGGAAGTCCTTAAATTTTCATACTTCGAGAGTATGTGCATAGAGGTTTCGTCATCTGTGCAACAAAATCTGCACGCCGACAGTGCCTCAAGAGAAGACTCCTGTTAGTATTCGTAGATTGTTCTTAATTAAGTTGATACATTCAGCAGATCTACTCTGGTTATAGTTTCCCACAATAATCCTTGCCTGTCTCAGCCTTTGTAGGTTGTCCCAATAATTGGTTTTGCTCTTATCTACCTTCTTCTCCATTGCTTTTTCCATTATTCTATAGCTGATACTACAGAAGGGTTCGTGTCCAATGAAGGGCTTGTCTGCTCCCGCTTTAGCGAGCTTATCAGCTATTTCATTTCACTCTGAAAGTCTGGGCAACACACTAAGCAGACATATATGCCAAAATTCAAACTCATTTGGGATTGCCTAGAAAAATTAAGCGAGTTAGGCAACAAACAAGTAAAATTACCCTGCTTATGAGTTTTAAAGTGAATGGACTTTTATTATTTCTATAAATCGTCAGGGAAGAGCAGGGTAAATGGTTCCACGAAGACATCAGGACAATAGAATATCAGAATCAACGGTTATGGGATACAGCCATGATTGGTCATTATTATTGTTAGTTTTTGAACAGGGAAGTTATGACATTTCAGTTCTATATATAGTTTTATCCACGTAACAACAAATCTTTGGGGTTATAGCTTTTTTACGGAATATATATGATATGGGCTCATTATACGAGGTGTGGCTATTAAGTAACGAGATTTGCGCTGCTAGAGAACAAGTACGCATTGGTTAGCGACTGTCAGCTGTTTAGCTTGATGCCTACTCTTTCAAATACGATGTCTACCATGTCTACTATTCATACCAATGTAGCCATTGCCTAAGAAATAGATCAACGGATTGTTATGAAATTTCACATGAAACTTGTAAAAACTGCAACGGAAACTTTATTGAAAAAAGTGTAAGGCAATGAATTATTGTCGCGTCCATGTATTTTTAAGTGGTTTGAGCGTTTTCAAAAACGGATGAAAATATAAAAATAGTTCTTTGTCTAGTTCGATTCGTGCGATTGTTGAATCTAAAGGAATCGACAAAGAACGTGTTCAGCAAATTTTACATTAAAATTTTTTTAAACATGCGAAAACTGTATGTAAAACTGGTTCTTCATCCCGCACTGTCAGTCAAGAGGTCAGTCAAAAAAACGTCTTAAAATGGCAATGACTTCCTTTGGAATAGTTTCAAGTTTAGGAATAAACGAAGCGGTAATACAAATGCTAAATATTTCTTTTCCAATATAAAAATGGTTTATGAACCTCATAGTTACCTCCCACAATGAAAACTATTTCAATTTTCTTCTGTATTCTGTCATATCTGTCACATCTAAGTAGTTCTATAGTTTTCTATATAAATATAAATAATTTTATAGGACATTGCAGATTAAACTTAATTATGCCAATACGAGGGTGCTATTAAGTTTTGAGATATGGTAACACTGATGTAAATATGTCAAATCTGACATTGCCATCTTAAAGTTTCACATTTTCAATGGTGAACGTACTCAGAACGTGTTGTCATACGAATGCTATTTGTGTTGTTTACAGACTCTTGTATCGAAATAAATCGCGAACATTTTCGTGCGACAATTTTTCGAGTTTCGACGTGGATTAAACCAACAGCAGTGTGTCGAACTTGCTTCGATATTTGGTGATGAAACACCACCTCGGGCCACCATGTTTCGCTGGTTTTTCAAATTCAATCGTGGGAGCACTTCGCTACAGAGTTTTGTGCCAAAAAACATCGATGTTATGCGTAAAATGATAATGCACGTCGTCATGTGACATACCGTGAGATTGAGGCATACCTGGGCATTAATTCCAATGGCATACATTCAATTTTACATGAACATTTGGCTGTCAAAAAAATCCTGTTCCTGTTGGATACCGCATAATTTGCCACTCGCAAGAAGCCCAAGAAATGCTGAATAAATTCAAACGAGAAAACATAGAACGGTCAATTCTGAATGGTATACCACTATTTTCTTGCCAGAAATGTTCGATAAAATCAAGGAAACCAATCTCAGAAGTCTCCACCACGACAATGCGAGCTCTCATCCCCAGTTCAAACAAAAACATTTTCGAATAGTTTAAACATCTAATTGATGGATCATCCGCCGTACAGTCCTTGTTTGGCACCCAATGATTTCTTCTTATTCCTGCAGATCAAAAATAAATTGAGGGTTTTTCCACACCTAAAGAAGCGGTTGATGCAACCACATGTTTTGGAGGTACCTCAATTGGAATTGGAAAGACTGCTTATGTAATTGATTCAAACGCACACAAAAGTGTATTGATATTAATGGAGAATATTTTGAAAAATAATATAACAATATCCAATTATAAATAATTTTTTTCTTTGTCTCAAAATTTAAGTAGCAACCATCGTACAGAGGAATTAAAAGAACAAATTTTATTTTTGATGGGAGACAGATAGTATTGGATATCTGATAAAATTCTTAAAAATAAAGGTACTTTACTCTTAGGTGAAATACATATTTTGTGACAATCCATGCATACGGCTTAAAAACTTTGATATCTGATATTTCTATTCAAGTTAAATAACTTTTTATGTAGAACAACTTTCTTCGTTAAACTAGGATTAAAATAAATCTCATATGATTTTGATTTAATTGGACAGAGTTTTTAATGGTGAGAGCAGAGCACATAATCAATGTTTGGAGATCCCATACAATAATTTAAATTCTAATTTTATCATTTTGGTTAGTTAATCCTTTCAGATTTAATATTTTCAAAAAATAAGTCTCATGAAAATGTGTGAAAAATGAATGCATCTAAAAATTAACAGCTTTGCTTCAGAAAAAAATTGGGAATAAGGAAGGCCTATTATTCGATAGTCATGTTGATAGGAAAATGCCATTATTCGACACACACTATAATTAGAATGTGTAAATAAGGAAACAACTAGATGATAATTATATGATTTTCATAAAAAATGATAATGGAAGTCGCAGAAACAGTTAAAAACATCGAAAATACGCATCCAGCAGAAATAAGACTGTTTTATAAGGTTTGTTCCAACCAATCAAAAAACCGTCCTTGATACGGTGACGATTCTGCGCAATAAAGATTACGTGTTCCAACCCGGCGGTTCTTTTCGATACTTGGCTGACAGCAAATACTGTTACCAGTGTTGCCACAATTTAAAAGCTGAATGTAAAAATTGAACTAGAAAATGTACTAGATTGTACCAACTTCAAACAAATTTAATAAAATTATAGAAAGATGTATAAACATAAGTTTAAATTAATTTTTTTTTCCAAAAATGTTATAGACTGTGTTTTATTATTATTATTTTAAGGATGAAAAATTTATATAAAGTTTACCGATAAAATTAGCAATGCAGTACAAAAATCTCACGATCTAAATATAAATCAACTTAGCTCTGTTTTCTAATTATTGTTACAATCTAGTACAATTTCTAGTTTATTTTATTAAACGAAAATATAAAATAACTTTATATTTGCGAACGCAGGAAAAATGTATTAGAAAAAAGGAAAAATGTACTAGCGTATAAAATACACTAAAATGTACTAAAATTGTACAATTGTACTAGCTCTGCCAACAATGACTGTTACAAGAGCCGGAAATTGCGCAGAAAATATTTATAAACGCTTCCGATAACCGTTCCAAGTACGATCCCGACTAGCAGGTTGGAACAAACCTATAATCTCAAATAACATACGTCATAAAAGGCAATAAGGGAAATATTATTTAGGAAATGTTTAATAACATCTATGGAATTCCATTCACAACTGTATCCAGAATAAATACATTATGGTGGTATCTAAATGACAGACAGCTGTTGTAATGATAATAGAAAATAGATAACGCAAAAGTGACATTTTATAAAATTAAAAAGATTTTTAGCAATAGATATGACAACTTATTCTTATATTACGGACCAGAGACATGAATATTCAAGGTTAGCTTGAAAAATAAGCTTTGAGATTTGGATAAATCGAAGTCTACTGAAAACTACGTAGACTGAAGTTGGATAAAATCATCTTTGAGAGTTTGAAATGAATAAAAAACTGCTTACAAAAGAATGTATACGGTATAATTTGAGTACAACCTTAGAGATAAAAAATATAAACTCCTCCAATCAATTATTGAGGAGAAGATGGGAAAGAAGATCTATTGTACTAGTAAGAACACTAAAAGAAAGTAAGGCTCTTTCTTCAATAGAAGGGGCAACTGAAAAAAGTAGAAATAAAGAAATGGAATAAAATCGGAAAATATTACTTAGGAGGTGTGATAAAAATAAAGGGTGAATTAATTTTTCTAGCCGTAATTACTCTTGTTTAAACTTGTATATTTCAAACTCTCATGTGCTGTGGCAAGGAAGGACAGGTTTGCTACTATAGCTGCTTTAGTGACATTGTATCTGTCTTGAAACGTGAATCTGCACTTTGATGACTGTGTACATGTAGTGTGAGCGGTCTAGAAACGGAAATTAATCAATTAAATAAGGGGACCACCTTCGACGCAAAAACAGTTGAAAATCCAATCCAACAAATGGATCTAGTGGAGAACTTATTATGGAGCAGCGTCGTTTTTGATTCGGAACATTTCGGCAACTGTCTATCCAATTCTGCATTCCACACACGATGAGACTTCTGGCCGAAAATAAAAAATGCACTAAAAGGATACATTGACGACATTAAAAATGCCACGATAAAGAAGATTAAAGCCATTCCAGATAACACATTCCTAAAATGCTTCCAGGTAAAAATACAAAGTTAGAATAGATGAATTATTAAGCAAAAGCAATTCTATTTACATTTCGCACTTTGTTTCTAATATAATTCACTATATTTTTTTATCACGCCTCGGGCATAAATAAACACAATTTTGATTAAATGATAGTGATTATGTGATCTGCTTCCTTTCCAATACTCTATCACCAACAATACGTTACTTACCTGGAATATCCATTGTAATTGTTCAACGCAGGCATAGATTCCCTTCTCGGTCCAAGACCGAAAAAGTCGGGCTCCGTTTTTCTACTTATTACATTTCCTAAGGAATCCCGTCTATTCGTTATATGCCAAACACTTCCGAGGGAATCTCTACTACCGTTTTTACCGTGTACTTCACATTTCGCGTTGTGTTTTGAATCGAGTTCGACATGTATTTCCGGAAGCGGTTTCGGCGATGTCGGTTCGAGTTTTGTTTCGGTAAAAAGAGCGTCGAGACGTTTCATGGCAGTCGCGTGATTAAGAACGGTGCTCATTTTTTTTTAATTCGAAATATATCAACCTGAGAACCTATTCAATATAGATATGTGAGTGAAAAATTAATTTTAACGCATCGATCAATAAATCACCGGGCTGACAGATGGAGGTAGAGATGAATACCATCTTTTAAAGTTGTCAAATTTTACATCTATTCTCTCGGATAATGTTTTTCGGACAATTTTTGGAAGTGATTTTATCAAATAATGAAAAAATCAAGAATTCCGTAGCCAAAAAATATATCGTTAAGACAAAGGCGTGTCTTGAAAAGTATGATTCTAACTCTTTTCCATTATTGATATGTTTTCAAATGGTTATCTCGTTTCTTTACAATGGAACAAAACCAACAGCATCTTCATGATTCAGGAGCGCTGTTTAGACCAAAAAAAAGGAATCTTTGATCGCCATGGATGAAATTTGGATTCTCCATCACACTGTATTGAAACAGTCATATCATTGGATTGGATATGGAAAACGCTATCCAAAGCAAGAAAAAATTAATTAAATGGTCGGAATAGTTTTGACAATTCGAAATGGCAAAACAGTTACCAATCATTGGATCCATTGTAGAAGAAAATCGTAAAGAAATAGCTGTATTTTCAGAATAAAAATTCTGCGTTAGGATTCAATAAAAACGATGTTTAAACTCAATCAATGAAACTTCGAATTGCTCAAGCAACAATCATGTTCTTCAGGCATTTCTTTTAGAAATAGCTCCAAAGAAAAGAATCATTTTTATATAGAAATCATGGCTGGAATAGAATCCTATTTTGACGCCAATGAAATATAATCATTGAATATAATATAGATTCGTCTATAATAATCTCCAGGGAAACTATTGACGTGTAAAAGTAAATTTGTCTAGACACAGCTTTTTTTGGTTTCTAAGCCGGAGACTTTGATCGATGTATTATTATCATTTGATTTTAGTTTGAACAATGAACTCAAATTTATATTATAAAGGTGATTCTTTATCCTCTGTCTTTGATCACTTTTTCTTTTCTTCTAGTTATTTTTAGTTTAATCTATGAATGTAACACGCTAATGTTGCATAATTTTTTCTCAATTCACAATATTTCATGATAATCCTTCCACTAGATAATTTTGTGGTCAGTTTGAATCGCACTGTAACTTTTCTTGAATCTTGATAAAAGATTTGAGATGTCATTTTTTTCCTCTATATATTCGTCCTTGAAATTTTCCTCATAATCTGATGCGATAAAATGAAGGACAAGTAACTCGATTACTTCTTAGATAATAGCTTCAAATTCTTGTTCTATACATCACGAAAATTAATTTGGAGTAAATCGAAACTATTAAATCTACATCCTAATGGATATAGATCGTGATAAAGCAATCCTTCCATATTTTTTCACAACGAAAAACGTTTGGATACAAAAAAGTGTGTCCAAACAAAATAGCCGATCATCTTTTGTAGTAGTTTCTTGAGTGAAGCAAATAGATTCACTTTTGTAATATAATTTTGAGCTTCAAGATATTTCAAAAAAACGTACAAGCAAAGCTGATAAATACGTAATCCAAGAGACAACCGTCGTAAAGGGGTGGTCAATAAAAATAAAAAATCAAATAAAAAAATCCTGGTCATACTCCCCCTCCTTACAATCATTACTCCTAGAATTCTTTCTTGCCATCCAATTCCACCGTAGAGTCATTTTAAAATATTACACTACCTAAACTGGTGTTGGATCTGAAGACATCTACGGCTACATCTTCTTACAATGAAAACACTCTATTTTCATCTCACTACATCCAAGCAACAAATTTACTGACCCACAAAACAGAACCTCCGAAGGTTTCTGACCTGAAAAGGTCTCATTTGAACCCATTCTTCCTTTATCCATCTAAGAATCAATTCTTCTGAAACTGATTTTCAGGGAATCATTCTTGCTAATGCAAACCAGTTCTAATGGGATAGAAATGAAAAATTTTATGTTGAGTTGTTACACAAAATCGGCCATTGTAATAAATATATTGATGGAGGTCTAATGGTTAGAATATGGGATTTTATTAGGCTGGTTGTCCCCTTTATGACGGTTGGTATCTTAATAAACCTGGAATTTTATGAAAATCAAACACCCGAATTACTTGTTGTCTTTGATAAAAAAAAACTTGAGGCGGCACCTATTATTACTATTGCTATAAATTTTGAAAAACAATAAATTATATGAACGTAAGGTTGAATATAAGAGCTGTAAATTTATTTGTGCACACATGGATATTAGCTGTTGGTAGTTTTGTGATTAATGTAAACCATTATTTGAGCTGAAATTTCTGGAACCGTTGGCGATATTCATACTAAATACGCTGTTTACACTACCACTACACCTACACCACAATTACACTGTCTGACGCGCGTTTCGATAACCAAGTTATCGTCTTCAGAGACTGAAGGTAAACGCTTTACCTTTCAGTTTCAGTTCAGAAGCGCTTCAGACAGTGTAATTGTGAGTGTTGGTGTAGTGGTGGTGTATTCAGTACATTATTTGAGGTGTTTATTTTGAAAGTTGCCTAATCTTCAAATCGAGATATTTAAGGGATTGCCTTACAATGAATTTAAAAATATACATCTAGGATGAGTCATACTTCTCCAACGTATCTTCTTCTTCTTCTGTTCTTCTTATTAATTTTAAAGATCTCATGATTTGTTAGTTTTGCAGGTTCCTCTGTATCAGTTCCTGGGAGGTGGACTGCCAGCTGCCCATCTCTTAGTTGGTCGTGCGGGTTCTCTTTTCCCTATGGCTTTCCCTTCAAGTACGACGCGTGGCAGTCTACTCTCTTCCATTTCTCTCACGTGAACGTACCAGTACCTTTTTCTTTGTCTCCCCATTTAAGTGTATCTAAGGGTGCTAAGTTCCTTTTAGTGAAAATAAACAACCAGATTCATTTTAAAATGTGAATGTAATTAAGTCCATTCAACATCATTTGAGACGCTACAAATTAAAAACAAAACAAAACTGAATTTATTTTATATATCTTTTGAACACTTCTGAAACATAATTTATGTGATTCAAAACATTTTCTATCTACATAAGGTACAATAGAGTTTTTTATGTCTCTAAGTGAATGGAATATATGAGATCATTATTGAAAGCGGCACCGGTAGCGGTATTAGTACAACTTATATGTGGTAAGTTCTTGAGTTCATATAGTAAATAGTGCGAAGTCGTAAAAATATTTATGCACGGGTTGGTGGTAAGTCTCAACAAGCTTTATACAAAGTTTCAACTTGCTGTTTCGACCCATTTTATTATAGTAGAACTCGAACGATCACTCAATCAAGTTGTTTTGGAAAATGTCTCAAATTGAGTATCGCGCTGTTAGAAAATTAGTGACTAAACATGGATTAACACCAACAAAAATAATAAACAAAATGGAGACTATTTACGGTGACTTGTGTCCATCATTCTCAACAATAAAAAAATTGTCAAAATTGTTTCAGTGGGGACGAGAATCATTAGAAGATGACCCACGTGCGGGATGTCCTGTGACGGTGACTACTCCAGAAAACATTAAATTGAGTTTAGAAAGTGACCGACGACGCTTAAAAATGAAAGAAATTGTAGCACAGATCGGCAATTTCTGAAACAAGTGTTCTAAGGATCTTACATGAGCCTTTAAATATAACAAAAATTAACGGAGAATGAATGAATGAATGAATGTTATGACCTATTTTTTGACCTTTGTCGTGAGGATCAAGAAAGTTTAATCCGATTGGGTGATGAAACTGTACTAAGACATGATATCTTCGCTCAACATTCCCCACTGTTTGTATCGAATGAACTCGTGTAACCTTGACAAAGTGCCGGAATAACGATCTACGTTGATGGCAACGATCCAGATAATCGATCGGGATAACACCACAGACTTTGGTTGCCATATCTAGGCAATTACTTTAAATTGTGTTTTCCAATACATAGTTACTTTTTGTTTGTGAGGAGAAAATTATGTAATCAAGTTTTATCTCTGGGTATCTGAAAGATAATGCTGAAACATGCACACGAGGATTGCTACTAAGTTTATAATTCGACATGAATTTATTTTTTTCCAAAATAATATCCATTGAGATCAGCACACTTTTGCATGCTTTTGAAGCATTTTTTTCATTCCGATTAAGGTACTTCCAAAACATGTGATTTGAATGCATCAATCGCTTCTTGAGGTGTAGAAAAACGTTGACCTTGAAATTTATTTTTGATTTTTGAGAATTTGAATAAATCGTTGGGTGCCAAACAAGGACTGTACGAGCGGCGGATGACCTATCAGGTCGATGTTTTGACTATTCAAAAACGTTTTTGTTATGTGACAGCTCGGATTGTCGTTGTGAAGAATGTTGACAACACACAACAGCCGATTTTGGACGACGTTTACCATTAAAAATGTCAAATATTATGATGTCTATGTCAGATTTGAGATATTCACATCAGTGTTGCCATATCTCAAAACTTGAGTAGCAGCCCTCGTATTATTCGTGCTTATCGGACAATTCACGTGGAAGGGCAAATGTAGTCCTTCATAATACGCATCAAGTTTTCAATGTACAACTTAATATTTACAAATATATTCATACATACATAGATAATGTGAATAAATTCCTTATAGAGAAAATGATAGATTAGTATCAAGTATAAATATTAATATACTGAATATGTATGACCTTTTCCGCGATATTGAAAACCAAAATGACATTGAATCCGTGGTAACAAGTTTATGATTCATAAAGTGGGGTCAGTGGGTGGTTTTATATATCTTGTCATCATTTATTTGATTTATTATCTTAATAAATCATATTATCATAAAGCAATAGTCTTGAGATTATAAGTGATTATTCGTTTTCTCCTGGTTATTGTTACATGATGCAGTCGTTATGTAACAATTTGCATAGAAATTAGAAAAAAATAAATTTTACTAAAATGTTAACGGGGTTAATTAGCCATTTAATCCTACAAGTTTTTGTGTAGGATATATTGACCAAATTTAAAATACGTTGAAAGTTTGAAGTTTTGAAATTTTGTTATTTAATAACTTTTTTTAAAGGTTAATCACCTGTTTGATATCAAATTTGTGTAAAAGTAATATAGTCCAAGTGCAGGCTATAAACACGTGGCCTCTCAAATAGGAGAGAGAAATATCTTTTTAAATTATACTACTAACTGTACATACCAAGGAAATAATTGTTCATAAAATTGCTATTTTCCGAGAAACTGCTTAAAACGGATATTAAAAATTAGTTTTAAGCGAATAAAAATCATTTTGAACCAATGTCTCGTTATATCTAATTCCACACTGTTTTTTTAACTGTTTTTTCATATATTCTACTATCAAATTTAATAAAATAAAAATATCTCAAAATCCATAAAAAAATAGTCCAGGAAAAGACGGAAACTACTCGATTTTCATTCAAAAACGACTACCAATCCTCATGGGGTGCTGTCTTATGATTCATAGACACACCTTTGAGTATTGGAGGCACTTTAGAATTAATTTCATCTCTAAAGCAAGAAAAAGACCGATGAATGTTTAGAAATCTGGTCCACCCGATAATTTATTTCTGTTTTGTATAGTTTATTCACTTAAGATAAAAATTTTATACACTAATTATATAATTGTTAAAATCACGCAATATTACAAAGAAATAATGAGGCATGAAGAAAGAGAAGCCCAACCTAACCTAAAATTTTTTTAAAATAATTTGGGGAAATCGTTCAAATCATGATAATCAATTATTTTTTTGTTTCTATGTGTTCGTTTTGAAAAACTTGAAATTTTGGTTTTCATACTTGGGCTATCTTAAATGCTCCGAAAAAATAAACAAAATTGGGTGGACAGGGTGGACCTCACTTCCGAATAATAATTTCATTAGTCCAACGTCCTACTTTTTGAAAATAATGGAAGACATTCTATTCCTACATTAAAATATGGCTGTTCAAAAAGTTCCCTACACATAGAAATCAATATGTATACCAAAATGATAAGACAATTGTACCTGGCCCCACATAGTCTACCCAGAAAATGGCAAAAAGGTGCTTTCTCCAACACGCCAAGACCAAATGCAATCTGTTCTAACAATCACTTAGAGATGGTGTGTCAATGAAGGTTTGAGCATAAACCTCAAAAAGACACCGTAATCCTATCCAAAGAATGAACAGGGATAAATTGCCATTTAAGTTAGATATTAAATATCTCGATGGCACCTTCGATCAGAGACTAACATAAAGACAAACCTGCGAAAGCAGTAAGCATTAAGGCACACATAACTTTATACTAAAATCCAATATGATAAACTGGATGTACAAATTCATTGTAGTTCTATCACAAGCTATACAGTTTTCAATAGCAAACTCTAAAATTGACGAGACAACCCTAGCAAAGGGCGAATTACCTTGCAGTGCGTCACGACCGCGTTCTACGGCAGCACTACATGTGATTTTAGGCTTGCTCCCTTTGTGGACCTCATAGATAGTGAAACACTGAAGTGAGCCATAAATGCATACAAGGACCGACGAAAGAAATGAAGGTCCTATATTTTCCAAAGTATGCTTTATTTACAGCAATGAGTAAATACAGAGATTGCGTTCCATGATTGTCATTGGCTCGGAAAATGAAACTGAACAAGCATAAGGAAGAATCAAGTTCGCTATTGCGCACAACCCAACCATCAAAATACAAAGGAAACATCAAAGTCTCGAGGAAATTTACGAAAGGCTTATATCTGTATATGATTATTAAGTAGTTACTTTGGAAACTGTTTACAAGTGGTTTGAAAAAAATAAATAAAAGTGGAAATTAATCAGTTACCAATGAAAAACGGTCAGGTTGTCTTTACATTCCAAAAACACATGAAAAACATGAATCGTAGAAGATACATTTATCACAGTGAGCCTGCAACGTCTCTAGACATTTCAAAAAAAATGTTTCTGATTGCGTTGCAACTTTTATTACCTCCTCGTTGGAAGAAAATTTACGAGTTTTTAAAAAAAATTTTTAGTTGAGGAAAAAGAAGATAGTCGGACGGAGCCAAATCTGGTGAATAAGGGGGGTGTTTTAGTAATTCAAACCCTAAAACACGATTGTTTTGCATGACAACAGGAGTTGATGTGCAGGGGAGTTGTCCTGCAAAAACAAAACACCTTTGGATAGCTTTTCGCGTATTTTCTCTTTAATTTTTTCCCGTAGAGTGGTCAGTAATGTCGAATATTAATTCCCAGCTATTGTTCTACCCTTATCCAAAAAATCAATCATGATTAATTCATGGCAATCCCAAAAAACTAAAGCAAGAATTTTTCCAACAGATTTTTGGACATGAAACTTCTTAGGTCTTGGAGAACCAGAGTGTCGCCATTCCATCGATTGTTACTTTGTTTCTTGATCGTAGAAATGTACCCAAGTCTCATCCATACTAACGAATCGGTTTAATAAGTCTACATCGTTTTCAAATTGAGCACAGATCGAATCCTTGCACGCTTTTGGTCAACAGTCAAACATTTGGGGATCCATTTTGAAGTAATTTTTCACATTTCCAAATTGACTATATTTGACTATATGTACAGTGCTTCAGATATCCGTTTTAGCCAAATTTCGACGGTCTGATAAAATCATGTCATGAGCTGCATCGATATTTTTGGGGACTGACACAGAAACTGGCCTTCCCGATCGGTCATCATCTTCAATGGAAAATTTAACTCTTTTGAAGCTTTCACTCCAATTTTTCACGGTCGCATACGAAGGACACTGATCACCAAGGTCATCCACATTTTCGGTGGACATCTTTTTCCTTTCAATTTATTGCGTAACTCTGGTTTACTTTTTTGACGTCAAACTCTACATTGACACTTCTAGTAAGTTATTGTTCGTTGCTATGGTAACGCAATATTTTGTTTATGCATGGAACTGGTCTAGGTTAACTAGATATCAATACATCCTTGTATATAGTGATATCCATTTTTATATGGGATACTTAGATTATGACAACGCGCCTTGCAACGGATTGCTTTTTATTAAAAAATCTTCTTGTCACTCCCAGTTAACATAATTCGCCAAATTTAACACCAAGGCTCTTTACGAAAGTAGAAAAAATATGCTATATGAAAAGAAAACCTTTTAGAAATGTATCCATTAATGTATTTAATGGAAAGTACATTTCTATTTAATGATATTACTTTCAAAGAGATTGATTCAAAATCTATGTTACGTTTATTTATTGTTTCTAATATTTTTTTATCACATCTCGTATATTGTAAGCGTGACTAAAGTCTCACCTAGAGTTAGTTTATATTATCCTAACAATCTTTACCAATATAAATATACGTAAGTGACAAAATTAGATTGTCATAAAGATATAACGGCTATATTTAACAGTTTTCAACATATTGACACCAAAAAATTAAACATATAATTACATAGAATTTCCGATCAGCTGCGTTGGTTGTGCAAATATTTATTAATAATATTACTAATTTGCTGAATTGCTGTACATCTTGCTATATTAGGAAATTGGTTATTCATCAGATGATGTAATTCAGTAAAATAAATTAATTTCGTTTTTAGGTATTTTCGAAATAGTTAATATTAATTTAATCGATACGTTATATGGTGAATCATAAAAAAATTCAATATTTACTAAAACGGTGTAAGAAATGAAAAGTATTGTCCATAAAGTGAAAGAAGAGTTGTTGAAAGTTTGTCTTTGTTGATATCCGGTGAGAAAGAAACACGTAAACTGATATGATCCCTTCTCCGAAAACAAAGCTGTCCCTTGGTTGGCAGGTAGGTGCCGCAAGGGCCCATAGCAAATTCTTTCAAAAAGCCCATGACTTTCTATGGATTCCTACGCATGATGTTTAAACAGATACAAATATTCTATATTCATCCAAGCAAGAAAATTCAGACGTTATTGACTCATAATAATCCTCAAGATATTTTTTTGTCAAAAAAAAATGTTCGTCACTACAGTTAGTGACCATGAGAGATAAATGAACGCTTAAAACAATTGGGGAAGCGTAATTCTTATAAATTGTTCGCGTCGGTCCACGGATTCAAAATTATCTCAATTGTGCCTATTTCTTCTACACAAAACTTTCTTAAATCTGCCTTTACCTCTTCTATCCATTCCTTCCCTCTTTTATCTTTCCCCATTCTCACGTTCTTAATAACTTTTTGGATATTTTATAATTATTCATTCGGGAAACGTGCCCCAACCATCTAAAACTCCTTCACATTCCTTTCTTATTTTTCTGTATTTTTCTTTGTAATTATTATCTTCCAATAAAACCGTATTTGCCTTATTCGAAGTAGGTTCGACCTTTACATTTACTGTGTTGGGTGTTTTTTCGTTTCAAGAGTGTGGTTGTGGACCCAGGATTCATCTACAGTTATGAATAAACGCAAAACATTCTACTCATTTTGTAGCGGCACACAACGCGCGAATAGCTTACTCATACATAATTCTTCAAGTAAAATATGACAAATGCGTTCTTTTGATATGATGATCTACTATCGCATTAACCAGTATCGTTTGGTAAACTTTTGTTTAGCCGTCTCGAACGTTAGTCGTCAGTCAAGTTGATACCTACAGCCACGTTTGAATTCGGCTGCCGAAAATTTTAGCTTTGTAGATGGTGATGGTGTAAAAATAGATGATTTAATTACATCATTATCGGTGGTAACTTCTCGAGTTGTCTTATGCTGATTTTCCTCAATATCTAGAAGTACATCTAACTTTTCTTCATCAGTAAATTGAACATTTCTACCTGGTTTCACAATATTTTTTACAAGACCTGTTTCGCGAAACTTTCTTGCGATTTTGCTAACTGTAGACTGCGAAACGTGTTGACCAGGGTATTTATTATAAAAAAAATCACAAACCATCTTTTCAGTTCTTGTTTTATTACCACAACCAATGGGTTCGACCTTTGCATTTACTGCCTTGGGTGTTTTTTCGTTTCAAGAGTGTGGTTGTGGATCCAGGATTCATCTACAGTTATGAATCAACGCAAAAAATCTACTGATTTTGTAGCGGCACACAACCTACTAAATCAACCTACTAGATTCAAATCAATTGTTTATTTGGCTTTTTGACTTATATTTTAGTATCTTTAAAGATTTTTTCCTAATGTTTAGCAGAACAGATACGAAAATACCTGATTATTTATAAGGTAAATTTTAATAGAGCAGACAATATTGTTCACAATAATTTGAAAGAATAACGGAAGAAATTAACAAAGTAACTCATCAGGACGTACAAAATATTGTACGAGAATTTCAAAATCGACTAGATTATTGACAAGAAGTGAATGGTGGTCAAGTACAGTAGAAAGGGGTGTTCATTATTCAGAGTGGCTGCTGGAAGGGGATAATATTTTCATACTGTAAATTGTCAATTTAAAAATAAAAATCGACCGGTTTTTTTCACATAGTGCACAATAACGATGAAATTGTTTGGTTGCTTGTGTCAAATGATTGCTCATGTATATATCGTAGGTCAATAGACAAGTTGGGATTTTAGCTAATCTACCAGGATAATAGGCAGTTGGCTAATGCGCGTCCGCCATGTTTAAACGGTGGCAATATGAAAGTTTCGGGCACATTTTCTGAACAACAATGAAAAATTAATTGATGATGCATCATTAGTGCATCCAACGGTAGAATCTCATAATTGTATTCAATTAAGACGATGGTTAAAATGTCATGGACATCCTCAAGGTGGAAATAAGGCAGAGTTAGTTAAAAGGTTAGAATCACAATTTTATTAACATGTAAAACTGAATTCTTCTCTAAATATTTAATAAAAAAATTCTGACCACAAAAATTAATTGTAAATTTTTTAGGGTAAAGAACGCAATTCGCAATCGTGTCCCAGTAGATCCAAGTCTAGACAAAGGAAAGTGGTTGAAGCTAGAACAAGAGAAGCAACGAAATCGTCAAGCAGTAAATAATAGTCCTTCCTAATTGTATGGCAAAAATTTCCATCAACAAGTTTGTCGAAATTATTTGATGAAGCTTTTATCTATGACTATCTGATTTCATCTTGCATAGTAGAGAAAGAAAATGATAATTTTTGTGATGACGATGAAGAAAATAAGTCAAACATTTTATCAAGTTACAGATATTTTTGATTCCATCACGTCTCAAAATATTTATTGTTTGGAAAGACAAATAAAAGCATCGTATCGCACAAAAACTAGCTACTCTGTCCAGGTTATGATAAATTCTGAAAGTCTTTATTTACATGATCAATCCCTTGGAACCGACCATCACCTCGACCACAACGCTTAACCCACAAATCACATTTACTACACTTGAAACAAGTGTTTAAATGATTTTTCACTGTTTTTTTAATACGTTTTTGACGGTATTCCAAACAAGGTTTTGGGAAACCCACAAAAAAATATTGTGTTTCTAAAAAGGATTTACTTCGTGCATCGCTACGGCATACTCCATAACAACAATGTTTTTTTGCACCCTTTTTTATTGGCAACATTTTTTTTTCAATAAAAATACTTGTTAATTTTTTATTTATAAATATACATTCATTTTAATTTCACTGTTTTTAACAGATAAGTAATTTTCTTTACTTTTTCATTTTAAATTGAATATAAAACGTAGTGTGTATCGTATGTTTATTTGTAATGTGCCTGAAAAACATGGCGGAATTTGAGGCATGCACAGAAAATATTTTTAACTATTTGAAGATCTATAGATTATTCCTCGAAAAATGACCAAGCGTTTGTCTATTCTTCAGGGACCTTAGCTAAAATTCGGATAATAGAATATCTATCTAAAGCCAAGCATTTATCTGCTGCCTATACTTCTAGCGAAAGGGCTAATACCGAAGCCAATTTCAATGTTTGTTTTTATTTTTGAGTTCACACTGAAGTTCGCACTGACACTTTCTTGATTTTCCGTATTTTCCTCTCTCTCTCTCATTGTCTCCAGATTCATCAGTCCTGCTGTCGCTTCTGTCGAACATACAGTGCCTTGTCCAGTTTTGTATATTATTAGTCATTTTAGTCGATACGTGAACTTGAAGTCATTTGCAAAAACTCTTTAGAATGGAGATCATTGTTGATAGTGAAAATTTTGAAAAGAACTGAAAGAATTGTTTAATAGCTAGAAAGGTAATCGAATCGAAAATTAAATTCACGTAATCTTAAAAAGAAATAAAACAAACAGATGCTGTTATTTTCTGTGTACCTGTAGAAGATTATTATGAGAAAATTTTAGAAGCTCATGCTCAGACTGGTCATGGAGGACGAGATAAGATGGCGTACCATTTAAAAACTAAATATAGAATATCGATTACTGCACTCAAATTTTTTCCTGGTTATTGTGAAATTTGTAATAGAAAGAAGTCAAAGTTAAGGAAAGGTGTAGTGGCTCAGCCGATTTTGTCGCAGGGATTCAATAGTCGACCTCATTGATTTTCATCATAAATCAAAAATATGCTTCTATGTGCCTGGCCTTTTTCTCATTTCTAGCCGCACCCTGTATATGATTAATTTAATGAATCTAAAAAAGAATAATTCTGCGTATCAATTAAGTTTTACCCGCTATCACGAACATATCAACCTCTTTTTGTAGAGAACGAGACTTTATTTGTGTCAAGTTGACAGATACATTACTGTTATAAATTTCTATCAGACATCTGACGTGGGTTTTATTCTTGGATAAATCAGAATTCAATGCCGGAAATCACTGTTATCAACACCAATTCTATTGTGTAATAACAGATATACTATTTGATATGTGTGAAGACATGGTAATTACATAATTCTGCTATTGAATAAGGTACGTACAAATATGGTTAAGATTTTCGGTATTTATTTTCTATCAAACTTATGTTGTTTATGAAATGAGATTTATAAAATCAATAGGGACAGGACATTAATCATTTATATATTTATTAATTGAATTTACAACACAACACGTCAGGTTTGAGGTTATTTCAATGACCTTGGTTTCGCGTATAATTACACTCTGGTTTAAAATGCACCATTCATATAAATTAGAATGAAATACAGGGTGTTCCGGGACTTGATGGGAAAAATTCTGAGGTGCGTTGATGACGTGAATGCTAACACATCAAAAAAATTTTCTCATACATTCCCTTGTTTCTGAGTTATAGGCATTCAAAGTTGCGAAATCAGAATTTATATTTAAGTACATGGTAATTATCTAAAAATCATCGCCCACCCCTATCGACTGAGGTTGCGCGGGAGGTAATTACAATATATGGAAGGTGGAATTAGCCATCGGTCATTGTTTTTAAGTTAGGGTAGGTTAGGTTCTACTCAAGAACACTATTTATACAACATCTTTCCGTGCTCTTTCAACACCCCCGCCGCCACACCCCTTGATCCTTTTTCTACCCTATTTTACCATAAAAAAATAGTTATTGAATTTTCAATTTATCCATATATATTGTTCTATGATTAAATAATAATTACTTACGGTTACGTCAATTAACAATTATAATTGTTCATAATTCCACTGAATTCATTTCACATATTTTTCAAAGAAAATTTTCACTGTTTAGCTGAATTTTTTGTTTATATATTTTCAAATAAAATTTATAATTTGTAACGTAATTCCGAAAATGTCAAATTTTTATTTTTTAACCCTCTCTATTTTTTTAACCAGGAATGACCGACGGCTGGAATAATTTTTTTGTGTTCAGTACACTTTTGTTTATTACCCCCCACAACCCCAAGTCGATAGGGGGTGAAGGATGATTTTTAGATAATTACCGACGAAATAAATAATTCGTCACTACTATCTGAAGGCCAGGGACGGCTCGCGGCCAATGGTTAAGAATCCGTAATTTTTACAGGGACAACCTGTACAATCTAATGATAGCAAAAATAAATGTTTCAATCGATTTTTTAACAAAAAGTAACTTTTTGTTTGGCCCCAAAAAATTTATGGTTTAGAAGATATCTAGATTTTTAGATCCTAGTACATGCCAAAGAAACCGTTCGCCATAAAGAGGCATTCTGAGAAAAATTATCATAAATTGTAATTATTATTTACACAGGAGGTATTAAAACACAATCAAACATCTCTAATGGAACTGTATACTGTCGAACATAGTCTTACTTACGTAAGGAATAAATTGGAATGTAGAAAAATTTTGTTGGTTAGCTTACAACTTATCAAATAACAATAGAAAAAACTATAATAAATGTTAGGCACCTTGCACTTCTACACATTTCCGGAGTCTACGGCGAAGGCGCACCACGTTTGATATACCGCGAAACTCGTTTAACGTTTGTTTTTATCATACCAGGTGATTTGTTCTAAAAACTAATTTCTAGAAAGGTCTATTTATTTATTTTGTTTCTTTATTTTCTAGAATTTTCTTTTTGGATATATAAACGATTTTGTTTAGCGGAGTTAGTTTATAATAAATAGTCATAGTAAACGGAATGACATAGAAAAATAGCCGAAGAATTTAAATAAGTTAGTTATTAGTGATAAGTTAATCATGATGTACGTTAGTAAGTGTACGAGTTGTATAAAGTGATTAAATAAATTGAGTGAGTAAAAAGACAGTGTTTATAAATTCGTTCCACCGAAAGAAAAAGTAGAAATAAATAAGAAAAACATTACAATATATTCAAACAAGACGAATATTTAATAGTGAGTTTGTCATTACTTCGGATTCCGGTAATGCATCTAATGTTTTAGATGTAACTAGAGCATAAAATATGGTAATTATTCGAGGCTGTTGATTTATTTTTCGCATATAAATCACCATTGACGCCATTCATGCAACTTCAAGAAAGGAAACGAATTATTATCGAGACATTACTTTCGACTTTGGAAATAAATATGATCTAGTTTCTACCCGCATATGTTTGATTGATCTCTTTTTAGAAAACGAAATTGTTGTAATTATAAAACGGCACCAGGTTACTTTCATTGAAAATTTATAATTTGAAATATCCATTTGTAATGCTATTAGTCGTTATTCATTAGATATATACAATAAAAATTAGTGCTTTTTATAAATTTTGATCCTTGATAAACAAATATTTTAGATTTACTATAATTTACTCAAAGTATTATGTATTAAATGTGAACAAAAATACCTGGTTGTTCAATATGTTATCATTTGATAAAAAGAACACGAACATGAATTTTTTGAGATGTAAAAACAGCCAGAAATCAGAGAGAGTCAAACCTGGCGAATACAGTGGTTGCAATAATCCAATAATTTTTTAGATCGTTTTTTCACTCTATTAGTGTATTATGGAAACCAGTTCATTTTTTATAAATATTTGAAAATTACATACAAATACTCTGCGTTAATTGTTTCACGAATGCGCAGATAACCCACAAGCCAAAATCCTTCTGTATCACAAAAAGGTGATGCCAATATATTCTTGTCCCATATCTGGAGTCTAACTAGCTTTGAAGATGAAGTAGTGGGTTCAAACCACTTCTTAGCGCCTTGTTCTGTTTCAGGATCGTTATGGTAAACCCAAATCTCATCTGCAGCTATAAAACAAGGGTCAAAGTCCTTTTTAAAATGCTCCAAATTCTGATGCGAAATCGCATCCGAGACTGTTTTTATTTCGTTGCTAATAATTTTTCACAGATCTTTTATCGGCCACAATATTTCTCACTTAACCTTAATAGAGATTTTCAAGGCTTCAGCCACTTTTAAATACAGCATCCATCTTTATACTATTTGAATTGAGGGTGACTAAACTTTTAACAATCGTTCGTGAGCTTACTATGGTGCTACACCTTTCAAAGATTATTAATATATAGTCAAAGTTTATCTATTTCAAAAAAGTACGCGTCAACTTTGAACAACGAATGAGTGGATCAACCAATATGAAACATAGTGCCATTTTGAGAATACTAAACCTACATTTGAATGACAAAACTTAATCTAATTTAATCTATAAATTCAAATCGGTTTTAGTTCGATATACCATATCTAAAATTATTTGGATCAGCTCATTCGTTTCAGAATTTCCTCTTCTCAAAGATCTTTTTTAAAAATTTCAAAAGCTACTTTCTATCTTCTAAAGTTTAAAGACCTATATCAGATTATCTACATTTCACCTAATTATAAACGAGATACCGTATACATCGTTAAACATTGTCCAGTATCTCGCAATGTAGAAGTGACTTGGTATCTAAAGGAATAATATGCTACCATCCTAATGTCCTAGTTTATTGTTATTTTCTAAACGTTTGGTCTGATGAGAACGATGATTGTATTGTATAATCTGCCTCATTATTATATGTCCCATCATCAGAAGCAAGTCCCTAAAGTAAAATTCGGGAAGACCATGGTGTTTTACAATCTGTATTTATTTATTAATGCTTTAAGGAACCTAGGCCCTTCTATGCTTGCGTTTTTGCATATGTAATAAGCACAAAGCAGGGATTTTTTCACGCAAAACATTGTTTTTCATAGTGAATTGTGTATATTTCCCTGAGACGTTTACTTCGTACGAGGGGGTACCCAGAAATAACCGGAATTATTTTTTTTGAATGCTATATATTTACAAAACAACCTTTTCCCCTTCAAAATACTCTCCATTACAAGTAATACATTTGTCCCAGCGGTGTTTCCACTGTTCGAAACATTGTTTGAACTCATCTTGAGAGATGGCTGCAAGCTCCTGTCTCGTTCTTTTCTTGATGTCTTCAATGTTTTCGCCGTCCTTTCATGCCTTTTTTCACGCGTGGAAACAAGAAAAAGTCGTCCGGAGCTGGGTCAGGCGAGTAAGGTGCGTGGGGCAGTGGAACCATGTTATTTTTAACCAAAAACTGACTAAATGTGATGGCTGAAACGAGCTCCAAGATATTCCACTGATTTCAGACAGATGATCAATTGTCTGTCGACGTTCTGTGTGCACAAGCTCTCGAATTCTTTCAACATTTTCATCGATTCGGGCAGATGATGTACGAGGTTTGTCATCGATCGACATGTCGCCATTTTTAAATCGAGAAAACCACTCATACACTTGTGTTTTCCCCATAGCATCATCTTTATAAGCGATATTCAACATTAAAACAGTTTCAGCAGCGTTTTTACCTAGCAGAAAACAAAATGTCACAGCGGCACGTTGTGCACTTGAATTTGCCATCATAAAAAAACGAAGCAGCAGTGAAACAGCACTAGCAAAAACGGTCACTAGTGACGAACAGAACGTGGCAGGTCAACGGCCCGCGCGGCACTGAACTGGCAACGAGTTGCGCTAGGCAGGCCCTAGCGGCAGAAATCAGTACTACAACCACCCATGGCAATGCTATTTCGGTTACTTTTGGGTACCCCCTCGTAAAGTTGACGCTGGAAAGGTGTCACTAGAAAATCAAACGTTGTTTTTCATGTAATATTTCCAACACTTATTTGCCATTATTTCAGTCCATAATAATCGTGTGATAACTTCTATTATTTATATCCTAACCGAAATCTCATAACAAGTGCTATCAATAATATAATAAGAAAGTTTAACCATACTGGTGCTGTGGAAGGTTCATCCAAATCAGGGCATAGAAGACGATCCACATTTGAGTAGGGAACTTGATATTTCTTAAACAGACGTAATGAAACAAAGTTAGTTCAAGAGTTCGTGATTTTGAAAGACGTGAAGAGTTTGCTAACAGAATGATGGATAGACAGATATTCCGATCGAAACGATCCAATTTTTAAAATAAGGTTATGATTGCGATGAAACTGATAAAAACGTAAATCGGCGTAAGCGTAGATACTGGTCACGTAACAGTCCTTTTTGTATAAGAAAGTTACAGATAATAACAAGAACTAGAGAAAAACATTTGTTTGTAAGAATAATCTACCGTAAGAGTAGGGGTTAATCGCAGGGTTGGCTTCTCTGGAGCTACAAGTATAAGAGAGGAAGCACAGGTATGACGGAGTGTCGAAGGCTGATGCAAGAACAAATCTTATCCAGAGGTGACAAGTGAAATGGGACACCGGAAAGTATGACCGATGGACCCACCGACTCATTGCAGTAATTGAAGTGTGAACAGGATGCATGGGTCAAGTAAATACTTCTTAACTCAAGCACTTACAGGCAACGGATGCTTTTGCAAGTATTTGCACCTACTGCAGTGGGGAAGACGATGCCGAGCATTCGCTCTTCCATTTCTCCAGGAATAAGTAAGTACATCCAAAAAAATTTTTAATATTGCCAACATGATGGAATGCTTGTTAGAATCAGAGGAGTATTACAAGTATACTTATGAAGCGATATGGACCAATGAGAAAGAGAGTAGGAACTAGACATAATGAAAGAAAGTTTTTGCAACGAAGTTGCAAAGTGTGAGAACCCAGGAGGAGTTTTAGTCTGTAAGAGTCCCACACTATCCGACGATGATGTCGAGTGGTCATGGGGATTTTCCCTCCTACAGTATAAAAAGACTTGTCTTCAATTTTCTGTGGCATAATTTGAAAAAATATTTCACAGTAACAGATTAGGTATATTTTTTATCTAGTTTACATAATTATTTTGTTTTTGGGAAGTTTTCATATATTCAAAATCTCATAAAATCATTCCGTGTACTTTTATATAGATGATCTTAATCTTGGTATGCCGTTTTATTTATCAGATTCGATTAGTGTCGTTACGTGTTTGAAATTTCAAGTTAAGTGAGAAAAAATCAATTCGAAGTTTTCATAATATACGAGTATTCACTATGAATTGAAATTCAATACGAAAATATAAGAAGAATGGATCATCGGTTCTGATGAAAATGAATATGTTATACAAAATGGTGTCAATGCAAAATATATGCAAAGTAAACAAATAATCATCAAAACATGGAAAGTTGAATATTTCATTAATACATTCAACAAAGAACAAACAAAGTACCCGAAGCGACTAATTTAGAACAGCTACTCCACTCAATGAATGGAAGTGTCTGTACACCGAATCTAGATATATATCTAACAAACACACTATAATTTCTTGAAGATAATTTACTGTATAACGAAATGATTCATATTATTTTATAAAGCTTCTTTGAACAACTGTAAAGTTTTATTTATTGTTTAAATTTATTCAATATTGCACTCGATTCGATTTGATTTGCTATGCACTATTATTATTTACTTAAATTGCTGTAAAAAGTTTTTAGACTGAAGATAAGCATTCTCTTTTCGCACTGATTATTTTTAGCATAAGATTATCAGTAGCGCTACTTAGATTTTTTCACCTCTATCCCACTTTGGTATAAAATTTTTACCATCTGATGAGAGTAATCAAATAATCACTTCCCAATGAATTACAATCTACCTATACATATCAAACTATGTTAGGTAGGTATTGATGGGTATGACAATTCAAAAAAGAAAGGACATGTAGAGGTGATACATTCCGGTTAAAGTTAGTCGTTTACTATAGTATTCACTATTTTGGAAATTGAGCGTTTCTAACACATCACTCAATAAGTCGTGTGACTAACTAAGAAAAACATATTTTCGATTTTATTCATCAATGTCATCTCCTTCAAGAGTAATACAATCTTTCCAACGCTTCTCTAACTTCTCGATGCCGTGCTTGTAGAAAGATTTTTTTTTTGCCTCAAAAGAGGATTCAGTTTTAGCAGTTGCTTCTTCATTTGAGCTGAATTTCTTACCGGCAAACATTTTTTTGAGATCAGAGAATAGCCAGTAGTCACTAGGAGCCAAATCTGGACTATACGGTGGATGAAGAAGCAACTCGAAGTGTAATTCGTTCAATTTAATCATCGTTGCCATCTACTTGTGAATCGTGCATTGTCTTGGTGAAGCAGTGGTTTTTTTCTTTTAGGCATGAGGCCGTTTTTTCTTGATTTTTACATTCCCACTTTGGTATAAAATTTTTACCATCTGGTGAGAGTAATCAAATAATTACTCAATAAGTCGTGTGACTAACTAAGAAAAACATATTTTCGATTTTATTCATCAATGTCATCTCCTTCAAGAGTAATACAATCTTTCCAACGCTTCTCTAACTTCTCGATGCCGTGCTTGTAGAAAGATTTTGTCTTTTGCCTCAAAAGAGGATTCAGTTTTAGCAGTTGCTTCTTCATTTGAGCTGAATTTCTTACCGGCAAACATTTTTTTGAGATCAGAGAATAGCCAGTAGTCACTAGGAGCCAAATCTGGACTATACGGTGGATGAAGAAGCAACTCGAAGTGTAATTCGTT